>NC_089830.1:8604893-9270537 GCF_035046505.1 Tiliqua scincoides | reverse complement strand
CCTATATGTAATGAGAGCCAGGGGATGGGGCCCGAGTCTATACATAAAATTTATTTATGTTTCTTATAACCTTTATGCACATAGCCTGAAGGTAATTTTATACAATATTTTTAATAATTTTGTGCATAAAACAAGATTTGTGCATGAACAATTTATTTTATTTCTTTAGGCAAAGAAAAGTTTTTTAAGAAGTCATGTTGGAACTGAAAAAAGTTCAGTATTTTGGAAGACTCCATAATTTGGAATTCCAGATAAGGGGTGCTCAACCTGTAGCTTTATAAGTGCACTAGGTAGGTGATATAGGTGGTATAGTGTCAGCAGATGGAGCCCAGTCATTACAGAGTGAATTAGGTGTTAGAAACCGGTTTTATTTCTTTGCAGATTTGGGGTTTTTGGTTTTTAGGCTTTTTACAAAAATGAGAAGTGCAGAAAGCAGTGTGATGTGTTTTTATTTCGTTATCACTGTAAAATCACACCTCTACTCATAACTACTTGCCGTCCACGGGTGTCTCTTCCCACCTGCTGAAGGTCCAAACACAGACTCGTCTGTCTGAGTCCACAGCTCTGTTCCTGCCCTGTGGTCCTAGGAAGCATTTGTGTGTGGGGTGCGGGGGGGGGGGGAGATTAATTGGCTGAAGCAAAATGCATCCGATTTCTACCCACAGCTTGTAGTTATAACATTGGAAAAACATTGTCACTGCATGTTAGACGGAGATAAGTGACACATTTTCGACTCCACTTGTTAGGAGCACGCCGTGATTTTATTGGCATCGAGGAGCTGAAAGGGAGCTGTTTGGTTTTATTTGCTGAGCAGTGACAGGGTTGCAGCTGCTCCGTTTTTAAAAATAACTCCCTCCCATGAAATTGATCTTGCAGTGATACCGGCGTCTGTCTGCTGCCGGCGCTTCCAGACTTGCAGGCAACAGGCAGCCAGTCTCAGGTCGGAGCTTCAGCTGCCCAAGTGGCAACCAAGACATCATCAGTAGCTCTTTTCCTAACCTGAGCCCAGAGCTAACCCTGGGACTGGGGCTGTAGCGCAGGAGGCAGCCCCTCTTCCCCCCGAGGGTGATGCCAAAGCAGCAAGCTTGCCTGTGCCCAGAGATGTGCAGTCTCCTTGGTGTGCCTGCGGGCTCTGTGTATGGCCCTCCTTGTTGCCTCTGCCACTGCAGGAAGGAGAAAGGCTTGGCCTCCCTGGTGATTGGTCCAGTTGGTGCTTTTGAACGTGCCAAGGGCTGTGACTTTGTTGACTTCGCAGTAGCTGTGTGAGTTCAGGAAGTGGTTAAGGTCCCCAGTTTGTGAATGCAGTGGTGTAGAAAGTGGGGTGGGTGGGGAGGTGGGCCGCCCTGGGTGCCAGACTGGAAGGAGTGTCACTTGAGGTCCAGTCAAGTTGATGGTGGCAGGAGCAGCAACAGCAGCATGGTTGCAGGTATGTGGAGGCCTCCTCCTCCTCCTCATTTAGGTGGCTTTGAGATCTTGCTGTTGCTCTGTTCCTTCTCCTTTGGAGGCTGAAGGGACAGGGTGGCAGCAAGATCTCCAAAGAGATGGAAAGTGAGACTGCGAAACTACCACCGCTGATCATGCCATTGCCTTCTCTTCCAGGAGAACACAAGAGCTCTGCTTGTTACGCTGGCCTCTGCATGGAGGCCTTTGCATGACTTACCTCCATGCAGAGTGCTGGCTGTGGCTGTAGGCAGCCCGCCCTCTGCCTCATTTTAGATACCCATTTAGATACCTGATTTGGTAGTCAGTCAGTCAGTCAGTCACTGATTTCCCTCCACTCACATGAAAGTAATGGGAGAGTTAGCAGAAAGTAAACTCAAGTAAAGTAGTGAGATCTCTGAGTAGAAAATAGATTATGCCCAGATCACTGGGTTTGCTCTTAGAAATGACAATGCTGAAGATCGCAGCCTCCAGTCAGTGAAGAGACTCTCTATTTGGTGGCCTTGAAGCAGCTCCTGCTTCCCTTGGCCCAGCTCAAAATACCCAGATCTAAGTAGGGTCCTTGGGTAGTTTTGTTTTTTTTTTTTTAATGTAGGCAGTGGCATCACTAAGGTTTGCATCACCTCGTATAGGGGGTCAGGGCATCACCCCCATAATGGACCTCCTCCCATGCAGTGGGTGGGGCAATGCCCCAGGTAGTGGGCGTGGTGATGCACCATTGCCCCACACCACTGGTTTTTGGGCTATAACCTTTGGTAGAATAAAGATATCTCAACGTGGTTTGTTTCATTGCATTCTGCATGAAATTACACATTGAATGATATATCACATGATGGTATTATCCAAAAACACAAAGTTTTTTAAAAATTTTGACCACTAGTGGTGTCACCCCCCCATTCATGTCACATGGTGTGGCCCGCTCCCCCTAGCAATGCCACTGCATGTAGGTAAACATGCAAGTTGATGCACTGCATGCCCAGATCCTTGCTGTTCAACCAGGGAGCTGGACAATATTTTATAGGAACAATCTGGGATTTAATTGAGCGTCCACAATTCATCTGGATTCCTGTGGTGGAGCGCTTTCATTACTCATTTCCAGAATGCTAACCTCTTTGCAGCCATACAGTACGACTATTTGAGGGCTGATTGGTTTTATTTTATTCTATTTTTATGAGTGCAACTGTGCACGAACAGAAAACAAAAATAAAAGCATATGGGAAAGACCAAAGGCCAGTTGTTGAGAAGTTATGGAGGAAGGGATTAAGGAGACATAACCAGAAAGGCAGGGCAAGCACTGTAGAAAAGTGGGGGTGCAGGAGGGTCTCATAAGCCATGCCACTGCCCTCCTTGTGGTCCACTCAGTAGTGCACATTGAAGAGACTGGCTTGGCCACCACATTTTAAGTGAACACAGTTGCTACAAAATAGCATGGAAAGCAATGGAACACAACCGGTTGGAAGCGACACAGCACACAATGAGGAATGTTGGCATACATGACCTGCCCAGCGGCAGTCCTGGCCACTGTGCCACCCTGGGCTAAACTTGGAGGTGCCACCCCCACCAGTCACGTGACCTCCAGAAGACTTCTGAGGCTTTTGGAAGGCCTTAAAACATCACATCTGGTTTTTCCCCCAAAATGAGAAGTGACATTTTAAGGCCCTTAGAAGGTATTCCAGATGGGGAAGAAGATGGGGAAGAAGATGGGGAAGAAGTGGGCATGGGTGGCATGGCTGGGATGTGTCATCTCCCATCCATGCCACACTTGCACGTGCTGACCCTCCCAGGTATGCCACTGGTCCTTCTCCTCCTCCCCTACAAGCTCCATTCCATTTTCCTCAATCACAAAAATCACTTTGTCTGAACCACCTTGCACAAGCAGTTTAAATAGTTGTCAACATTGCATTCAGATCACACTGAGAACTACTGAAATCTCATTGAACCATCACACTGAACCCCCCCTCCCCATTTTATGACTGTGGAACAGCAGGGAGTGGGGAGGGACTTGCACATTCGCATCTCTTAATGGTAGTGGGCAGAGCTGATAGTGTTACCAACCCTTTAGGGTTGGCCTAGAATCTCCAGGAATCAACACTGACTGTAGGTGATTTTTGAAAGCAATCTTGGAGATTTTGCTTGACTCTGTGACATTCCAACATGTCAGAAAATGAAGATCTCTGGGAGTATCTTCATTCAGAGCTGGCAACTCTACTAAGTGGATATATCATCTGAACTGGGCCATGCTTTGGGTTCTGTGAAATAAGAACAACGAATGATGTTGATTCAAGAATAGGTCTGGGGATCACCTTGAATCTCCACCTTCAACATGGAGCTCACTTTTAATTTTCTAGATTCCATGTTCTTTCTCTTCCTCTCCTTCCCTCTCCAGAAATTTGCCTGCCTTCTCTAAAAGAACAAACCAGAAAGAAAATTGTGAGTGGGAGCTCTACGAGAACCACCAGCAAAACAGGCCAGCAGGGCCGGCCTTAGGGCAATTTGACCAATTTGGCCAAACTGGGCCCTATACCAGGAAGCGCCCTGGACTGGGGTGGCAAGCAGAGTGCCCGCAACTGCAGCTGGTATCTCGCTCTGCAGCTGAGGCATTGCAAGGAGAGCATGGTGAGTTAAGCATTGGCACTGGATGGTCCTCCCTCCCTCCTGCCCCTAGAATCAATTGAATTGAAATTGGCCCCTCTGGAAGCAGTTGGCGGTGACATCACTGCTGGGTGCTTTACCACTGCCATTCGTCCTGGTGAGCAGAAGGGCCCTGCAGGATGGGGTCTCCTGCAAAAATATTTTGCATTGGAGCCCGTAGCTCTGAAAGCCAGCCCTGACTACCAGTCAGCCAAAGATTCCAAGGCCTGGAAGTGGGGACAAGAGAAGGGTGATGCCTGACTGCCCTGTGGCTTGCGGTGCATTTCAGTGGAGGTGCGTGTTGTAGCTGTGGGGCCAAAATAAAGCCAGAACCAAAGGGAGGCCAAGTCTCAAAATGATGCACCCAGTGGGAAGATGTATTCGAAAATGCAAGTGTTGCACTTGTGTGCATCACCCTCTTCAAAGGCCAAGAGAAAACTCCAAATTGGTCTCATTTTTATGTGTGACATTTTAGATCTTTGCACCATCGCTTTGAGTACCGGGTGGAGGGGCTCCCTTCCTTATTTTAACTGTTTGAGACATAACTTTTCACCCTCCTGCCCCCCACCTCGCACCATCTCAGTGTGTCTTTAAATGTGCTATCATATGAAGTTTGGTGCAATGGTGTTCAGCTGTTTTACTTGATGCTTTTATGGCACTGGACTGTATCTTGAGATATGTGCTTTTATTTGAGAAATGTATGAAATAAACACATAAATATTATGTTAGTAGCTGTGACTTTTAGTTTTTTTCCGGTTTAAATACACTGCATAGGGCACCTTGGTAGCTGACTATGGAATAGAGGAATGCCTGCATGAGCAAGCAAGTTTTCCACAAACTCCCTGGCAAAGGCTTGTGGCTGTTGCTGACTCTTTGACTCCCCATCAGGCTGCATAACTCGGGATAAGGAAAAGATCAATACATGATTTACTGGAAGGGAGCTGCGGGGCTCTTGCACCTCCTCCTCGCTGTCATGTGTGCCTCCATCAAGTAAAAACTACACAATGCTTTCAGCCAAAGAGTGCGTCTTTCATTCATTCAGGGGGGTTAGGGCTGCACTGGGTGATGTGCACAGGGAGGGGGGTTTATACCGCTACTTGCCAACATTTTAAAGATCTTAGTATTTTTCAAATAATACCATCATTTTATATATCATTCGATGTGTAATTTCATGCTGAATGCACTGAAACAAACAGCTTTGAAATATCTCTATTCTATGAAAAGTTATAGCCAAAAAGCCAGCAAGGATGGGGCAATGGTGCACCATACCCACTGCCCCACCCACTGCCTAGGAGGTGGTCCATCATAGGGGTGACATGTTGGCCTCCCGCACCGGGTGGGGCAAACCCTAGTGACGCCACTGTTCATTCATTTCATTCTCTTCTCTTATGCATTCTGCACAAAGGCTCTCTTGCCACTATATCGGTTTGGGGTTCTTTTCCAAGATTTCTCTGAAGTGCATTTTGAAAGCTACCGAATGATACACATTTCAGCTTATATATATATAAAATTTTAAATTAAAAAATAACTGTCATAACAGCACTTGGGTTAATTGATTCTCAATAGAATAATGACATCCAGAATGTAGTGAGAAATATTCATGAGTGGATCTGTGAAAAAACCTAGAGGTGCTGAGCTGCTTTGGTGAAACAGGAAACTCATTAGAGTCCATAATTTAATGCACAACACACACACTCACGAATATAAGCAGCTGTCAGGGGATTTCCCCCCTCCCCCTTAATTTCAGGACAGTCAACATTCCTGTGAATGATGGTGAGATTTTGGATAAAGCAGAGCTGCAGAGGAGGACCCAGTGAAATGACTCAGCAGCTGAGAGCTGCCTCCTGCCTCCTCAGCCCTTGACTGGCCTCCCTTCAGAGCATTACTCCTTGATGTCATATTGAGAATTCCATCAAAAAACATCTCCCAGCATACCTTGGCACATCCTACCAGGGCTCGCCCATCTCTGAGGCCAACTGAAGTGGTCGCGTCAGACAGCAGACTGGCAGAGGGCACCCGGTTCCATCCACCCCCTCACCTTCACTGATCCTCTTCCTCCTGTTCCCTGGATCAGAAAAGGAAGGGGGGCCATACAAAGAGGGTGGCCAGGGCCACCTGGTCCTGGGTGCCAGGCTTCAGGGGTGTGTCCAAGAGGCCAAGATGACAGCAGCAGCGGGGGTGACCCTGGCCACAGCCGTGATTTGGCTAGTGCTGGCTGCAGCTGCCCACAAGAGAAGCATGTTTATTAGTTATAACATTTTTATATACATATAGAAATATCTATGCGCTTCTTCTCTGGTCATTATTATTATTCATTTCATACCATGACTATTACGGAAAATAATTTTGTAATGGGGGGGGGGTGTGTGTGCCAAGATTTTACAGGCCCTGGGTTCCAAATGATCTTAGTATGCCATTGGGAAAGGTCAAAGCAGAAATGTGGAGAAGAGGAGAGTGGTGGGCTAGGGTGTCAGGGGAGCAGAGTTTGGCACACCACCAGGTCATGGGGCAGCATTTGGCTTGTCACCTCAGATGCCAGAGGTCTTGGACCAGCCCTGCATGTCACATCTGACATTGCTTGAAGGTGACCTTGGGCACCTCTGGAGGAAAGCAACCTCCCTACCTAAGCTTGTCCTGAGCTTTCTAGCAACCTATGGATGACATGGCCCCCAGAGCACCTTTCCCAGGATGTAGTCAGGTGTGGCTTCCCCTTTTGCTGACGAACTTCTCTGGTCAAAAGCTTATTCTTTTTCCCCCCCTTGCTAACCAAATTCTGGATTTTGTCAGTTTGTGAGTTTGCTCACAGCCTAGTTCAGAACACAGTTTCCTCAGCTGTAGATTGTTGGGGGCAGGAACACCTGACTTTTTGCAAAATGCATATGGAGGGTGCTGCAGAAAGAAGTGCTAGCAGGATAGAGAAAAGGGGAGCACACATAGGTCTGGTCTAAGACCTTCCTCCACCTAATGCTGCTCCCTTAGCTGAGGGCTCATCAGCTGCCACTGCTGCTCTCATTCCCTGGATGGCATAAATTAAAGGGGAAAAGAGCAGAAGTGTAGAGGAGAAGAGAGGAGAACCGCTTCTGCACTATTTCCTTCTTCCTTTTCAAATCCAGGGAGGAGGGGCAGCAGCAGAGACAGGTAGAGATAGGCAAGTGGTGGGTGCCCTCCACCCATCCACTGCTTCAGAGCCATAACACACTGCCCCAGCACCATCAGGAAGTTGTGTCATGTGACATCATGATGTCATTTGCAGGTTCTCCTCGAAGGAGGGGTGGTTGCTACGGAGGCTTCACGCGCCCCATAGGAGATGGAATGGAGTGCACAAAGCCACCAGCGCCTCCTCCGTAACTAGGGTGGAGCCTGGTTGTATCGCTTGCCATATCGCCTGGGGCAGGTGCCCCTCAGGCTCCGCACTAGTTATGGCTCTGTCTTGAGGCAACCACCTCACTTAGCCCTGAGTGGGCTTCATGAATGGGCTGGGCTGGCCCCTGAGAACACTTGAGCAAGAGACTGTGCCTGTGGTTCACTGGCACGCACTGCGCCTCCCTTCTAAGAGCCGAGGGAGATATAGAATGATAGACTTTGACCCACTTCAGGTACAGGTGAGCAGTGCTGTCACGTGCAAGGAAAGCAAACAAACAAACAAGTTGGATTGGAAAGATTGGAAAGTATTTTGTAGTGCCAAAGGGTGCCCTGCCTGGCCCTTGCTGCTGATGAGGCTGGTTTTTGTTTTGTTTTTAAAAAAATAAACCTAGTGTGGGGGAGATTGGACGGTGACGGTGCAGCATGAAGAAGTCTGACTCAGCAGGATTCCAGGGAGAGATTAGAAGGGAGCAAAGCGGCTCATCAGAGCCACCAGCCAGCCCTATTGCTCCCTCCACTCTTTACCTGCTTCAAGAAGCTCCATTGCCTCAGCAGTGAAGGATGGTGCAATAAAATAGCAATGATGCAACCACGCAGGGCACCAGGCTGCACTGATGGAAGCAAGCAAGAGTCAGCGGCAGACAGAGAGTCTTTTCCCAGCATGCAGGCGGCAGAGGAGGCCACCCTAGAAGGTGCCACACTGCCCGAGGGACAGCAACAGGGCAGGGAGGCTTTGCATCGGGATGGTGGCAATGGGGCGAATTCTTTCCCTGTGCATCATTCCCTTAACTTAAATTGTCCCTGTTGAGAAAAAAAAGAAAACAGATGACACACTGTACATATCTTCCCCCTTGTCTGCAGCTGGACTCAGGGGTAGAAAGGAAACCACTGGATAGCCCAGCAGAGATCAGGCTCCTGGCTTGAATCAGGCAACTTCATGGTGACCCATCGCTCTTTGTCCCCCTCTCTTTGTTTCTTTTGGCTGCTTCCTCTCCTTCCTGGCTGCAGCAGCAAGTGAGAGAGAAAATCTGAGCAAGATCTCATTTGCAGGGGGGGAATTGAACTCAGGAGGAGGAGGAGGTTGGGCCCTGGGGGTCCAGGAGGATGAGAAACAAGTTTCTACACTACTCTCTGCTTTGCAAACTGCAAATGAAATTGGTGCAACATACCTGTGTGAAGGAATGTGAGCCCCAAGAACACGCAGGGTGACGTTTGCACACCAAGCAGCCAAGCCCCTCTCCTCACCTCCACAACACCTGGGATTAGAGTTAAGGAGAGAGGGAAGGGTCCCACTCCAAGACCTTCCATGACTGACAAATAAGACTGTATTGGATGTGGCTTTTAAAAGAGGTCTGAGCTTCACAACTCCCCCCCCCCCAACATTCTTACATCTTGTCATTAAATATGGTCTTTGTGGTTTTGCAGCAGCGGACCCTTGTACAGGTACCAGAGTCTCCTTGGGCAGGAGGTCTGGTCTAGAGGGTAGAGCCTCCATTTGCCTGAAGATTAACATCCACAAGGTCGCCAGTTCGAGGCCACCGGCACCGTGCGACCTTGAAGCAGCTGGCAAGCTGCAGCTGAGCTGTTCCATCTGCTCGGAGCGTGGGAGGATGGAGGCCAGAATGTTAAACCAGATTGGAGTGTAACATCTTGAATGTGGTGGTTCTTGAAAGAGAGAACCTTCTTTCAATTTGTAAAAATCCCTGCGTGGATTTAATAAGCCTGCCTGTGTAAACCGCCTTGATTAAAGTCTTGAATAAAGACCAAGAAAGGCGGTATATAAATACTGTATATTATATTATATTATTACCAACAGTTTTCATGATTGTCATTTCAGAAATCACTAGTGGAATGTGAGCTCCAGTTCCCAAAGAAAGCATGCAGAATTTTGCCGATCGAAGGAGGTACCACTGATTGGAAGTGATGTTTGAGTCCAGGGGTGTCAAACATAAAGTCCACAGGATGAATGTGGCCCCTGGAAACAATTTTTCTGGCTCCCATTATAATTGAACTCTTCCAGCATGTTAATTGGCTCTCTCATATCTTGAAAATATGGACAGGATTTGCACATTTTCTCTTCTGTCATTTTTTATTTAATTATAAAGTTTGAATATTTTTTATTTACCTTTTATATTAATTGTGATGCAAAAGGAGCTCAGCCAACATATTTTTAATAGCCGTGCATTATATGTCAAAGAGCTCCATGTGGCTCACAAACTGTGGTTTGGTCACCCCGATATACTACACACACTTTGAGAAAACCCACCAGTGGAAATGCATCAACTAAACCACAAAAAGGACAAATTTGAACTGTTAAGCCTGATTATGTTCAATTACAGTTCAATATTAAAACCATTTCAATTACATCTATATACATTATGTGTCCATAACCTTATAACTGTGCAATATTAGATTATACAATTTTATAACACTGTTATTCCTCCAAGGGTTTCGAGACCTCTCCATTTTCTACCATGTTACTGGGAGAAAATATATGACTACTATTAAGGAAGGTGTGGTTTTATGCTCGATTTAACCATTGTTGCATTTTCACAGTTAATATTTTCAGAGAGCAAGTACAACCTCCCTGTCTGTTTTGAATTGAATTGTTCTGGGACCTCTCTTGGACTGAAATCCTAGATGAACAGCTGGGAAACTGGCCCTTAAATCAATTTGAATTAATAATTTCAGTAATTTTAAATGTATTCGAGCAGCGTTGATCAAACTGTGAGTCAGGACCCACTAGGTGGGTCGTCAGCCAATTTCAGGTAGGTTCCCATTCATTTCAAGGTATATTTTATGTTTATTAAACTTGATGCTACCATGGTATATGACTGCATTTGGTGAAATGTCGCAGATCTGTACTTTGAACAGGTTACTATGCTCTGAACAATGATAGTCAATGGGGCTCACTCCTGGGTAAGTGTGATTGCAACCTTTGGGATGTTTGGGGAACTTTTTTAAAACAGTTCAGTAACTGTTTGGAAGGGTTAGGAGGGTTCTTTTTCTTTTAAATAAATTTTTAAACTCATTGTAAACATTTAATTTACTTAGGGTACAATCCTATGCATGTCTACTCAGAAGAAAGTTCTGTTGTGTTCAATGGGACTTACTCTCAGGAAAGTGTGGCTAGGATTGCAGCCTTACTTACTTAATTTGATTTAATTTTGTCATAGGGGGGTGTAAGAATTTTTCTTGCCTGATGATGTTAGTTCTGGCCATGACATCACTCCAGTGGGTCCCCATAGATTGTCATTTTAAAAAGTGGGTCCTGGTGCTAAGAAGTTTGAGAACCACTGTATTAAGAGGATATGTAGAGGTTTTGCTGTTTCAGGTTTCCTTACCATGCCCACAGGTCTATTTTTCAGAGGACCAACCTCCCACATCCAGCCCTCTTCAACACCACAGGGCTATTTTCCAAGCACATTTTCACAGGTTCTCTCTGGCTCACTTTTTTCCCCACCTTCCTTTTTATGTGGTGAGATTATTTCGCCACATACCTTTTGCTTGGCGAGTGTTTTATCCAAATGCACCCACATGTGGTGATGGCTGGTATTTATTTCCCAGAGTAGGCCCTGCACTTGCCATACCTGCAAGTACAACCAGCTCTTTAGCAATGTGTGACTACTTGCAAGTTCAATGTGCACCAGGCAGAACCGATGTGCTAAAATTAGGTGGCTTCACCCCAGATCAAAAAGGAAGGCAGGGAATCCGGATCCAGCCTCATTCTCCCTAGTTCTGTGTTTGTTTGTGCGTGAAGTTCTACCTGCTGTTCTTCAGACATCTAGGGATTGTCTAGTAATATGATTCTTTGGTAACTTAGTCCAGAAGGCTGGAATAGACTTGAAAGACTTGACTGGCAAAGGAATGACAAGTTTGCTGCTGCTGTGACCTGCCACAGAGTTCTGGAAAGTAGTGTCACTTGTAGGTCTTGTGTTTGGTGGAAACCCAGATGAAGAGGTGGGGTGGAGGGGGCTGCAGAGCACTGGGATGACTTCCAGGGAGGGACTATTTTCCATTCTTAAATGTGTCAAAAGGCACATTACTCCTTCCATTTTACTGCCATCCCTCCAGCCATAGAGGCTACTCAACTGGGTGAACCGTGGAGTTGAGTGACAGCATAATTCTGTTGTTGCTGTAAAGTGCATTTGTGACTCTGTGTGAGTAAGTGAGTAACCGTGAGGAGTGGTTCAAGCCCAGGATAGGGGTAGGAGAGGGATCAGTGGAGAAGGTCTCTGCCAGATCCTCTTCCCCCTCCCAAACCCGGAAGCCCTTTGTGGAGCTTCTGGAATTTGTGCCAACAATTCTGCTATTGCAGATCAGAGTAGCCCTATTGGGCAGGCTGGGATGCCACACTGGGTAACGGAACATGTTCTCTTACTCCACGGAGACCTACAGTCTGCCCAATTCCACTGCTGGATATGGCTTGGGCTGTGTGGCCCCACTGCACCTGTGATGGTTAGAATTAGGCTTCCCATCATCATCATCATCATCATCATCATCATCATCATCTAGGACCGGCCCATCCATGAGGCCAACTGAGGAAGCTGCCTCAGATGGCAGACTGGTGGTGGGACCCCTTGGCCAGCCCTTGCCACCTCTGCTGTTCCATTCCATTTGGAAAGAAAAAGGAGAAGAGGAGGAAGTGTGGGTGGTGGGTTAGTGTCAGAGACATTCCTCTCTATTCCACATTTCCCCTTCTGCTCTGTTCCTCTCTTTGTTTTGGCACCTGTGGAGTTGAAGGAGCAGCAGCAGAGGAGGTGGCTGGCATGCCGCCAGGTAAAAAGGGCTAGGTTTTGAGGCAGCTCCCCCTCCGGCACCAAAACTTTTTGGGCCAGCCTTTTTATTATTACTACCATTCATGCGGTTGTGGTTTTATGGTTGTGAAGGGCAAACATGCCCTGAAACAGCCAGGCGTGTGGCTGAGACATGGATCCACCCCTTGTTCTTAAAAGCCACATGCTAAAAGCAAGCATCAGATTTCTCATATTGTCTTTTTTGTGGCTGCTGCCTCTGTAGAAACCTGCTTCAGTCGCAAGTACCGGAGTCTCTTCTCCCCACCCTTACAGACCCAACTGGGGTCTGTTTCAGTGTTGCTCGCTTGCCAGGGACTTCATAGTGAGTAAAAATCAGGCATCCCCTGCGGCAGTTCTTGGACAGCTCAGATGAATGGGTTGCTCAGAAAGGGACACGATACTCCTGCATAGCAGATATTCCTGTTACGAGGTGAGACAGACCTGATCTCTCTGAGCAGGCACTTAATTCCCTCCTTGTTTAGGAGCTGTGAAAGATAAATGCTGCCAGCCCTGGAATCTGCGATCTTATCCTTGTGCCAGGCTTTAAATAGCAGAGAGGAACAAGTCCAGGCAGGGATTGCCTCTTCATTGCAAAACAAAACAAAACAAAAAAAAAAAACTCGAGCACCGCCTGCACTGTTCAGACAAGGAGGGAGATCCCATCCTTGCCTTTCCTTCTCCAAATGTAGATATTTTTCCACGTTTTGAGCAGAGTTACCTTTCTGACACCAGTGTCCCCAGTTGCAGAGGGAGAACATGCAAAAACCGGTTGAACTGTGCAAACCCCTTAGTTCCAAGAGAGCTCAGTTCATTTTCCCAGCTGTGTCTTGGGCTCCCTAAATGACATAGAGAAGGAACAGGCATTTTATCAGTTCTTTATCAAACCAGTGAGCTCCAAGCAGCACCCTGCTTGGAGGAAGGGTAGGTGAGTGGAACCTAACTGTGGCAATCCAACAGGGCTTGCCTGCCTTGCACACAGGGCCACTGAAAACTGACTTTGGGCCTGGGACAAGAGGCCTGATTGGTCCCCCTTTCTTAAAGTGGAATAAAGCTGTAGTGGAAACATAGCCCTGAATAGGCTGAGACTCCTTACTTATTTTGTAATAAATTTGTTTTGTACTGTATAGTGGGTTTTCTCATGGCCTGGGCCCCCTGGAAGCCCTGCCCCCTGGGATTTTCCCCTCTTCCCTCTGTCTCCTCAGGCCTGCCTTAAATAAGTGTAATAGCCCCAATCCCATCTCAAAAGGGCCAAGTGGAATTGGGGAGAACAGGCTGAGGGTCAAACCAGAGCTGTGAACAAAGGAATGCTGTGCTCTCCAACTGTGTTTTAGTCAGGGAGATTTAAAACCAGGTGAAGAAGGGAGGTATGAACCTCCCCCTCCCCTTAGCTTGGGTCATTTCCACCCACCAGTTTTTTTAACAAGAAAAGAGGAGCTTCCAGTTGGAAGTACATTTGGATAGCACTGTGGCGTCACGAGAGTTTGTGTCACCCAGTGCGGGAGGCCAGCACATCCACCCCGTGATGGATTTCCTCCCATGCAGTGGGCAGGGCAATGCCCCAGGCAATGGGCATGGTGATATGCCATTGCCCTGCTGGTTCTTTTGGCTATAATTTTTGATAGAATAGAGATATTCCAAAACAGTTTTTTTACTGCATTCTGCATGAAATTACGCATCAAATGATGTATAACATGATGGTATTATTTGAAAATACCAAGATGTTAAAAATTTTGGTGAGTAGTGGTGTCACTCCCCCTGTGCACATCACCAGGTGCGGCCCACACCCCCTGCACTCCCCTAGCAATGCTCCTGGCATAGCACATTTGTGTGCCTATTTGATTTGTCTGTAAGCATAAAGGAAACAGCAGTCTCACTCCTGAGTGTTTTCTTAAGAGAGTCAGGCGCATGTAGATGACTATTAGAAGGAAAGCAAAGAAGATGCCTTTTCATAATGAGACATCAGCCCTTTTGCCAAAGGAAGATGTAGGCACCTGTGGGAGGCCTGGTTAAAGACCTGTGATGGGACAACTGTGTGTGTGTGTGTGTGTGTGTGTGTGTGTGTGTGTGTGTGTGTATGGCAGGGGGGTCTTTAGAATTTGTTGAGCTCTCTTCAACAGACAAGAGGAGGGTGATGGAGATGCACATATGCTCCTGATGTTCTTTTTGTGTGAAGAAGCTGATGGTCACATTCTGCCATAGGCTGATGCTATCTTCAAGGGCAGCTACGTACATAAGCTGTTCCATTCTAGTAGTCAAACCCTGAGACTTCAAAGATATGAATGCTGGCTGCTGGGTCTGAATCCAGCACAGATGCTCACAGGTTTCTCACCAAAGAGAGTTGGTGAAAACAGTTGCTAGAATCCCAGGTACAGTGATAAGTATCCAACTCTCCTCCTCCAAGGCTGTGCCCACAAAATGCTTGCCGAGCCCCAACGTGTCATTGCCAACCTCTTGCTGGAACTCATCTAAGTCCGGAGAAAGTTCTAGCAAGATGAATAGGGTATAATTGCCCCAATCAGTCAGTCAATCAATCAATCTCCTGCTTAAGATCATTGGCCTGGGGAATCAGCACATGCTCTGTGTCACACCCAGGCTGAAAGCCAATTAAGTAGAAGGAAATGAGTCACTCAGAACCCAATCAACTTCCCAGCACCGATGCAGCCACAAATACAGCCCCCGAGGTAAGGGAACAAACATTCCCTTGCCTTGAAGCGGCCTCGAAGACCACCTCCCACCACCACAGGATGCAACTCCTGCCCCGTTGGCACAGCTTCATCAGTTCTGGAAAGCTGGACAGGATTGGGCCCTTAGCAACCTTTCCCCCAAAACAAAGTCTTCCTGAATACTGAGTAAATAGCTGGGGATGAAGTTGGCGCATTCAAACTAGATTTCTTTTTTTAATTCAGGGGTAGGACAACTGACTCCCTAGATGTCTGGAATACATCAGAAAGTATTGAACTTGAGGCGCTTGTTCATGCTTGCTTTTTGGAAATGGAGCACTTTGGTGGTGGTGGTGGTTGGGGACACATAGATCCAGTGCAACTGGTGCTTCACGAAACACAGCAGAGGCAAAGTTAAAAGGGTGACCACGTAGGGTCTGCGCAGAGAAGGAATTTCTTAGGTCTGATCATGTTAGAGGTGAGCAGCCCATGTTGCACTTGAAGGAAAACATGCAGCTGGATCCCAGCACACTGTTGCTACAACTTCCTGTTGTTTTTTCACAATCATCTCACCTGTCATCTTCTTCCTTGTAATTAAGGCTGGGGTTCCTTATTCATGTGTTCAAGCCTCCTTCGCAATCTTGAATATGAATGAAGCGCTTAGCAGGCACTTCTGTTCGGCAGGACTCAGGACTCAAGACTTAATTTGCAGGCAATTAGCCTTGACCTTGGAGCACTGGATGAGTGGATGCTGAGCGATGATGACTTTGGTGTCTCCCAGGCCCAGGGGCTCCTTCCAACAATGCCCTGAAACTCCAGGTCTCTGCCTAGGTTTCGTGTTCGTGGAAGTGCTACAGCTCTGTGACTAGCAGAAGGGATGGCGCAAGAACCTTTGCCTCATAGAGTCAAACTGGACGTCCACCTATATTATTACCACAAATATTTGCATACTGCTCTTCAACAAGCAAAGAAAGAAAGAAAGAAAGAAAGAAAGAAAGAAAGAAAGAAAGAAAGAAAGAAAGAAAGAAACTTTCAGAGTGGTTAACCCAGCTGGATGTGGGTTAACACACTGCCAGTTTTTGCCCCCACCCCCACATCAGGCACAGGGAGGTCTTCCTCCAGTTGATTGCCAGCCAACTGGAGGGAGCTGGGCCATGAGGCACCACTGAGCAAGCCTGCTCAATTGGAACCTCAGCAGCGATCCCTCACCTGCCCACCCCGCTCACCTTCTTCAGTCTGAAGATTAGCTGGTCACCTTCTACAGGGCTGGGTAGATTTTTTTACCATCACCCAAATTGGCTGGTGGGTTGGTCTTTTTTTCACCTACCCCACACTGGAGTTTGTGGGTTGGGGCTATAAATAGGCTGTTAATACCATGGTCACTTAAGGCAGGTGTTGTGCGGGTTTAGGGCAGGTAAGAAAATCTTAGTGTCCATCATGGGCACTCATTAATAAAGTGGCCCTTTCTACCAAAGTTATCTCATCTGTGTCTTTATTGGGGGGGGGGGTGAGGGGTAAATGAAATTTTAAATAATAGCCTCTTATCCACAAAGAACTCAAAATCTAAACCAGTGACTTTCAACCAGTGTGCCAAAACACATTGCCGTGTTCCACAGTGTGCCGTGGGAATTTGGGCACAGTGGTTGAAAATAACTGAAAAACTCCTCTGGGTTCTGCAGCTCTGTTTTTAGGGCAACTCTCTGAATGGTCTCTTCCTCTTCCTCTTTCTCCAGCAGTGGAGGAAGAGACAGACAATTGCTCTAGAAACAGAACCGCAGAATCCAGAAGAGTCTCCTGGAAGCCTGAAGTGACATCACAAGATGCAAAGACCATAGAGAAGACCATAGAGGTCAACATGCCATGAGAACAAAAACATTGAAAATCACTAATCTAAACACTGTTTAGATTACACTAATCTAAATGCTACTGAAGAGGCACTGAAAGACCCTCTTCCTTCTTTCAGATGAACCTGGAGGGCCCCGCAATCCTGATCAAGACCACGAAGGTTCAGTCTTTCTCCTTGGGCAGCTTTCCTGCTAGAAGTCACTCCCCAACCTCCCAGCCCCCAAAGTGTCTATCTGTAGTAGCCAAATGCTCCAAATATCTGGTCGAGAAGTCCACTTTAGTTCAATAGACTTACTTCTGGCTATACGGAAGCAGAGGGAAGAACTCAGGATCCTTCATCAAGTGGAGCTTGTGTAAGTAAACCAGGCAAATTAGAGTCAAATAATGGGGAAGTGCATGTGTGCATGTGTTTGTGTGGCTTCATATTGCGTTGATAACACATGAATTGGGTCTCAACCTCTCTTACAACTATCCTATAAATCATGCTGGTACTATTAGATCCATAATACAGATGGGGAAGATTAAGGCAATGGGACAATTCAGCCGTGGCATCACTCCTGGTGCAGGAGACCA
This sequence comes from Tiliqua scincoides, assembly GCF_035046505.1. Classification (NCBI taxonomy): domain Eukaryota; kingdom Metazoa; phylum Chordata; class Lepidosauria; order Squamata; family Scincidae; genus Tiliqua; species Tiliqua scincoides. The sequence continues at coordinate 9,253,229 of NC_089830.1, read as the reverse complement.
GCACATTACCCCCATGATGGACTTCCTCCCATGCAGAGGACAGGGCAACACCCTGGGCAGTGGAGTGGTGATGCACCATAGCTCCGCCTCACTGGTTTTTTGGCTATAACTTTTGATAGAATAGAGACGTTTCAATACGGTTTGTTTTGTTGCATTCTGCATGAAACTACTCATCAAGTGATATATAACGTGATGGTACTATTCAAAAATACCAAGATTTAAAAAATGTTGGCTAGTAGTGGTGTCACCCCCCCATGTGCATCACCCGGTGCGACCCGCAGCCCCCTAGCAATGCCACTGCAATTCAGATGTCCTGGCAAAACTAAGCTTTACCTTTAGGGAAAGTGCTTTGGGCTCCCATGCTTTCTCTTTCTATTACACACACAGAAGATTCCCTCCCTCCCTATAGGTCTTAGGTCACGGTTGCGCCAGTAGACTGTGACATATGAATCAGACAAATGATGGTTAGCGCAAAACATAGATTGACTCCAAATCAGATTTGGAAACACACACTTCCAGACTCTGGATTCCAATTCTGGGTTCACCAGTAACCATAGTATATGCAATTGGAATGTCGAGGCAAGGTACTGCCAGCAAGTTCAGAGCTTGCTTTTAGCTCAGTGGTCTTCATCCTCTTTGTGCCATGACCCCAATGAAGAAAGAAAGAAAGAAAGAAAGAAACAAAGAAACAAACAAACAAACAAACAAACAAACAAACAAACAAACTGGGGACCTATTGTCAATTTTATCCCCTCCCTGGACCCAATCCGCCTACCCCCACACCCCCACCGCCACTCTGCATGTCTACTCAGACATAAACCCAACTGAGTACAATGGGTCCCAGGTCAGCGCGTATAGGATTTGGGGCAGCTCTCTGACACCCTCTGCTTTTGGCAGTGATTAGTAAGACTCCATTCTAATCATCTTCACTCCTTCAGAGAAGAAGTATTTGTTGGTTCCTGCCCATGAATTTCTTCCTGATCTTCACTGAGCAGAGGAATGAGAATACCACATCACTTTCTTAGGACTCTAAGAGGCCAATTTTGTGCATATCTACTCAGAAGTCCCATTGTAGTCAATGGGGCTTACTCCCAGGTAAGTGTGAATACCAGGATTGCAGATTAACCCATTTTTGCCCGGCCCAGAGGTGTACACATTTGAACCCTGTTGCATATATGCAACGTGGGTGGAAATGGCTTAAGCCTTATGCCTCTCTGGACCACCACAACTGGTAAAAGTTCAAAGGCAGAATTATAACATTTGCAAAATGAGCCCACTACATGCATGAGTGACTATCATATAAGCCACATGCCTACTCAGATGTGGGCATGGTTAATCAGGTGACTTTGGTGATCAAGTTATGGAAAGAGTTCCCTTGCACCTTGCGCCCCCCTCTGCTGCCGCCACCACCACCTTCCTGACCTTCACCCTTCTTTCCAGTAGGTGCTGCCCTCTTTTCTCTACTTTCTCACTGGGATTGCATGACCAAGGAAACAGGACTTGAGTCACGCTCTGCCCCATCAAGAGGGCACTGCCCTGCAATATCCCTGTGTTGGCACTCCTCCTCCTAAATCACTTGATAACTTTAGTTCCACATCTGTGAGAAGAGGACAGTAATATAGCCATCTATGCGGATGTTGTGAAGTTTTTAATTAAGGTTTGTAAAGAGCGAGATGTTTGCACAGCAGTTTCCGATGGAAGGTCTCAGAAAGTTCTTCATAAGATTGCACTCACAGAGCCATATTAACTTCTGTTGCATCAGAGTACAGGATTTCTCATCCGACCTGCAGAGTGCTTAATGCCCTGGGAACCCAACAAAGCAGAGAGCAGCCAAAAACAACAAAGCCAAAAAAAAGGTCCCACTAGCGTTGACTTCCTTATGAACAAAAATAGCTTCAGAAGGTCTCCCCAGCAAAAGAGTTAAACAAATGAGGACGGTAAACATGAAACAAATACAAGCAGCCAGAGGGTAAAATCCAATCATGATCACAGCTTCTATACATTAAAATTAATACAAATACTTATTGTCTTAACTGAATCAAGCATCAGATCTCATCCAGGGTCTATCCAACTTTCCAGCCCTGGTGTAGCCATGCCAATGGGGTTTGTGCTGCATCCTGTGGTGGGAGGGTAATTATGGAAGCCCCCACAAGTAGCCTTGGGGCTGCACTGTGGCTGCACCGGGGTTGGGAAGATGGATAGGATTGGGTCCTCCGCCCACTATGGATTCCACGTACCTGGATGGAGCATCTAGGTTTGACATGAGGGAGAAATGGGTTGGAATTCAGGTAACCACTTGCTGGACTTCAGAAGGCATCTGGAAAAGGTGCTCAGACACAGGCCATAGCTAGTGCGCATGTTAATCTCAACAAAGGCAATCTTTCAAACTTCCTGGTTCCAGACTGTTTAGGGATGGAAGAAGATATGCTACAGGCTGGTAATGTTCTTGATCAGTGTTTCTCAAACTATGGGTCAGAACCCACTGGGCGGATCGAGAGCCAATTTCAGATGGGTCGCATAGCACCTAGCTCATCCACCGTTGAAAATACAGAGCTGAAAATACAGGCTACAGAGCTGCCGGGCAGGGTGGCCTCCTAGTGGGATAGAGGCATGGTGCTTTGCCCCAGGTAGGTGGGAAGATGGGATGCTGCATGTGTGTTTAGACAAGGATCCAAGTTCCAGTTCTGTTTCGACTTTTGAGCTGGAATGTTTAAATTTCGAGCTAGACAAAATAGCATCACAAGCGCATTGTATAATGGGACCTTGGGCTGATTGCGGCTTAGATTTGAAGCCTAAATTCATGATGTCACATATGAAGCTTCTAAGTTATTGACATCACTTCCAGTGGGTCCTGACAGATTGCCATTCTAAAAAGTAGGTCCTGGTACTAAAAAGTTTAAGAACCACTGATCTAGATTGTCTGGGTTCAGGGATGGCATGTTCAGAGTATATGTGTCTGATGACCAACTTGGTGGCCAGTACAAAGCACACCCCCCCCCATAGAAAGAAGCATTCACTGGTTTCTGCATCTGACCAGCCATCTCCAGTCAAGCTATGCACTCTGCCCACATATCCACAGATTGCAATAACTGAAACCTTTCCATAGAATATCGAGCAATCAGTGCTTGTGAAATATCCGGCATGTGCCCTTTATTCTGTTCTGCACACAGACAGGTTTCGAGGTTGGAATGGATGCAAGTAACTTTTTCTGCAAAAATGCCTTGCAAAAGAGTCGTGGTGAACTTTTGAGGGCTCCACAGAGCTACCTGAGGACCAAGAATGCCCCAAGCAACATCCACTAGATGGCATTGGGCAGATGCAACTGTGATAGAGAAATGGAACTTTGTATGTGGCCATCACCACCAATGAGTTGTGCTTATCGGACTTGTGAGTTTTTCTCCCCCTATGTTCTGGCTATCTTCTCAGTTGCTTTATTGTCCCAACCTCCTTGGAGAACCAGGGAGCTGATTTGGCTCTAGCCAGTGAAGAGGACATGAGTGACAGTGAGGTTTGGTTGCCTGGACTTTAAGAGGTTTGAGTCCCCTTGCATGCTCCTGAAAAAACTTAAGAATAAGGGTAGCATCCACCCATCCAGTTTTCCAGTGTTGATGCAGCCATGCCAACAGGGTGTGTACTGTATCCTGTTGTGGAGGTGGGGGGCAGTCATGGTGGCTTCCTCAAGGAAAGGGATCTCAAGGCTGCACTGTAGCTGCATCAGTACTGGAAAGTTGGATAGGATGGGGCCCTTAAGGGTGCAAGTCCTGATCAGAATCATAAAGATTTTTCCAATCAGTGTCCCTTCCTTTTGCGTGCTCCATTCCAGAACAAGTTCCAAATTCTCTCCAAAGTCATTCGTCATCCAACAGATTTTATTTACAGCAAACACAAGAAGGCAATCCACACACCCATCAATCATAAAAATCCAACCATTTTGACTCCTGTTTCAAGGCACTTAAAAAACCCTTCAGGTGTGCTGTAATTCATAATGTCATTTCCTTGATCATGCAGAGTCATGCAAGGACTCATCAAAGACCATAAAGCTAGAGTATGAAGGTCAAGAGTCATGGTTTCCAATGGCAATGAGAGCAAGGTCTTCCCTTCCATGGGGGGAGCAACCTTATTGGTCTGTTGCCAGAAAACAACAACAACAAGGAAGTGTCCTTTTTGTGATCCCTTAAAGACTAGCTCAAGCTTATAGCAGAAGATTCAATTTCACCTGATGTGAATGTGCTTGATGATGTATCCTTACCTAGATCAGAGTTGTGGATGGCAAAGAGACTATTAAATGAGGCAAATATAGCTTACATAAGTCAATCAATTGAAATTAATATGACACATTCACTGGGTAATCCCAAGGTTCTCTCCTGTGAGGTTCCCCACCATAGCTCTTGGTCTTAACAATGCATTCATGCCTCTCTCTCTCCAGGGATTTGACACATCTGTGTTTGACACAGTTGGCTGTGACAATCATGAAAGAAACTGACAACTTTTGAAGATAACCCTGACCCAGAAGGGAACAGCCTTGACTTTGAAGCGTTTGTCATGCTCCATGTTACTACACTGAACTGCACACGTAAGGGCCAAGCAACACAACATGTTGATGGCATGCTGTGTGGATGGAGTGGAATGGGAAAGCATTTTATGGACACTGAAATGCAGCTTCAAGGGGGGCCCCCAATGCCTTCAGTGGAGGAAAAGGAAGCATTTAACTCTACAGTTTCAAATGTAAGCAAGGCTCCAACTTCTCTAGGACACTTCTTGCCCCTGGGCAGAACATCCTTTCACTTCTGTTTTGCTGACAGGTCCTTCCCCTGTCTTCTTGCTCAAGTGCTCTTCCTCTCTTTTTTCCTCCTCAGCAACCCCTTCCTCCTCCCACTCACATGTACAATTTAGGCCTCCTCCCTAGCCACACCACTGCTGGGTGAGATGATGCATGGATTGGGCAACTGCCATGGGGAGCAGGTCTCATGCCCTCTTAGTTCACAGTGGCATCCTAGTCCACAATCCACAATGGATTTGAGAGCAACTGATGGAGACTGACCCAGTCTTCAGGAGTGACCAAGCGGGCTTATACAATATTCTTTTCCACCATCATACTCATTCTGTGGCCACCAGTGGTGCTCCAGCTGAGGTTCCTACCATCTGGGCCATTGGTTCCTACAACACAGTGAGCAGATCAGGATCCCATTAGTGACACAGGCTTGGCCTCTGGAGACACGGTGGGCCTGGAGGGCAATGTCACTGTAAGTTGTTTCTGTTGCAGCACTCAATAATCCAGGCACTGAGAACTACCTGCATTTTTTGTGCATGTGGGTTGCAGAGAGCATCCCACCCACCCTGCCAAGTCAGGTGTGGAGTTTGATACCCTCTGTAATTCCAGCCATTCCATTTGCTCTCTGACTCTTGGACTCTAAGCATTAGCAGTGCTCAGATCTTAAAACGTATACAGATTGAAGAGAACTTGGGAACATGCTGATTTTTAATGATACTTTACCATCTTATGCAAGGACCAAGAGAGTCCAGCAGAGCCGCTGAGATTTTTTGTTTTGCTAGGTGGTGGAGAATCTGCAAGGCTGCTAGATGTTCCCATGAACTCTGTTGGAAGAGTCCCTTGGCTTAGAGACTGCCAGGGGGTAGACATGGGAGTCTCTTTCCTTGGCTGAACACACTCAAGGAAAAAAACAGCAGCAACAACAGGGCCAGAGGGAGGCACAGTGTCAAGTGTTGGCCAGGTTGGATATCAGCTGGGGCCCTCACCCATCAGGGGTTCCATCCTGCAAGGCTGACCCCGTGAGCCGCCTCCAGTACCAGAGGAAGGGATAGCAAGAATTAGCCAAGCGACTTGTGCCATGTCTGCATCTGGCAACCACATCTATCAATGGCAGCATCCCCTAGAGGCCTCTGATCATTGCATCTCCAGGGGATGCTCTGATTGGTTGGTGGGGTGCAGGAGTTGCTGCCCATTCTCAGTGCCAGCAAGCCTGTGTAAGCCTCCCCAGGGAGGCTCTCTGCACTCTGGCATGATGATGACCAAAGGGACACAACTCAGTTCAAGTTTCCAGAAAGATGAAAAGACTAAGAACTGAGTCTCTTAGCAATGGAGGACCAGCACTTCACTGCTACGAGATAAGAGTCAAGAGAGAGTAATTCTGCTGATAGCCCCAACATTGATTGAAAAATAATCAGATACAAGGAAAGAGAGAAGAAAGTGTGATTAATCTGGAAGATGGAAGGGCACCATCTGCCAAGATTATGCCAGCTTGAACAAAGTACTGAGATTTGCATGCAGCGGGCACTGGTTTAACTTCAAAGGAGACTCACCGAAATTGTGTTTGTTCTGCATGAAAAACCCAGTCCCGTCTGTATCAGAATTCCATGGCATTGTGCATGGGACATTTCAGTGAGTGTAGGATTTGGGTGTTGGTGCATTTGTCATGGATTCTCCAGACTTTTGATGCTAACCTCAAGATATACTTTAGGAAGGCAATTAGGAGTAAACAGCCTCATGGTTTTTGTGTGTAAGCACCTCCCTGCAGCTTCCCTTATCAGGAGCAAGAAATGTTATAGGTCAGCATATAAGAAATGCTATAGGTTTCTCAAACTGTGAGTTGCAACCCAACGCCCGGTGGGTCCTGGGTTGGGCCCTCCCACCTGCCCTTGCATTTGTTTGGCTCCAAATTGAAGCCCTCTGGATGTAACTGGATGCTGCACTGGACCTCCGCAGACCTCAGAAGGTGTCTGCAAGCCTCCAGAAGTAGCTGGAAAGGCACGCCCGGTTTACTTTTGATTTTGTGAAAGTAACTTCTGGTTGCTTCCAGAGGTCTGCGGAGGCCTTCTGAGACCTTGCCCAGAGAGGGAGGTGGGATGTGGCATCCTCCACCACAGAACAGATGGGTCACAGTGGGGTTTGAGTTTGAGAACCCCTGCTATTGGCAGTTGCTGTTCTGCCCGCTGTTGAGCATACTGTTGTCAATTATCACATCTCTACTTTCCTCCAAGGAGCTCACAACAGATGAATTATTCCATTTGGTTCTCACTCACAACAACTCTTCTAGGTAGGCTGAGAAAACGTGACTTGGCCAAGGCTACTGGGCTGGCCCGAGACCTCGTGATGCTACCCCTTCTTCCTCAATGACACACCAGCCTCCCACTCTTCAGTGTTATAGCTTAGCACTCTGCTCCCCTCCACAGTTCCTCTTCCTCTCTGTCCCCCTCTTTGTTTTCCAATCCAGAGAATGGAAGGAGAACGTAGAACAGTGGAGACAAGTAGGCCAACAGGTCACCTCCCACCAATTTGATGCCTGAGGCAACTGCTTCAGTTGGTCTCATGGATGGGCCAGACCTGTAAGGTCATACAGTAAGATTCATGGCTCAGTGGGTTTCCCACAGCCAAGGTTGGCCCTCTATCGACATACACTTTACCTTACACAGGTACCCAAAATGTAATTTGTAGGTTCACTCTTGTGCGGGTATTTTGTTTTGCCAGCCTGGAGTGGTCTTAGTTCATTCCATAATTGGGAAATTATTCTGGGCTACCTAGTGTAAGTCTGACATAAATTTCCAAGTTCTGCCTTTTGGACAGGGAGTTGTATCTGCCACAAAGACATCTTCATACATATAACATCTTCTAGATGGAAAATCAATTCTGCAAATGAAATGCAGGGGACTTCTTTAAAATCAGGTGGTACTTGGTTTTCCACATCTGTGCTTTGGAGATTTCTGCGCCATTCAACACACACACACAAAACCCCACAGGAATATTTGTTTATTCAGTGAAGGACTTTATTGCTCCCTGTTAAATAGTGTTTTACAAAAATGTTCGTCATCTATAGGAACACACACACACACTTCCAAGTCCTGGCTCAGTCATGAAGTTTACTGGGTGACGTTGGGCCTAACACGGAACCAGGACATATCCACTAAAAGTGAGTGTTGGGAGGGTTAGAACAGACAAAAGGAAATAGTTCTTTACCCAGTGTGCAATTAGTCTGCGGAACTCTTTGCCACAGGATGTGGCGACGGCATCTGGACTAGATGACTTTAAAAGGGGATTGGACAGATTTCTAGAAGAAAAATCCATCACAGGTTACAAACTGTGTGTATGTGTGGAGGGTATGTGCAACGTCCTGGTGTTAGAAGTAGGCTACCTCAGAATGCCAGATGCAAGGGGGTGGCAACAGGTTGCAGGTCTGTTGTTGTCTTTTATGCTCCCTGAAGCACCTGGTGGGCCACTGTGAAATACAGGAAGCTGCACTAGATGGGCCTTTGGCTTGATCCAGTGGGGCTTATGTCCTTATGTTGTTAGGGTTGTTGTGAGGAGTTCTAGTCTAGAATTTGCATTGACTTAAACTGCTGTTGGGACAAGAGAGTCCTTATACACAATTCTTATTAGCTGGGACTGGAATTGGGTCAGCCATCCCTACTTCTGACCCTACAAAAATCCAAAGAGTTGCTTCCTGGGACCTGCTGCTGCTTCCTACAGGACCTGTCTTAAATTTCAAAGCTCTCGATTTTTTTCCCCTTGAAAGAGTTGCCAAGATGTGCTTGTTGCCACCTACTGGACTCACCATCTGTTGCAACACTTGCACATTTATGCTGACCAACAGACTGTGCCGGTGGATTACCTGTGATCATAGACCAGTTTTTGCTTACAGCACTGTTTCAATAACTACAGTTCTCTTGCCATATCTCAGGTTTGTGTTTGTGTGCAAGGTGGGGGGGGGGGAGTTGCTACTGAGATGCCCACATTAGAGCCCTGAATGGATGGGGGCTTGGGCCGGAACATGAAGAACGTCATCCCTAGACACTTGGCCTTAACTCAAGGCTTAAGTAAGTGAAATTGACTGCATCAAAGGACTTTCCTTCATTTCCAGTCGTGCAAATGGTAACAGCTTGGCTTGGGGCAAACCTTTCGTAGATCCCCAAACGTTTAACATTCTCCATGACGGTTTTAAAATGCAGCAATTTAATTTCAGGAGCCAAGGTTGCTCAGATGCTTCTGAGTGGGTGAAACCCGGAGCCTCCGACAGAGTCGTATTTCATGCTCTCAAGCCCTCTGCTCATTTGCAGGGTTTTCCCTTACTTTGAATGCGCCATGATCTGGACATGGGAGAGCCGCTACTGCTTCTGCTCCTACTGCTGCTGCTGTGATTCAAGGCTGAAAGAGAATTTATGTCTTTTATTAAAATTCTTGATCTTGTGGAGCGGAACTTTACTGTAACTCCAGAGCTGTGGGGATTTATGGTTTTATTTAATACACATAAAGAGAAGAGAGGCAGGACACGGGAGAATGCATAATGCAGTCGCTTTCGGCAGGGCAGGGTGGGCAGGCTGGCAGTGGAGGGAGGGCGTGCAGGCTTTGGTTGTGTTTGGAGCGAGCAGCAAGCCCTTTCTGCCATGCCTTCTAATGCACAAGATCAGTGGCAGACAAAGAGGCGGGGCCCAGACCGGGTGCAGGGGGGTGTCTGAGGGCCCGCCCTCTGATAGGGGTGACCCTGGCTGCAGCCACCCACAAAAGAAGCATGTTTTTTTAATACAAATAAAAAAGGCTCTCCTGAGGCTGTGTGTGTCCTCGTGTGGCCCCTGTGGGTCTCAAAATGGGCATTTAGGTCAAAAAAGTGCGACTTCCGGTTTTTAGCTAATACCGGAAGTGACATTTTTATGCCTTTAAAAGGCACTACGTGGTCCGGGGAAGCCTTCAGTGGCTTCACTGGCCTTCATAATGCTTTTTAAAGACATAAAAAGTAACGGTTTTACAATAAAAAGTCCCTTTTTTTGAACCCCAATGGCCATTCTGAAACCCACAGAGGCCATGGAAGGCTGAAAGCGGCCTCTGCAGAGCTCAGAAGACCCTCCAGTGGGAAGTACAGTTTCCCTCACCTCACAAGGCCCAAAGGCAAGGGGGGCACCCCTGGTATCTGCAGATTCACGTAACCGTGGGGGGTTCCCAAACAGAACCCCTGCAGATACCAGGGCACACCTGTATTATTACATATATAAAGTTACAAAGCAATAGATAGATAGATAGATAGATAGATAGATAGATAGATAGATAGATAGATAGATAGATAGATAGATAGATAGATAGAAGAAATTGTTCACTGTCTGTGCTTCTTCTCTGGCCATTATTATTATTATGCATTTCATGTCATGGTTATTACTGAAAATAATTTTGCCATGGGGGAAAAAATTTATGGGCCCGGGTTGCCAAATGACCTTGGTACGCAACTGCACACGATCAAACCAATTCCCATTTTTTACTCCAAGTGTAATTAAGAACAAAGGGTACAATATCTGGTGCCCAAGAACTTAGAAACTGGGAGCAGGTTTCCTTCACTCCCAGGTTTGACATGAGAAAAAAGGCAGGGGGGCAATCTGATCTGTGCATTACATGCGCCCTGTGGCAATTTCCTCAGCCCCCAAGCATATTGTGAAATAGAATTCAGTGCAGGTTTTTTTGAGGGGGGGGGGGCCTAGGGGACCATTGTTCAGCTGTTCAGTGTTTTTTAAATTCACCAGTGTGGGGCAGGGGGGACTTCTAGGATGTGGAGCCAGGGTGCAGGTGCTTGAAGGAATTCTGCAGTGTTGGAAATTTTACCAAGAGATACCTAAAATCCACCCCACCCTCTGACAGTAGTAATTAGATCCCGCTCCATAATGAGGCTTTAATAGGGGGCCTCCCTGTTCCAGAGCAGGCAGCAGTTTCATGTCAGTTTCTCCATGCAAATAAGGCCTGCTGGAGCCAGCTAATTGTGCTGGCTGCGCAGTGCGCCTGGTCCTGCCTCCGTGCTGGAGAGGCTCTTGCGCCAGTTGCCTTCGAGAGGGTGGCGCCTCGGGCCCTGCTTAACGCTCCTTTCCCAGGAGACTGCTGAGTTCATGGCAAGGGTGTCTCCTATCTCGACAAGCTTTAGTACGGCTGGTGCCAAATTGCCTAGAAGCACAGCTGTTGATGTTGCCACCCGGTAAGGCCAGGCTCCTGTGGGGCCAGCCTGGGCGAAAGAGCTCTTGTGTGCCACCACACCTGCTCTCTCCTGTGGCCAAGACAGCTGACCACCACTCTTGGCCTTGTCCAGTTTACCCTTCTGTGGGGTCCGCCGGCCCCACAGTCCCTCCATGCACATTCTGCTTGATTTCCTCCAGCACCCCTGCACACACTTTCACTGCCACTGCAGATGTCTCCTTGGAGAGCAGCGCACAATCTGTCCACTCAGTTTCCTGTGGAAATTCAGGCTCCCTTCCTGTGTGCCTCCTTCTCCTGAATTATGTAGTCACAGGCTGTTTGGGGTCCTGGGGCAAAGCCTTGGATGGACCCCTCCGATTAGCACCCCATCTTTGGTGGTACCTCAAATGCCACAAACATTCACCAATACACAGGGCTCTGGAGTCAGCTTGGCCTGGTGGACCTCTGACCAGAGCTCAACTTGACCGACTTCACTAGAGTCGAGTCATGAATCTCTATCCCCTTCAACTCGACTTGAAAACGAGTTCCAATGGGCAGACTTTCTGAGTCGCCCAGAGTTTTTAGGGACTCTAAAAGTCCTGGATCTTTTTTGTGAAAGTCAGCTACAGCTCCGCAAGACAAAACAGAGCTGCTGCTGGTGTGTGTGAGTGTGTGTGAGAGTTCTCTTTAAATGTTCCCCTGATGTCCTCCTCTCCCCCTCCCTTTCCCAAAGACAGAAAATCAGGGCACATCCTCTATCCAATGGATAGTCTGGGGGGCAAGAAGAAGCACCTCCCTCCCCTGTGTTCTGGATTCCTGCAGCACCCAGCTAGTTACTTCTGCAACTAGTTACTTCTGCAACCCAATATGTTTAAACCCAAACAAAAAAATTAACCATTTCCCTCCACCCCCAGCCCTGTCTCTGTTTCCTGACTGAACATAACATACCCTGCTGCTACTTGCGCAAATCTGATTGCCTGGCTTCCAGATCACCACACGAAGTTTTTCAGGCAACGTGGAAGCAACGCAACATCAGAGTCCACAAGCAGCATCCCCAAGCTGTGTCTGGGAGACTCAAGTCATCCAAACCCATGGCACTTTCCAAGTCAGTAACCCCAGACTTGAGTGTTTGCCCGAGTCTTTCACATGTGTGACTCGAGTCTGCAGGAGTCTGCAAAAAAGTGTGTTTTCGAGGCTCTGACTCAAGTCACTTAACTCAAGTTCCCATCCCTGGTGCCATGCCTGCTTTGATACTTAGCCTTGCAGGTCCCAAAGGCATTATGGGACAATGTCTCATTCACAGAAAATTATTACACTGTAATAGTTGCATGTCAACAAAGCAACGCAGAGTATAAAAGAGCCCCTAGGGGGGTCTTTTTGAGACTTCCTCGGCACTTGTGAGGCAGGGAGGGTGTCACTGCCTGTGAGCCAGAATTATCGCAGGCAGCAGTAATTGCAGCAGCAATGTATAAAAATGAGAGAAAATGAAAACCCTCCCTCCAGCCACTGACTCTGCTGATTTTTTTTTACTGCAAATGTACATTTCATGTAGTGTGTTCCTCACACCTGCATTTAATGCTTGAGGCAATTGGCAAAGGTTTACTGATCCGAGAAGATTTACAAGACTAAAAACTCTTATTTCATGCAGTTGGGGGTTTTCAAGAAGTCACTTATCTTCCGCGAGAGGTTGAAACTTCCCCCCTGCCCCTATGCATTAGCACCTGGCGTCACCTCCACCCCCTGTTGTGTGTTCTCAGGTGCTAGAACCTTAGGGGGAAGGGGGAGTAAATGAACCGTTTGACCATAGGGTTGCAAGAGCATTGCTCCATTCCTATCCTCACCAGTGGCTGTCTTCATGAGGACTAGCCCCACCTTATTATGCACTTATCCTTCACCCAAGCCTATTTTTTTTTCCTTGAGCCATGTCAATTTCCCCCTCACAAGCTCAAGGTGGGAAGAAATGGGGACACTTCTCTAGCTCTATCTCAGTGTCTGTGAATGGGGGGCTCTGAGTTGACCAGCAGCTTTGTGCTGTAAAGGAAAGAGGGGAGACCACTGGTGTGTGTGTGTGGGGGGGGGGGGGGGAGAAGCTGCAGCATGGTATTGCAACAAGATTCTCCATGAGCCATCTGAGATGAGGGTGGATCAAGTGGTGGATCTACCCAGAAAGATGAACCTAGAGTTCCTGCTGTCAACCGTCCTATTGTGTCCAGGTTGCACCCTAAATTCTCTTCACCTCCATCTCTCTCCTGTTAGATTTTATTGGAGAATTTCCTTTCTCACCAGCATGCAAATTTGTTTCTCATTGGCATGCATGGGCTTCAGCTGCAGGAGGGGAGATTTTGGCTTAATATCAGGAACAATTTCTTCGTGTAAGAGCAGTTTGATAATGGAATCTACTATTATGGAGGAAAGTGGTGGGGTCTTCCTCCCTGGAGAGTTGCAAGCAGAAGCATCTGATATCTGTCTCCCTCAAGGTTTAACAACTCACAGCCCTAACCAGTGCTGGCACAGTGGGGCCAAGCAGCCCATGCCAAAACCTGTGCTGGTTAGGAGCAGGTTGGAGGTCTACTCAGGGTAATGAGACTTCTCAGATCTGTGCCAACTAAATAGCCGATGCAAGTCCAAGAATTTCCTTCTGGGGGTGGGAAGGCTTGGGAGAGGGGCACAGGATTCGGTGTAAGCCTCCCAGGCCTGATCCGCTACCTGTTACACCACCCCCACACAGAAAACCCCCTTCCCACCCCTGCACTGCACAGGGCAACACCTTAGGAGGCCTCAGGCCTGGATCTGGTGCCAATGGGATGGTGCTCACTGATTCCCACTGATGCCGCTCAATCTCGAGACATTGCAAATGTGCTTTAAGGCATGTTTGCAACACTCCAGACTGGCAAAGTGGCTGCTATTCTGGCAGAGCGCAAGGTTAGGTTTGCGCACTCAGTTCCCTTTCTTTGCACAATTTGCTTCCTCCACCCTTGCCAAATCCTCTCCTCCATCAGCAGGGGTATGTGTGTGCAGGGGGGTCAGGAGAGCATAGTTTGCTACAGTTCAAGGAGGATATTGTCTCACTGGAAAACAGCTGAGAGAATCCCAGGGGAGAATCCCATTCTCTGTTTCTATTCTCATTTATTATTAGAAGTATTTATATGCTGCTTTTCAACACAATAAGTTTTTATTTGAGGCAAAAAGAAGGTCCTCTGTCTGAAATGAGACAGCCCCAAACAGCCACTGGACATCACACTATGCTGGGTTGATCAGGGACAGCTCCTTTTCTCTCCCTAAGAGAGCCATCCTTAAGCAGAGGTGAAATACGTGATGCGCCTCCAGGATTGTGGCAGGATTGAGACTGGAACTGGGCTCTCTCACTCTTTCAGGGACTTCTCACTTCATCTTCTTCGCAATGGAGGGCATCACTGACAGACTGTAAACCGGGAGATGTCTCACACCAACCATTCGACCTCCTGTCATGAAGGACTTATGTCGGGTTCCTCCATTAGGTCTTCTTTGGGTGTCTCAGCGTTCTTCAGCCTGTGGGTCAGGTTCTCAATGGAGTTGTGAAGCCACATTTGGGGGGTTGTGGCCAGGGCCTTGGAGACGGGGGTAAAGGGGGTAATTTGTACCTGGGCCCGGGGTCAAAAGGGGGACCCAGGAGCCAAAGGAGGAGGCCCAGAAATTTCCTGAGATCTTACGTTTTCCTATCTACTCAGACTTGTTGCCCTAACGGGATGCTGGGGACCCTACCGATGCCACATGGGTTAGCAGACCTGGGCTTTAAAGACTTTTCCAGCTGTCTCTACCCTCCCCCCACCCTGTTTCGCTCCTCCCTGCCCCCATTCTGCTCACCTATCACCATCCTCCCCCACTCTGTTTCACCCCTTCCCCCATGCAAAGGGGCCTAAAAAAAATTTGTACCCCCTGATAAAATTCCTCTCAGAGGCCCTGCCTGTGCAAGAGAGGGCTTGGGTTCAATCCAATCATGAGACTGCTTTATCAAAACTGTGTTCCTGCACAGCCTCTTCTTGCTGTCTTGCCCCGCATCTCCCAAGGCTGGCCCTGCCCTGGCTCCTACCTCACAGGGTTGTTGTAAAGACACAAGAGGTAGGGAGAAATGGGGTGGGAGTGGACAGCAGTGGGCTCAGTGGTGGGTGGATTGGGTTCTGGGAGGGGGGCAGGATCGGTGGTGGGGCCCCAGTCTCATACATTATTTATTTATTGGGTTGTGATATGAAACAGGTTGCAGATCACTGTCCTAGGTGGTGAAGGAATTGTAAGTCAACCTCATTCCCCTTCTCTACCATCGAGACTTGTGGGTCCCGTCCCCCCCGTCCCAAGGCTGATGTTCTTGCATTCAATTGGGCCACAACTGTGTGGCAGGGATGTGGCAGTGATACTGCTTTGAGAAGAATTCCACATGGCTCTGAGCCACAGGGAGGATCGCAGTTGCCTTCACAACAGCCTCATCAGCACGTACAGCTTTCACACACACACACACACACACACACACACGCACACACAAAACAAAGTATATACGTACACATGCATACATTATCCTTTCATTAGGGCTGATTTGGTGCCAAGGACCTCTTAGCGGGGTGTTCAGCAAAAGGATGTTTCGACTCAGCAAGGGTCTTCCCAAATGATGGCTTTGTTTGGTTCTGTTTTTGTTTTTTAAATGCAAATTGTAAACTTGTCAGAGGGGATCAAGGTAGTTGTCCTCAAGGCAGAACTTCTGTTGTGAAAGAAAAAAAATAAATATTTATTTATTTATATATATACCGCCTTTCTTTGGTCTTCAGATTTCTCCTCAGGCTTTAATCCAAGGTGGTTTACATAGGCAGGCTGTTCTAAACCCCCATAGGGAATTTTGCAATTGAATAGTTCTAGTCTTTCATAGAACTCCTCGTTCCAGCTGGATTCCTTCCCGGTCTGGCCTCTCTCTGGCCCTTCGCCTCCTATGCTCCACTTGAAGGCAGCTCCTCTCTGCCACCAAGGGTCAGCTCATCAGTATATCGTCAGTTCTTGGGTATTTCTGGTTGTTTCGAACTGGCAGCCTCAGATCTTCAGGCATACAAGATGGCAGCTCTACCAACTGAGCCAGACCTCCTGATACATATTCCCAGCACTCAAATTGCACTACTTTGCCAGTGAGAAAATGAATCCCCAGCCCACACACAAGTGCATCAGTTGCAATCACATGTGGAGACTGTGATTTACTTTATGGGACTTTGATCCCACCCTTCCTCCAAGAAGCTGTGGAGGCAGCCGGAGGGCAGAGTATTGTCCTGCTGGTCCTGATCTGGGGCAAACATAAAGGTTATATGAAGCAGAAGGGCATGGAATGGTTGATCAGGAAGCCCATCTGTGAGCTGATCTTTGTCAGGAGAGATGAACGGACTCCCCAGTTAAATCAGTTCCGCCATCCATTACTGTTCCAGCGGTCTGGTGTCCTCTGGGTTCCACTCTGTCTTCTAGCAGAAGTTGTAGATTTGGGGATGTCAGCGCTTCTTTCATGCCTGTGCCCCTCATGCTATAATACAAAATACAAACCCTCAGCCGGTTTCCCTGAAGAAAATATGTTTTTTATATATAAAAAAAAGAAAATTCCTGCAGGAGCACAGTTGCAATGATTTAAAAAAAAAAACTAGATCCTTGGCCTCAGTGTTTGAAACAGGGCACTTTGGGAGGAAGAACAAAAATACACCATTTCCTGGCTTTAAAATGGGCCCCCAAAGCAGCAGTTTCTGCCACGATCAGCTCAAGCACTGGCTTGTTTGGTCTTGTTTTTTTTTTACTTATTTACAATTTTTTTCTTTAATTGTTGGTGCTCAGGATTTTAATTGTTTGTTTCCTTCTTCCCTCAGGTGTGCAAATGCACTTCTTATAAGTGAGTGTATTTTTTTTTACTATTTTAAGAGCGATCACAAAAAAAAATTGCAATTAAAAAAAAATCTTTACAGAAAGCATCATTTCTGGAAAAAACAACCCCAGAAGAATGACAGGTTCCAACACAGATCAATTCTGCTTGGTCGAGGACATGGTTTGCATGCAGGTTCAGTTTGCATGCCCCAGGTTCAGTCCTGGACATCGCCAGTTAAAGAGATTTCAAGGCAACGTCATGTGTTCAAATTGCTCTGCTAAATGCTGCCAGTAACATGAAAGCCAAATATACTGGTGTAATCCAGCGGAGGGGAGTTCCACAAGCATTCTGCCATGCAAGCAAGATGCCTGTTTCACAGAGCAATCTTGACAACATTCCTCCTGTGATATCGTCTGTCTGAGCATTCCAAGGACAAATTGCAGGGGGGGGGGGGAGAGACTCAATTCCTTGCACTGAAGATCTTAATCAGAGACACTGTTCAGCATGTGGTGCCTTGAGACTGCACGACTGCTGTTCCCAGGGCCAGCCCAAGATTTCCTGGTGCCAGAGGTGAGATGCCAAATGCTGTCACCCCTAGCCTGGCAGTATGCCAGCCACTGCCTCTGTTGCTCCTCTTCCTTCTGCTCCCTGGATTTGAAAAGAGGAGAGACAGATCACAAAACACATGCGGATATAAAAGAGGAAGTATGGAGGAGAAGAAGCTGGTGGGCTAGAGTGTCAGGGTTGCTCTAGCCCTGCTCACTGCTCTATTCCCCTTTTTGAACACTGGGAGCAGAGGAAGGAGTTGTGGTGGAAGCAATGAGCAGACAGAGGCAGATGCCTCCCCACCAATAGACCACAGGACTGTATGGTAAAAGGGCAGAGCCCAGCATTGTATGTGCAACCTCCTGATTTTAGAAATTGGTTATGTCAGAATGCCAGATGCAAGTGAGGGCACCAGGATGCAGGTCTCTTGTAATCTGGTGTGCTTCTTGGGGCATTTGGTGGGCCACTGTGAGATACAGGAATCTGGACTAGATGGGCCTATGGCCTGATCCAGTGGGGCTCTTCTTATGTTCTTAGCAGTGACCTGAAGCTGGCCTGAGATTAACCTTTGCCACCCATAAGAACATAAGAACATAAGAACAGCCCCACTGGATCAGGCCATAGGCCCATCTAGTCCAGCTTCCTGTATCTCACAGCGGCCCACCAAATGCCCCAGGGAGCACACCAGATAACAAGAGACCTCATCCTGGTGCCCTCCCCTACATCTGGCATTCTGACTTAACCCATTCCTAAAATCAGGAGGTTGCGCATACTCATCATGGCTTGTACCCCATAATGGATTTTTCCTCCAGAAACTCGTCCAATCCCCTTTTAAAGGCGTCTAGGCTAGACGCCAGCACCACATCCTGTGGCAAGGAGTTCCACAGACCAACCACGCGCTGAGTAAAGAAATATTTTCTTTTGTCTGTCCTAACCCGCCCAACACTCAATTTTAGTGGATGTCCCCTGGTTCTGGTATTATGTGAGAGTGTAAAGAGCATCTCCCTATCCACTCTGTCCATCCCCTGCATAATTTTGTATGTCTCAATCATGTCCCCCCTCAAGCGTCTCTTTTCTAGGCTGAAGAGGCCCACCCATCCACTTGAGAGAGAGAAAAAAAGCAAAAAGCTAGAGAAGCTGGACCATTTGGGGCAAACAAGCAACTCTAGTACCGTATGGATGAGAATCATGGTACAGGGAAGGGATTGTTGTTCCTGGAGGGCCCCACCTCTGGGCTAGGAGTCTTCCCTATGGGTCCAACAGGTGACTGAAGGGGAACCAGTGTTTGAAGAAGGATTTTTTTTTCTACAGGACTGTATGGTTTCCTGCTTACAGAGTGGGTGCCAATCAGAGCCACACTAAGACTTCCTGATGCCTGAGGGGGCCTGCCAAATGCTGTTCCCCCTTGCCTGATGATGTGCCACCCTCTGATCCCCCCATTTTCCAAAGCATCACATTTCCTCTTTCTCTCTTTTTCCTTCTTCCTTTTCCATTCTAGGGAGTGGAAGGAAAAAGAGAAGCATTGGAGGCCAGCAGGCAAGCAGAGGTGGGGGCACCCACCAAGTTGCTACCTGAGGTGACTTCTTCAGTTGGCCTCATAGATGGGCCAGCCCTGGTGTCAATAATTCACTTCCCAGCTTGTCAAAGTTCTGTCCCATTTCCTTGTAAGAAAAATCTCTCCATGCAATTTTGTAACCTGAATTATTCTTCAGCACAAAAAAGTTCCTGATGACATTTTCTTGACCTGGAGCCCTCCCCCCCCCCCCCGCCACTAAACTGAAGGCTGCTGCAACATTTCTAATGAATGTGGCCAGAACAGGGATGTGTGTGGGGTCCTTGCTTGTGGACCTGCCTGCACAAGTGTGAGAGAGGAGCTGGCGGAATCCTCTGATGTTCTCGGCAGCACTGTGGGTGGGAGGCATCGCTGTGGCTGTGCCTGGAGCTACGTTCGAAAATGCAAAATGTGCATGGAGAGGGCACAGAAGCCAGCTCCCTTTGCTAATTGTGTGAACTCTGTTGCCAGGTTGCATCAACCCCCTGTGCCTTCTGCTGCCTGGGAGTGGGACGTGCCTGATGGGCCCCGGATGATCGTGCCTGGCTGATGAATAATGCAACATCAAGTTATTTATTCTTCACTTGTGCCTGGAGGCCCCTGAGCTCGATGTAGAAAAGCAAAACCAATACCAAGAGTCTCTCCGTGACCCCTGAGTGATCACACAGAGAGGAGGAGGAAGAAGAGGAGAAGGACTGCAATGTGTTCGTCCTGAAGGTGCCACAAGACTCTTTGTGGCTTTTCTCACATTCACAAAACACACATGTTGCTAAAGCCCTGAACCAGTTCAGGCGATGAGGAATTTGCTGTCAAGGCAGCTCCCTGACATGAGAACAATGCTCTGAAGTGACTCTGGATGTAGCAAAGGGCTGGAAGAACAATGCAAGCCCCTGTCCCCAGCTCCAGATGGGAAGGCACAGTGTAATCCTTCCAGCTCTGGTACTTTGTCTTTTGAGAGAATTAATGCCCAGATTTCTCACAAAGGTCTGCTCTCTTTGGTTTACATCAGCCTGTGATGCACAGGCAGCTATAGGAAACAGGGTCAGACCAAGACCTCCTGGTGCCTTGCTTTGTGGCAAACCAGCCAGCACTGCTCCTGCACCTCCTCTTAGTACTTCCTGGATTTGGAAAGGAAGAGGAAGTGTGGAAGAAAGGAGAGAGGAGGAGCAGAGCTGTTCTAAGGCAATTTGGCCAATTGGACTGAATTGGGCCCTGCACTTGGGAGAGGACTTGCACCACCTCCACCTCACTCCATAGGTGATGCCCCGACATAGAATTGTCCATGCAAAGGTGTGGCGAACAGAGTGTATTGAATGGAGTGCCACCCCTGATTCCGAATGGCCCAAAATGGGTCTCCCGGAAGTAGTTGGCATTGTCGTCATCATGTGGCTGCCATCTACTTCTGGGTGCTGCACTTCACATGGGGTGCCACTGACCCCACACTTGTCGCTGCGTTTGTCCTTGGGGCCCTGTGGGAAGGTGGGGCTCCCGCAAAAATGTTTGGCACTGGGCCCCGCAGCTCCTAAGGCCAGCCCTATGCAGGAGGGTCTCCCATGTCTGACTTCTTCTGTCCTACTCTCCTCTTCTTTCTGAAATATAGAAAGCAGGGGGGGGGGGAAGTTGGTAGTGGCAGTGGGTGGACAGGTGAAAATGGGTGCTCCTCAAGTGACTGCATCAGTCACCTTCATGGAGAGGCTGGTCCTGGCAGGAGAGGAGAGGAGAAGGAAGAGGTTTGCTGCCAGTATTATTCAATTGCTGCAGACAGTACTTAGCAAACAGTCGCTTATCAAGCATTGAGAGCATTGAGAACTTCCCAACTTTCTCCCTGCCCAAACTAAACTTCTGAAGAGTGGTTCAGGAAGGAAAGCAATTCCTCCATCCATAGCCTTTTTCTACTCCTTCAGGGGTGAGGATTCTTAGTTTTGGGAGATGCAGTTCTTCACCCCACCCCATTCTCCTCTCATTAGAAGTGTGCAAACCACCCCATGGGAACACAAGGGTTACACAAGCACCTCCTCGAGTTGTTCTCCCAAATCTCTTCGCTGGGAACTTGGCTAACGCATCACACTCCCATCTTGAGAAGAGAGAGGAGGGCTTCTTGGTCGCCTGCCAGGCAGCTTTCCCCACACATTTCTCCAAAGCCAACCCAGGAGGCATTTGGTGTGACTCTTGCAGTGGGTTTCAGGCCTGTTGCAAAGTCCAAGGTGTTCTTTTATCTCATTTTTGTTTTGTGCCAAGTTCTGGGGTAAGCCTGGAGTTCGCTGCTGCTTTATGAGCAGAAGTTCCATGCTTTCAATAGCAGCAGAACAGGCAGAAAATCAACAGGGTAAGTACCTACTTGCATGGAGAAGTACTGATGGGCGTGTTGATTTGTGACCTCCCCTGGGCTGCTGCTGTCCCTGCCGTCACCTTTGCAGCAGCTAGCAAGCACAGGCTTGTCCTCTCCTGCCTGTAGATCAGCATTCATCCCTGCAAACACTGAACTCTGCTCCTTGGATATTCTGGATAACTTTACATGTTTCACTTCTGCCTGTGTGCAGTTACTGCCCAAAAGCATGTGTACATGACCCAGCTGTCATCATAGCACATGTAAGAGGGGGTTTATCTACCACATGAATGAGTGCGATCAAAGTAGCCCTGGCAATGTCCTCACTTGCCTTGGGAAGATGCTGTGATAGATCTTTTGTGCAGGATAATACTGATTCCCATCAAGAGCAAATTTGGGGCTTATGTTATGGCAGCCACGTGAATCCCCCCCGGGGGGGGGAAGTGGTAGCAAGTACACTTGCTGTGGCAATGCACAAAGTGGCTCAGAGTCAGTCTCAGGATAAAGAAAGTTGCAGTCCAGTGTCTGTGAGAGCCTAGAGATGGATCTCAGCATGTAACATCCACATTTTCAGATGACCCAACAACACTGGGGGCTATCTGGGCAGCTTGAGATACAGTGGATCCCAACCCAAGGTGGACTGTGAGTCTCTGAGAAGTGGCCCACAAGGCTTCCGAGGGGGGGGGATAGCATTTGATCACTTCCAGCTTCTACTGAGCAAGTATTTCCCCATGGACCACCAGAGAGGGTGGAGAATGGACCCCTGCAATTGGCACTGAAGTGTCAGCTGTGGCTGTGGGCAGTCTGTTCTCCACCCTCTCTGGTATTTTGTGGGGGAGTGCTCACTTGGGAGATGCTTCCCCATAGACTACCAGAGAGGGCAGAGAATGGACCACCTGCAGCTGATACTTCTACTGTCTAGCCAAGCGCTCCCTCGTGTACTACCAAATTTAGTTGAACTTTTTTGTGTGCAGAGAGGGGGGTAGAGGGTTGTATGTGGTTCATGACAATTCCAGTTTTTGCTTCAGCAGTCTGCAAGCTCCTAAAAGTTGGGAACCCCTGCTTAGAATAATGAGGTTCTTCTTTAAGTGGACTAACCTGTGAAGCTGGAAGCAGATGGGCTCTGACCTTCCAGGTGGGCACTTGGGAAACTAGAATGGAACTTAGGGGAAAACTGGGAGGGATTTGCAGTGCTCAAAAGTTGTAGAAGGCAATGCAATTTCCAGGCGAAGCTGCAGAATCCTTGCAACCCTGCATTTCCCCCTGTCCAATGTGCAATCTTTAACCTGTGCTTTACCATTGAGATATCAGGGGCACACTTGAGGGCTGCAGCAGCAATTGCCCCCTAATCACTGCAGCTTGGGGAAGATGCATTTTGGAAATCCTTCATTGGAAACAAGAAATGTCCCATAAAAACAAGAAATGTCCCATAAAAAGCACTGGGACACACAAGGCATGCTGCGCCCCTCCCACTCGTGAGAATAGTCCAGATGTACAGGTTTAGACAGGTCATAAGAACATAAGAACAGCCCCACTGGATCAGGCCATAGGCCCATCTAGTCCAGCTTCCTGTATCTCACAGCGGCCCACCAAATGCCCCAGGGAGCACATCAGATAACAAGAGACCTCATCCTGGTGCCCTCCCTTGCATCTGGCATTCTGACATAACCCATTTCTAAAATCAAGAGGTTGCGCATACACATCATGGCCTGTACCCCATAATGGATTTTTCCTCCAGAAACTTGTCCAATCCCCTTTTAAAGGTGTCTAGGCTAGACGCCAGCACCGCATCCTGTGGCAAGGAGTTCCACAGACCGACCACACGCTGAGTAAAGAAATATTTTCTTTTGTCTGTCCTAACCCGCCCAACACTCAATTTTAGTAGATGTCCCCTGATTCTGGTATTATGTGAGAGTGTAAAGAGCATCTCCCTATCCACTCTGTCCATCCCCTGCATAATTTTGTATGTCTCAATCATGTCCCCCCTCAGGCGTCTCTTTTCTAGGCTGAAGAGGCCCAAACGCCGTAGCCTTTCCTCATAAGGAAGGTGCCCCAGCCCCGTAATCATCTTAGTCGCTCTCTTTTGCACCTTTTCCATTTCCACTATGTCTTTTTTGAGATGCGGCGACCAGAACTGGACACAATACTCCAGGTGTGGCCTTACCATAGATTTGTACAACGGCATTATAATACTAGCCGTTCTCAATACCCTTCCTATTGATCCCAAGCCTATAATTAGCCTGGTTATTGCTGGGTTGTTTTGATGGTCTTGAAATTGGCACCCTTCACGCAGAGACAGTGTCATTTTCCTGTTTATAAAAGGCCAGAGACCTAGATGACCAACCTTACACTCCAGGTTAATTACAATAATGGCCCATGATGATGAAACAGAGCCAACAAGCAACATCATCAAGAACTGGTGTCTCAGCTCTTGGGTAGGAGGGGGCACAACAGAGCAGGCTGTGGTCCACTGCAGGCACAGATCACAAGGTGGTCCTGCTTTTGTCTCTGGGATCATCACCCTTTGCATGTCTTTCTCCACCCTTCCCCACTTGGCTAACAAAGGGGGTAGCTGAAAGGAAAATCACTTCACCAGACCCGGCAGATGCAGGCACAGGAGCCTCAAGCCTGGGTTGTGTTGCCATCATTTGCATTTTTTTCTTTTAAAAAAATCTGCATTCAAAACATAGTTTTTGCATGCACATATAACTTGACCCTAAGACAGCAACAATGCATTTTGTTTCCTTGGCTGTATTGTCATATAATAGAAAGAAAGGCGATTGAAGTATTTGCACAACAGCCCTTGGCACTCAAATCATGCTTTGTAAGCATATGTGCAGAGAATTAAACGCATAGCAATGTGCAGATGCGACTCAGACAGCAAAAGCTGCGTCTTCTATCAGAAAAACTATCTGGCTGGATCAGTCCAAGAAGTTCCATCTAGTCAGATGTTTCTGATTGCAGGCAGCCATGTGGACTCTTTTGGGGGGCTCTTTTGTCTGGGTGGCAGGGCAGAAATGATAAGGATGATGATTTATATACTGCCATCGTAGTGCGAGGGCCCTACAGTCTAGACCTAGGCACAATCTAGGCACAAGAGCAGTCAGGGGATGGAAGCAGGGGTAAAGAAGGGAAGCATGCACGATTGTCTCACTTGCATGAACTCAAACTTAGATACAGTTGGGAGAGAGATCTAAGGCAGTGGTTCCTAAACTTTTTAGCAACAGGACCCACTTCTTAAAATGACACTCTGTTGGAACCCACCCAGGTTTACCAGTCTTTTAAAAAAAAAATCTAGAAAGAAAAATATTTTATTTATTAATAATAATAACCAGAAAAAGACCCCCAAACACTTATCTCCCTGTATTTACATATGCATGCACATATGTTCCAAGCAACTCTCTTGGAAACTGTAGGAACTCAGCTCTTTACAGGATAATTAGCAACTACAGTATCTGATTTTTGAATAACCTCAGAGCTTGAGGCAATTAGTTGTCTGATCTATCTGTCACCCACTGGTGACCCACCAAAAGAAGGTCACGACCCACCAGTGGGTCCCACAGTTAGAGAATCACTAGTCTAAGGCATTGTGCTAAAGGCTTCATGGAAAAGATGAGTTTTTTAAATGTGCCCATGCTCTGCTGGAAACCCAAGTATTCCCATTTCTCACTGGTATCTTTGGACAGTTCTTAGAGTCAAGAAACAAGCAAGGAGAACTTTGTCAAAGGGAACCTCATTCACATATACCAGGGGTGTCCAAACTTTTTGGCAGGAGGGCCACATCATGTCGCTGACACTGAGTCAGGGACAGAGGGGGAAAAAAATTAATTTACATATGAATGAATGAAGGTCTTGCAATAGCTCAAGGCCTATAAAAGGCCTTACACAAAGCAAGGCTAGCCTTTCCTTTGCTGGCGCTGCTGCATCACAGATGTGAAACAGCAAGCAGTGGAGGGAGCCCTTGTCACACAGCTCATGCAAGAGGTCAAACAGTTGGCCGTCACACTGAGAGCAGTTGCATCAGGCCAGCGCGGGCTCCAGCAAGTCTCCAAAGGGCCAGAGTCTCATTAGAGATTGGGGGCTCACCGAGGGCCAGATTGGGAGTCCTCGAGGGCCGCAAGTGGCCCCAGGGCTGGGGTTTGCGCACACCCCTGACATATGCCATAGCATCTAGGACTGGTTATTCCTAGATAATCCAAGAAAGGGGCAAAGTTGGAATAGAGTTGGATTCCTTTAGTCTCCCCAGATGGAAGATCCAGATTTTTAGCCTACTTGCAGATGCTTTAATTCATGAACAAGACTTGTTTCAAATTGCATCAGTCCTCTGTCTGGGATGAAGGAGCAAAGGCACAATGGCTCAGCTTGTGGCCATTACCCCAGCCAGGCCCTTGCCTTGCTGAGCTAGCTCTTTTTCAGACTTCCCCAGGAGGGCCAGAGGAGGTCGCCACGCCACCTGTGCCCAGGCGATAAAGGCGACGGGTGGCTCAGAAGCTCCCCAGCCCTTGCAGATCATCTCCATTTATCTTGGCTGCTCTGTGAGAATCTCCAGTTTACCTCACCTCATTTGCATGATTTATGCAAAGTGTATTAAGTGTTCCTGGGATGTTTAATCAATGTGTTGGGTGGGTGGATTATTTACTGCCTGCCTGTGACAGCCCAGTCAGCACAAGGCAGGGAGGGGCTGTCCTGAAAGGGATCCAGGCGGAGACTGGGTGAGGGGCTTCACTGGAGGGGAAGAAGGAGAGGCAGAAATGTTGCTGCCGCCCACCCACTCATCATGCTCCAGATTGGCAGCTGGGAGGGGGAGGCACATGGGTGAGTGTGCTGAAAAAGCAAAGGAATTGAAAGCCCCTGAGTATGGGGATGGAAGGAGACAAACAGCAGCTTCCCCCTTGGGGTTTAGATGGGACTTGTCACTGGATGATACTCTGCTTATGCCATAAACATTGGGGGGGGGGTCCTTTGGGATTCTTCATTAACCACTTCTTAAAGACCAGCCTAGATGGTTGCAAGGTGGGAACCCCATCGTATGGTATATGAGGTAGGAAGGAGCCTAAATATTTGGCCTCTCTTTACCATAGTTTTCTCAATGCCCCTGTCCTCCCTGGGGCCTGTGAGAGGGGGGTGCATGAGGTAAATTGTATCTGGATCAAGGGTCAAAAAAGGGTCCCAGGAGCCAAAGAAGGGGACCCCAAAATTTCCTGGAATCTTATATTTCCCAATCTCACCAGGGCGCATGAGAGGGGGCACAGGGGGTAAATCATACCTGGGCCCAGGATCAAAAAGAGGGCCAGAGAGCCAAAGGAGGGGAGCCAGAAATTTCCTGGGATCTCAGAAAATAGTTGCATATATTGTGTGAAGATGTGCATTCACAGTTTATGTAAGCCTACATACCTCTATATATCATAATTTGTAGAAATTATGATCCAATGGTGAAGAGAACAGGCCCCCCCCCCCCAAAAAAAAACTTTGCACCTCCTGATAAAATTCCTCTGAAAGGCCCTGGTCTCACACCCTCCCCCCCCCCCCCACACACACCTTTTTGCCCTCTCCTCTCCTACTCCACACTGTCCCCTAGCTCCTGCCTGGGCCTGAGCAGCTCGTCCAAGAAAGAGTTGAATTTCTAGGAAGAAAGAGACATCCTGGGATTCATTCTTCTGCCATTGACTCCAGTTTTTAAGCTCCAGATCTGCAGATGGGAAGGGTCACTCTGTGCATTCTCAGAGGCACTCTTTTCTCTCTCACCCTTTTACATTTAGAGTTGGCCCTCATGAGCCATTCTTCAAAAGATAAGAACGGCTCCTGAGGGCCAACTCTAAATGTAAAAGGGTGAGAGAGAAAAGAGTGCCTCTGAGAATGCACAGAGTGACCCTTCCCATCTGCAAATCTGGGGCTTAAAAACTGGAGTCAATGGCAGAAGAATGAATCTTCTGAAATGAATGAATGAAATGATTTTTATTTATCCAGGGAGCACGGCACCTTTTAGCTTCCAAAGATGCCCAGCACTGTCTCCCCTGACTGAGGCAACAAGAGGCAGAGAGAGGCCAAGAAAACGTCTAGCAGAGACACTCACACATACACACAGAAACCCTACAAATGGAAAAATGCTTATTTCACAGCAGCTGACAAGGTTTTGTTAATATGCAAGATTGTAAAGAACACCACCAACAGGAGCTCACCAAAACATAACTTAAAAAAAAGAACACTAAAAAACTGTTCACAGATGTACAAACATTTGGGTGCGAAATGAATTAGTGAGCACATAAGATGCATTCGCTTCTGCCAGGCCTCTCTCCAAGGGCTGTTTCCTCAGAAGCTCCAGTGGAAGCACACTTCATGTGGACTGTAGCAGTAGTGGCTATGGAGGATGACCTCCCTGCCTTTGGTTCCCCCCACACCCTCCTTCCTTCCAGACATGGGCCAGTATTTCCCATCTATGTGCTGCAAACTGGGTCACCTCCTATAACTACATTCCCTGAACACATGAGGTGTGAGGGCTTCCCAAGACTGAGCTAAGCATCCATTCCCTTGGCAAAATCTCAAAGGGTATTGCATTCTGTAATCCTTTCTTAAATCTGATTTTAGGCTGGGCCTGAATCTCAGCAGCTCTGAAGCAGCTCTCCTGCCAAGAGGATCCAACACTCAACTTGGCTTTGTTGCAACCACACAGCTGAACCTCCGATTGCCATCACAGCTTTGTTTTTCAGGGTGGGCTGAAGGCTTCGTATCTTGCTGGCACAGAAAGAAGTCACAACTTTTGTTTTCCTGTTATGAGAAGAAGACTTCCAGGGGAAGTGAGACTAGGGAAGAAGAGCACAGTGGCATAACTGAGGGGGGTCAGCTGGTGCAAGTGTTCCTGGGCGGCACCATCCACTGCCCCTGCACCTCCCACTTCTTTCACTCTGAGAAATGAGCTAAGAAAGCGGGCACCACTCTGAATGACTCCCTGGGTTTTTTTTGCTTGTTTTCCAAAGCCGCCTTTGGGGAGCCTCCTGCTTCTTTCCAAACTTGCTGGAAGTAATTGCGGTGTCATCATCACATCACTGCAATTACTTCTGGGTCAGACAGGGGCAGCATTTGCGTTCCTGGACCCAGGTGGCGCAAGAGCCGGGAACGCCACTGGAAGGTCAGGTCTGAAGAAGCTGCGAGGTCAGCAGTTGTGGCCATATTGTGCCATATTGTGCCAAGAACATGGACTGCTGCTGTCCCAGCAAGCCAGGCACTGGAAGCTAAAGTCTCAAGGAAAGGAATAAGGCAAAGTTCAGCAAAAGGAGGCAGGGGACAGAGGACATTGATAAGCCAACAAGTTCAGAATCGCTTGACCCTGGTAATAGTGTTGACCCCTGGTCTGCATAACTTCATCTCATATCAGAGCTGGGGTGGGGGCTCTGTAAAAACAGATCTTGTGGGTTTTCCAACTGTAAGGAACAAGACTAAACAGCCACCGGGTAGATGGGACTCGTTAGCCTGGGAAGGCAGCTCATCTGAGAGAAGGAAAACTCTGATCCCAAACCTCCACTGCTTTGTGGCTACATCCAGTTGTGGAAAAGGCTTCAGGAGTCAACCTCGAGGCAAAATCCGGAGCCGGAGTCCCTGAGGCAGTTCATGGCTGAACACAGTCACATTCTGGCAACTCCTGCAACGTCGCTGGAACCAACCGTATTGGCCTCTGCCTTTCCATTGGACCATTTCAGTGACGTGGAGAGGGGGGATTTCCTGCATGGGAAACAGTCTATCCTCCATACCTCCTTTACCCAGGCTTCGCGCACTGGAGAGGACACTCTGTTCCAGAACCAACATTCAGAGACATACCATAGTCTTCTGAGACTGAAGGATGCCAACAACTATGGGCAGGTCCAGCCTCTCCATGAGGCCAAC
The DNA here is from genome assembly GCF_035046505.1 of Tiliqua scincoides. Lineage (NCBI taxonomy): Eukaryota > Metazoa > Chordata > Lepidosauria > Squamata > Scincidae > Tiliqua > Tiliqua scincoides. The sequence goes on along the minus strand of NC_089830.1, from coordinate 9,224,131 downwards.
TGAAATGGTTGCCTCCGGAAGTGGATTGGTGGGGGGTTCTCATCTTTCTCCACCTCCACTCCTCCTTCTCTTTCCACTCCCTGGATTGGGAAAGGAAGAAGGGGAAGGAGAGGAAGAGGAAATCTGGAGGGGAGGAGGGTGCTGAGCTAGAACATTGGGCAGTGGGTGGATCAGAGGCTGGCACATCATCAAGGAAGAATCTGGCATGCTGCCTCAGGCATCTGGAGGTCAGGGGCTGGCCCTGAGTGTGGGTGTCTCACTTCCACAGCCAGAGTTCACCATAATTTCTGCAGGTACCTACTGGTCCCTGGCGCCCAACTCCTGGACCAAGGAGCAAGCAATCCAATCTACGATCAAGGGAGATGAGGAATGACACACGGGGCGAGCACTGTGACATTGGCCCAAGAGATTGCCAGGAAAGTCTCAGTCTCTGGCACTTGTTGAAGACTTTCCAGATAATTAAATGCTACATTGTCGTCACTCTGAATGGCCACATTCCTCTCTGCTAGACTTCACACTTCTGTGATTTCCAGCCTAATCAAGGGAGAATTTTGCCATTTTCACAATTTTTTTTTTTCGCTTTTGCGGAAACAGGAGGGTTATTACAGACATTGTCATCGGTTGTCCTGACAGCTGAGGCTTCATTCACAAGCCTATTAACATGACCTCATTAGTTTCTGCATCTAAACATATAAGCCAGTATTGCAGTAGGAGCCAATCATGCTAATTGCACCCGATCCGCTTGCATATTCATAAACCGCTGCCTGCTTTATGGACAGGAAAAAACAAACACCATGTGTCTTTAATATTTTTAAGTGGGTCACTTTCAGGAATGTATCTGTTTTAAATAAATTACCATATCATTAAGGGCCGTTGTCAATATCTCTTTTTAGTGCCACAAAATCGTGCGTGTGTGTTGTTCTGTCCTCAAAAGGAAGCCGTTTTACTGATCTAACCCACCGTCCCAGATAGATTTTCCCAGGATAGGCTTGCTCTGCTTCAAACCACGTTGGGAGCTGTGCAAAGGTGGCAGCCATGGCCAAGTCGGGCTGCAACTGCAGCCAGATTTGAGGCACCCCAGAGACCAAGATGGGAATGTGAGCTTTGATTCCGAGGGGAGGGCTCCGCAGAGCCTCCTCCACAGATCAGGCAGAAAGCAGGCTTCTCTTTTAACACTGAACAAGACAGCCTGCAAGCCACCACTCAACACTAGACAGGCAAGCCAGCCAATGGAGGGAGGGGGTCACACAATGCAACACAGTTGCAAGGTGCTTTGTGGAGAGCTGGATCTTGCTCTTTGGACATTACTGCAAACAGTAATTCCCACTGACTTGAGTCAACTTTCAATGGAATGGATTTCAAATGGGGATGCCCACTTTCCCGTGAAAGTTTATGTATTTGATTACGATCCCACTGAAACCCCATCTGTATTTTATATCCCCTCCATGATGGATTGTAATGCACTATGCAGGGTTCTCAGGCAATCTTCCAACCAAGCATTGGAAGCACAAACCTGGACTTGTGTAGCTTCAGCCAGAAGGCTGTATCATGCACTTTCAGACCATGCCCAAGGAGAGTGAGATCTGAAGCACATGATCCCCACATTTAGATTGTCAAGGGCCATTACAAAGGCTAGGTTTGGAGCAACCATGTGTATCTGTGGGGGGAACGGAACTCAGCTAATGCAAATGTCCTACTGAGACACCATATCCAATTTTGCAATATACAGTGTTTCTCAAACTGTGAGTCGGTACCCCTAGGTGGGTCATGAGCCAATTTTAGATGGGTCCCCATTCGTTTCAATGTGTATTTTATTTTTAATAGATTAGACCTGAGGCTACCATGGTAGGTGACTGCATCTGGGGAAAATGTAACAGATCTGTTCTTTTCACAGGTGGGCAGCCCAATCCTAACCTGCTCTGCAGCAGATAGGCTGGTGGGCCTGCACTGCATCCAGAGCAGGGTTGGAGCCCAAAGTGGCTCAGCTCAGGGCAAGGGGAATTGTTTCCCCTTACCCCGGGTAAAGCCGCAGCAGTCCCAATGGGGCTACTCGGATCTGCTCCACCTAAAGAAATGATGCCTGGAGCTGCCCTGGGCTGCCCAGGAACAGGGATAGGATCCGGCATAAGTGCTGGATTCTGGCTCTGCCCTCCCTCACCTGCCCATGGGCTCACCTGTCCTCGCCCTGTCCTGAAATGCCTCCTTCCTTCCCTCCCCATGCCCCCCCAACCCCTGCACCATCCTAGTATGAACTTATCGCTTGTCCAGGCCAAGCGGTCCTGCATCGGCCTTTGGAGGCATTTTTGTGACACCAGTGGGCTGGCACAAATGACAGCCCTTCAAGATTGTGCCCTACTATGTATATGATTTTCACAATGATCGAAATCTGGGCTAGCAGCTTTTAAATGCTCTTGTCTCCTATTCCAAAGTATTTGAATCAGGGGTATAAAAGACACGGTACATATCAGAATAACTTTAACACAAAAAGCAAGTGGGAGCAAATCAAAACCATATCATCTTGTAGCATAAGCGAGTATGGGTGCTAGCTGCAGAAAGATTCTTGAGCAATCATCATTTTCATTAAAAGGAATACAAGTACAGTAATTACAAATGCTTGCAGGCAATAAAAGGAGAGATCAGTTTGTGTGGGAAGGGTTCTTTCTGCAAGGGAGGCTTGAAGTTGCCAAGCTCTTGTGGACAGTCATGCTTCTTCAGTATTCATGCAGAGGTGTCTCCACAATGCACCCCCCCCCCCAAAATATCCTGGAATTGACTGCTTAGCAGTAGCCTGGAAGGGTGAGAGAAGAACCAGGGTATTCATCTCGGGACTGAAAAGCAGCCTACAGGACTGCCCAGGACTTTGCAAGCCCTACCCCACACTCCCTGCTGAAGTGATGCTGGGTTTATTCATTCCAGATTGGTCCAAGTAAATGGTAGTTTGGGATGAGTCAATGTTCCCAAACTGTGAGCTGTGGCTCTGCAGTGAGCCACGGAAACCAGCCAGGATTGTGGAATCCTTGCAAAAAACCTATACAATGTATAGAATTGTAACCCTGATGGGGAGCCACAGTCAGTGGCCCAGTAGGTCTAGAGAGCCACCAGTCAAAAAAAGTTTAGGAACTACTGGGTTAAGTGGTTTATATCTCTGTACTGGGCAGGGGCCATGGAAGGGCATTCAACATGCTTCCTTAACTTTTCCCCAAGGCAACTAACATTCATGATTAAACATAATTCAAGAGATTTAAAATAAATAACAGAAACAAATTTAAAAGAGATGGAACTATGGTATTTATGTCCTGGATGATTGTGTCGTAGTCAAATGCATCCTGGTCATTGGCATCCCTGGATATTCATGTCTTTCTTCCTTTCTTCCTTTCTTTTGCACCCCAATCATTTACATCCCGCTATAACTGGGCAAGAAAAAAAAATAACTGGGCAACCAATCCCATGTTTAACATCCTAAGGGCGCAATCCTAACCAACTTTCCAGCACTGGCATAGCTTTGCCAGTGGGGCATGTGCTGCATCCAGCAGTTGTGGGGCAGTCACTGAGGCCTCCTCAAGGTAAGGCAATATTTGTTCCCTTACCTCGGAGTTGCATTGCCCTTATGTCAGTGATGGAAAATTGGTTAGGATTGCAGCCTAAGCCTTTTCCCCCAAACCTAATCCTAACCTTACCACTGTGTTTTAAAAATAATAAAGAACATCTAATATAAACATACACATTTCAGGACACAAATGTCTGGCATGCAAAAAGAAGGGACACAAATGTCCAATACTGGGATGCATTTGACCAGGATGCAATTGTTCAGGATGCAATGGTCCTGTCACTAAAAGGGACAAGGCAAGCAAGCCAGGTACAATCAAACTCTGGGTTGGTGGAAGTTAGAAGCAAAAATGAGAAGGTTTTCTTACATTGATGCAATGTTCAAAAACATTCCCTTCATGATCCCTTCAGGCCAGGGGGATCTCCTGGAGCTGGGTGATCCACAATTGGGGCACTTCATTAGAGAATGCTCTTGTTTCTGCCTTATAGGGTAGTGGAATGCACAAGACAATCTTCCCAATTGGCCTTGGTGAATTCAGGACCATCTGGACAGCAGCCCGTTAATAATCCTGGTCCTAAATAATTTAGGGCAGTGTTCTTCAAACCTGTGAGTCACAACCCCAATGGGGCTATGAAGCCTTATTTGGGGGTCGTGGCAACTTTTCAAGAGGGCTTGAAGATACAATCCAATAATGGGAACTGCCTTTGAAGAGGGCTGTGTAAGAGAAGGCTTGGATACAATCTAATAATGGAACTGCCTTATCAAAACTGAGTTCTTGATCTACTCCCACACAACCTCTTCTCAGTATTTTGCCCCAAGATTCTGAAAAAAGACCCTGCTCAGGCTGCAACCTCACAGGGTTGTTGTGAAGATACAAGATGTAGGGGGAAATAGGATGGGATTTCCTGTTGCAGGAAATCCTCCTAGAGCATCTCTAGCAGGGGCCTGTCAAGCCTCTGCTTGAAGATCCTCAGGAAGGGAGAATCCACCACCATCCTTGCAACCTTTCTCACTGCTGAACCACCCTATCTATCAAAAATTTCCTCCTGATATCCAGCAGTAATCCCTTCTCTTGCAGTTTGTACCCACTGGATCTAGTTCTATCTGTCCAGTTCCTACACAGTCCAGTGCACAAGGATAAAAAATGTCCTCTGCTTGGGTTCCACTGGGGCTTGCTCCTGACGTGCCTGATTTATTTTATTTGTATTTACATTAATATATGCACACTGTGACCAATGAATCAGTCCAGTGGCAGAGGAAAGGACGAATCAGGTGCAAGATACAGATTTGTGAATGAAGAATGGTCAAAATGACCTTGGTTGGGTGGGTGGGTAAGTGGGGTTACTTTCAACCAATAGCGTAGCTATGGGGGTGCTAAGTATTGCAGGCTCAGCAATGTGCTGTGTAAGCAGTCCCTTCCACTCGCCGTCAGAGCCATTCTGGATGCAACATGTGGTTGTCGCTGCCCGGAATGGTTCCAATGTCAAACAGGCCACTTACGTGGTGCTTTACGGCACCAGCAGTACCTACCACACCGCCTCCCCTCTAGCTACACTACTGCTTTCTACCCGGACATGCCCAGTGTGCACTGATGGGAGGCAAGCATGAGAAATGGCAGCTCACCCAGCCAGACTCCAGGGCAGGCAGGGTCTGGGCTCCAGCTCATGGTTTCCTTTCCTCTCTGCCTGGTGCAAACAAGGCACACCTTCTGGGCGCCCAACGTCATCCCCAGAGCCTTAACCTGCCTGCCTTAACCTTGGCACAAGACACAGCAAAGGTTGTGAGACCAGAATGGAACAAAGAGGCCAGCCTCTGCAGCTTTGCAAACAGCATTTGAAATGTTTACATAAAGGTTCCAAGAGGCTTTTCTCTCCTGTACCTGTTTATGCTCTTGCCTTTTGTGTTTCTCCAGCAATCAGTCGGTGGAGAGCCCTTCCGCGGCACTCACACACCCTTGATTGCAAGGGAGAGAAAGGCCCAGGAGTGAATCAATGGGAAAAAACATCCCATGGCAAACTGGTTTGTTAATGAGGGTCACCCTTGGCTTTCAGCACTCAGTGTGAGTGTGTGTGTGTGTGGGCAACAGTGGAGGGGGGGCGGGCGAGAGCACTTTGTTTTGTTGGAAAACTGTTCAGAAGACACAATGGCGGAGGAGAGGGCCAGACACCAGGCCTTTGTGTGCAAATTTCCCAGCAGAGCAAAGCCACTTTTTACAAGTTAATTAAGCAGGTTTGTCTAGAGCCTGCCTAACGAGCGGCAATTCTTCATGAATGAGAGGTCTGTCCCCGGCCATGAGGCAAGGGTCCAAAAGATGTCAACAGCAATTACTGGCAGTCCCCACCATCTCAATTGCTCACATGAACAGGAGGGAGCTGGGGAAGGAAGGATGGACGGACTCGGACACAGTCCAGGGGAATTCCTGCCATACTCAGACCAACCCAGACTCCTCAGGAGCCCATCCACTTGGGATACGGGGGGGGGGGGGGTTTGGAGGGCACAGGAAGAAAGGCAAGGGAGGGAGGGAGGTAGGGAGGACTGGGACACATGATGTTTAGTCCTGAGAAAAATGATAGATCCTTACAGAGACGGGAAGGGTGTGTGAGCACTGCCTCTCAAGACCAATTCTCTAATCCCCCTTGTTCACCTTCCTCTGAGAACCAACTAACATAAGCAATCAGAAGGCGACACTGAGAGTGACAGGACCAGTGGCATAGCTAGAGGGGGCGCAAAGCACTAAGTTTTGCATGCACCTGAATGTGCCATGCAAGTGGCCTCTCCCCCTGCCCTTTGAAGCCATTGTGGTCAGGGGTAGCAAAACACCTTCATTTTGCTCTCGCTGCCGGAAATGGCTCCAAATGGGAGGGAGAGGTCACTTGCATGGTGCAATCAGGTGCCTGAAAATCTTAGTGCTTTGCACCCCTTCTAGCTAAGCCACTGGACAGGATCATTGCATCCTTGACAACAGTGTCCTGGTCAAATGCATCCCGCCATTGGCCATCCGTTCCTTTCGTATCCTGGACATTTTGTCCCAATGCATGTATATTTATATTAGGTGTACTTTTTATTTTGCAAATGCAAAGGTTGGGTTGGAGCTAAGGCTGGGATAAGAGGCTTAGCATGTATACCATGGGGTTTGTTGCCCAGTTATATTTTGTTGCCCAGTTATAGTGGGATGCAAGTAACCAGGATTTATTTGGGGGAAAAAACAAAAAAACGATGCAAATGTCAAGTGATGGCAATGACCAGGACACATTTGACCAGGACACAATTGGTTGGCAACCTTCAGTCTCGAAAGACTATGGTATAAGCCTACAGCACCCAGTATTCCCAGGTGGTCTCCCATCCAAGTACTAACCAGGCCTGTCCCTGCTTAGCTTCCAAGATCAGACGAGATTGGGCATGTGCAGGGTAACAGTTGCTGTCCCAGACATAAATACCCTAGAGCTGAAACTGAGCCTTGAATTGCTTAGTCAGTTCCGCTCAAACTCACAACCGCTGTGTCCCTATCCAGACTGCATCCAGGTATTCTGTCTGGGCACTGCATGAAGTTCACCTGGGCAGAACCGAAAGGTCTGCTTACCTGGCAGATGGATCTGCCCGGACACTGGATCTGGCCCCCAGGCCAGGGTTCACGCAGCCCTAATCTAGCTTAACACTAAGAGGGGAAGGGAATCCCTTATTTTTCACACTGGACAGGACCAGTCAGGGTCCAATATCACTGATCATGCCTCACTCATGGGCGTATGCCCGCACACACACATACAAGGTTTGCAATGTCATTTTAATTTAATTTACCTGCCACTGTTTTTTATCTAGTTTGTCATCTTATGGGGATGGGGGGAAGAGTCTTTCCATTAATAATTCATCATTTGTGCAGGTGTAATGACGCTCGTTCTTCATTATTGCTAGGAAGGCGAGTTCAGGTCTAGTCATGGCCTTGGGGTTCCTTTAGTCATTAAAGAACACAGTGCTTCCTCTGGAACAGTATGAGAGTGGCAGGAACCCCACAATTATAGCCTCACCTGTATTGGCCTCGTGATTAGTTATGATGGTTTGTTCAGATGGTCATTTGGGGGAGGGAGAGAAAGAGGAGAATGCAGGAATGCAAATGGCCCTCATCTGCTATAGGCAATCAGGGCACTGCCCCTCAAGGACGGCTGCGGCTGCTGGGAAATCACCCTGCCCCAGCACTAAACAACCCGCAGCATCTCATTATTGGGCACATGTGCTTCTCCCACTCCAGAGGGCACCAAACAAGTGGTTCTCACACATTTAGCACCAGGACCCACTTTTTAGAATGAGAATCTGTCAGGACCCACCAGAAGTGATGTCACGATCAGAAGTGACATAATCAAGCAGGGAAATTTTTAACAATCCCAGGCTGCAATCTGACTCACACTTACCCAGAAGTAAGTTCCATTGACAATGATTGTTAGAAGAATATACATAACAGCTTGTTAAAAGTACAGGTCTGTAACATTTCCCCAAATGCAGTGACATGCCATGGTAGCATCAAGTCTAATATATTTAAAAATAAAATATTTGAAATGAATGGGCACCCACCTGAAATTGGCTCGTGACCCACCTAGTGGGTCCCAATCCACAGTTTGAGAAACAAACTGCACTAAACAATTGCCATATGCAGAGAAGTGGGGCCAGCATTACAAGCACTATCGGCAGTGGCTTAACTAGGGTTTGTGTCACCCAGTGCAGGAGGCCAGCGTGTCACCCCTATGACCTTCTCCCATGCAGTGGGCAGGGCAACCCCTGGCAAGGGGTATGGTGATGTACCATCACCCCTCCCCCGTTGCTTTTTGTTATACCTTTGGATAGACTAGAGATATCCCAATGTGGTTTGTTTCATTGCATTCTGCATGAAATTACACATAAATTGACATATAACATGATGGCATTATTCGAAAACACCAAGATTTTAAAAATCTTGGCAAGTAGTGGTGTCACCTGATGTGGCCTGCACCACCATAGTGACTCCACTGCCTATTGGAGAGTGCCTCTGATACTGATGTACAACTGTCGCTACCACCCTCTGGTTGCTTTCTGAACATTTAAAGGAATTGTTTGCAGGGAAGAAATATGGAGGGGAGGAGGGCGCTGAGCTAGCATTTTGGAGAGTGGGAGGAGCAGAGGCTGGCACATCACTGGGTAAGGGGGATGAGCATTGGCATGCTGCCTTAGGTATCAGGAGGTCTTGGGCCAGCCTTGATAGCACTCATAAAATACAATGACTTTTGTCTACTGTAGCCAAAAGAAAAAAATGGGCTCAGACTACAACCGAAATGATTCCAGCAAGTCATTAGGAAGAGCATGTTACTTGTGAGAGCCAAGACTGTTCTGGGAGAAGTCAAGCAGGGATGCAGCATTTTCAACACAAGAGACCCTGAAGGGCATGTTAGACCACCTTTGGGATGGATTAGTTCATCTGAAAGTAATCCCTGCAGTGGCAGTCCTGATTGAAGGATCTCCTAAGGACACCTCCAGCCATATGCCCCTAGGTGTCCATCCTGGGAGAGTGAGCTCTTATCCAAAGAGCCTTATCAAAGGCTATGGTGTTGCTAGCGGGATGCAGGGGGTGCAAGCTGCACCAGGGGACACGCACAGGGTGTGTGTGACATCAATACTAGCCAAATTTTAAATCTTGGTGTTTTTAAATAATGCCATCATGTTATATATCATCTGAGGTGTAATTTCATGCACAATGCAATGAAACAAAACGGTGTTGAAATATCTCTATTCTATCAAAAGTTATAGCAAAAAAACCAAGGGGGTGGGGCAATGATACAACACCATGCCCACCACCTGGAGCACTGCCCCACCCATTGCATGGGAGGAGTTCCCTCATGGGGGTGACTCACTGGCCTCCTGCACCAGGAGATGCAAACCCTAGTGATGCCACTGGTCAAAGGTTGCTTTGGGGAGGCCTGTCATTGCAGCTTCTGAGTGAAGGCAAGACGGACTCATTGACCCAAGAGGTCCATCAGACCTTCCTGTTTCCAGTCAACATGACTGATACAGACAGAGCTGGAGATCTTAGAGAGACTGTTTTCCACCATGAAGGTAATAATCAGTACAAGACAGCAGCAACTTGAGCATGCAGTCAAGTCACAATGTGGGCACCCTCATTTCCTGCCAGGCCACAACATGGCGCTGATGCCTTTAGGAGTCTCTGAGATGGTCTGTGACTTTGGGCTGTCTTCAGGAGAGCCTGAAGCAGTCCATGAGCAAAATTGGACTGAAGGGCATTTGCACACACGGGAAAATGAAATGCAGTAGCCAGTAGCACTCAGCTGTAATGGCATCTAATTAATCATAATTGTGTCCCATAAAAAACATGGAAATTGTGATTCAGCCTCCGGTGACTTGTTGTCATACAAGGGGATGGAAGCTCCTGTTACTGCTCCGAACAAGTGGGAAAAGCAGACGCATCACTCCTGAGACAGACTTGCCAGTCCTCGTGCTCCCAGAAAAGAGCCTGACTGGCAGGCTCCTGCAACTCTGCCATCTTCTGAGGGAGCCAGGAGGGCAGGGACTCCCTTATTGCTGAGTGGTCAGTCCTTCCACCCAAGGCTTCTGTACTCCAGTTATGTCAACAGAAGTGATTGACGTGATGTTGTAAGCCGATCAGAGAGCTTCATTAACTTCTCTAGAGCTATGTGCTCACCTCCCAGTTTCCTGACCAGCACAAGAAGTTCCTGGAGCACAGCATTGCTGGGATTCTGGCTTCCTTGAGATCACTGGGGACTTAGGCCATCTTTGTTATATTTGCTTTATTTAGCAATGTACATGTTGAGCACTGGACGGGAGTTAGAAAGAAGCCACTCCTGCAAGCAACAGCAGGTCGCACCCTCAGCTGTCAGCTTGGCACCCCAAAGGTTCCTTGGCATTAGTTTCGCCTCTTTTCATCAGCCACAGCCCCAGCCTCTGTCTTCCACAGGTCAAATCAGTAGCTGTTCTGCCAAATCCCAATCCAAGCTCTGCCTGGAGAATTATGCCCACATTTAGCTAATTAACTCCCCTTCTTTCCTCAAAATGACCCTGGTTCTGCCCTGCAGTCCTGCAGGACCCCACCTCCAGGGTGGCTCGCCTGTTCAACCTGCAGAGGTCCTTTCTCCTGCCAGCAGCCTCCCACCACTACAGCAGCCCCTTGGTCCTCAGCAGGTCTTGGGCACAGCAGCCACACACCAAACTCCAGTGTCTCCAGCAGTCTGTTCCAGCAGTCTCCAAAGTCCATTCACCCATCAATTCCTCAGTCCATTAATCCAGTCTCAATTTCCCCCTCCTGCTGCCCACAAACCCTTCCTGCCTCAGGTGCTCCTTGTATCCCTGAGGGCCCTATTGCCTTCAAGTGGCTTCAGCTGTGCAGCACACTCTGCTGAATACCAAGGCCTTACCCTTAAAGGGGCCACTGTTGACACCACACCCTACCTCCTTGCCAGATCTACTGAGATTCCAATACAGTAGCATAGCTACAGGGGGGCAAGACAGTAGGAACTGAAGGTGCACCGTGTAAGCACGAACCTCCAAATGAGTGAGATTCAGAACTGGCACAAATGGACTTTGAAATGTTCTTGGGGCTTCTCTTGGAATTGAACTGTGTGGCCAGAGAGCGATAAATCACTTGCTCTGCTGGCCTTGATATTTATGTTCTGGAAACCCCCACATTGTTTTCATTATTTGCTCAGAGGCCTCTTTCTTAATTTAATAAAACTAAATTTAGAACATTTAATAATATGCTATTTAATCACAGCAGGGAGACTGAGAAGCTGCTGACTTAATAGAGCGGAGGGGACATCTGGGATGCCCTTTCCTGTATCTTCTCTCTACTTCTCTGAAATATTCCTCTTGAGGAGAGATGATCAGAGCCACAGCCAGAGGTTTATATAATGGCCTCGCAATATTTACTGTTTTGCTGAATGTGCCTATTCCTTGTCCAGGTTGATGGGGGGGGGGGCCAGAGAAGGTCTGTTGCATAGGTTCTTCCAAACCCAGTATGTGAGTCACTGAGGCAGGTGCTGCCTTTGAGGGTTCTGCGAGTGCTAATCAAGCTGCACCGAATAGATTCCCTCTCTTCCTCCTTCCCTTCCTTCCTTCTACTCTTAATTAACAACAGCCCTGAATCCTGCTGATGGATGTGTCAATCATTCAGGTGTCATCATTCTGGTGATGTCAATGAACTGACATCACCCAATTCACCTCATTTGTTCTCATTCATATTTTGTTTTTCCTATGGAAAGCAAGTTTAACCATGTAATAGTTTGTACTGCTGGATCTTTCTGGGTGGGAATGGCCTTTTGCTTTCTATGCCTTCGTATTCAGTGGAAATGGGGTTTGAGTGAGAAGTCAGTCTTTACTGCAATGCTGGGGGCCAGAGCAGAAGGCTAGATTAGCCTGCAGTTTTTGGCTGTTGTGACAACTGAAGTTTCAGCTATGTGCCCTCCCCTATGATGTTATTTGCCCCTCAGGTGTGCAATGAGTCAAGAGCCATGCTCAAGGGCCTTTTTTCAGAGGGGTGCATTTTATTCTGAGTGCTAACCCAGATGATGTTTTGTGGTATCTCATGGAAGGCATGGAGGATGCATTGAAATGTTAAACATTTTCAAAAGGAGGAGGAATGTATCCCTTGTAGGTTCAGCCTCCAAAGAACAACATGTAAACAAGGGCAGAAAAGTAAAGGAAGGGAAAAGAGACTGGCAGGATTGCCAACCTGCACCCCCGGTGGCAGATCTGGAGGCGCAGGGGGTGCAGGAGAAGGCACTGCAGCAGTGAGGATGCCTCCTTGCAGCCACTCCTTGGAGGGAGGAGTTGACGTCTGCCATCATGGGCCCATATGCCCTAGTTGCACCACTGGGGTTGCATCATTCTAAGGCAGAGGGTGGGGTCACTTTCTTGGCACTGAAGACCTTAAAATAAGCACACCATGTCAAGGGCTCAAGGAGTGTTACTTGCTCCTCATGTTCAGTAGGGATTCTTGTGGCCCCTTTGGAAGTTGGGGAAAAAAAGAATAAATGTATAGAAAGTTGCAAAGGCCTCGCTGGGCAGGACAGGGGCAGGCAGTTTGGTCACTCATCACCAGTGATGTAATGGAGAATAGCTCCACCCATGACACTTGCACTTGGCAAACCACAAAGCCGATGTGATAGGAGTGGTAGTTGGAGATGGGGGGACAGGCTGCATTTTCCCAGCAGCACAAGCATGCAAGTTTATGGGCACACAATAAAGTCACATCAGCTGCAAAACATGCTAATCACTTGGGTGCTTCTTTGTTTCCTTTCCAATTTTTTGGAGCGGCACTTAATCAATTATTTGAAACGTTGATTCTGGCTTTGTTCACATATTAGCAGCACCCCAAGAGAGGCCACTGACTACCAGACAATTTGCAGGCACAGAATTTCTTTACACATTCTAGCTTAGTTCAACAGAACAGCCCTGAGGTTTGCTTCAGTCAAGCCAAGCCACAGGCGTGGATGTAAAAACACAAGAAAGGTCCAGTTGGATAAGGTCAAAAGCCATTTAGTCCAGCTCTCAGTTTCATCCAAATCACAAACCTTTAGGGAGTTCACCAGCAAGACTTGAAGGCAGTAGCCATTCTTCTTCGTTACCTCCCCAGTGGCGTCGTTAGGGAGGTGCAGAGGGTGTAGGCCACACCAGGTGACGCAGATGGGGGGATGACAACACTACTGGTCCAAATTTTTTAAATCTTGGTATTTTTGAATACCAAAAAGCTGTGCATCAACTGATGCATAATTTCATGCAGAATGTGATGAAACAAACCATGTTGAAATATCTCTATTCTATCAAAAGTTATAGCCAAAAAAAACAGTGGGGGTGGGGCTGTTTTCACCACCACATCACCGCACCCACCACCCGGGGTGTTGCCCTGCCCACTGCCTGAGAGGAGGTTCATCATGCTGTACCAGGTCAACCCTAGTGATGCCACTGTGCCTCCCCACATCAGCCAGTACTGATTGATTGATTGAATTGATTTCTAACCTGCCTTTCTCCCAGTAAGGGCTCTCGAGGAGGCTTACAACTGTTAAAATGGTAACAATAAAAACAACAACAAAACAACAGTAAATAAGACAATAAAAGCACAATCCTCACCGCCATCCCATTTATTTCCATCAGTGGCCCATATTGCCTCTGAACAGAAAGGTTGCATGCAGACATCATGACTAGGATGAACATGATGGTGTAGACAAGCATGTAATGAATTCAACCACATATGAACTGGAGCCAGTGTCACATAGTGGCTAAGGGATTAAACTCTGAGTCAGTCTTCTCCAGTTTTAATCTCTCTGCTAAGAACTCAGCAGGTGGCCTTAGGCAAGCCACTTGGCCTCAGTCTTCATCAACTACAATATAGGAATGATAATACTTATTTACCTTAGAGGGCTGTTGTAACGATAATCTCAAGATAATACACATGAAGAACCTTGAACATCCAGAAAGCATGGTGTAAATGTGGAGTGTTATTATCAAGTCCGGGGACGACCTCTCCATGGTGGTGGTGATGACAAGGCTCACTTTTCTTCCATGATTATGTCCACACAGAGTCATCTAGAGGGGCTGTCCCAAGTTTTGAGAAGCCTGTTATCTCTTGGTCCTCAAGGGGGAGTGGAGGAGCTTTCGATGGCCTATGATGATCAACCTGTAAGATGCTCTGTGGACATAATCACTTCTATCCATTCCAGCCTTGATGCCACACTGGACTTACATTTGACATTTGCTTGCTCAGTTTTGAAGTATCGCCTGCAATTTGCGTAACCTGAGTTTGGCAGAGGCAGGTCTAGAATTCTGGATACCTGGCTTGGCAGCATAACATGTGAGAGGGATCTTGGATTTGTTGTAGATCACAAGATGAACATGAGTCAGCAGTGTGATGCAGCTGCAAGGAAGGCTAACTGTAGCTTCCAAGTCACAAGAAGTTGTGGTGCTGCTTTACTCCACATTGGTCAGACTTCATCTGAAGTACTGTGTCCAATTCTGGGCACCTAGCTTTGATAAAGATGCAACCAAACCGGAGCAGGTTCAGAGAAGAGCAAGGAGGATGATCAGAAGGCTGGAGACAAGCCCTATGAGGAAAGTTTGAAAGAACTTGTAGGTTCAGCCTGGAGAAGAAAAGGCTTAGAGGGGATATGACTCTTCATAAGAACATAAGAACATAAGAACAGCCCCACTGGATCAGGCCATAGGCCCATCTAGTCCAGCTTCCTGTATCTCACAGCGGCCCACCAAATGCCCCAGGGAGCACACCAGATAACAAGAGACCTCGTCCTGGTGCTCTCCCCTACATCTGGCATTCTGACTTAACCCATTCCTAAAATCAGGAGGTTGCGCATACACATCATGGCTTGTACCCCATAATGGATTTTTCCTCCAGAAACTCGTCCAATCCCCTTTTAAAGGCGTCTAGGCTAGACGCCAGCACCACATCCTGTGGCAAGGAGTTCCACAGACTGACCACGCGCTGAGTAAAGAAATATTTTATTTTGTCTGTCCTAACCCGCCCAACACTCAATTTTAGTGGATGTCCCCTGGTTCTGGTATTATGTGAGAGTGTAAAGAGCATCTCCCTATCCACTCTGTCCATCCCCTGCATAATTTTGTATGTCTCAATCATGTCCCCCCTCAAGCGTCTCTTTTCTAGGCTGAAGAGGCCCAAACGCCGTAGCCTTTCCTCATAAGGAAGGTGCCCCAGCCCCGTAATCATCTTAGTCGCTCTCTTTTGCACCTTTTCCATTTCCACTATGTCTTTTTTGAGATGCGGCGACCAGAACTGGACACAATACTCCAGGTGTGGCCTTACCATCGATTTGTACAACGGCATTATAATATTAGCCGTTTTGTTCTCAATACCCTTCCTAATGATCCCAAGCATAGAATTGGCCTTCTTCACTGCTGCCGCACATTGGGTCGACACTTTCATCGACCTGTCCACCACCACCCCAAGATCTCTCTCCTGATCTGTCACAGACAGCTCAGAACCCATCAGCCTATATCTAAAGTTTTGATTTTTTGCCCCAATGTGCATGACTTTACACTTACTGACATTGAAGCGCATCTGCCATTTTGCTGCCCATTCTGCCAGTCTGGAGAGATCCTTCTGGAGCTCCTCACAATCACTTCTGGTCTCTACCACTCGAAAAAGTTTGGTGTCGTCTGCAAACTTAGCCACTTCACTGCTCAACCCTGTCTCCAGGTCATTTATGAAGAGGTTGAAAAGCACCGGTCCCAGGACAGATCCTTGGGGCACACCGCTTTTCACCTCTCTCCATTGTGAAAATTGCCCATTGACACCCACTCTCTGCTTCCTGGCCTCCAACCAGTTCTCAATCCACGAGAGGACCTGTCCTCTAATTCCCTGACTGTGGAGTTTTTTCAGTAGCCTTTGGTGAGGGACCGTGTCAAATGCCTTCTGAAAGTCCAGATATATAATGTCCACGGGTTCTCCCGCATCCACATGCCTGTTGACCTTTTCAAAGAATTCTATAAGGTTTGTGAGGCAAGACTTACCCTTACAGAAGCCATGCTGACTCTCCCTCAGCAAGGCCTGTTCGTCAATCTTGTTCTTCAAATATCTGAAGGGCTGTCATATGGAAAAAGAAACAATTTTGTTCTCAATTGCCTCTGAAAGTAGAACTAGATTCAATGGGCGCAAACTGGAAGAGAGGAGATTTTGGCTGGGCATCAGGAAGGAATTGAATCTTACCACCCATGCACTCAGCATACGTTTCCCAACTGCTTACAGCACCCAGAAGTGACCTGGGGAAAGTGAGAAGAGTGATTAGAACCTCATTTGGTGCAGTGCCAACAACTCTGAACACCAGAATGCCATGGCAGGAGCTGCACAGCCACACAGCTTCCAGGGAGCTGCTCCTCCCCAGCAATCCACAGCCTCATGGATGGGCTACCCCTTACCTTTCCTTGCATGATCATTTCAAATGTCCTTTGCTGCACCTTCTCCAGGTACCCTGTTATGATATCCTGTTAAGATATACACAGTATTCCAAATGATGATACTGACAGTTTTATTCTCAGTTGGTTTCCGAATAACCCTAGCACAGAATTCACCTTTTTCACAGCTGCTGTACACTGAGCTGAAGTTTTCATTTGTCTCCCACCACCCCCATATCTCTGAGAGTTCAGACTCTGTCCATGTATGTGTAAAGTTACAGTTTACAGCCTCTACCACCGTCCCCGCCCCCTCCTGGGCCTGTCCTGCCCACATCTTGCTCCCGTGCCACCCTCCTCTGCCCAGTTTCAACCCCTTCCTGCCTCCCCCCACCTTCCCCTGCCCTCCCCCCACCCCAGAATGCACCTCTCAGTGCCTCTTGGCAGCAAACTCACTGCTGACAGCTCTTGGGGTGACTCCGAGATCCAGCACCCATCTGTGCTGGCCTCCACAGAGGTGCCTCCCTCTTCCTGGCTGCTTTACAGTGCTTTCACAGTGGCTGTCTCCCTAGCAGCTCATACAAGTCCCATTGTGCAGAACAGTAGGATCAGGCCCTTAGTCATACAACCCAAGGGAGCACATTTATAGCAGAGAAAGTGGCTTATAAGGCTGAGCTACTTGCCTCATCCTGCCCCACGAGTCTCTGCAGAATCTAGTCTCTAGTATAATTGCTCCTGATCACAACAAGTTCAAGTCTGGTTGAATTGCAGACTGGCACATGGAAAGAACTTGCTGATGATTTACACTCAGTACCCCTGTCTACTATCTTTGAGAAATCCTGGCAAGTAGGCAAAGTGGCACAACAGACTGGAGATAAGCTAATGTTGTCCCAGTGTTCCAAAAAGAAGATCTGGAAAAGTACAGACCTGCCAGTCTATTTCTGACACCAGTGAAGATAGCAGAACTGATTATAAAGCAGTCACACTGTAAGTATCTTGATAACAGTGCTGAACTTCATAGAAGTCAGCGTGGATTTGTCAAGAATAAATCCTGCCAGACTGATCTTATGTCTTTCTTTTTAAAGATCTGATTACTAGCTTAGTGCGTTGTGGGAATGTTGTGGCCATAATTTATCTTGATTTCAGGAAAGCATTTGACAAAGTTTCCCATGATGTTTTGGTTCGCATTCCTGTGAAACCTGGGCATACTTCGAGGGTGAGCATCAGCGACTCCTCGTAAAACTGGAGGGACATTTTGCCTCAAGTGGCACGGCAGGGGGCTCTGTCCTGGGCCTGGTACACTTCAATGTTTTCATCAATAAACTTAAATCAGTGTTTCTCAAACTGTAGTCAGGACCCAGTCGGTGGGTCACAAGCCAAATGAATGGGTCCCCATTCATTTAATATTTTATTTTTAATCTATTAGACTAGATGCTACCATGGTGTATGACTGCATATGGGAAATGTCA
This sequence comes from Tiliqua scincoides, assembly GCF_035046505.1. Classification (NCBI taxonomy): domain Eukaryota; kingdom Metazoa; phylum Chordata; class Lepidosauria; order Squamata; family Scincidae; genus Tiliqua; species Tiliqua scincoides. The sequence goes on along the minus strand of NC_089830.1, from coordinate 9,206,206 downwards.
TAGATCTGTACTTTGAACAGGCTACTATGGATATGCTTTTAACAATGATAGTAAATGGGACTTACTCCTAGGTAAGTGTGGGTAGGATTGCAGCCCACTGGCATCGCTAGAGAGGTGCGGGGGGTGCGGGCCGTACCGGGTGATGCTCCGGAGGGGTGACATGCCCTGGGGCAGGTGACATGCTAACATTGTGGCATTAGGGGCTACTCCCATCATGTCATAAACCATTGGATGCAGAATGTCCAGCGGAATGCAATGCAAAAAACAGAATTGAAATTGCTCCTTTCCTTCAAAAGTTATGGCCAAAAAACCGGAAGGAAAAAATGCATGGAGCCCTATGGAAAGTGAAAGTGAGTCGTATAGCACGCTTACTCGCGAGTAGGCATACTTGCCATAGTCCGTCGGAAAGGGCAGGCTGAGAGGAATCCAACAACACCAGAACGGTCCTGATCCAGTGCCTGCAGCCCCCCAAAAACACCCAAGGAGGTCCCTGCCTCCCTCCCAGCTGTGCCTGTTGAGCCAGAAATGAAGCCACGTGGTCATGTTTACTCGCGAGTAGGCAGACGTACCTTGCCTTTTGGTCAGGCCAGGCAAAGGGGAATATGAGGCCACCAGAAGGGTCCCGATCCGATGGAGCTGGAGCACAACAAATGATCCAGAAGGCAGCCCCCCCCCCCACTAAGAAGAATGAAGAAAAGAGGCTTCAACTGGTAAGGGGAAAGTTTTCTAGTCTTTATCTGGATATGCCTGAAAGAAGAACTTGCCTGAAAGAAGAAGAAGAAGGGCAGGCAGTCTGGCTCAGTTGGTAGAGCTGCCGCCTTGTATGCCTGAAAATCTGAGGCTGCCAGTTCGAAACAACCGGAAGTACCAGAGAGGAGTTGCCATCAAGTGGAGCGTGGGAGGCGAAGGGCCAGAGAGAGATGAGACCGGGAAGGAATCCAGCTGGAAGGAGGAGCTCTATGAAAGACTGGAACTATTCAATTTTAAAAATCCCTACGGGGGTTTAGAACAGCCTGCCTATGCATATTTCAATGTGCATATTTCAACACTGAAATATCTGTGTTCTATCAAAAGGTACAGCCAAAAAACCAGTGGGGGCGGGGCAATGGCACATCACCACACCCACCACCTGGGGCATTGCCCCGCCCACTGCATGGGGTGACACGCAGGCCTCCCACACCGGGTGACACAAATCCTAGTGACGCCACTGTTGCAGCCTAGGATTGTTAAAAATATTTCTGCTTGATGATGTTACTTCCATCACAACATCACTTCCAGTGGCTCCTGAAAGATTCTCATTCTAAAAAGTGGGACCTGGTGCTAAAAGTTTGAGAGCCACTGACTTAAATGAATGAGTAAAGGGAAACCTTATCAAATCTACTGATAACACCAAACTGGCAGGGACAGCTAGCACCTCCAGAAGGCATGAATAAAATGCAAAATGACCTTGAGAGTAAGGCAAACCGGGCTAAAACTAACAAAGTGAAAACAAGAAGCAGATGCAAATGTTGCCCAAGCTTTACATTTCAACAAGCCAATCAAAAGCACAGGTATAGGATGGTGGATACCTGACTAGGCACCGGAACAAATGAAAAAGGTCATGGGACTGCAGTGGTTCACAAACTTAACCTGAGGCAGCTGTGTGATGCAGCAGCAAAAAAGACTAATATGACTTTATGCTTAATGAATAGACCCAGAGTTCACAAATCCTGAGAAGTCACTGTACCACTTTATTCTGCACTAGTCAAAACTCATCTGGAATACACTGTGTTCTATTCTGGCTGCTGAACTTTAAGAAGTGGCAACAGGTTCAGAAGAGAACACCAAAGGTAATCAGAGGTCTGGAAAACAGGTCCTATGAGGAAAGGTTGAAAAAAAAACTGGATATGTTTAGCCTAGAGGAGACTGAGGAAAGACATGCTAGCACCTCTCCAAGCCCTTATATTATGAGGACAAAGATGTGCTCTGCTGCCCCAAAGGGCAGGGCTATATCTAATTAGCTAACAAATTACAGGAGGGCAGATTTCAGTGGAACATTTGGAACTTTTCAAAGCAGTGTGCCAATGGGACCAAATAGCTGGTGTGAGGGCCCTCTCCATGGCACTACTGGGCAGTCCCGGTTGGGCATCTGCCAGGGGCTCAAGGCCCCAACAGGAGCCCGTCTTGGATGTCCCACTCCTTTGATGGAGCTGAGGAACAGTCCTTAAAAGACTCCTGTGGGTGCTTCCTCCATCCCCTTGTCCCTGCTGGGATATTACTCCTATGTTGTTCTTAGAGCAATGTTTGCACCTCATTGGCCAGTGGGCACAAGGAGAATGAGGAAGTACTTGTGCAACCTCTGGCCAATGGGGCATCGCACTACCAGATAGCAGCCCTGCTGCTGCTTTTCAGTTCAAGAGTGGGCTGCTGAGGAGGGGGTGAGAAGGAAAGTAAATAAAGTAAGTGGGGGGGGGAGGAGAAGAGGATGAAGGGAAAGCAAGGATGAAGCAATGCGGGGGAAGGCTGCATGCACACCTGTGCAAACGTGTGCAGGTGGATCCTGGGTCCTGACATCACCTGGCACTAAGTTTGGCTCTCCCCCTTGCTCAAAGTCTTTAACAGAGGCTGGAGAGAGTCACCTGTTGGAGCTTCATTCCTAATGGATTTCCTATATCAAACAGGAATTTCCTAGACTCAGTGCTAGAAACAAGCAATCATGCGTCCCAAATACAGGTGTATAACCGTGGATTTGCTATCCATGGTTTCACTCATCTGTGGATCCGCAGATGCATCCACCCTCACCCCCCTCATGGCCATTAACTTTGTTTTCCATGAGAAGTGATGGAAGCACAGGTGCTTCTTGTTTACAAAGGAACATTCTTGCTGAACTGAGGAACATGCACTCAGCCAGCCTGCATGCTAGAGGAAGACAAATGGGAAGTTTCTGCTTCCTGTTAATGTTCTGTTAGTCTCCTCTCTGTAGCATGCAGGCTGGTTGCCTGCACGTCACGTTCTTCAGTTCAGCAAGAACAAAGTTCCTTTGTTAACAAGAAACACCTGTGCTTCCATCACTTCTAATGGAAAACGAAGGTAATAGGTGTGTGGGGGTCCCCCGATATTTATATAAGGTTCCCCATATCCAGAGTTTCTGTATCGGGGGGGGACGGGACAGAACCCCTGCAGATCAGGAGGGGAATGTACACCAAAGGTCACATGGGGTTGAGGCTGCTTCATTGTTGTGAGGTGGGGCTTTTGACATTCACTGGGGCTACAATCCTATGTACATGGACCTGGGAGTAAGCACCATGGAGCAGAATGGAACTTCCTTCTGCAGTGGCATGCATAAGACTGGGCTGTAGGAGTGCAAAGGATGAAAGGTCTCTGCTGCTCTGCTTAAATGGCTCTTATACCAAGCAGGCCTCTTGAGTTCCAGGAAGGTGCACTGAAATGAATTAAACATCCCCAGCAGACAACCGATCCCAGTGGCCCCAGTGGCCTGAAAGTGGAAAGACAATGCACCAGCAGGTCACTCCTTTTCACAATTGTTTTGGGCTGCCGGGCAACTGCAGAGAGGTCCCTTTTTTTATACCTCCCCTCAGCATTTGGCCAAAGCCCAGTATGGTGCTCAGCACCTGACAGGTTGATTCTGTCAGGCAGACCCTTGATCTGTCTAGCTCACTCTGGCTGGCAGAGTGAGTCCACTCTGCCTCTGTCCACTCCGTCAGCAGCTCTCCAGGGTTTCAAGGTAAAGGTTTTTCCCAGCCCTCCCTGGAGCTGCTCAGGATTAAACTTGAGACTTACCACAGAAATGCCACGCAGGCAGAAGGCAGGGGCCACATCTTAGTGCATTGAGTCTAAGAAGACCTGCAATCCTCAGCACCTTCACTGCATGGCATTCAGGGCTGGGCCAGTGTAGGACAGGATAAGTACAGGAAATCCTGGGCTGATGAGGCTATCGGGCTGATTTTGGATACGATCTTTCCTGATAAGAGGAATCCTATGACTTTTCCTATGACTTTATTTTTCTAATTTTTCAGGATGTCTTCAAAAGACTTTTTAGTATGTTTCTGAACAGCAGGCAAAAAGAATGTTTCAAAAACCCAAATTCAGTGGTACAAATCAGTTCCTGCAATCCGAGTTGGCTCATGGTTTGTTTAATTGTGATCAGTTCTGATGGGGTACCATTTCCCCCATTGGGCCCTGATTCTGTACCCGCCCTGCATACTTCCCAAGCTCTGGGGCCATGGGACCCTGGGGCCCTGTCCTGGTCTCCCCCCTTCCTAGGCAATGGCTGCTGTGGGAGTGGGGGTGCGAGGAACTGGGGGGGGGCAGAGCAGCAGACGGGCCTTGTCAGGCAAGGATGATTAATGAGCACCCGCTCCGGCTGAGGGTAACCTTTGGAGAGCCAAGCAGGACATCTGCACAACTGTCAGCGCTGTGACAAGGACGGAGCTGAACAACCAATTATTCCACCATCACTAAGGTGGGCTGTCAGTTTAATCCCAGCCATTCACTTAGGCAAGGACAGGGAAATTTCTCCTTTGCCTAGCACTGCACTGTTCGGCCAGCAGCTGTAACCCTTTCAGTGCTGCCAAGTGGACAAGGGGTCGGTGGGGGAGCAGCACAGGTGAGCGTGGGCAGCACAGTCAGGTGGGCAGTGACTGGCTGGGCACATGGCTCTTGCTGTGCCTGAAGAGTGATCTTAGGGTACCAGCTGAGGGCACATGCCTATCAGACAGCTCACTTGACCAGGTCAACACATAAGCCCTTTGAGTAACAGTGGCAGTGATGGTGGGAGTCATCCAAGATACTAAAGGTGCAATCCTAACCCCTTCTGTGCTTTCCAGCACTGACTTCAGGGCAAGGCAGCTCTGAGGTAAGGGAACAAAAATTCCCTTACTTTGAGGAGCCCTCTGTGAGTGACACCCAACTGCAGGATGCAGCACATGTTCCATTGGTGCTGCTATGCCAGTGCTGGAAAGCACTGACATAAGGGGTTAGGATTGTGCCCTAACACTATTCCTGTGTCTGGCATCCCCCTCTACGGACGTGCGCATACCTCAGAGAGGATGTGCCATTGGCTGCTGCTGTCCCCAAGAGCTACTCTTCTTCTCATTCTCCATCCCCATGAGGTGGGACACAGTGGTAGCTCCTCTTCCTCTTATTTTCCACATGTAGGAGGGAGAAGAGCTGACACCATCTAAGATTTCCCATATTCATCAGTGGGAGAAGTTGCCACATGCTGCCCCTGGTGGGGGGGGGGGGGTCCAAGCACGTCTCCCAAAATGCCACAGGAGATCTTTGAAATGCTGACCCTTGCTCATTTTCTCTATGGATCTGGCTCAGATTTGGGAAGGTAGTGGGTCATGATCTATCGGTTCTCTGTGTCAAATTTAAGAAAGCTTGGACATAATGTTGACTTGATGAAAAAAAAGAATTTTAAACTTAGCCTGCTCTCTGCTCAGAAGGCAGATCTTTTTTTCTTTTTTTTTTTTCGGGCGGGGGGGGGAGATCCAAAATGTTTTAAATGTGCACAGGATTTTTTTTTCCCATCACCCACTGAAAACTATGTGGGTGTTTGCATTTTGGCTGCAATCTGATTGACACTAAAAACCTGTACTTGCTATTATAGAGATTTGGACAAGACTTCCACTCAAAATGAATAAATACTGATTTGCTGCTCTTGAGGGTGCTACATTACCTGCGCTAAAGAGACAGTTGTGCATGTACCTCAGTGTAAAAAGGGGGTCACTGGAGGTCTGAGAGTGAGAGCAAGAGAGTGAGAGAGAGATTTTGAAGGAGAAAGCGGCCCCTGTCATAACTTCACCTTCTGGTTGCTTGTGCTCATGGTTCAGTGATTCTCAAAGGTGCCTACAATTTATTTACATGATTCCAGCAAAGTTTGGAGCCTCACTTATTGAAATGCCTGCAAAATGCTTTTTTTTGAAAACTGTTTCTTTGCTTTGGCCTGCTCTGTCTAAATAGCTGGTGGGAATTATTTTGGTCTCATTTTGAGACTGGGGAATAGTGAAACAGGAGAGAGAGAGAAAAAAAATTCTTGCTTCTGTCAACGGGAAAATTACCCAAATTTATTTGATGTCTCTCAGCATATTAAATGCTCACAGAACTTTGAAGAACATCTATTATTCCCTTGGATATTATGCATAGCCCAGAAGTTGCATTAGACACAAACCGATGGGGGCCCAATCCAGGCAGGAGTGGAGAATTTGCTTGTTCATCATTCTCGCTGCTGACAGCAGGTGCAGAGCAGGACAGGGGACAGCAAGAGCTGCTGTTGGAGAGGGACCATCTTTAGTCAGTCAGTGGCTCATGCAGGTATCTCTGAGGACAAAAACTATAATCCACTAGTGCTCATCCATTAGTGCAGTGGTTCCCAAACTTTATCAACTGGCGGCTCCCTTGATCTACTGGGACATCGGCCATGGTTGCCTTTGAAGGCTACAATCCTGTATGTTGTATAGGTCAGAGGGTTTTTTGCAAGGGTTCTGTGGCTCCCCTGGCTGGTTTCCATGGCTCCTCAGGGAGCCACAGCTCACAGTTTGGGAACTACTGCATAAATGGTTCACCTGTCCATTCCCAGTGGTTAAATCATCATGTTCATTAATGGAAAAAAATCAGGAAGTGTTTTCTGGAGGTTGAGCCATCAACTTGCCTGAAAAAGCTAAGCAGGATCAGCTTGAGTTTCACCTTGGATGGGAGACTGGAAGCTGCTGTCTAGAGATGAAGGAATGTGGACTGGTAAGAAATGGCTAACATTCTGTGAACCAGCCTGAGACCTGTCTTGCAGCTGCCTGTGGAAACTTGGAAAGCTGTGCAACCCTGACGACAATTGCACTACAAAGGGAAACATCTGGAGAAGTGGAGGATCTTATCTCATAGAATAGCACTTGTAAAAACCCCGTTTGAAAAAAAATTGTGTTTATGATCAGCCTGCTGATGTAAACCGCCTTGATTCTATCTGACTCCATGAGAAAGAGTCTATGTGGCTCTACACTTTGAGAAAGGTGGTAGATAAAAACTGATAAATAAATAAAATCTGCCAATAATGAAAAAAGTGACCCAGTAGCACAATAACCACAAATGAGGACATCGTTAATGCTACAATTCTGTCCTTTATGAGAGGTGTGGGTGCTCACATATAGTGGAGGACAACAGAACTCACACAGGTAAAAGCAGTCAGTCTACAGTCCCCAAGACATGCTGTATTTACTGTGGTGTGTATGGAATGCTTCAATTCTTCATACACAACAACAGAAAAACAACAACTGGTTGGCATGACAAAGAGTCGATATGGAGTGCCCCCCATCGCAGCTTTAGGCAATGCTCAAAAGACTGCAGTTTTGTGTCTAATTCTTCCCTGTATGAATCCACAAAGCCCCATGGACCTTTCAAAGAAATTGCACTATCCCAAGTCAGTGGAAAGCCTCCAGTGGTGGGTTTGCAAGACTTTCCTGAACATGTGGGGGGGGGGGGGAAACAGCTGGACTCACAAAGGCACGTTCTGGTTTTGCAATTAATGGCTGGATTAATTGCTTTCCACCTTGCTTCTAATCTCAGTTGATGAATAAACGTCCTTTGACCTCCCGGTACTCTGAGTCTACTGGTCTTAAGATGAGACCCCTCTTTAACTCATTAAAACTATGAAGTTGCTCTGGGATTTTTCAATATGGTTTATTGTGTGCTCTTCCGCAGACTCTCATTTCAGAGTCCCTGCCTTGAAAATGACATGGATTTTTCACCTTGTCTTCAGGGGAGGAAAAGCCTTCCATTTCGTCTCCCACTTCCATTTTTTCGTCCCAGATGCAGGACAGTTACAGAGAGCCAACTGTAACACTCTCTCTCTCTCTCTCTCTCTCTCTCTCTCTCTCTCTCTCTCTCTCTCTCTCATGTCCTTTGGAGTAAGTTGGCAGATATAGTGCTAATTGTAAAGAAAGCTTTTTCTGTTTATTTTTCTCTCTCTCACACACAGACTTTTATTTGCTGGTGGAAAATAGGGAGAACAGGCCCTTGCAAAGAATTGGAAATGAAATCTCTTGAGCTGATTCTTTAAGACTTGAGATTGTCTGGGGAGAAGGCAACAACACTGTTTCAGTTTTGGTCTCTCTCTGTCTCTCTCTCTCTCTCCTTCTCATATGACATGACTACAGGCTGTAGCCTCAGGTCTGTGTCATATAGTTAGCTGCTCCTACATGGAAATAAAGCCCCCTCATTTTTGTGTTTGTTTTCTGATGGACACATCTCACGCATGCTCACTCGAAAGGAAAGTTCAAGCAGCCAAGCACTTCTGAGCTGTATTTGGAGCAGGCCTTGCTGCAAAGCTACAACTACTTCAAGACCAGTGGCCTATCTAGGGAAAATGTCTCCCATGGCAAGCACTGTCCAAATAGAGAAGGGGAGATCAAGGTTTTTCAAATAGGTTTTTCAGCAGGACACTCCTTACTCCAGGAGCCCCACCTCAGGGCCTTGCTCTGCAAGATCCTGTACCATGTTTGCTTGTTTGTTTGTTTGCTGTTTGTTTATTTTGAGATTTTCTTGGTTGAGGTCAGATTCTGACTATGATTTAGATAAGGATCTATACATCAGCACCCTGGACAGTACATACAGAAAAAATGATTTCCTTTCCTACTAGCTTTGCACATTTGCAATACCTCTGTTTCAGGTATCTGGAAACACCTTAATTTTTTTTTCCTGCATGCATTTACCTTTTTTTGGAGGTTCGCTGAAACTGGTACAGAAACACACCATTGGCTGTGGTGTGGAAATGCGTCATCAGTACAATATGTAGAAGTCTGCACCCGTTGCTCTCCTTCAAGTGGTGCCCAGGGCAGATGTCCCCATTTGCCATACCCTAGATATGCCACAGCTTGAGACCTAACCTATAACAATGACTGAATCAGAGCCTGCTTTTAGCGCTCCCCCCCCCCCATGCAACATGTCAAGGAGCAGAACACATTTTGACCATGGCAGGGTTTGCTTTAAGAGCTGCTTTTCAGTAGGTTTCAAGTCTTAAACATAAATGAACCTGCAGGCTGAATAGAGAGGGGATGCCTCTGAGAATGTGCAGAGTATCTTTCCTTCACTGTTTCTCAAACATAGTTGGGTTAGCAGTTCAGAGGCAGAGAGTAACTTCCAGACTGACAGCCCAGCCCCATCATTCAGCCATTACTTCTGCGAGACTGCTTTCTGTGCCCTTCCACTTCTGTCTTCCAAGTATTTGCCTCTTCATTGCCTTCAATTTTTTGCTCTGCCCTACTCCCCAATCCTATCTCCCAGCACTCCATAAAATGCAGCCTCTCCAACAGAGCATGTGCTGCAGCCTAGGGTGGTGGTGGGGAGATCAGGCAGCCAGCAGGTGGGGGGGGGAGGAACACTTTTATACTTACCTCTTAGTAGACCATCTAATTGGCAATAGGTCTCCTTGGACCTGCCCCAGCTATGTAACTGGCATAAATGCAAGGACAGGAAGGGAGCATGTCCGGCACTGAAAGAGGGGGTACCGTTATGTGCAAGCTGCCGCTGGAATTCATTAATTCCCTCCCCCAAACCATCTCCTGTTCCTCCCCCACTCTACTCCAAACCTCCCCTGAGCCACCTATGAACTGACCACACTATCAACCAACCTGCTCCATTGCAGCATCTTGGCAGTTCTGCCACATGTGGGGAATCATTGGCTGTTTCCCCCAGTGGCTCCATTGCACACAATGGCAATATAACATGTTCACCATTGTGGGGCCTTTTACAACTGTAAGTCAGAAGACCCGCTGTTGTACAAAGCCCATTGGATTGGGCCATTAAACTCCTCCTCCCACCTGATGCTTCCAGCCTGCTGTTCTCATTCTTCTTTGCTCTCTTCGTCACCCCAATTTTTTTTCATCTAAATAAGCTTATTTCCTACTCGATATGGAACTAGGCAGACAGATAATTAGAGGTTTAGTTTTTTTTATTTTTGTGTTTTCCGTAGTTGGAAGTGTAGAAAGCAGTGTTATGTGTTTTTATTCAAAATTTACATTATAATTATAAATTAAAATCACTTTAAAAGTGCACTAGGTAGGAGATGTAGGTGGTATAGTGTCAGCAGATGCAGCCACAGTCATTACCCATGCATCACTCCATTAAATAATAAATAAAAACAAAATAAAATGGTTTTATTTTTTCAGAGAATTGGGGGCTTTTTGTTTGTTTGTTTACAAAAATGAGAAATGTAGAAAGTGGCATTATGTGGTTTTATGTCATTATCAAAATTTTCTCCCAACTCTACAGACAGTTCTTTCAGAGCACAGCCATGTGCTCTGCCTCAAGTCAAGTCATGAGTATCTGCCTCAAGGGATTTCTGTCTGTCTGTCTGTCTGTCTGTCTGTCTGTCTGTCTGTCCAGTTCCATATGAAATGTAAAAAAAAAAAACAAAAAAAAACCACCACATATGGATTCTGGGCTATAAATTGTGAGGGGGGAAGCAAACTAGAGAGAGGGAGACAGAGACAGAAAAGGGAGGCTGAAACAGAAGTAAAGAAGACTATCCCATTCTGATGGGGAAAAAATGGATGGTGTAGCAGTTGCTACTACCAGCAGGGAGTTGGGCTAGATGACCTTAAAGGTCCCTTCCAACTAACATTCTAATTCTATGACTCTAACAGGGAATTGTTTCAGAAAGGCCCTTTCTTACAGTTCTAAGAACTGAATACAAGAGGGATTTTCTAGAATGATAGATTCTGGGCTGCCTGCTCCTTTCCGCACCGTGAAATGCTGTGGAATTGAGAAGAGGCCCCCTCTTTGATATCATCTCCTGGGAGAAGTGCATGTGATGATTTAACTTCCATGGAGGAGACAGGTGAGGAGGTTAAAGCAAATGTTCTTTGTGTGACTCCCATTAAACTTCAATCAGAGTCACAGAAAGAAATTTCTTTTTGGCTTTTGCAAATGTCGGCATGGGCTTGACTTGCATAAAAGGCATCGCTGATTCCTCGGAGGTCTCCAGCGAAATGAGCTTGGCGCAATGCAAGGCCAGGCCTCCGAGATTCAGGCAAAGAGTCCTACTTCCACATCACACTAGCCTCATAATCCCACTGGCAATGCTCAGCCCATTATTATTTGAAAGGTTTTCGTTTGCAAATTGCGCTCTTTGGAAGTTTGGTCCTTTTTTTCACCTCAGTCAGGTATGTTTAAGGGTCAAACTACAGGTTCTGCAAAATGGGCAGTGAGATCATGTGTAATGCAATCCTTTCTTTAAATAGTGGCGGGTGTGTGTGTGTGTAACAAAACAGAATGGAACTGTAGTGGGGGGGAGTTGTTGGGCTTTAGGACTATGCTCTCCCCCCCAGAGTTCCACTCCTGACTCTGCCTCCTGCATGCTATTTTACAGAGAAAAAACACTTCCATTGAAAGCAATGCAGATTCCCCCCCCCCCTTTTAAATAGCAAGTAGAGGTGGAGAAATTGGGAGAGAAACACAATGGGGCCGAGCCAAATCTTTAAGCCCCCCATCCCCCCATGGTCCCTCCACTCTGTTTCATGACCCCCAACCAAACTCATCAGGACAAGTTACACATTTGGTGTAATGTCACATTTGACCGCGAGATAGCATTCCATAGCATAGTGTCAATGAAACTGCAATTTGATTGTATCAAGTATTTATTTATTCATTTTTCACCACTCCTTTCTCCCCAAACAGCACCCAAGGAAGCTGTTGCAACATGGTTTGCTGGCCTGATACAGAGACATTGGCTAGCTCAGAGGTGTTAGACATAAGGCCTGTGGGCCGAATGCAGCCCCCAGAAGCAATTTATCCCACCCCCATTATAATTGGGCTCTCCCAGTATGATAATTGGGCTTGCTCATATCTTGAAAATACGAACAAGATTTGCACATTTTCTCTTCTGTCATTTGCAGCTAATGAGTTTCTATGTGAGAACAAAGTGCTTATTTCTGGGCACCATCTGCTTAATGATGTCACTTTCTGCTTAATGACATCACTTCTGGTCCTCAGCAGCAGGGCCTTGGAGACAAGGGTAAAGGGGGTAATTTGTACCTGGGCCCAAGGTTGGAAAGGGGGCCCAGGAGCCAAAGGAGGGGGCCCAGAAATTTCCTGGGGTCTTACATTTCCCATTCTCACCCAGACTCACTGCCCACACAGGATGCTGGAGACATTACCATGGGCACATGGTGTCAAGTACTGCCACAAATAGGGTGTTGTCACCCACGTGCAGCCTCCAGGGCTTTGCTCTGGCCACTGCCGCCCACCAAATGGTGGAGTGGCTGCTGTACCACCGCAAGGCCTGGATAGGATTGGTCCATAGAGGACTTCTAAGGCCTCTTTGAACTCTAACATTCTATGAATCCAAGGCACTAACTCTCTTCCTCATTTTTTCTCACCCTGCATCATCCATGTGCCCTCCCTTGATGGATAGGAATGTGGGTTTTGGGGGGGGGGGAGGGACAAGCCCAGATGAAGAGTCTTGTCTGATGTGTTTTAGTGGGCCTTGGCCACTGCCAAGGGTCCAGTCATGTGCCTACCCTTTGAATAAGCAAGAAAGCATCTTCATGCCCACATTGGCGAAGGTTCTGTCAAGCTCCAGAGGGCAAAACACCCAACTGTGCGGAGCGTAGAAATCTGGGAAGCTGACAGCACAGGAACTGGGCTTGATGGGAAAGTGCCTGGAGAAAGATGTCCTGCAATCTCGTTCCGAGGCTGATGGGATCCTGCTTGGAAGGATTGTTTTGGGGGAAGCGGCCAAAGGAATATGGCTCTTGGGAAGGGTGGGGAGCAACATGTCCCACAGCCCATGCCAGCCGTAGGAGGCACGCAGGTGCTTCTTTCTCTGTACAAAGAGGCAAGCAATGGCTCTGTGACCTTCTGCAATCCTCATTCATTACAGCAGCCACATTCCTGAATCCCTGAACGGTGCAGGACTGAAGTACCCCTAAATGCAACCAAATAATTAATTATGGAGTGTAATGACACCATTTAGCCCCAAATTTTCACAATGACAACAAGGCTTAACTAAATATGTACTTCATCACCAGGCCATTTAACGGAGCATCAGAACCTCTTTCTTTTCACCATAAATTGTAGCCCAGAATTGTTTTTGTAATGCTAATTGCCTTCTCTTCATAAATTCTACGGTCTTACATAATTTAGCTGGTATTGTAGCAGGATTTCCCAAGAATAAAAAAGCAGGTGTCATCAATGGTAATTTAAATAAGAAAAGACATGTTAAGTGGTTCTTCATTCACTAGTAATAGAAATTAATTAGCTTTGAGCGGCTGTGCAGGTTTCCCCCCTTCTTTTGCAGGGACCTGTTATGTTTCACAATTTTATGGAAAGCAGTTTGATTTGATAACATCATTTTAGTGACTGGAAGGGCTATGCCAAGAGGTGGGGGGGGGGGCAAATTGAATGCCAGTCAGACTGGGGAAGAAGGTTTTCACAAGAGCATAAGAATTTCAATGTCTCCTGATACTTCAGTAATAATCCCAAATGGACACATGACTCGTCAAGGCACAATGACCCTGCTGCAGCTGATTCTGCATGTTGAGCAGGGTGTGGATGAGAGTCAAAGGCAAAATTGCGGACATAATATGCGTATTTGTGGGGGGGTTTACACCTTGAGTGCTATGTCAGTTCAGAGTCTCTTTGGAGGGAGCCCCGATGGAGTCTCTTGTGATGCACACAAAACTGTGGTTCAGGCATGACAGCCCCTATTCATTCTAATTTATGTATGTATGTATGTATGTATGTATGTATGTATGTATGTATGTATTTTTTCACATTTCTATACCACCTTTCCTCCATTTGTCCATGCACTACCCTGGCCAAGTGGCTTTGGTACTGCATTCTCAAATGTGTCTGGGGAACAGCCCATCTAACTGGGGGGTTGCATCCAGGGCTCAGGAACTTATACACAGGGTGATGTACACTGTTCCTCCTCTCCTTTTGTCCTCACAACAACCCTGAGAGGTAGGTGAGGCTAAGAGACAGGGCCTGGCCCAAGGTCACCCAGGAAGGTTTGTAGCTGAGCAGGTCTAACTCTCAAACCACCAGGGATACTCTTAGGAGCTGCAGGCCCCAATGCAAAATATTTTTGTGGACCCCCCATTCACTAAGATGAGTGGCAGCAGTGAGGCAATCGGAAGAGGGGTCTTCCCATCGCGTTCCAGAAGTGCAGAATCCCAATTAAACAACACACTCCTTGCTTCATTTCTCCTTCTTTGAACCACCTTCCCAGGGTTCCACAATGTATGCATGGTAGCCATAGAATTCCCTTGTCTAGATTAAATAATGAGTGAGCCAGCTCACATACTGCCCAATCCTAATGGGCAGCCCAATCCTGAGCTGCCTGGGGAGCCCCCGCCTGGCGGCACCACGAGGGCTGCCGCTGAATCCAGCGCCTCCCACGCTACCGCGGGAGGCACCTTGGGAGTAGGGGACATTCGTCCCCTTCCCCCGGGTAAGGGAGGCAGCCCTGCAATGGGGCTACTCACTTTAGCAGCACCCAAAAGTAAAGCAGCGGCGCTGCTAAAGGCGCTCGTGTAAGGCACGCAGCCTCCATGAGTGCTGAGGATCCTGCGGATCTTCCTCCTGCCTGCCCTCTGGCACGCCCCCTTCCCATGTCATGCCGGCCCCCCGCCCCCTCCCCGTGTCACGCTGGACTCCCCCCTCCCCTGAACACCCCTATCCCAGCCCCGTTTGCCGTTCTGCAGCCCGGCGGTGGCACGCGCCGCCGACCTGCAGAATGTGGGCACCTGCCAGGCGGCCACCTCTGGCAGGAGCCTGGCGGTAAGCCCCACAAATGTGCCTTACGGCATGTTTGTGACTGTGGTCCGCACCGCGGAGGTGCGGTGCGGACCATAGGATTAGGCCCTTAGGCCCTTGTTTTAAATCCTTCCTTTTGAACACTAAAATAAATCCTTTTTGCCTCCATTCTTCTTTCCCGGCCAAATTACATAGCTGTGCCATTGGCCACTACACAGTGTCCCTACACTTGATTGTCCCCTCCCCCCATGCACATGTTACATGTGTTTTAAACAACACCATGGCTTGAGCTCAAATAAGGTTTAGGGGACAGACTCCATGCAGTTCTCACACCTCCTGGTTACTGCTGGTGTGATAAGCCATGCCATTGAGATGTCTAAAGTGGAGATGGAGAAGAAGGTCTTTTAGTGAAATATGCACCAGCAATCAAGCAAATGTACAAAAGGATGTGTGGGTGGATGAGATGATGGGGCCTGAGCAAGATGACAGGCATCCCAGGGTCATGTGAACTACAAGCACTTAGCTAAGTAAGGTGGTTTGTCCATTCCCTACCCTGTCCAACGGCTTAGGCACTGCATTCTCAAGTGTGTCTGGGGAATAGCCCATCCAACTGGGGGGGTTGGATCCAGGGCTCAGACTTGGGACCTCATGGCGACCCTAGGGTTTGTGTCCTTCATTGCGGGAGACCAGCACATCATCTCTATGGTGAACCTCCTCCCATGCAATGGGTGGGGCAATGCACCAGGCAGTGGACATAGTGATGTACAATTGCCCCGCCCCACTGGTTTTTTGGATATAACTTTTGATAGAATAGAGATATTTCAACACGGTTTGTTGCATTACATTCCGCATGAAATTATGCATTGATTGATATATAACATGATTGAAAATTTTACAAATTTTGGCCATAGTGGTGTCACCCCCCATGTGCATGTCACCCAGTGTGGCCTGCACCCCCCTAGCAATGCCACTGCTCATACATCTTGGAGACTTACAAATCACCCAATGCAACCACCCCATTCCTGGTCATATGTGGCTGGGTCTGCTAGTGGATCATCAGAAAAGGCCCTGATGGGTCATCCTCATGTTTGCATATTCAGGGAACTGCTGTTGTGTATGAGGTGCAAATTTTTACCCTCTTTCCATTTCCTTTGTGCTTCTATAATGTTTCTGAAGCTTTGCCTGTAGCAGGACAAGCTCCCCTTTCTTGCCTATCCCCATGAGTTATTACCTCCTTGTAAAAATAAAAGCTTCTATTCTACTTTGATGTTGTTGGGTGTCACGAAGGAATGACCAACTGTGGATGATGGATCTCCCACTGAACCCTGAGACTCCCAGTTGCTCCAAAACAGCTTTAGCAACTTGGAATTTTCAATGAAACACAGGAATTTTTTAAAAAATTTCTTTATTTTAAATGCCTTTTAAAAGTTATAAACCATTCTCTGAACTATTTGTTCAAAAGTGGTATGAAAATACTCTTTGTCATCATCATTGCTGTTATTGTCATCATCGTCATCATCATCATCATCATCATCATCATCATCCTGAGAAATGGTAGGATTATAGGATCATCATCGTCATCATCATCATCATCATCATCTTGAGAAATGGTAGGATTATAGACCAGGCAAAGTTGTTGAAAATGAAGAGATTAAAATACTGTGGGAGAAGTAAATGAAGAGATTAAAATACTGTGGGATAAAAATCCAAAGAGATAAACAATATTATTATTATTATTATTATTATTATTATTATTATTATTATTATTATTAAACAGTATTTATATACCGCTTTTCAACTAAAAGTTCACAAAGCGGTTTACAGAGAAAAATCAAATAACTAAATGGCTCTGGTGCATAACAGTAGTTGAAAAGAAAATGGTCTGGATTATAAATGTGGCAACACCTGGGGAGGCAGGAATTGAAGGCAAAGAACATGAAAAAGTAACCAAGTACAAAAATATTCAAATTGAGGTAGAACAACTCTGGCACAGAAAGGCAAACATTGTACCAATAGTAGTGGGTGCTTTTTCCTTATTGAAAAACTTGGGAAAACACCTGTACACTTCAGGTGTAAATGAAATTGCTAGATATGAGCTGCAAAAAGCAGTTCTGCTTGGAACTGCACATGTGCTATGGAAATATATCCTAACAGCACAATCCTAATGTTTGTGACAGGAGGTAGTGCAGGGAGCCTGTGCTGGTGCAAGGCAACCTTAGAATTGGGCTGCAAATATCCTAGGACAGTAGTTCCCAAACGTTTTATCACCAGGACCCACTTTTTAAAACAACACTCTATCAGGACTTGCCTAGGTTTACCAGACTTTAAAAAAGATCTAGAAAGAAATATTTTATCTATCTATCTATCTATCTATCTATCTATCTATCTATCTATCTATCTATCTATCTATCTATCTATCTATCTATCTATCTATCTATCTATCTAAAGTAATAATCAGAAAAAAAGACCCTCAAACATTTCTCTCCCTATATTTACACAGGCTTACTGACTTTAGGAGTGCAGCTCCTTGCAGGGCAAATAGCAGCTATCTTTCAAACTGCAGGATCTGAGCTCTTTGCAGGGTAATTAGCAGCTACAGTAACTGATTTTTGAATAGTCTCAGGGCTTGAGGCAATCAGTTATCAGATCTTTCCATCACCCTTTGGCGACCCACCAAAAATCAGGTTAAGACCACCCACCCACAGTTTGGGAACTACTGTCCTTGGAAAGAACTTGATATTTAGAAGACATCAGCCATCTTGAGGTGGGCTGTGATTAACCAAAGTAGCAGTAGCAGTAGTAGTAGTACTGTAGTATTAGCATTAATATTAGTAGTAGTAGTAGTAGTAGTAGTAGTAGTAGTAGTAGTAGTAGTTGTTGTAGTTGTTGTTGTTGTTGTTGTTGTTGTTGTTTTCAAGAACAAATTCAGCAAGTGAAAAGGCTTTGTGGCACCAGCTAACCTAGCTTGGGTGATGGGATGCCAACCCATCCTTGCAATTTTCATTTAAGTCAACTTAACAAGAAACAAAAAGGACCTATTTTGCAGCTGACCCCTGGGTGCCACTAACATCTAAACAGAATTGTGATGAATTGTTACAGCTCACTGATAGAGAGGCATCCTTCATATTCATTGGAAAACACGCTGTATTCCCCAAATAGTTCATTTTGTTTTGTAAAGTTCTGAAAACTTGCTTTATTGAAATGCATGTTGTTGCATCGATTTTTCTAAAATACACCTTGTTATCTTTTCTTTGGTAATTGGTGACTGGTAATGACTTTGGCAATTTAACATGTTCTTGCAGACACTTTCTCATTCCCCCAGATAACTGAAGTCAAGAGAGAGAGCCTGTCTGTCAATCTGAGATGCCTGTCAGCCCACTTGATTGACGGCTTTTGGTCCCACAATAGAGCCCATTTCTGCAGCCCCCATTCTGTTATTTTCCTCTCCTTCAATGCATGTGGGGGATGGTGTTTGTTTTATAAGCCATATTTAAAACTCAACTTGGAATGGGGCCAGTTCCAATGAAATTATCACAGGGTCTTGTTAGCTTCCCATCAGGAGCATTCCCTAGAGAGTTACTCAAGTGGTGGTTTCTGCTCCAGAATTCACCTCTCCTCCTCAGAGCTTCAACTCAAATCCCCATTCAGTTTTGGCTAAAAGACTGTGAGATCTTTGCCTAGTGTGCCTGAAGATCAGGTTAGTCAAACGTCATTTGTTCCCCATTTATTTGAGTCACAGTGTCACTTCCTCCAGAGAAATGGATGGGGAAAATTGCACATGAATTAGGAAGCTAAGCAAGATCATCATGGAAATGGTGTTAGAAGGAGGTTGGCATAGGCAGGGAAAAAAGGTAATGGTAAAGGGGATGTCCCACAAAGTTCAGGCAAGGATGGGAAATTGGAGATAGCCTCGGAGCTGCCGTTAGGAAAAGAGCTAGAGAAAGGCGAAGGGGCTCAAGATGGGTATTAGTGAGTTCATAAATGAGTGAGTGCTCAAGTGTCCATGTGTCTTAGAAGGAATGCACTATTCAGCAATCCTGCCACATGGACAATTGGATTATTTTTTTGATGCACACAAAAATGAAGTTAGAAGAAAAATATAATCTCCTCCAGCATCTCAGGCATGATGCAATAGCTATTGAGCAGCCCAATTCTCCACAGCGCATGGTCTGGCGTGGCATGTAGTATGTGACCAATTGAGAATTGCCATTGCACTGTACCTCATTTGTATACCGCAAACCTACAAGGCCAGCTATTTCTGGATGTTCCCTAGGGTTGCCAACTCTCCAAGATTGGCCTGGCATCTCTGGGAATCAGCATCAGTCACCAAGTGACTGTTGAAGAAATCCTGGAGATTGTGCCTGGTCTGTGCCCCAGCATTTGGTACTCAAAAGTATTCAGGTCCTGTATAGGATCCAGGTAAAGGCAGTGGCTAATCTTCCACTTTTTTGTATCTTTCCAAATTAAGCATTGACTTTGCTGGTGAAATTCTAGTAAGCTGTCATTTTCTAAAACAACAAGCCCTACAAGGAAAGATTGAGAGAACTTGATATGTTTAGCCTGGAGAAGGAAAGGCAGAGAGGGGACATTTAAAGTGCTCTTCAAAGACCTGCTGTTATATGGAAGAAGAGGAAAATTTGTTCTCAACTGAGAGCAGAACTTGATGCAATGGGTACAAACTGCATGAGAGGAGATTCTGGTTGGACATCAGGAAGAAATTCTTGATGGTCAAGATGATTCAGCAGTAGAACAAATTGCCATGGAAGGTAGTGGATTCTCCTTCCCTGGAAAAGAGGGTGTATTATCCCTCCCTCTTCAAGCAGAGGCTCAACAGGCATGTGCTGGAGATGCTCAAGGAGGCTTTCCTGCAACAGTTAGGGGGTTGGACTAGATGACCCTGTGGGTCACCTTCCAATTCTATGATTCTATGACTCTCCCACCCCCACCAAAGCTACATGTTTGTTTTTGGAGAGTTTGCAGAAAGTAAACTCATGGCACAATTTAGAATAGGATATTTTTGAACACATTTGAAAATGCAGTGTTGTCACAAATGCTTCAGGAGACCAAGGAAAGATGTCTTGCTTTTTTGATAATGAAAGATGGTCTTGCCAGATCTGTGCTGCCTCCTACTTGATGATCTGGGAGGCTGCTGGTTCTTCTGGTCTCAAAGCAGCTGCAGCAACTCCTAACAGGAGGATGGGTGGGGAGGGGGGGGAAAGATGAGCTGCAGTGGCAAACAATTACACCTGCTAATTGTAGTACCTAAATGACATTTTAATTAAGAAGCCATTATCTCCCTGCTGCCTTTTAATATAAAGACTTCTTGCTTTAAATCTCAGATTAATTAAGTAAAAGTTCTCCCTGACAGAGCTGGGTATGGATCTTAGGGAACGGTGGAGACAAAATATATGGCTGGAAGTTGCCAGACATTTAGAAATAAGCTGTAATTCTGCTAGCCCAGAAGCATAAAAACCACCCTTGCTCTCTGTGCTGATTTGGAAAGAGGTGGGGGGGGGAGATCTCTGTTTTTAAGATCCTTTCTTCCATGTTGTGTAACCAATTGGCATTGCTCTCAGCTCTTTGCTTTGGGAAATGTTAAAAAACAAAGTGAGAAAGTGTTCCACGCTTGTCAAAAGGGGAGGGAGCCTCCTCTTGGGCAACAGAAAACATTTGGAATGAAAGCACCGAAGTGTTCGCAACAGGGGGCCTTCCTTTGGAGTGCCATGAAGTGGGACGGGACTGCCCCGCACTGGCATCCTGCCTCCTGGCCAAACCACTAAGGGGGGGGGAAATGCACAGCAGCCGTGCCAGCTGGCACCCAGTAAATGCTCATCTCTGCCCAGGGGTCAAGTTCATGTTTGGGCCTATCCCAGTATCCTTCCGTCTAGCTCTCCTGTCTGCCCATTCTGGAAGAAGTAGAGTCGGCTGTGCCCAGATCAGCTGGGCCAACATTTCTCCACATTCTCTCCCTTTCTGAAGAATCATAAGCAATTAAATTAAACTAAATCAATACATTGTTGAAAGTTCCTTTTTTTGCCTCCGCAGCTGTGACAGTCAGCAGCAACCTGAACTCATGGTGAACCTGCCCCCCCTATAAATACAAGCCTTTGGTGCCATCCTCATCATCCCTCGATTCTCACTTTCCATTCCACTACCCCTTCTTCTTCTTCTTCTTCTTCTTCTTCTTCTTCTTCTTCTTCTTCTTCTTCTTCTTCTTCTTCTTCTTCTTCTTCTTCTTCTTCTTCTTCTTCTTCTTCTTCTTCTTCTTCTTCTTCTTCTTCTTCTTCTTCTTCTTCTTCTTCTTCTTCTTCTTCTTCTTCTTCTTCTTCTTCTTCTTCTTCTTCTTCTTCTTCTTCTTCTTCTTCTTCTTCTTCTTCTTCTTCTTCTTCTTCTTCTTCTTCTTCTTCTTCTTCTTCTTCTTCTTCTTCTTCTTCTTCTTCTTCTTCTTCTTCCAGAGCTCTCCAGCTAAGTGCTGGGCTGTTCAGCCGCTTAGCCAGAGCTTTCTGAAAAGAGCAGCACTTAACCTTCTGATGAGACACTGGCACAGTGCAGTGACAGAAAGCCAGGTTTTTCACACAATGAATTTATTGATAGATTTATCCCATTAGTTGTATTTACCTGTCAGTTCTAAGGACACTAATGAGTTGTTTTTCAAGGACTAATGAGAGCTGTAATGGCTAATGGATGCTTCCAGCACTGCTGCTGAGCACCATGCGATTGTGTGCGAACGCTGGGCTCGGACCTGATTGGCACCATCAGAGGATCCTTTAATTGCATTTCTGCAGGCTGGGGGGACTCCGTGTGAGAGAAGTGGCAATTCCGTCCCCGTGGCCCAATGTTCCCTGTCCTGGCGTGTGATGAATTCCTCTGGAATGGGGCACTTAAAAAACACATTTGTCTTCTCCTGCCCCCTTACCTCCTTTGCCAACTCTCCAAGCCACGTTTGCTGGAATGGAGCACTTTGGAGAAGTTTTGAACACCTACCCAAAAAACTCCAGCATGCCTTCCTTCCTTGCCTTTGCACTGGCATCATGACGTAGCCAAGGCACCTGGCACAGAAATACTTTTAACACCCCCCTGTGACTTCTGCGGGCCTCAGAAGGCTGTTTCTTACGCCTCAGGTCCACTGTTGGATGTGCAGGTTGGCACCCCCTCAAGGCATGCCAGGGCAATATATCCTCATGCCCTGCTCAGCTATGCCCCACCCAGGGCAATGTACTCCCCTGCCCCCCTTAGGTATACCACTGCACTGGCATTCAGTTACTCATCCCTGGCAGACCTCCAGAGTGTCTGTTGGCTTCCTCTTGGAGTCCAAGTCTTTTGGAATTGCCTGAGCAAAGGAGGCCAGAGCATTGCAGAGGAATCCAACGATTGTCTCTGGGCAGAGGGAGAATTGCATAAATAAGAAGGGAGAGGCTGAAAGCACAGCTGTGTGGTAGGAGTAGGAAGCCTGAGGAGCAGTCTCTGCTGAACAGTCTCTGCTGAGTCCCAGGTGCCAGCTGGGTACCAGGCTGGCTGGGAGAAGCAAATAAAGATCACTTGTATTCACTTCCTCCACTGCTTTCTGTCCCCCAATGGGCCTACTCAGATCTACACCAGCAGTTTTGCAGTGTGCAGGCCAAATGGGGTGTGTCGGTCCTGGCACAGGGACATTGGATCCTGCGGATGCCACTGCAGCTGAGATCTGCCCCCGACCCTGTCCTGACCTGCTAGTGCCACCGCCTCACCAGCACCGATGGCAGGTCTGCAGTTGCCATAGCCTGTGCAAATCACAGACCTCAGAGCATATGCAGCAATAGTGACTCATGTGATGTGTTGGTGGATCACGAGACCGAGCAATATATCGTGGGATCCACCAGTGTATTCTGTGGATGGGATTGGACTGTTCTCTCCCAGTACGTGTGTATAGGATTGCCACCTTAGTATGACAGCTGCCACACAAGCAAATCATCTGAAGTTTTGCAGGAAGAAGAGAGGAAACAGATCTGGCAAATATTGCTCATTCCCACGTTTTTTTTGTTTTGTTTTTTTTTTTGGGGGGGGGGGTTTCTAGCAGCTGAGAGATGGGAGAGCAGACTGCAACTGAAAAGAACTACCAATTCTGCTTCCCTCACTCATTTGTCTCCCAGCAGCCTCCCAGGGGTCCTTACAAGGTGGGCGATGTTGACACTATAACCAACTTGCTGTGCATCCCTTTGCATCTTCCTTCTCACCTACCCACCACTCCTCCCTCCCCCACCCCCATTTTCCAAGTGCAGCTGCTTCATGGTTCGTTACTGTTGAAGCACGTGGCATCCCACCAACATGTTAATTAAAACCCGCTGTCCGAAATCTCTTGGTACAATTTGCAGGGTAATCTGTGGCCTCTAGTGCATCATTGTATCTCTATTAAAAGGAATTCTATGTAATGATGCTGGGATTTAATTAGTTTCTTTGCCAGTGTTGTAAAACATAGTGATAAATGAGCTAACAGGTCTGCGGATCATTATTCTCCTAGAGATGAGCTTATTAGCTGATTATGAATCATTAACAAAGTCTACACGGGATTTTCCTTATCTAATTCAACACAATTTTTTAACATTCAATACTCTGCGTTCATTGCTTTCGATGGGCAACATCGTATTTAGATTGTAATCTGTGCGTCCTGTCTTTTGTGTGTATTTCCCCCCCTGAAGTAGTGAACTATAATTATACCAACAGCTCAGAGCTCAGGACAACTATCTATGCTGGGATGAAGAACATACCATGGTGAAGGTTCTTTTCCCAGGTAGTTCTGAATAGCAGAGTCGTTACCGGGCACTTGCAAGAGTTCTGTGCCCAAGGAACTCTTTGCCATGGAGGACATTGATAAATGCAGAGAGAGAGAGAGAGAGAGAGAGAGAGAGAGAGAGAGAGAGAGAGAGAGAGAGAGAGCATTCACAGAAGCACATAGGAAATGTGGTACAGCCAGACTCTGCTACCTTATGTGGAATTGGGTGCTGGGTTAACCAGCCAAAGTGAAGGATAAGCCATGCATGGGGAAAGCAGGGCTTTTATAAGCCCAGCTCCATTCAAGAGCCTCACAAGGATTGGGATTCTGTGCTTTTTTCCCTTTGGGTATTGTACTGCTGTACAGCGTGATGGATGGCAGACTTCCTCTTGGAAGATGGAAAGAGCAACCAGTTGCAGCTACAAGCCACCTCTGAACCAAAGAGATGCCATCAAGAAGACAATCCCTGGTTCTCCAAGGCTGACACAAAACCTCCTTCACCTGAGATAATGTACTGAATGCACCTCCCCACCACTTTTATGCAGCAGTATGTGCCAGCCACTGCTTCCACATCTTGGCTGTCAGCTGAAGCTTTTTTCCTAACTAAAATAGCCCACATAATGGATGCAAGTGGGATTGGAACCATGGCTAGAGCAAAGTCCTAAAACTCTACTACCCTCTGACCATGTTTCTGCATGGTTTTGAAGGAGCCTGTGTGCTCTCTTTTAGGAAAAGAGAAGAAGCACCAGGCCAAGTTCAGTATTTTATATGATGCATACTTAGAACCTAGACTTTTTTTTTTATTTAAGAGGAACTGCTAATTTAACCCCTGCTAATTGGGTAAGAGGCACTTTTTCAAGTGGGTGCTCCTTTTTTTAGCAAGGGGAGAGTAACTGGCCCACCTCACCCCAGCACTGTCTGTTCTAGTGGCTGTCTGCTGGTATTCCTTGGCATCTTTTTAGATTGTGAGCCCTTTTGGGACAGGGAGCCATTTAGTTATTTGATTTTTCTCTGTAAACCGCTTTGTGAACTTTTAGTTGAAAAGCAGTATATAAATACTGTTAATAATAATAATAATAATAATAATAATAATAATAATAATAATAATAATAATAATAATAACTGATCTGTAGTGTGGCTGTACCTTCTTAACAAGGCTCCCCATAATATGTGGACTGCATTCATCGCACACTAGGGGGATCTTGTGAAAGTTTTCCATGCTTCATAAACTGAGGTTGGCCGTGCAGTGACTGACCACTGTATGAACACTGTGTGAAGATTTTGGGTCTCTCTTCAGGTTTCTGTTCCAGGAATGAAAGCTTATTTTATTTTTATTTTTCACATTTTTATACCTCTGCTCCTCCAAGGAGCTCAGAGGGTGTACATAGTTCCTCCCCTTCTTTTGTCCTCACAACAACCCTGTGAGGTAGGTGAGGCTGAGAAACAGTGACTGGCCCAAGAACACCCAGGAAGTTTCATGGCTGAGCAGATTTGAACCTGGATTTTACTGAACCACTGAACCACTTCCTGAACCTCTTCCTGAACTCCTGAACCGCTAAACCATCCTGACTCTCAGCCATGTTCCTCCCAAATCTAGACCTAGATCTACCCAAACTAGGGTACAAACTGCAAGAGAGGAGATTCCAGCTGGACTTTAGGAAGAAATTCTTGATGGTAAGGGTGGTTTGGCAGTGGAACAGATTGCCAAGGGAGGTGGTGGATTCTCTCACTGGAGATCTTCAAGCAGAGGTTTGACAGGCACCTGCTGGAGATGCTCTAAGAGGAATTTCTGCTACAGGCAGAACTTGGACTAGATGACATTGCAGGTTCTTTCCAACTTTATGATTCTACGAAATGTGCACTAGACACAAGACACACAACAGTATCAATAAGTTCTCCATAAATATACCTAATTAATGGCAGAGAACCTGGACATGCCAGAGGCACATTTGCAAACTCTTCTCTTGATAAGGTGATGTCCTTGAACAGAGGACAATGGCAGCAATGCTTGGCTCCTCATTCAGCAGTTCTGTCAAGTCTGAGCCCGTCATTCGATTCCATGTTCATACACATGCTTAGAAAATTATGGCCTGTGTCGCAGCAGCCCAGAAGTCAAGAAAGGCAAGGTCAGTGCTGATGCAGCAAAGAGGAACTCTCCCAAACTCTGATTCGCTCATTCACATTTCCCCACCTTACTGAAGCTGGCCAGAGGTTAAACATGGTTGTGCCCAAATGACTGTACATCCCCACATTCCCAATTCCATTTGGGGACTGGTGACGAAATATAGCCGTCTGCTATTGAAGCATTATAAAAAGCACACTCCTCCAAAGAAACTTTTTAATACCTTCATCGTATTGTCTCTTAACAGAAGACCAAATGAGGTGCAGGGCAAAGATCTCAGATATAGGTGGGCCCTGGTATGCGTGGATTCAGTATCTGCAGTTTAAGTCGTCTGCCGGTAGGGAGGAGGCCCTTTTAAAAGATATTGTTAAGGGGAATGTTAAAAATAGCTGTGATTAGGTAGTGCAGCAAAGTTGCTTCATTTTCAGGGCTGCAGGCAGCCTTCCAAGCTCCCTTCAGCCTCTTCCTGGTCACAGGAGGCTCCTCCTTCCCCCCCATTTTTGCCCCAGCATATATCGCGACCAGGAAGAGAACGCATCGCGATGCTGCTTGCAGCCCCGAAGATGCAGCAATTTCACTACACTAAACACAGCAATTTTTAACATTCCTCTTGACTTTCTCTGTCTTTTAAAAGGGTGTCCCTGGAATCGGTGGATCTCTTGAATCTGTACGTGCGGGGAGAGGGGTTCGGAAAGGAACCCCTGTGGATACCGGGGCACGCCTTTACTATTTATTTTGCTTAATACAGTCCTATCTGGCCTCTCCTGGTTTTTGGAGGCAGCTTACAAAAGTCAAACCAAGCAAACATAATGATAATTAATGAAGCCACACAAAAGTAAGAAGCAGCCCAGACACTAGTATGGTAACAGCATTGGAAACAGTTGAAATGCTTTGGAGAAAGAGCTAATCCGAGTTAACATTTTAAACCAAGGGGCATTAATGTAATAACTAGATGCATCATTACAAGGTTAGAGGTTGCCTTTTCCTTTTGCGGAGCAGCCACGTGGGGTCAGTTTCAGTGGATTCAGTAGGGTTTCCTTCACCTGGTATAGGAGGCCAGTGTGTCACTGCCATGATGGACGTCCCCCCTCACAGTGGGCATAGCAATGCCCTGAGTGGTGGGCATGGTGATGCACAAATTGCCCCACCCCCACTGATTTTTTTTGTTATAACATTTGATAGAATAGAGATATTCCAACGTGGTTTGTTCCATTGCGTTCTGCATGAAATTGCACATCAAATGATATGACGGTATTACTCCTAAAAACTGCAATTTTAACTATTTTGGCCAATAGTGGTGTCACTCCCCATGTGAGTCACCCAGTGCAGCCCACAACCCCCACACTCCCCTAGTGATGCCACTCATCAGTTTAGACTGGGACCATGGTGTGGAGGAACATGGCCATTTTCCTGTTGAAAATCACACCCCAAAGTGGCTCTTTAATCTTGAGAGTGCCATTTCAGGGATAAACTCTGTAGCAATTATTCTGGGGAGGAAAATGGTGCAGAGGAGAAAGGGTCACTTACCTCTCCCACCATGCTGTGGTTCCAATCTGAAGTTCAGCCCTGCAGAGCCACTACATGGATATTAAGTAAAAGTAAACCTCTAACCACAAACAAACCCACCAATGTGCTGGGATGATTCCACACCTCTCTTCAATTGCTTCCCTTAGATGTTCAAGTGTGGTAGATTTTCTGCAATGAAGTTAATATGAAGTAGAGCTCATTTTTGGAGACACCCTGTAGTCCATGAACAATGTGTGATAATTCCATACTAAACAACTCTGTAAGAATCCTTGGTAGGAACACCTGGAGATGCGTCCAACTAGCAGCACAATCCTGTTGGGCTCTACCATGGTATGGCCATCGCAAATGATGCTCTAGCCTTCATCTCAATCTCATTCATGTTGTCTTTTTTCCATTGTTTGGGCTTGATTCGGCAGAAAGAAGAAGGGCAGTAGGTCTGGCTCAGTTGGTAGAGCTGCCACTTTGTATGCCGGAAGATCTGAGGCTGCCAGTTTGAAACAACCGGAAGTACCCCAGAACTGACAACACTGACATCAGCTGATATACTGATGAACTGACCCGGTGGCAGAGAGGAGTTGCCGTCAAGTGGAGCGTGGGAGGCGAAGGGCCAGAGAGAGGCCAGACCGAGAAGGAATCCAGCTGGAAGGAGGAGTTCTATGAAAGACTAGAACTATTCAATTGTAAAAACCCTGCGGGGGTTTAGAACAGCCTGCCTATGTAATCCGCCTTGGATTAAAGTCTGAGAAGAAATCTGATGACCAAAGAAAGGTGGTATATAAATACCTGTATAAATATAAATAAATAAGGATCTGGCCTACAAAATATCAGGCTGGATATGAGGAAGAAATTCTTGATGGTAAAGACAGTACGGAAGTGGAACAGATAGCTGAAGGAAGTGGTAGGTTCTTCCTTGCTTCAAGCAGAGGCTCTAGGAAGGTTTCCTGCTACAGGCAGGGGGTTGGACTAGATGACTAGATGGACTAGATGACTTTGTGGGTCCATTCCAACTCTATGATTGTATGAAAATTCCCTGCTGCTGCGAAAGGTTCTGCTGTTCCTTTTCAAGCTGCAGGGCCCTGTATGGCTTTTATGACAAAATGTCTGCCATGGTTACCTTTTGAGGAACTGAATCTGTGCTGAAGGCAGGTTGTGCCAAAGCCAATGGCAGGTTCTACACACGCGCACACCATTGTCACTGAAAATGTCCCACAGAAAGTGAGGCACTCATTGACATGCCAATGTCAACTCGAGGTGTGTCTGTTTATGCAACTTGTGAGTTGCGTCAAGTGTTTGGGATACAGTTGGGTGTTCAGGTGAAGACAGCAGTTTCAAAACATAAGGACACTCCATATTTTGCAAGGAGGAAGGCTGACCGGTTTTGCAAGGGAGGGGCTGACCTGTGCACTTGCACTTCCCTTGGATATCCTTACCAATAACTGTCTCTGTATTGCAATATTTCCTGAAATGAACAGGAAGGCTTGGCTCAACCCTGATTCAAACAGCCAGGAATAATTCCTCCATTAATCAATCCAAATTTAATCTGGGGGCTCAGTTTGGCCGTTGCAAAATACCTCCTGGCCAGAGGTATTTTGCAAAAGAGGGAACCAGAGTCTTCTTAGGATTTGTAGGAGAGATCGGCTGAGTTCACTTCCCATGAAATATAGAATTCCCGAACTTAGAAGAAGGGGTGGAATCAAGCTCCCGCACTTAAAATTAACCACAAAACCACTACTTAGAGAAGTCTCTCCACAACTTAGGGGCCCTGCTTAAGCCAAGAACCACTGCTTAACAGAGGACCCTCCCACCTAGGCAGGTTTGAAAGGGAAGCAAGGGCAGTTCAACAACGTCAGCAATTTGAGAGCTTCTCGAAAGCCTTTCCAAAAGAATCATGGGAAGCCTGTGTGCGCATGGCATGCATGTGTGTGTATGGGAAGGCTACTCCTACATATGAGCTTTAATTAACTGTAGCAGGCAGTTAATACCAATTTAATAAGGCAGTTATTGTGTATTAATTAAATGTCAACTGATTGCTAAAAGGTTTTGGCAATTATTGAAGTTCGCTGATTATCTAATAGATACATCCGTTTCCAGTGTAGATAACCCACACCTCTAAGCAATAGATATGTTATGAAATAGGACATGCTACAATACAGGAGATTACGTGAGCCAAATGAAGGCACTCTTTGTCTATTCATCATAGGCAGGAAGACATCTAGCTATGCTCCTACAAGGCCCGTGCTGGCAGCTTCTCCCACTTGCATGAGACTCTACACTGTTACCACTAAGGGCGCCACTGAGTCTTTTGCAAAGAAGCAAAATGAGCTTCTTTGAAAGGTTGCCACGACCCCCCAAATGAGGCTTCGCGACCCCATTGGAGTCCCACTCACAGGTTGAAAGGCATTGTCTAAGTAGATGCTTTCTCTCTAACCTATAAGATGGCAACTCTACTCTACTTCACAGAAAGAGAAGCCAAGCAGGACCCTGAAGCCAAGGACTCTGGTTTGGTTTGAATCCTTTAAACCTTCCTACTCAGATACCTCTTACAAGTTTTGCTCTTTTTGTATTGAGCCTGAGGGCAGATTCAATAAATATTTGATTATTTACTTACACACTCTACAAAAAGTTCAGATAAATGTTGTTTCAAATCACCCGATTCCACTTTCTCCTGAAGTCCTTTAATCCACATTTTGTGAATTCTGTTCCTGTTCTCTAAGTCCTCAATCTTTTCATGGAGATTAAGTCAATTGAGTTTCACTTTTTTCCTCAGATGTTCCCCCAAAACCACAAAAGCTCTAATTAGTTTCCTGTCACAGAAGAGGGACTCTTCTCAGGTGTGCCTGCTTTGCACACACCCCCATTCTTCTCCTGTGGAGGCTCCCCAGGTGGGAGGTGCAAAGCCGCCAGCAGCTCCTACTCTGTGAAGAACCCAGAAGTGACAGCCTTGCACACTGCACTTCCCCCGACATAGCGCCTGGGACAGATGCCCCTCAAACTCCACCCTAGTTACACCACTGGTCCAACCAGACAGTGCTGAAACTTTTTTCTCTGAACTTTTTTCAGTGCTGAAAGTTTTATAAAGGAGCAAATTAAATTTAAATGAATGAATGCGTTTTACTTGGATCTTTTTGGTAATTAACATAGTATGATTCAGAACAAAAGAGAAGGGTAACAACTACAAAGAAACAATGCCATGCTTAAATTGAGAATTGATCTAGAATGAGTACAAGTGGCAAACATTAGCGAATGCTCTGACAAGAAAGAAAAAAAAATTGCTGCAGCCTGGATAAAAATCTGGTGCAGGGTCTGATCTGGCCCCTGAGACATATTTGGAGACCTCTGGACTACACCACAGGGTTGGTGTATGCTACCCTCTCTCAGATCCCAAGAGGTTGGGCAATTTTTTAATTGCTTAAAAATTACACATGATTCAGCATATTCTGCATGATAAAAGTTCAGAGGCAGAATGTACTGTTGCTTCTGCCTTGGATAATATCTTTTGTTTGCCTGGGCGGGGCAGGGAGGGTCCAGCTCAACATGCTGCCCTTTCAGAGCTATGCCATATTCCTCCCTTCTTCCATATGGTCAGCCTCCCCGTCTGCCCCAGAGAGAAGCAAACCGAAGAGGACAACAAAGGGATTCAAAAGGAACCAGGAAGTCCCATTTTCAGACAATGGGAGCTGTCAGTCTCCCTCTTTTTCCCCCCAAGTCTGTACCTCCTTCTAGAGCGGCTCTCCAGCCTTGACCTAAAAGTGTTTATTGGCAGGATAGACAGGAGGATCCCTATGGGGAGCCTGAGGGGGTGGGGAGAAGGTGACAGCATGTATACAAGTTGGTCCCAGCTGAAGCTCCCAGTCCCCTTTCCTAAATGCTCAGTTTTCAATGGGGTAAAAAGTCAGCCTGCAGCCAGGAGATAGAGAAGAGGCAAAGTCAGTCAGGCAGACCACCTTCCAACTAATTGTTCAATCAACTGCTTCCCCCTCCTAGTGTCCTGGGGGTCAATGAGTGGAAAGGCACTGGAATGATCAACAGTCACCTTGTCTCGCTCTCAACCTCTATGCATGGGTGTGTCAGCAGCAAGATTTCCCACTTAAAACACCCAGACAGAACTCTTTGTCTGGCACCTCATTTTAAGCCCGGGGCCAGCTTTAGACCAATTTGGCCAAACTGGGTCCTGCTCCTAAGAAGTCCCCACACTAGACCAGCAGAGCAGCTGGGCACTTGCCTGAGTCTGAGAGATCTGGCTGACTGAGCAGGTTCTTGCAAAGTTTGCAAAGCACACATGTCTTGCCTCATCCCAGAGCCATGGCTGGTGGCCCTGGGGTGTTTTGACCAATTTGGCAGAATCAGGCCCCACACTGGAAGGGCCCATGCTGGGGCAGCAAGCAGAGCACCCACAGCCGCAGCTGACACCCTGCTTTGTAACTGACACTCCAGCGTGAAATCTTCCATGCCGAGGCAGTGTTGTGAGAGCTCAAGCAGAGCATTGCTGCTGGACGGCCCTCCCACCTGCCCCTGCATCCAATTCAGTAGCATAGCATGGGCAGGGCCACAGGGGCAGTTGCCCTGGGTGCAAAATTCTTAGGGGTGCAAAATTTCAAGAGAAAGAAAAATGTAGTAATAAATGAAAAATAGCTCTTTCCCACAGTGCGTTACCTTTCTTTCCATCCCCTTTCCCCCTTTCTTTCGGTTCTTCTGGACTTTCAGTAACAAACACCTGAGTTGCAAATCTGTGTGAATCCCTGAAGGACGTGATGGAGCTCTTCAGAAAGGAAGGAAGTCGTGATGCTGGTGACCACAGAAAGAAGAGATTGGCCTGGAAGGGGGTACCCTCCCTTGATGCAGCCACCCCTCATTCAGCCTGCTCCAGTTCACACAGAACCAAGGTCTTCTCGCACATCAAGAGCACCTGTCACCTTCTGGGCAGGATCTCTCCATCTTTCTCTCTGGTTCGGGAGGCCGGCTCAAGCTTGCAATGGGGCTTGCAATTGCAAAGCCTTCCAATGGGGGCACAGCCCCAGCTCCTAAAGCTGCTCCTGTTCAAGCCTGTGCTGCATGGAAAGCCAGCAGAGTTTGCATGCAAAGCAAGGCATCTTTCGAAGTGAGTTCCCCCACCCTCCACCACCCACCATTTCTCACTGTGGTTTGCTCAGTATAATTGCTACTGCTAATACCTCACATTTACTCAGATCCCGAAAAGTGCCAGGTGCTGCACAGAGTTTAGAAGGGATGGTGTGAAACCCTAACAAATATTAAAACAGAGCAGGCGGAAGGGGGTTGACACATTAGAAAGAATGATATTGGGGAGGGGGGAAGGCTAAATGACAGTGAGCCAGGGGGGCTAGAAGAGGCTTTTGCTCTTAGCGTACGGCTTTTGCCGTACGGCTCCGTTTTGCTCCCCCCGCCGGGAATGACTCCGAAGGGAGGGACTGCTTGCCCCCTGCCAGACTGAGTGGCCCGCCCCCCCTCCAGCTACCCCACTGACTCAGAGCTGCCTGCAAGTCACTCCAGAGGGAGGGCAGAGTACTCTGCACAGGCTCAGATGCACATTTTGTTTCAGCATCTTTGTATGTTTTCAAAACGGGTTCCTGGACTTGCTTTATACCAACTTTGTTGGACCAAATTCCTCAGCTTGATTTTTCTGCCTCATACAGTTCACAAGTTGCTCCCTCTCTGTCCATCAGCTCCCTAAGACTCTGCCCAATAATCTCAAAATCCCTGCCATAATTGAGAGATCAAAAACTCTTGTTTGCTTCCCAGTCTAGGAAGAGAAGAAAAGGCCTTTCAGAGGTTAACCTCAAGTCCTGGTTGTATACTTTTGTATTATGGGACTGAATTTTCCCCTCAATCTCTGCCTTCATTTTTAAGGCTGTATACTTATGTAGATTATTTGTATATCGTCTTTCCTTTACTCAAGGTAGTTTGCATAAAATTTGAGAAGCCAGTACAAAGCTTGACTGCTCTTTCCACTAAATCACTTCTAAGATCATAAGAAGAGCCCTGCTGGATCAGGCCAAAGGCCCGTCAAGTCCAGCCTCCTGTATCTCACAGTGGCCCACCAGATGCCTCAGGAAGCACACAAGACAAGAGACCTGCATCCTGGTACCACTCCCTTGCACCTGGCATTCTGAGGTAGCCCACTTCAAACACCACAGGATGATGCATATTCCCATCCCAGCTTGTAACCTGTGGTGGACTTTTCCTCCAGAAATCTGTCCCATCCCATCTTAAAGGCATCTAGGCCAGGTGCCACATCCTGTGACAAAGGGTTCCTCAGATTATTTACATCCTGGGTAAAGAGGATCAAACTTCTCCAGAAGGGATACTTCAGGATAGTCTATCTAGCAAGAAGTACAGGACCAATGGTGAGCTTCTTGTATTGCCCTTCCCAAATCAGCAAGGTGCCAGTAGATCACCCCCAAATGTCCTGGCACCAACTCCCTCGTGTGCCTTACAGTTTCTGAATTATTTTCATTTAGGAATGGGGCAAGGGGACAGGACAATTCAAATCCAGGCCTCTTCTAGAGGATCCTGCCCTGCAAACAGTCATCCAGGAATGGGTTTTGACTCCTCTGTATCATGATTTTCTTTCGAGGGGACCATTGTTCCATCACTGTTGACCTCTGACCTCGCACAGACAAACCCAAAGGCAGGACAAGGATTCCCAGGGATGAAACCCCAGGCAAAGCTGAGGCGCTCGCTCAAAAGAGAGGAAATGGTTGAGGCTACCATAGTAACATGACCTTGTCATGTCTGCCTGGAACAAAGGCCGTCTTCTCCTGCCTTTTTTCTGCCCCTGTGAATGCTAAAGCCCCCCCACTGTTTCGCGTCAAGAGAGACCGAACGCTTGTGTTGAGGTGCTGCACCCCACAGCCTAAACTAAGGCCCTGGAGTAGGATGATGTTCGGAACCCGGACAGCTAGAAACTCCCAGGAACACAGAGATGGGAACTTTATACTCCCAAAGTTGTAGAGGGGCAGAGCAGGACATTCCTGCAGGCTGGCACTGCTCCAATCGGAGCCCCTGGCATTCCCCCCCCCCCTGCAGCTGCAGCATTTCCAGGGCAGAAAAAGGCATTTCCTATGTGTGAATGTGGGCTGTCTTCTCAGACTGTTCAGGAGCGCATGAAGAGCTGAGAAGTGTTGTTATGTGTCAGCAAGATGTTTAAAGATGTTTAGCAAATCTCACAGGTTTTCTCCAGCCTGACACTGTTTAAGATTAACAGCCATTTGGAGGCATCCACATTGCACAGGGCTTGGTAGATTTTTGGATCCCGTGATTATGGCAGAAGCTGTGCTTTGGCCCCTGGGGGATGTTTAGAAATGCACCCTTTGCCCGAACAAAATTGTGGCTCATTTGAGCCCAGGGGTCCTAACCCCGCCACTTCTGTTCCTGCACACGCTGGCAATTTGGGATTTACCAGCAACTTCTCTAACACAGTTATTTACATATATCACATTTCTGCCTCCAGGCCCTCTATCCTTTTTCAGACATTCAACGCTGACTTCAGGGACACAATGATGGGAGTTCTGCAAGGCTGGCCCATCCATGAGGCCAACCGAAGTGGTTGCTTCAGGCAGCAGGTTGGTGGGGAAGGCACCCATCTCTGTCCACCCACTGGTCTCCACTACTCCTAGACTACTTGTCCCCACTACTCCCTTGATTGGGAAAGTAGGAGGGGGGCAGAGAGGAAAAGGAAATGTGGAGGGAAGGAAAGTGCTGAGCTCGAGCCTTGGCGAGTTCTGGGAGGAGCAGAGGCTGGCGCTTCATTGGATGAAGGGGGCAACAATTGGCATACTGCCTCAGGCATCAGAAGGTCTAAAGCCAGCCCTAGAGCTCTGTGAGGGAAAGCCAGAGATGCCCTTCAGAGAATGGGAGAGGTTCCACCATTAAGGGGAGTCAGCCCTGGTAGGACTTGTGCTCTGCAATGGAAACGGCCTGTCCTCCTGCTTTGCCACTTGACCAGGTCAGCCCTTAAGTGC
This sequence comes from Tiliqua scincoides, assembly GCF_035046505.1. Lineage (NCBI taxonomy): Eukaryota > Metazoa > Chordata > Lepidosauria > Squamata > Scincidae > Tiliqua > Tiliqua scincoides. Next base: position 9,171,081 of record NC_089830.1, on the reverse strand, counting down.
CAAGTGCTTTTCTGTGTCTTACAGCACATGCCAGGGTGCCAACTATGTTCCTTAATAGCCGGGGGCAGGAGCCCCAGCACTGTCTTACCCACCCACCCCCATCCATCCATCCATTACAGTATTTAGATGCTTTCTTGAAGACTCATAGAACTGTCTCAAAATGGATTACGTGGGCAGGCTGACCATAAACTCCATCTTTTCAAATGAGCTTTTTAAAAATATGTTTTATTCTTTGAGAGAAACACATAGGACCCTCCATTTCTCCAGATCAGAATTTTCTCAAGCTGTGGGTTGGGACCCACTAGGTGGGTCGTGAGCCCATTTCAGGTGGGTCCCCATTCATTTCAATATTTTATTTTTAACATATTAGACTTGATGCTCCCATTGTATGTGTTTGCATTTGGGGAAATGTTACAGACCAGTAATTTTAACAAGCTACGAAGTATATTCTTTTAATAATGAGAGTATATGTACACTCTCCTTGTAAGGGTGGGTAGACTGCAGCCTAGGATTGTGAACAATTATCCTCCTTGATGATGTCACTTCCAGTCATGACATCACTTCCGGTGGGTCTTGACAGAGTCTCATTTTAAAAAGTGGGTCCCAGTGCTAAATGTGTGAGAACCACTGCGCCAGATGATTTCCTCCATGGTGCAATCATCATCCCAGCTGCACAGCTCTTGCACTTTCCAAGCTTTCACAGGCAACTGCAAAACATGCCTGAGTCTGGTTCTCAGGATGTCATCCATTTCTTGCCATTCTTTCATCTCTACCCAGCTGCTTCCAGTCTCCCATCCCAGGCAAAACCCCAACGGATCCTGCTTAGTGTTTTCAAGCAAGGCAACAGCTCAACCTCCAGACCACGCTTCCTGCACTATCTACACTTCCACACTATTGCTTCCCAGATGTACACTTTACACAAGAGGCCACTGCATCACACATGGTGATCAAAGTTCCTTCAGGTATGCAGGACAGTGCTAGAAGCCAGCCTTGCCTCTCCTGTTCTATGGGGCCAGGTCACCAGACAACAAATGCAAAAGATCACTGGGGCTCCTCTTTGGGACAGGGGGTAGTCAGCCAGAACTGGGAATTGACATGAGAGTTCTTGGACACTGGCAGTACCCCTTCTTTCTTTCATTGGGTCCTTAAGACCTCCAAATGGAAACTTACCCCAAAGTGGAGGATGAAACTTGTAGTCCTGCAGTGACTCTAAGAGGCATGAAAAACTACCAGTTGTGGACCTGGCCCCTGTGCCACCCTGGGGCACAGGACTGAAACATGCGATCCTCCTCTGCAACAAACCGCCTCCCTCCTGGATTCTTACCCAGCCGTAATGGAGCCTCATATGACATCTGGAGTGCTGTTGTATTTTTGTTTTTCTGGCAAAAACTGGAAGTACTGTTTATGGGCTCTCAGGAGGCTTCAAAAGACTTTTGGAGAGCCCATGGACACAGCATGTGGCTTTGCCTGCCCCCAGAACGGCTCTGGAAGGCAGGCAGAGGCAACAGTGGCAGCGTGGCGGGCAAGGATGGTGCCTCCACAGGGCCAACAGGCTTGGGGGATTTGCCCCCTGACACTCCCCCCCCCCCAGGATCACCACTGAAAGCCACCTGCTTTTAGCAGGGTGCCTTCAAAGTTCCTTCCTGAAGCTCAGAACAGCCCCAGCAAGCGACCCCCTCCTCGCTCCCACTTACCACTCCTGCTTTATCTATGCAACAAAGAGAGCTGCTGCCGCCTCCCGTATTGGAGTTGCATGAAGAAGACTCCTCCAAGGTTCTTGGAAGAGCGGCAGCTTCACCAAATTATCCTCTCATTAGGGATGATGCATCCCCTTTGAACGCCGCCGTGCCATTTCATTGCACAGCCTCTCTCGGCAGCGAGGAGCATTAGCCGATAACTGCCTTCACAACATATGCCATTACTCATTAAGGGAGTCTTCCTGGATTATGGCTCCGGTTTAATGTCTTGTTAAAGATGTTTAACACTTACCATTTTGTTTTTAATTTAGGAAGCCGCGTGATCAAAGTGTGTCCTGAGAATTTCACTCCGGAATTGAGAATTTCTGCTGGTCCGGCTGTTCAGAGGAAGGGAGTCTTAAATTGAGTTGCAGCCCTCCAAGGCATGTTTAGATGTCAAAGCACCACCAGGAACTGACATGTTAATGGACTGGAGAAAACAATGTGTTCCAGGCATAATTGTGAGTTCCTTCCCAACAACCCTCTGCTTCAGTTTTAAGCTCTCTCACAAGGATGCCTGGACTGGAGTGGCTGCTTGTGATACTCATCTGATACATGCCCCCTGCCCCCCACCACACACATAGGGCCAAACAAGGTGCACACACAAATGCATGATACAGTTTTGCTTCCTCTCAGATGCACTTCATAGTTGTTAAGAACTCCTGAGGGGTGGCAACTCTGATTGGGACCAGAAAGGGGAGGTTCACTCTTCTCCCATGCGCCATTTTGAAGCCCATAATTTTCCCTCTGAAGCAGAGGTGTCACTAGGATCTGTATCACCCAGTGCAATCACCCCCATGATGGACCTCCTCTTGTCCCAGGCCATACAGAATAAATTACAATATCATGCACACAGCCTGAATGCAGTGCTGTCACCCCAATTAACTTCATTCATTCATTTCAATATATAACAGTACAGGTCACACAACAAATCAGCAACCAAGCAAAAAAAACAAACCAGTGGCCACCTTGATGGCATTCACACAATTGAATAAGAGTTCTAGTATTAGCTGTGATGCATGGAAATGAGAGCTGATTCATATTAACCCCTTATTGGTTCTCTCTCCCTTATTGGTTCTCTCTGAAGCAATAATAACTCCTCATTGGCTCTTGGAACAATCAGTCTCATTGGTCAGTTCTGAGTTAACCCATATCTGCCAAGCCCACAGGTGTGCACATTTGATCCCTGTTGCATATGTGCAACATTGGGCAGAAACGGCTTAAAGAAATCCACTTTTTCTGTTTTCCTGGTTAATTGACCATATCTTTTGACAGAATGCAGATATTTCAGTGTGGTTGGTTTCATTACATTCTGCATGAAGTTACCTTTCTAATGATATATAACCTGATCGTATTACACATAAACACAAATTTTCCAAAAGGTTTCCAAAATTGTGGCCACTAGTGGTGTCACCTGCTCTCCAAGGGTGTCACCCGGTGCAGACCACAAGTCCCACTTGTGCTGAAATGGAAATGTGTAACTTAAGCTGTGGCTTTAAATGGCCTCTAAACATTTGTCAGGTTGGCTTTGTAGAGACTTTCACTCTACTCCATCTCTGAAAAACTACAAAATAAAACAATGTGTTAAACTCATTAGGAAGAGCAGGCAGTTAATTAGGCTATAGATTTTTTCTATAGGAAACTGGATTTTAAGGCAATTTGCAGTCTCTGTAGAAGTAACCAGAACCATTATTTCTATTTCTAGTCTTCTTTTTTTTTCCCCTCCTTCAGGGTAGCACCAAGAAACACTTTCCCCTCTGGGAAATCTGGTGCTTCTCTCTACCTCGATATCACATCAAAAGCACATATGCAGTCAGGCTCTGGCAGTACATGTGGGGTAGATATGTTGCCACAAGAATTGCAGGACCCAGCTGACATTTCCACCCTTTCAATCCAGTTGGGGGGTCAGCTTGGCAACCGGCAGCTTTCATGTGGAGTATCTGAAAATAGAGATGGATGGGGAGTGTCTTGACTGGCCGCTTGGCTCCACTTCTCTGTCTGTATCATCCACACATCCCCATACAATCACAAACACACTTAAGATGCCTCTGAGTAGCATGCAAGGTTGATCTTCAAATACATCATGTTGCATTTTTTTGGTATAAATTTTGTAATGGAACAGATTGCCAAGGGAGGTGGTGGATTCTCCCTCCCTGGAGATCTTCAAGCAGAGGCTCGACAAGCACAAGCTGGAGGATTTCCTGCTACAGGCAAGGGGTTGGACTAGATAACCTTATAGGTCCCTTCCAAATCTTTGATTCTACGATTTTCATGCCTGGGGTCTGGTTTCCGTAGATTCTTCCAGGGCAGGGCCAGCTTTAAGCCAATTGAACCAACTGCTCCCGCTCTCCAAAATCCATGCCTCAGTTTTCTGAAAGCTTTTTGTTTGAACTGGTGGCCAGGATCAAGCAACTAAGGAAAGCAGTCATTCATAGATTCCCAAATCCACTGGCAGCAGATGGAAGGCAACAGGGTACCACTTGTCTAGTTTACTGTGCTGTTAAAATAACTCCTTGAAGCATCCAGATCTAGCCACTTAGGAAGCCAAGAGTCCTGTCTCCTTCCCTTTGGCCAGATTTCCAAGCCTTCAGACCATGTGTTCAAGAAAGAGTTAATCTCCCGGTCAAACAATTTGCTGCAAAGATCTCCAAAGCAAAATCAGAGGGTTTTTTTTTTTAATTATATCAAATTAAGGTTATTAAAAGTTAAGTTCTGTATTGAGAGCATTTTCCAGCGAAAGGTGTTGCAACATCATTATTTCTCCCCAAAACGCACTTACTGTACATTTCTCAAAGCCATCAGCCTTGATTGAAAGCTAATGAAAAAGCTGTCCTGCGTCAGTTTCTTCCTTGTATCCATTAAGAATAATTATGGCTGAACAATTTTTGATGCCTGTAACTTTCACAAGTGTTGCTAATGGCATTATAAATTGCTCCTTGTCCAATGACTACAGTCTGAGGCTTAATTCAAAAGCGCTCTGTCAACAGGGCAGATTTGTGTGGTTAATGAGTGCGTTTAAAACAACAGCCTTGGCTCATGCATCCTAATGTCGATAAGAGGATGTGGTTCAATAAAGCGGCTTGTCCATAATAATTAGCAGCAACAAATGCACTGGCTTTGCCCAATTGCTGCCTTAATGACTCTGCTTTCAGTGTTTCTGACCAAGTTTCCATCTCTGATCCGAGTTGACAGAAATATGTTTGTTTGAGCCAGGCAGGCACTGTACCCCACAGGGCAAGAAAGTCACAAGATGCTAATAGATAACTGGCTTCTTATTAAGTAGCTGGGAAAGTCAGCTAAGGAGATTCTTAGGGTCCAAATTTAGACTGAACATGACTTGAGACAGAGACTGTTACTGGGGGTCGTTTACGTTTCATCCTCCCCAGTGACTTCACTAGGATTTGCATCACCTGGTACAGGAGGCCAACACTATGATGGACCTCCTCCCATGCAGTGAGTGGGGCAATGCCCCAGGTGGTGGGCATGGTGATGTGTCATCCCCCCACCCCCGCTGGTTTTGTGGCTATAACTTTTGATAGAATAGAGATATTTCAACGCGGTTTGTTTCATTGCATTTTGCATGAAATTACACATTGGTTGAGAGAGAGAGAGAGAGAGAGAGAGAGAGAGAGAGAGAGAGAGAGAGAGCACAATGGTATTATTCAAAAATACCAAGATTTAAAAAAGTTTTGAGTAGTGGGGTCACCCCCTTGTCTGCATCACCCTTTTGTAGCCTGCACCTCCCCCCCCAGCAATGCCACTGATCCTCCCAAATGTCCTGGAAGACTTACATGAAGAACACAGAAACAATTTGGTGAGGCAGAGGTGGTTCAGTAACATTCCAGGAGCCCTGCACAGAGCCCCCATTTTGCCCCCAACCTACTCCCTAATGGTACATTGGATGCTACAACTGCCACCAGTATTGGGGAGCCAGAGATTGGCAAAGCAGGTTAGCCCTTGAATAGTGTGGGGCCTTGGCTAGCACCAATCTGCCTGACACTCAAGGTCATTTCTGGGTCCACAGCATATTTCCAAGCAGTATGTGTGCACCTACGTGGGCAATTTGATGTGTTATAGAGCACATCCAGTTGCAAATATCAACAAAAGTAGGAGTTCCCCACTGGTGTTTATCCCCCTGCAGTAATGGATGGGAGCATGTTTTCCCTAATGCCCCTGAAAGAAGAGCAGATGGGGACAACAGAGGCATGTGATGTCATCCTAGCCAGATATGGTGAAAATAGAAGTCTACATACATAACATGCTCTTGCCTCCTGAAGGCATCTTCTCCCAGAACAGGTCAGCCAGTTACAGGCAGAGCTGGTCAAACCAGTCACTCTATGGGGCTGATTAGGAAGGGGGCCAGCATTCCCTGATCAGCCTGCCTTGTTTTGCTGACTTTGCACTGCTCAGGGCCAGGCCTTCCCAATCTGGCTTGGTCAGGGAATTTGGCTGATTAGGCCCTAACTAGGTGTCGTCGTGAGTGTGCAGAGTGCAGGTTGGCCTGGGAAATAATAGGGTTCCTTCTTGAGACATCAAAGCGATGAAGGGAGGATCTCCAAACCGACCTCTCCAGGCCGACTGGCCAGAGAGGAACTGGAGTGGGTGGAGAAGAAGACTGGCTGCAAGCATAGCTGGACAGCCTGGGGAAAGAAGCATGCTCTCCCTGCACACGCTGGAGTGTGTGTGGGCAACAACAAGGCAAGTCAACGTGGGTGGGGGCACTTTCTGGAAGTCTCACCAAGCAACCTTCAGTGACCTGCACAGTGGAGTTTCAGATGGTAGGAAGCTAATCAGAGATGAATGAGAAGATCAACTAATTAATAAAGTTGTGCCCTAGTTTAAGGGTTGCCTCTTGTGCCTTCTTTCGAGGTGCTGTGGCAATCCGGGTGGCTGGACATTTCAGGCGGGGCGAGGCATGACAGCCACTGAAGCCTCTGTCTGATGGTGATACTTGTTGGGATATTTTGCTTTTGTCTCCAAAGAGGCAGTTCCTAGTAACAGAACATACTTTCTGCAGGTAACAAAGGTTAGCATACCCACTTCCGACTTCCGAGAAGGGTTTTTTCCTCCTCTTGACTCATAAAAATAGCCACGAATATTATTTGCAAATCATAAAGCTACAACAAAATATTCTACTCAAGATATAGAAATATGCGAATAGTTCCAGTATTGCATTGTAGAAAGTTAGTTCCCCAAGTATTCCATATATTGTCAATCCTTATCTCTTTCAAACTAGCAGCCCAGTCTGATCTCCTCACCATGCTGTAGCATGCAGCCACATCATGGAGGTGCAGACTGCATGCGTGCGCCTCCATGGCATGGCTGTATTCTACAGCATGCACTCCCACGGTGTGGCTGCACACTAGAGCATGGCGAGGGGGTAGCTGCTATTTTGAAAGACATAAAGCAATCAGGAAGCCGGCTATTATTTTCATATTTTCAGGATAATATTTTCGGGAAGGGAAAATATTCTTCCCTTACCTCTCTGTAGGTCTCCTGATGGCCTATGAGTCTCCTCGGACCTATGCCAGCTACACAGCTGGTGTAAATCCAAGGAGAGAAAAGAGGAGGGGCCAAGCCCAATCCTACTTAAATCTCTCTACCAATTTGCACTCCACCAGTGAATGCATTTTTTCCATTTCTTCTGGATGCATTTGTTCCCTTGCCCAGGGGTAAGTCTCCCCTACCCTGCTGGGTCTACCTGGATCTGTGCCAAGTACTTTGTTGGTGCAAGTCTGAATGGACTGGGGAAGGCGAATCAAGACCAGGAAGGGGGGCAGAATTTTGGTGGTGCTACTGCTGCTGCTACCACCCCCTTCCCAGCCTTGATCTGCCCCCATTCCCTGCACCGGTCTCTGCCCTGTTCCACCCCTCCCCTCCTTGTTCCGCCTACTCCTCCTCCCCCCGTTCCCCCTTCCTCTGCCCCCTTTCTGGTAGCAGGGCTTCCTGTATTTCCTAACTGTCAAAGCTATCAAGCACCGTGCAGCTGTAGAGGTTTTCCAGTGTGGCCACCTTTCAGTCACCTGCACTGAACAGGGGTTAGTCTAGATGACCCCTAAGGTATTTTCCAGCTCTGACATTCTATTATTCAATTATTCTAAATGAGAAATAGCAAGCCGATCTTTCCATGGGAGTTGTATATCCAAGAATATTTAAAAGGAAAAGTTTGAGAAGAGGGCAGTCATCAATAACTACTCTAAATTGTAGCTTAATCATGTACGAGATAGCCCTTGCCAAGACAAAAGCTCTCTCTCTCTCTCTCTCTCTCTCTCTCTCTCTCTCTCTCTCTCTCTCTCTCTCTCTCTCTCTCCATCCCCCATGTCAAATGTATTCTTTCCAAGGCTGAAGATTTCATAGTGTAAAATGATCATAGTGCAAATGGAAATAGTCTGATTTCTCCCAAATGTTTTACAAAGGATAGAAATCGTAACCCATCAGGCTTCTGGTTCTAGAGATGCAAAGCATCTCCTGGATTCTTGACTTTCTCCTTCGCTTTTAGAGGTGCATCTTCCCTTTTAAAGGGGTAAAAGAAAATCTGGAGTACGGGTGTCTCCCCATAACTGCAAGGGACCCATTCCAGCCCCCCACCTTCAGATACAGAACCTGTGGACACAGGGAAATATCTGTAACAGGAAGTTAACATTCAATTAGTCTCTTCAAGCATTCAGGCTGCCTGCCTGCACATCCCTGCTATAAGCTTGTGTGTTTATAGCATTCAGTAAAAGGTAAAGAAGTCTTTTCTCTTGGTGCCAGTGGTAACCAAGTTAATGGGCAAGTGTGTCAATGTGCATGCACTCATGTGAAGAACCACAGAGAACTGGGTCCATGGATACTAAATCTGCAGATATGGGGAGACACCTGTACTGGGAAAATGGGGAAAAATGGCCAAGGATGCAGTCCAGCATCAGCAGGATGATGATGATATTGCTATCTGGTGTGCTTGCCCTGGGAATCTCCTTGCTTATTAGCACAGCTACAATGTTACTCCGGCCTAACTGTGACTCCAGCAAAACACTGCCAGATCATGGGCAAAATCTGGGGTAAGCAAGACTCAAACTGAATCCTGTGCTTGCTCAGAGTCGGCTCCAGAAACATGCTACACTCTACCTGCAACTGAGGTGGCACAAGTAAGTGAGCCGAGGCGTGATAAGTTGTTGTAGCTGATGACCACTAGTCCTCACTAGTCCTCCAACAGGTTAAGAGGAAAGGTTATGTCTCATTCTCTGTACAATCCAGATCACAAATGAAGCTAGACCAAAATGATCTGCAGCAGTAACCAGCATTCCCCCTCAGGGAGTGTGCGTTGTGGTTTGCGTGTGCAGTTAATTAATTAATCAGAGCCGTTTGTGCTCTCAATCTTCAGAACAGTTAAAAGTACATTTGGATAGCTATAAAACAATGTAATAATCACAATGACACCAGAAATTAAAAGATGCTGATGTCATGTCAGGTTAAAGCCGCAAATGAAAACTAAACAAAAGAAGGGCCCAGGAAAAGAAAAGGCACAGGAGAGGTAACCTGGTATCTCAAAATATACTTTCTTGCACTCCATGGGGTCAAGTGTACATGCTGACAACATTGTAATAGGCGAGTAGATTTAGGCTAGGCATGAGGAAGACACTCTACCAGGGATATGCTCCAATCACTGAGCCCAAGTCGAGACTCAACTCATAGTTCATACATGTTTGCTGTGACTTGACTTGAAAAAATTTCAAGTCATCCAAGTTACAAGTCATCCAAATTTCAAGTCGTCCAAGTTACAAGTCTGAGTTATATCAAGTTATTTCAAAAATGTTCAGAATAAAGAAAGATGGTGGTGGGTATATACGTAAACAAGAACACATGCACACTAAAGCAAATCAGGATTCGAGTCATTTCAAGTCCTGACTCTTTCTTTGAGTTACTGGCCGAGTCGCTAGTCAATTTTGGCACGACGCAACACAAATCAAGTACCCATCCCTGCACCCTACCCAGCTGAAGGGCCATGCCACTGGAGCACCAGCAAGGGAGAGAGGGAGGACCCAACAGCTTCCTTCCTCCCCTGTTGTATTGCTGGTTTGATAAGAAATTGTGTGTGGACTGGGGCATCTCGCTTATGAGGAAAGGCTACAGTATTTGTAACTTTTCAGTCTGGAAAGAAGGCATCTGAGGGGAGACATGACGCAGACGTATAAAATCATGCATTGGGGGAGGAGAGTGGATGGAGGAACTTTCCCTCTTGCACAACACCAGAACCAGGGGACATCCACTAAAATTGATTGGCAGGAGAGTTAGAACAGACAAACGCAAATATTTCTTTACCAAGTACATAATTAATCTGTGGAACTCCTTGCCACAGGAAATGGCAGTGGCACCTGGCCTAGATGTCTTTCAAACAGCCCAATCCTATTCTTCCCCCTCCCCATGCTGGTACAGCTGTGGCAGAAACAGGCACACTGCATGGGGGGGCAGATTGGAAGGCTTCAGAGGTGAAAGGAGATGTAAATCACCTTACACGTCCATAAACCTCCTGCTGTGCAATGAGCCTCCTCGAACCTGTGCTAATGATGTCACTAGCACAAGTCTGAAGGGGGGCAAGGTGTGCTGTTGTCACTTGGTCCTCCTTCTCCTGCAGCTTCCTCATTCCATTATGTCTGTGCCCCTACCAGTTTTGCCCCTCTGCAGGCTTGTTCCATGCCTCCCCCTCCACTTTACCTTCCTTGGCGGGAGGCTGGGGATCTACTGGTGTGAGATCCAGTGGATCCCCTGTCCCCAGCCTTCCTGCCAGTGTCTCGGCAGTGCCTTACTCTATACACTGCCAGCACACCTTTTAGAGCTGACATTGAATGTTTTTTCTGCGTCAGTCCCAGTGAAATATGAGTTCTGCTGTCAGATGGGCCCATTAGGATTGGGCCAAAAGAGAGTTGGACAAATGTCCATCACAGATTACAAGTCATGAGGACTATATGCAACCTCTGGGTTTGAGAGGTAGCCTATCCCTGAATGCCAGGTGCAAGGAAATGCAGCAGGGTACAGATGTCTTGTTATGTACTGCCAAAGGCATCTGGCGGGCTACTGTGAGATATAGGAAACTGGACTAAGTAGGCCTTTGGCCTGATACAGCAGGTCTCTTCTGATGGTCTTGTATTCTAAATGAGGGGTTCTTAACTGGAAGAAACCACAGCGGTTGGGGATATGGGAACCAAATGATGGGGGTGTGGCATGTGAAGTCTGAACATTTTTTTTTAAGTTGTTGTTAGATTACTAAATATCCCCATTATCAATATGGACTGAGGTGTTCTGCTCCTAGCTATCAATATGTAAAGCAAAACCAAGCTATTGGCATCTTTTGAAGTCATCCTGGTACCTAAGAGGACTGATGATGATGATGATGATGATGATGATGATGATGATGATGATGATCTGGCAAAGGTATGGGGACACACTGGGGGTCTATAATTGTAAACAGGTTAAGAAACTTTGTGCTATCAATGAACAATATGCATTTATCTCCTCTACACTTCCTGTTCCCACTCCGTTCCCCTCTTGATTTTCACACCCAGGGAGCCAGAGGAGGAGGAGGAGTGGTGGAGGCAGGTAGGCAAATGGGTGGGCATGCGCTTTCATGCGCCATCTCCAACAACTTTGGGGGCAAGCAAGTCTTTTGCAAGGCTCATTGATGGGCAGTGATGCAAGCCCATTCCCATCTGTGTCACCCAGATCATTATGCTCCTCTCTTTGAATGGGGACATCCTATAATTCCAACTTGGCTCCAAAGCCATTATGTGACTGCATTCTTGACCTGGAGGTAGTCCTCCAGACAAGCTCTCCAGAGGGAGAACTTTTCACCCAAGAGGTGTGAGGGTTTTAACGCTATTCAGAATGGCTAGCAAATTGCCAGGTTATTTGCTTGTGGTCACTTCAACTTAAGTGAAGCTGGTTTGAGGTGAAAGGGGGAGCTATTTATGAGCTCTGAAGCCTGAGAGGCACAAAAGAGCGAGGGGCAAGCAGGGGGCTCGGGGGTGATTGTTGCAAGGCCTCCTTTGTTTGCCCCGTTGTCTGCTGTTCACCGGAGGAGAGAGATGCCAAGCGTGTTACAAGGCATGGAGAATTGGGTAGTATTTCATTCACTCAGGGCGATGCTGCTGTGCCAGGCCAAGGATGTCGTGAGGCCGTTTCCCTGATTGGCCAACAAGAGCAGCCCCTTTAGTCTTGAAAAGGGGAGGAGGCCCTTCAAAGGGGGGGTGGCCATGCTGTTGGTGGTGGGGAAGTGATGGATGCGATGTATGCTGATTTGGCCAGCTGGGGAGCGCATGACATCATCAGGGGAGCCAAGCAGCAGTCAGGGATGGAACTGAGCCCAGCAGTAAATAATTCCCTTCGGAAACATCTCCTTGGCTCTGGCCTGGTTTGGCTTTCCCCTTAGCTTGGGATAATGGCAGGCAGAAGGATGCTGGTGGGGGAAAGCTTTCAGAGGACAGCATTATGTCTCCAGGGCTGCCTGTCCATCTCCCCCCCACACCCCAACCATCCTGACATGATTAACAGCCCTTTTGCCGACTGCAACCCCTTCCCTGGGTGCTTTTTGCGCTTTCAGGCTTGCACTTGGGAGTGACATGCAACGGCTAACACGGTACAAATTGCCGGGATGGGCAGTTAAACGGCAGGGTCGGGGGTTAAATGAACATGGTTGTTTATGAGGACACAACCCGCATGCATTTGCATTTTAATATTCTCTCTGTGAGACAAAAAACCATTTTGGGGACAGCTTGTTTGGAAATCCCATTAACGGGTTATTTATGGGACTCCTGACTGCCTGACCCTTCGCCTTGTTTTGTTAAACATGAACTAGACATGAATCAGATGGGTGGCTGCACGGCCACTATTGTTCCCCTAGCATTAAATGTCATTGAATTCAATGATTCTCCGCCTGACACGTTCTAAATTATTATCCTCGTAATGCCCAATTTTCTTTTCTTTTCTTGCCATTGTCAACCTTGTGATCTTTACCTGTCTGCAGAGATGGCAGTTCTCCTAGCAGCCCGAGATGTAGGTGAGCTGAGGGGAGGTGTGCATGGCTAGTCATTTGAACAGCCACATTGCAATGAATTGGAGCCAGAAGGGTGCTCACAGGTCACCAAGAAACACCAGCAATCCTGCCCAAGGATCTTCACAGATAGACAACATGGTGTACATGCAGTATAATTGGAAGAGATTCAGAAGCTTCTCTGCTTCAACCCTTGGCTGCCCTCCTGCCCCAGGCTTTAAGTCCTCTGCAAGCAATCCAGTTAATACTTGCCTAGCTTGCTCCTCAATACTTCCAGTGGCAAAGATTCCAGTGCTTCACCACTCTATCAGTTAGACTGTATCTTCCAATGAAAATATTTCTTTACCGAGCATGTAATTAGTCTGTGGAACTCCTTGCTGCAGGATGTGGTGATGGCCTCTGGCCTAGATGCCTTTCAAAGGGGATTGAACAGATTTCAAGAAGCAAGTCCATCACAAGTTCCAAGCCATGATGGGTACATGCAACCTTCTGGTTTTAGAAGTAGGCTACCTCAGGATGCCAGATGCAAAGGAGCGGCACCAGGATGAAGGTCTCTTGTTGTCTTAGGTGCTCCTTGAGGCATCTGGTGTGCTACTGTGAGATTCAGGAAGCTGAACTAGATGGGCCTTTGGTCTGATCCAGCAGGGCACTTCTTATATTCTCATGTTTTTAATGGGTACTTTTCTCTAAAGACCCTCCATCAACTGAGAGAGACAGAGTACAAAGTTTCTTTTGGGACCCTTTCCAAAGAGGGATGGGAGGAGGTGAAATAGGGCAGGAGTAGGCAGACAGAGGCAAGGGGAAGGAGATGATAGCCAGAAAAGTCTCCAGGTCTACCAGGCTTCCTGATGTTGAGTCCAAGTCTACAGCCTGGTAGGTCTGGCCTCCCAATCAGTCTGGCATCTTTCATTTGCTCTCTATGAGACCAGCTGAAATCCCAGGGATCCTGCACAATCAGCAAGTCTTGGTGAGATAGGAAAATGTAAGAGCCCAGGAAATTTGCAAGTCCCCTCCTTTGGCTCCAGGGCCCACTTTTTGACCCTGGACCCAGGTACATTTTACCTGCCTGTGGAAAAGGAAGGAGAGCATTCATGCAAATTCTTTAGACCTGCTTCATTATGAGAAATGGATCAATTTTTTTTGTAAATAAATAAACAAAAATATTATTGCTTGTAAGTAAATAAAAATATTTTTGTTTCTCAATCTTTTTTTAAAGTCTCATAAACTTAGGTGGGTCCCAATAAGTGTGTCATTTTAAAAAGTGGGTCCCAATGCTAAAACTGCTTTAAGACCTTCTGAAGAGATGATCCTTTTCATTCCAACAGCTTCTAAATTGCCTTTTCGGTTAGGACCTGGGGGAGAGCCTCTTCTTTGGCTGCATGTAGACTTTGGGACTCCTGACCAAAGAAGGCCCACCTGACACCATCTCTGATTATCTTCTATGGCTATTGAAAGACCTTCCTTTTTCAGCAGGCATTGGGTTTGCTATGTTATTAATTTCAACCTCTCTGATATCTTTTGCATATCTGCTGTCTCTTCCCTCTTTTTGATTGATTGTTTTTATTTGTGATTTGCCTTGTAAGCAACCTTGACCCCTTTTGCTATAATGAAGAGAGGATGGAAATAGTTGTAATAAACAAATAACTCACATCCTGCCTGAACATTCATTATTTCCTGTCTTGTCCATAGTGGATTCAGTCCAGGTTTGAACTCCCGATCTTGCGATACAACTTCCACAGCAGGGGAGAGCTCTATGTTGGGCAGTCTGTGCTCCGAAAGACTGCTGAAGAAATGGTGTGGTTGTAAACCAATAGATAGTGCTCACAACAGCTACCTGCAAAGGCCTTTGGGTTCTGGAGATACAATTACTGTATACAGAGGTTCCTTCTCCAGCATGGTTGTTACATGATGTGATCCCCTTATGGAAAGTGCAGCGTGGGCAGGGCAGGGAAGCAACCTTGTGCACCCTGAGAGTTGTGGAGGAGATACTCTGAATATGGGGCAGGACTGCAGAGATATTTGATTTCCACTGAAAGATAAATTCTGGGAGGGCAGCCCCTCTGCCTGCACAGACAGTTGTGCTCCAGCCGGTTCCCTTTGAAACTTGCAATGCAAATTGTGTTCCTCCTGAGCTATATCTCTCTAAGTATTTTTTTTTTTTAAGAAAGAGTTTTTCATGGAGTTTAAAATAGATGTGCCGTATGAATGGTCTGTGGGCTTTTTTTTGCAGTGGTTAATTCAATCTTAATAGAACCTGATTTCCCCCCCCCCAGAAGCAAAAAGGAACAAAACGTCTTTAGAGCCAGTTCCTAAGTATCATGGATTTTGTGACTAATTCACCCGACATCCTCCCCGTTTACATGTGAAATTACCTCATTGTGCCTCTGACTATGGCAGGCATTTGCGCCTGAAAATTAAGCTTTCCATATAGTTGTCAAAATGACCACAATTTGCTGTGTGAAATACCCTGATTGCATGAGTAATTCAAAGCAATCCTCATCTGTGCCCCGTACCAGGCAGGGCAGGCTGCTCAAGGGCAAGGCTGATGTATGCTGATTGGCCCGGTGCTTTGCCGAGCGTGTGAATACACCTGCATGTATATGGGGGGTGGGGGATGCAAGGCAGAGCTGCTAAGTCTCAGTTGCTTAAAATAGAAATGCCTCTACCTCTTTTACCTGCCCTTAATTCAGTTTTCAAGAAGAGTGTCACCAGTGGCATAGCTAAGGCATCTGGTACTTGGGGTCAAAGAAGATTTTGTAGCTGCCGCCCCCCCCCCACGACAAAACCACATTTAATTAAGTAAGGGTGCAATCCTTACCAGCTTTCCAGCACTGGCATAGCTGCGCCAATGGGGCGTGTGCTGCATCCTGCAGTTGGAGGGCAGTCACAGAGGCCTCCTCAAGATAAGGCACTGTTTGTTCCCTTACCTTGGAGTTGCATTGACCTTACCTCTGTGTTGGAAAGTTGGTTAGGATTGCACCCTAAGTAAATAAAAAGTCTGCCCCTTACTGGGTAGAGACGGGTTCTATAAGTGCCCCCGTTCAGCACATGATCCTCTTCAGGGATCATGTTAAATGCACGGAACTTAAAACAGAGTAAGACATGGTTAATTGGCCATAACATTTGACAGAATATAGATATTCCAACACGGTTTGTTTCATTGCATTCAGTATTAAATTACCTTTCCAATGATATATAACATGATTGTATTATTTGTACATACCAAGGTGTTCACAATTTTGGCCACTAGTGTCAAGCTCAGCTTGTTGCCCCCCTAAAGCATGTTGCCTGGTACAGTTGGCCCCTCCCCTGCATTCTCCTTACTACACTGCTGAGTGTTACCTGAAAGGGAAGCCTGAGTTGAAAAGATCTTTGGTCAGATCGAAAAGGGCCCCTTCACACAAGACACATATCTTGTGCAGAAGTGATTTGTGCTTAGGGACTGGGCAGTGGATATAGGTAAGAGTCCTCCCTCACTGTTGTCACTTAAGAAGGGTGCATGAAGAAGGACTCACACCTGGTTCCTGGGCATCAAGAGGTGATAGAGGGGGCATGCATGCGATTCCCAAAGTATGGAGAGTGTGTCATTGGTGGAGCTTCTCAAAGGGTGCTGGGCTTCCAGGCACTGGAACTGCCACTGGAAGATGCATTTGAAAACAGAGGTGGGAAATGCAGAAAGTGTTTTATTAGTGTCCTGTAAGCAGTGGCATCATCAGGGGGTGCAGGGTGCATGGGCTGCACTGGATAATGCACTTATGGGGGGGATGAGACCACTACTAGCCAAAATTTTAAAAATTTTGGTATTTTTGAATAGTACCATCATGTCATATATCAATTGATGGGTAATTTCATGCTGAATGCAGTGAAACAAATCATGTTGAAATAATTCTATTCTATCAAGCATTATAGTAAAAAAAAAAACCAGTGGGGGCATGGCAATGGCACATCACCATGCCCACTGTAAGGGGTTGTCCTGCCCACTGAATGGGAGGAGGTCCATCATAAGGGTGACACGTTGGCCTCCCACACAGGGTGACCCAAACTCTACCACTGCCTGTAAAGGGGGGGGGGGGGAAACGCTTCTTGGACGGCGACAGGCAGCTGGCCAGTGAAGCACTGAGCAGCAGGGCAGCCCAGCATGGCCTTGAGAGCTGAATTCGGGCTGTCAGTGAGGCAGGCTATAATTTACAATCCAAAGAGTCTAGCGCTAGCTAGCATCAGATGCACACTCCAGGAATAGAGGCAAGCCTTCCACATTAGTGGCAGATGCCTTGGGGGCAAGGATAGGAAAGCAAGAGTGAAAGACACATGGACACCAAGTGCTTTCTTGCAATTAGGATGCAGTGGAAGAGGTGACCATTTGGGCATGAGGTCGCTTGTCAGAGGGCAGAGTAAAGGTGAAACTCTTTCTTAGGGAAGGGCTGATGTATATTCACCTTTAGGTGATGCACCCTGGGGCAGTGGCGTAGCTAAGGCACCCGGCACCCAGGGGCACAACAATTTTTTAACACCCCCCCCAATATGACAAAATCAAATTTATTTAATGGGCAGTACAATCCTAATTTGTGCTGGAAGAGGGAGGCCGGCAGTCCTGCCCCATATCCAGTGTGAGTTTCTGACTACAAGCGTTTCGGCCTGGGGCAAGGGGAATTGCTTCCCCTTGCCCCAGGGAGAGCCACTGCAGCCCCAATGGGTCTACTTGGATCTGCACCACCTAAAGAGGTGGCGCAGATTCGAGCAGAACCGAACAGCCCAGAGCCGCTTCATGCTGCCCAGGAAAGGGTCAGGATCTGGCATAACGGCAGGGTCCTACCACCATCCCTCACTCTCCCACCATCTGCCCATGGCCCGCCCACCCCAGAATGCTTCCTCCCCACATTCCCCACACACCCCCAGACCCCGGCCCAGACCTACCTTCTCCCGTCAGTGCAGAGACTGGATCTAGTCTCTGGGGCCAGCATGCATCCCTACATCAGCCCAGCTGACTTTTGTCAAGGTGCAAACGTGCTTTATGGCGCATTTGCAACCCTCCCAGGCCGGCGCAAGGGACTTGTGCAGCTGAGCACACAGTTTGGGTTGCACTCTAAGTAAGTAATCGTTAAAAGATTACAATATATATAAGTTTAAAAATGTATTTAAAATAAAGAAGAATCAAATCTATTAAAAATAAAATACGCATTGCAATTAATTATACATTTCATGCATATGAATTACAATGTGCCCTCCTTATCCATACATTTGGGACCTGTGGATTTGACACAAAGCAGTTCCTGACCCACGTCAGGAGGGCCTCACTGTACCTCCTGAATGTGACCAAAGAGTTTTCTGGTTGAGTCCAGCCAGTGACCTGAGGCGCAGGGAGGCCCGCACACAGCCTCCCTGATCCCAGAAGCCTTCCTGGAGGTCTTAGAATGGCACTTCTAAAACTGCAAGTGCTTTTCTAAGACCTCCAGGAGCCCTTCAGAGATGTGGGGAAGCTGTGTGCTGCCACCGGAGGGTTCTGGAGGGCTGGGCTGGGCTGGGCTGGGCTCCCCGCTGGAGAAGTGGCATCTGCCCACATGACCCAGAAACCTGGAACCTGGCACCATGTACTCCTGGCTCACTCTTAGCTATGCTAGTGCCCTGAGGCAGAAGCTGACTTGGCTCATGCCATTACCACCCCCCATAGCGAGGTAGAAAAAGAGGGGGTGCCCCCCACTATGGTTCCTGCCGCCCAGCCTTCCCTAGTCCATGTGTCCATCTATAAGCCTAGAGTAGCTCCTGTGCCTTCCGTCCTCTTTGCACTTAGGTTACCTCTCTCTAAACAGCATTTCGACAACCTTGGTGTCCTTCAGGTATCAGGATATGGTGCTGTTTCTTATTATCATCCCAGGGCTTTGAACTGAGTGATTTGCATTCTTGCTGTCTTGAAACATTTGTGGCTCCTTTTTTGTGTGCTTTGTTTTTAAAACTGACTTCATTCCTTTAATTGTTCTTATTGTTAAATTTGATTGTTTGTTATGATCTGCTTTGGATATTAAAAAAAAAATCACTAAAATGAAGACAAGGTATGAGTGCCACGAGAAATGCTGCTATGTGGAAATGCGGCATCCAGGTGGGATAAATAACACATGCACCTGATGAATGCGGCTGCCTGCTCGTCTCCCCCCTCCCCACAAAAGCATTGAGGATGCAAAACAGCCCTTTGACTGAGTGCGCCTTTGACCGAAGTCAAAAGTGTGAACGACTTTGCTCAAAGTCATCTCCGCCAAGCAGATCTGAACCTGGCCAGGCTGGTCTTTGGAAAAAAAGTTTCAAAAGCATCACCTACCCACCCCTGCTTATGACATCATGGCTGTTGCAATAGGAGAAGTCCAAAAGCTGCACTCCCCCACCCGCCTGCTCCTCCTTCACTGCACCCTTAGGTTTATGTATTGCTTTTCATGTGCTGCATGCACTTGACTCTTGCACATTCAGTGGTGTCCTAACCCGTGGGAAACAGTGTGCAATGCCCTTGTCAGAGTTCCATGGCTCCCATGCCTTTGGGCCCAACTCACCTCCCAGGCCTTAGGAGCTGGCCTTAGGGGCCCAATTGGAAACATTTTTTTTGCAAGGCCCCCGGTTTACAGCCAAGGTCTGTAGAATCTTAGGAGATATAAATAAAAAATTTTATAGACTTTAAACCTCTATGGAAGAATGGAAAGCAATCAAAATGTGCACTTAAAAAGTGCATGTGAGTTAATGGACTGTGGGCCAAATCCTAACCAATTTTCCATTGCCGGTGCAGTTGTGCCAACGGGGCATGCACTGCATCCTGTGGTGGTGACACAGTCTCGGAGGCCTCCTCAAGGTATGGGAACATTTGTTCCCTTACCATGCGGCTGCCTTGCGGTTGCACCAGTGCTGGAAAGTTAGATAGGACTGGGCCCTGAATGGTTCTAAGCACATTTAAATCTAAAATCCAATACATGTCAGTCTGCAAGTAAACAAACAAAATGTGCAGATTACTTTTGTTATAAAACTGCTTGTTTTAGTGGCTGTGAAATGATTTGGTAAAAATATTAATTTCATTTTTTATTTTTACCTTATGGTGGGGGCCCCTTAGGCGCAGGGTCCAATAGGGAGCAATTGGTCCAATTGGCTTCAAGCCAGCCCCACCACCTCCTCACCAAGGCAACAGAACAGACCACCAGCATAGTGAGTTTCACACCCAGGTGCCATATTCCTGTGACTTGGTTGAGCATTCCTTGCCAATGGAATGCAAAGGGAATCCACCGAATCACACTGTTGAAAAAGAGAGATGGAGAGAAAAGGACTTAGTGAAGGGCCTCTTCTTACCATATCTTCCCCTAGAGAATTTACATAAAAATGTTTTCTGTTTGAACCATGCCTTGACTCAAGCACCTGACGGAGAACAAACAGTTCAGAGCGGTAAATAAATTCTGATATTTTATTTCTACTTCTGGATAAAAATGTTCAGTGGGGCGGCGGAAAAGAAGGAGCTGCATTTTATTTCACAAGCCAGAAAGATTTGTACATCTGGCCCTGCAGGAACTGCTGAATCTATTTTCATTATAACAAACATTGATTTTGCATTAAAAAGTCTCATTATTTGAGATAATGACTGCTGGGCTCCTTAGTTATTCTTCTGGTTTCTAAATCATTAAATCTCTTGCATTTAAACTGCTGATGGGACTGCAAAAGTCCCCAAACCATATTAGAGTCCTCTCTTGCCTTGTTTCTTTCCTGAAAAAAAAAGTGGTCATCTCTGAGACAGATATATGACATTAGGAAAACATCATACTTATTGAGCCTGTTTAGATGGCATCGTTAGCTTTGCTCATCAGAACACCAATGGGCCCAAACATATTGATTGCGTGAATTAATATTAGTTGAATTAATAGGAAGGCTCTTGGGGCTGGTGGGCTCTGTCTCAATTCTGAGCTGGCTCAGGCAGTGATGAAACAGCTCCCTCACGCCCTCCCCAATTAGGGAACAATTCAAAACAAGCCCCTGTATATTTTCTGCACATGATGCTAGCGATGCCTTTTGAATAATTCTGGATTTTTTTAATGGGGGGGAGGCAGAAAGAAGTGAAAAAACTCAGCTTCTCTCTCTCTCCCCAGAGTGGTGGCTGGGTAGTCATTAATGTATTATTCTGTATATAATGTCGGAGGCTAGCTGAATGCCCCCTTGCACCACAGCAGAGTATGAATTATTGACACAAGGAATCTTCCCTGGGGAATACTTTTCCAAGGTTACACTCTCTGATACTGGCTATTTATTTGGAATAAGGAGGGAGAAGAGACCTCATTGGCACATAATGTCTGACACAATCAAGTTTGGGAGAAATTTCGAGATTTGTATAGTGGATCCATTTAGAAGCAGAAGCTGGGGTTTAGACAAAGCAAAATCCTTGTTGCGTGTCAGTTCCAGTCTACAGCACAGAAAGGAGAAGCCACAAACACCACTGCTATCCTATCCTCTCATGATACTGGCTGGGCAAGGATAGGATTGCTTCAAAATCCCCTGTGCTGACGTAAACCCCCAAGTACAACTGCAGGTGGTATTTTTATGCCTTGAGAGCCCAATCCTGTGGTCCGCACAGCGCCTCCACAGCACGGACCACAGTCGCAAACATGCCATAAGGCACGTTTGCGGGGCTTACCACCAGGCTCCCACCGGAGGTGGCTCAGCTCCAGCCAGCACTGAGCCACCGCCCGGCGGGCGCCCACGTTCTACAGGGTGTTCCACAGGGTGTCCACATTCCACAGGTCGCAGCCTGTGACCGCCGGGCTGCAGAATGGGGAATAGGGGTGTTCCTGGGGGCGTGGGGGAGGCGTTCCGGGGAGGGGGGAGGCGTGATTGGGGGTGTTACCGGTGGCAGGGGAGAGGTGGGTCTGCGGAGCCGAGCTCCGCGGGATCTAGGGCACTTGGGTAGGGCTGCTCGCCCTACATGAGTGCCTTCACTTTAGCGGCGACCAGTCACCGCTTAAGTGAGTAGCCCCATTGTGGGACTGCTTCCCTTACTCGGAAGAGCCTCCCATGGTAGTGCAGGAGGCTCTGGATCCGGCAGGAGCCCTTTGTGAAGCTGCTAGGTCCCGCAACTCCAGGCAGCTCAGGATTGGGCTGTAAGTCAGGGTACCGGCAACACCACTGTAGCTATACCATAAAGGCAGATGTTGGAATAGAGCAGCGAAGTGGTTGGGATCTTCTCTTGCCCAGATCTCCCCTCCTTGCATAAGTTGCCAGCTCGGGACCAAACCAAAGCAGCACCCAAAGTGGCGCCCATATTTTCCTCTCACCTTTTTTTCTAAAGCACGAGCATCAATTTGCAGGCATCCAAACACCTTTACTTCTGCCGTTGCCTCCATCATCAACCCAGTTCCTCCATGCCCATGAGGTCCTTCTTTCAAACAGCTTACGTGGTCCCAACATGCCCTCTTCTCTTCCTATAATAGCAGTAGACAGCATTTTGAGGAAGCACTGTATCTTGTAGAGATACATCAGGAAAACATTCATCAGGACTATCTCTTGCAAGTGATTGCGAAAGGCGTTGAATTTCTGCCTGGGTGCATCGTTCTCCATTCTAAGGTCAAACCAAAAAAACAAAAACAAAGTGTAGGTGCACCACAACTAATTTATAATGCCAGCATAATATACCAGTCTTTACTGCATATGTCTTTACATGCTGTGGAAATTAATACAGCTGCCTTAATTCCCAATTTCCCAAGCTTGATGGGACATAAGGGAAAACTATGAGCACCTTAATATTTACATCTTTAACCAAAGATGTTTTTAATATTTGAATTTTCTGGAGGTTTGAAATATTCATTCATTCATTCATTCATTCATTCATTCATTGTTATTATTTACTGCCTTTTTATTTGACAGTTATCAGTACAGCAAGCAAAGTGGCCAAAGTGCAAAAGAGCACACAAGATGATTGCTAGACATTTTCTTTTGCTGGAAGATCAAGCTACTTCCAAGTAGAGGAAACAAATATCCAAGCAACAACAAAAGTTCCAATAATTATCTCGGCTGTATAGCTGGCTCTTTGTGTGTATGCGTGGGTGTGTATAAAACTTTCTGCTTTATAAATCTCTGCATAGCAGGAGGAAGGCTAGGCATGTACAACTTCCAGATCAACATTTGCATGCGAAGCATGTGAAATTCTTTAATATGTTTGCCAAACATTCATGTTCCATGATAGACTAATATGTGAGTTCACACAGCGCTAGTTGTGCTACATAATCCCAGAGAAGTCCTTGGCATTTTCAGGCGTGGCAGCACATGGGAGTTTCAAAGACTGAAACGTGCAAAATGCAACATTTACTGCCATAATTCTTCAGTGTGCAGTTATGACAAAATCAATGCTTATGGATGTGGAAGAGGTTCCCAAGAATATCCTGAGCCTGAATGATGACTGAGAATATGATTGCTGAGTTTGGTTCTGTTTGTCAATTGCTGCCTATTAATGACTTGTGCAACTCCTCCTTCTAATGAAATAAGAGCCTGGATCTATCTTAAGAAACCTACTTGTTGGCAATGTGTCTTTGTGCTTCTGAACTGGGAGGAAATGCAAAGTCCTGAGTTATTCTTGTGCTTTAAAGGCTGCAATCCTATCCAACTTTCCATCATCCGGCATAGCTGTGCCAGTGGGGCAAGTGCTGCATCCTGCAGTTGGGGGGCAGTCACAGATGCCTCCTCAAGGTAAGAGAGTGCTTGTTCCCTTACCTCAGAGTTGCAGTGCCCTTAGCTCATTGCTGGAAAGTTTGTTAGGACTGTGCCCAAAAATATGGCTGGCTTTTATGGTGCTAGGTTTGTTTAATGGGGGAGGGATCTCATCCTTTAGGGCAGGAGAATGTCTGACCCTGCCCTAAGCTCAAAGTATTTAAAACTTAAGCCTGTTTTTTCCCCTTAAAATCCATGGCCCACAATGCCCACCAGGAGGATCACTGGTTTACTGAAACAATCTGCAGTTTAGCATAGAACTCAAGGAAGCAAGCCAAGGAATGTTGTTTTTTTTTCAAATTTAGAAAACATGCACAGAACAGCAACAACAAAAAGACATACAAAACAAGTTGCTCATAGAAGTGAGCCAAGCCTCATTTAAAAAAAAATGAAATCAAACCACAGAACTCAGAATCTATGCAAAGCAAATTACTCGAACTGGTGAGCCCATTCAGAACATGAGTGAAACCAAACAAATTAGAAAACAGATCGCGTATGCCACTTTCACTCAGCTACCATCTGCATGATATACTCATATTTCATCTCATGGTGATATCATGTGATATTAAAGTTCATTTTAGTCCCTTTTCAGATTTTCTCCCCAAGGGCGCAATCCAAACCTGCGCTGGAGCAGGCAAGCCAGGAGGCTCGCGCTGCATCCAACACAGGTTCATTGGCTGCAGTGACTCAGCCAGGGGCAAGGGGAAGCTCTTCCCCTTACCTCTGGGTAAGGGTTGCACGCCCCAATGGGTCTCCTCAGACCTGCGCCACCTCCAGAGGTGGCGCAAGTCCGAGGAGAGCAGAGTAGCTCGAAGCCGCTCCGTTCTCCCCGGGGACGGGGGTTGGGATCCAGTATAACCACCGGGTCCCAGCCCTGCCCCTGGCTCCCCATGCGCCCACCCCTGGGACTGCTCATTGTCTGCCCTCCCCCCACCCAGAAACGCCCCCTTCCTGCCACCTCCCACCCCCCCGCACCTACCTTTGCCGCTTGTGTCATTGCGGGTGCGCTGGAACAAGCAGCGGGGAGGAAGCCACCACAGAGGCTTCTGCTGGCCTCCGTACATTGGCGCATCTGGTGCTTTACGGCATGCTTACAACCCTCCAGGGGCTCCTATGCCGGCATAACTGCTGCTTAGGATTGCGCCCCACGTCACATCAGGAATCCGCCAATGCATCATTCCAGTTATAAAATAATTGTATGGCATTTGCATCATTTCAAGCCAGTTGCATCGCTAGGAGGTACAGGCCTTACCGGGTGATGTGCAATGGGGGGTGACGAGCACTAGGGGGATGACGCGCTAAAATTGCAGTTTTTAGGAGCAACCCCATTACGTCATATACTGTTGGATGCAGAATTTCCAGCGGAATGCAATGGAAAAAACCAGAGTGAATAGCTCATTTCCTTCAAAAGTTATGGCCAAAAAACTGGAAACCAAAAAATGCATGGAGCCCTATGGAAAGTGAAACCAAGCCGTATCATGCATTTACTAGCAAGTAAGTGAACTTGCCTTAGTCCTTCGGAAAGGGCAGGTTGAGAGGAATCCAACGACACCTGAATGGTCCCTATCTAATGAATGCAGCCAAAAAAAACCAAGAAGGAGGTCCCTCCCTCCCAGCTGTGAGTGTATTGAGCCCTATTGAAAGCGAAACTAAGCCACGTGGTCATGTTTACTCACGAGTAGGCAGGCGTGCCTTGGCTTGTGACCAAAGGGGAATGTGAGGACACCAGAATGGTCCAGATCTGATGGAACTGGAGTGCAACAAATGCACCAGAAGGCAGCCTCCACCCCCCACTAAAAAGGACAAAAAAAAGAGGCTTGAACTGGTAAGGGAAAGTCTTCTATTTTGCACTTGTGAAGCCAGGTGGGTCTTTATCTTGATATGCCTGAAATAGAAGAACTTTAAACTGGGCACTGAGGAGGGCTAGAAAACTCACTGATTCTTTTTTTTGGGGGGGGAGGGGTGTTATTGCAGGCAGACTACAGAGAAAATTCACTTGGTGGAACAGGACTGGCTTCCACTTATTTTATAATTATTTATTTTAATTTGCTTGATGATGTCACTTCTGACCATGACATCACTTCCAATGGGTCCTGGACAGATTGTCAATCTAAAAAGTGGGTCCCGGTGCTAAAAGTTTGAGAACTGCTGCAATAAGGTGTTAGTAAGTTGACACGGGGTGTGTGTGTGTTTTCAAGTTTTCAAAATCACTAAAATCAGAGTTTGGAGGAATAATACCATCATCTTATATATCAATCAATGCATAATTTCATGTAGAATGCAATGAAACAAACCACATTGAAATATCTTGTGTTCTATCAAAAGGTACAGCCAAAAAACCAGTGGGGCGGGGCAATGATACATCACCATGCCTACCACCTGGGTTGATGCCCTGCCCACTGTATGGGGTGATGCGCAGGCCTCCTGTACCGGGTGACGCAAATCCTAGTGATGCCACTGTTTAGAGCCTAGTCCAAACTTTCCCTCCCCACCCCGCTCTACTGGTGCAGTTGCACCAAAAAAAGTGTGCTGTATCCAGTGGAGGGGGGCAGATTGGGAGGCTTCAGAGGTGAAAAGGGGATTTAAATCCCCTTACGCTTCTGTAAGACTCAAACTCACAATGAGTCTTCTCGGACCTGCACGAGCAATTTCACTAGCACAGTTCGAAGGAAAAAGGGGTAGGGAGGATGCAGGGAATTGGGATAGGACCTGGTGGGTGCCTTTTCCCCCATTACACCCCCTCCTCACACAGTTTTGTCCCCTCCCCACCCCTTCTGCCCTCCCCTTCCCACCTCTCCTGCTGATTTACCTACTTGGGTAGGCAGTGGAGGAGCTGACAACTCCAGCAGTGAGTTCTTTGCTGCCGGAGCATGTTTTACGACTGGTTCTGACTGCTTTATGGCAGTCAGTGCCAGCGGAAGAGGTGCTAGAATGTCTGTCTGCCCAAATAGGATTGGACATGATCATCTTCACTTGGCAATAGGTTGTCCTGCCAGGCCCGGCCATCCGCATCTTTTCCAGTCTGTGTTGAGTGGTAAGGATGCAATGTGTTGCTGATATACTCAGAAGATGTGCTTTTACTAAAAGGAGCATAAGAGCAAATTCACAAACAAGTCAGGTTACTAGAAAAAAGGAAAAGGATGCTAGCAATTTCCTGTAAAGGCATGTGGATTTGATCTACCAAGGCTGCAATCTGATACACAGTTACCTGGGAGTAAGTCCCATTGATTTCAGGGAAACTTATTTTGAATAGATATGCATAGGATTCCCCTGCAAATCTATGCCATCTGAGAATGAATGAGTTAATCCCACAGTCTTTGCCAGATCCCCAATGCTTTGCAGCAGCCCAACTATCTTCATCATCACCATACCTGTGCTGCATTAATTCCCTCTAATATAGTCATTTTTCACATTTCTTTTTTATACCACCCTTCCTCTAAGGAGCTCATCGTGGTGTACATAATTCCTTCCCTCTTTTTCTCTTCACAACCCTGTGAGGTAGGATAGGCTGAGAAAGAGTGTGATGGCCCAAAAGTCACTCAGGAAGCTTCATGGCTGAGCTAGGATTTGAACCTGGATCTTCCGGGTCTAACTCCAAAAACATAACACCACCTCAGCTTTTTCTCCCACCCACAACAGTCTCTTTGGATATTAGCAGTATTGTGCTCTCCCTCTGTTTTGTTAGGCAAAGCCTCCAATGTGTTGCAGAATTCCCAGTGGTCCCATCATGTCAAGCAACAGAGGAAGGCAGCTCTAGCATCTCTACAGGACAGGACATCTTTTTGGTAGTGGATATTTTGCTTATTATGTTTCGATGAAGCATCTTATGTCTTAGCACCTTCTCCTGATGCACTTTTGGACTCCTGAACACACACACACACACACACACACACACACACACACACACACACACACAGCCAGAGCAGCATCTTTCTTCATTCTCTCAGGCCTTGTACAGTGTCTAGAACAGGGGTGTCCAAAGTTTTTGGCAGGAGGGCCACATCAGCTCTCTGACACTGTGTCAGGGGCCAGGGCAAAAAAAGAATCACTTTACATTTAACATTTGAATAAATTTACATAAGTTTACATAAATGAATATATTAAAGATGAACTTATATGAATGAATGAAGGTCTTGCAATAGCTCAAGGCCTATAAAAGGCCTTGCACAAAGCAAGGCTGGCCTTTCCTTTGCTGCCACTGTTGCATCACAGATGCAAAACAGCAAGCAGTGGAGGGAGCTCTCATCCCACAGCTCACGCGAGAGGTCAAACAGTCACCCTCACGCTGAGAGAAGTTGCGTTGGGCCAGTGTGGGCTTCAACAAATCTCCGGAGGGCCAGAGGCTCATTGGAGAGTGGGGGCTCCCTGAGGGCCGCATTGAGAGGCCTCAAGGGCCACAAGTGGCCCCCGGGCCGGGGTTTGGGCACCCCTGGTCTAGAAGATGGAATCAGTGGCATTGCTAGGGAGTGTGGGTGTGCAGGCCACACTGGGTGATGCGCACGGGGGGGGGGGGGGTGAGACATCACTACTTTCCAAAAATTTTAAAAATCTTTGTATTTTCTAATAATACCATCATGTTATATATCAATTGATGTGTAATTTCATGCAGAATGCAATGAAACAAACCGTGTTGAAATATCTGTAGCCTATCAACTGTTATAGCCAAAAAAAAAGAGCGGGGGCATGGCAATGGTTCGTGACCACGCTTGCTGCCTGGGGCAATGCGCCACCCACTTCATGGAAGGAGGTCTGTCGTAGGGGTGAAGTGCTGGCCTCCCGCACAGGGTGACACAAACCCTAGAGACATCACTGAGCATCTTTCTTCCTTCTCCTGGGCCTTGTATGATGTCTTGAGGATGGAATATTTAGGGAAGCGGCATTTAGAAAGATTAGAAAGGAAACTGGAATTTAATCTTTTTCTTCACATTCGACCCAAAGAAAAGATTGGCATCCATCCCGATCCTCAAAGCTTTCTGCAGCCCCTCCGCCATTCAGTCAGGAGGTCTGGCCTTCCCATTAAAAACAACCATCCTATTGACAGTCATTTTAAGATACACCATTAAAATGCATCGCTCTCCCTGCAAGAATCCTGCCTTGCCTCTCTCCTAAATCTTTCTTGCCTCCTGTCAGCTAACTCGCCAGTATAAATTATTTTAATGCTCTTGTTTCAGATGCACATTGAGCTGCTCTTGGCGAGGCAAAGGGGTTGGAGCCGAGTCTCCTCCCTCCTTCCACTGGCAGGCTGGCAAGTCCCAAGTGATCTGCCTGGAAAGGGAAGGGAAGGACAATTGACGACCCCATCAAGGTGTCAGAACTGCCACAAGGCCCTCTGCATTCATCAGGACTCGCAGCCATTTACTGAGCCCCCAAAGTGGGTGACGTCACCAGGCTGGCCCCTTTCACTTGTCTTTTTCTGCCACCACTTTCATCTGTTTAAGCTTCAAATGGTGGCCACGGAAATCCTTTGAAAACTCAAGGCTCCAAAGGCCCAGGAACATTTTTGGGATGGAAACAGATTTGCCCTTTAAAAAAAAGAACAAACAAATCCACAGCTTTTCTATTAGATGTAAACAATAAAAAGATACCACTGTGCAAAGTGCAAAGTTATTATGTTTACTTCATTTTTATAATTTAAATTGTGGTGTTTTTCTGCTTGTTGCTTTCAGCAATTAAAAAAAAAATACAGTAGTTTATATAAAACAAGCACAAAGCAAATGATGTGACAGAGGGTCGAGTTATGGAGCAACAGAGCTCGAAACATTTCAGGCATGTAAGCAGAAGGACTGGTCACCTGTGGATATGGAGGATCGCCTTAGGGCCACATAGCAGGGATACTTGGCAAAAGCCAGGGATGTGCCAATCCACGGTGGCAAGACTCGAGTCGGGTTCCAAGTCCCCGCCCCCCTTGATTCAACTCATGCTTGAGACTTAACGGACATCCTTCAGGTGTTGCTCAGAGCCTTTTGGGATTCTGACTTGAGCCAGAGTCTTTTCAATAAATGAAAAAAAGAGCAGCTGGTGATGTGTGTGTGTGTGTGTGTGTGTGTGTGTGTGTGAGAGAGAGAGAGAGAGAGAGAGAGAGAGAGAGAGAGAGAGAGAGAGAGTTGGAGTTCTCATTTAACACTCCCCTGATGTCTCCATCCCATCTGCAAACAAAAGCTCTGCTGATTTAATGTGCAGTAAGCGCCAAACAATTCCTTACGAACCGCAGTGATGAACCCACCCACCCCTGTTCATTTGTCTCCACTTGTTCCTGAGAAAAAACTCCCATGGGGAAACTCCCATGGGGAAAATTCCTTGGGGAAAAGTCCCAAGTCACTTCCGGTTTCAAAATATGTGTGTCTCGAGTCTTTTTGGTGACTTGAGTCTGAGTCTTACAAGTCGAGTTGCCCATCCCTGGCAAAAGCTGATGGTTCTCATTCTGCTTTAGTCCACAAATGACTGCCATATGAGCATGTAGGCAGGCACAATGGTAACATTTTTTGTGGTTAGTGACTTTGGCGGATTTATTTGCAAGCCTAGTTCATTGTTGAAAGTGCAGGCATGGACAGGTTAATTGCCAGACCCTTTTGCCCTCAGAGCAAAAGCAGCCCACTGTCTGTATCATAGGGGTTTCAATTGGGGAACTACAAGCTCCAACACTCCAACCAAGCACACTATCCAGACATTTTGCCACATTTCAGTGGAGGCATTCCTGGCTCCGTGATTCGTTTAATGTTGGCACAATGGCTGATGGCAGTGATGGAAAGAATACAGAACTATGAACTAGAAAGGGAGAAGAAAAGGCTTTCCCACTGCTAATTTATTTGGCTTGTGGGGTGGGAGGAGAAGGGAATGAACAAGACCACAGGAAACCAAATCCAGTCTGAGCAGGAATCCCTGTGGCTCAAGGCACAGGGAGACACCTGGAAGGACATGCTCAGGGACCCAGGTGACTCTCATCAAACACAGACACCGCCATCTGCACACCTGAAAATAGCTTGTATGCTGATAAATCACCCCTCAAGCCCTGAACAATCAAGCACTGATGATTATCTCTCACTGGATCACTTGGGAGACGGAATTCTAGCCAAATCTGCCTTTCTCTGCTTCTTCCTCTCCTTCATCTCCATTTCACTGCCACGATCCAGGGCACTCCCACCCTGCCTCCCCCCCCAAGCTGAATTTCATAATCACCTCTCAGATTAGCAGGTAAACCCCAAAAGGGTGATCCATGCACTCAAGCAGAGGCTTATTTGTGGCTGCACTGGAGGAAGAGGGGAGAGCTGGGCTGGCATGGCAAGACACACTCACCTACAGGGCAGGTGATGAACCTGATCGTAGGAAGAAAAATGCAGGTTAAAAAACTAATTCGGCTGAGGTGAGAGAGAGAGCACAGAGACTTGCAGGTGAAATGAGTTGCACGGGGATCTAGGAGGCCCTTACGTAGATCGGTGACCTCTTTGGCAGGAGTCCACGTGGAAGGTGTGCTGAGAGTAGAAGAAGTTTGTATGAGATTATTGCAAGTATTCCCACAAATGGGGTGCCTGCTTGGCTCCCTCCCCCCAGCTAAGCCTGTCCTCTTTCAACAAGAGAGGCCAAAAGTCAGAGTTGATGCACCTTGTGTTGGGCCCTGCATCTTTGTATACCTTTCAGTCCTGTGCATGTGTCCCCCCCTCCCTGGCTTCCCCATCCCTCCCCCCCCCCCGGTGCAGCTTTCCCCTCCTCTCTCCCCAACAGCTTCCTGCCTCTCTCCCTCCCCATGTGGCTTCCTTTTCCCTTCATCCCCTCCACCCACCGATCTGTGCAACTACCCTCCTTTCCCTCCCCCCATCTCCCCATGCATGATTTCTCTCCTTGCTGGGGGTGACAACAATACATGCAGGGCAGTTCCTCCCCTCCCACCCCCAGAGAGGAAGAGAAGTTTCCATCATCATCAACTGCCCACTCTTGCTTCTGCCCCTTCTGCTTCTCCCCTCGTAGGGGAGCAATCTGCCTGACCAAAGTGGGGAAGAGGAGGAAGTGCATGCATGAGGTTTGAAGTGGCATTTCATCTTCTCCTGCTCCCCCCAATTGATCAGCTTGCTCCCAGGGTCTTTGGTGTGCAGAAGGTAGCAAGCCTCAAAGCCTAGGTTTGGACTACAAGTCTAGATTGTCTGAACTCTGCATGCAACTTGCACATAGTCAAGAAAATCTAGAGTCGCCATGTTGCATGGGACCCTTTGCGAGCCATGGCTCCTCCAGCAAGTGTCCAGATAGGCCTGCCCCCTAATGCCACCACTGGGAAAAGCTACGACAGGGAGCCTGAACATCTGCCCATATGGACATCCCTGCCCAGAGTGACAAATGATGTGGATTGTTCACAAGTGGGCCTGTCGAGATGTGCATATAGTTCAGTCAAACCTGAAACTGGGTCACTTCCAGTGACATCTTAATGGATGTCACTGGGACATCCATGTAAGACCACCTTGGCTGCAGTTCATGGCCTCCACGACAACCATGGGACTGTTTCAGGCTGTGCTGGGTCCCACATGTGTGGGAGGAATGACACACATTGGATTGACTTCTTTGCACTTCTGTTATTGTCACATCACTACCCAATTAGGGCACATGTGAATGTGGCTGTTCCCTTCTATAAGGGCAAGAGACTGGTTAGGATGCTCTGCCCATGAAGACTGTTGGTTTCAACTGATATTCATAGCGCTCCATGGTAGGTGAAGATTTTGGTGTTGTTGCTACCCTGGACTTGGAACTGGAGATGAATTGGGACAATGGATAGGTTTGCTCCTCCCACAGTCCTCTCCTCCTGTCTTACATGAACGCAGCTTTTGGGGTGACATGAAGCAGGCTGCAAGATGATTTGAGCCACAGCGGTGGAAGACTTGGACGGAATCCAGTCAAGCAGGCCATAGAGCCTATTTGCAGGCTTACGAGGTAGCCTTGAAAAAGCTTTTTCTCTCTGCCACCATTGCATCAGCTGAACTGCATCCAGCAATATTCTTCTGGGAACTATAGGGTCTTTTAGCCAAAAGTGTCCACTTTACTTTAGTGGTAAGTGTCCAAGATGGTATGAAGCCATGGTGACCTTTTTGCTTGATGTACAAGCAGCCCAATCCTAACTCATGCCGGAACAGGGAGGCTACTGCCTGCCCCATATCTAGAGCAGGGTGGGGTTACCTGAGGCTCAGCCCAGAGCAAAAAGAATGCATTCCCCTTAACCTGGGTCTACTTGGATCTGTGCCGCCTCTTTAGGTGGTGCAGAGTCGAGCAACCCAGACCTGCTCACCCAGGACTGGCGGTTAGGATCAGGCACAAATGCCGGTTCCTGGCCCCACCCCCCTCTTGGCTGCAGCCCGCCCATGGGCCTGCCCACTGCCTGCCCTCTCCTCACCCAGGAACATTTAAAACAAATGATTTGAAGTTCTGTTCACTTACATTTTGAATTTTTTTTAAATAAAAAATAAAATTAATATTTTTTACTAAATCATTTCACAGTTATTAACACAAATTATTTTGTAACTATTTACTTTTCAAAGGTAATCTTCACATTTTGTTTGCTTAGTTGTAGGCTGGCATGTATGCAATTTTTTATTAAAATGGGCTTTGATTCATTTGGTTCATTAACACACATGCACTTTAAGTGCGCATTTTGATTGCTTTGCAGTCTACCACACAG
This sequence comes from Tiliqua scincoides, assembly GCF_035046505.1. Lineage (NCBI taxonomy): Eukaryota > Metazoa > Chordata > Lepidosauria > Squamata > Scincidae > Tiliqua > Tiliqua scincoides. The sequence continues at coordinate 9,137,951 of NC_089830.1, read as the reverse complement.
ATAATAAATAAGTTGATAATAAATTTTATTTCTATCTGTCTATGCTTCTACAGATCTTGGCTGTGAAACTGGCACCCTGCAAAAAATGTTTCCTCGTGGGCCCCGCAGCTCCTAAGTTCCCAGCACTGCTATCCTCAAAGCAGCATCTATGCAAGACCCAGATTCTAAGAGATTCAAAGTACCTCCATCATTGTGATCAAGGGGTCAGTAGTATTGAACCAGCTAGGAAAAGGCACCGAGTTGAATCCCAGTGGGACAAACGCTGCCTTTAATGTCATAGTAGCTTCCATAGAAGTGACTTGGATGGCCGGAGCTGCTCAGATGTGATTTAAACCCAACTGCCTCTTGCTGCCAAGCCACCGCTCTCTGTGGGAGCTTCTTCCTGGTTAAATTAATTCAGATAATTTGGATTTATGGCTGCGTCTCTTGTTTCCAGAACCCTTGCAGTGCTATTAGGGGCCTAGGTGTGGTTTGGCAGAATGAGTCTGAGCTCCCATTTGCACTGGTTTAACTACAGCTGCACCCCCCGTTGCTATTTGTTTTTCTCCCATTTATTACCCGCCTCCAAATTCAAGTTAAGCACTCAGGGGCTTTTTCTAGTCTCGCTAATGGAGGAGAATAGATGCATTATTTGTGAATAATGTATTATGATGATACAATTTGGGTCTCTTAGCTCTAACCACGACCCGTCCCGCCTTACATTATTTATAATTTACACACACCTTCCTGAACATGTCTCTGTAAATATTTTATGCCCAAAGCAAGTTAACTCTTTGTTCCTAGTTCTTTTGCATCCCAAAGTTAACACTCACAAGTACCAGCGAGGAGGAGGAGAAAGAGGACAAGGAAAGGGATGTGTGAGAAGGTTGTGCTCTGAGGTTGTGCTCTGAGCTGGTCCAAGACCTCCCAGCACCCAGAACAGAAGAGAAAGTGCAAAAAGGAGGCACTCTAGCCCACAGCTCTACTCTACACTGCCACACTTCCTCATCTGCTCTGTTCTCCTCTCCCTCTCTTCCAATCCAGGGAGCAGGTAGAGGCAAGGGGATGGAGCTCCTGCCAGTCTGCCACCTGAAAGAACTGCCTCAGTCAGCCTCATGGGTGGACCAGCCCTGGTTGCACTTGGGAGGGCAGTGGAGAAAAGGGGCACCAGGGAGCAGGCAGGAACTCTAAAGGGTGCAAAGGAGCCATCTTCTTTGTGGTTGTATAAGAGGGAAGAGGGAAGCCACCAGAGCCGATTACCCCCTCCTGTCCTAGTTTGTCCTGTGTCACCCCGCCAATGAGTGGGGCAGAATGAATCCCTATCCCAGGGAAGGGACCCCATATCCCAGGGAAGGGACCCCCCTCCTTGATGAGGACCTTTGCCCCAGGCTGGGAAGATCCGGTGGAGGCAAACCCCATGATTCCTCTCTCATATCTTGAAAACATGAACAAGATCTGCACATCTTCTCTTCTGTCATTGACCACTCATGAGTTTCTGTGTGAGAACAAAGTGCTTATTTTTGGTCCTCATCTGCTTCATGATGTCACTTCCTGCTTCATGATGTCACCATGAATGCTAACTTCAGCCCTCCGTGTGTCACAGGTTTGACACCCCTGCTTCACAGTCTGCAATCAGAGTGGATTGAATGAATGAACAGCTCTCTTCCACCGCGGGGGCGATCCTAACTAACTTTCCAGCAATACAACTGGTAAGGGCAATACAACTGCAAGGTAAGGGAACAAACTTTGCCTTACCTTGAGGAGGCTTCCGTGACTGCCCGCCCAACTGCAGGATGCAGCACATGCCCCATTGGCACAGCTATGCCAGCGCTGGAAAGTTGGTGAGGATTGTGCCCTGAGACACAGTGGCTTGTGTCAGTCCAACAGGTTATTCACTGGATTGCTTTGCAGGGGACGGAGACCAGCCAAGGACCCCCAGCATCAGCTCTGCACTAACCCTATCGCAGGTGAGAAGGAAGGGAGGGCTGAGAGACTAGGACTCCAGCTCTCAAGATCATTTTGCTGAGCGACACAGCACATTTGAGCTTGGTCGCTCAAGGGGAAAAGACAGACTTTCCTGCCTAACAGGGCTTCCATTGTGCCAGAGTCTTCCGAACGGGAGTGATGCATCCCATAAAAATGCTTTTTTGGGTACTCCCCATCTTTGTGTCTAACAGAACCCTTGCTGTTTGCTGCAGGGAGCTCCTACCCCAGTTGGGTGGGTGGAAGGGACTTCCGTTCCCAGCTTGTCTATGAGCGCTTCTCTGTTTCCACCCTAAGGCGATCCTCCTCTGAACCGCGCTGCTTCTGCCACAGTGAACAAGACGCTTTGACACTCCAAGAGCACATCAGCGCTGACTGTGTGCCAGCTGTGTTATCTCTAGCAACTGGGGATATAAAACCACATTTATTAATTAACGTCATCGAGGCTGAGCGGGAGCATTTTTTTTCTTTCTGCTTTCGTCTCAGGGTGAGCCTCGGCACATGTTTCAAATCCAGTTTAATCATTTACAATCTTGTAATCACACACACAAAAAAAGAAAAGTGAACGGGAATGAGATGATTTGCTCTTTTGTAGATGAGTGAGTGTCAGCTGCGCTTGGGGTATGTAGGGGCCTTCCACTGGAGGGGCCTGGAACAGGCTTGTTCCTCCCCAGGGAGGCCTCAGATTGGCTGGAGGGAGAGGGGGTTCCAGCACCCTTATCCTCCTCCCTAGCAGAGCTGCCAAACCTGGCCTAGGAGCAGGAGCTGTTGACCTCACAGCTCCCTGCTTCACACTGACTGCCTCTCATCCCTGGCCTCCCTGTTTTATGGAGCAAGCCCGCCCCCTTTGGCCCCTCCCCTTCCTCCAGGTGGGGCAGAAAAGGCCTTTCCTGTTCCTGGCTTGTTTCCTTCTGTGTTCCTTGTTTGCCCTGCCAGTCCCCTCTGGCTGGTTGAGGTGAGCCAACCCGCTTTGCCCCCTTTGGGGGCAGTGAAGCCTCCTCACCCCGGGCAGGGGGTGCCTGCTCCCAGGTAAGTCGGGGGTCAGGGCATCTGGGAGAAGCCCCGACAGGGTAAAAATCAAAATAATGCAGGTGTCATCAAAGAAAGAATGTAATCCACTCTCAGGGTGAAGATTGTAGCATCTGATACAGGAAGAGCCATTTCCGAGGTGGTGAGCACCTGGACTGAATAGGTGTCATGTGACCTCTAATCGCCAAGCCCCTCTTTTGTGCCAACACCTCGGCTACCTGGAGGTCTCACCTGGCTAAAATCATAGGGACATTATTATTGTTGTTTTTAAGATGTGAGCTGTGCCCCAGGAGGGGTGTAAATGAAGAGCGAGGAAGAAGTCTCCGTCCTCTAAAAGGAAAAGGGGCTCCTGCTGTTGCCCTTCAGGCTGGTCCCTCGGGTTCCACTGGGGCTGACCTTGGAACCATCCTCTGCACAGGGAAGCCTCCTTAGGGAGGGGATTCCAACCACCCTCATCTTCCAACACAGCACAGGAGAGAATTGGCCCTCAGCTTCTACCAGTTATACTTGGCCTGTCTCTGGCCAAGCGCTGAAGCGCTTCAGCACTGAAGCGCATCCTGAAATGCTCCTCTTCATTCTAAACACCTCCCTCTCCTGCTTCTTCATCCCTGCCAGGCCCCTTCAAAGACTCTTCCAGCCCCCCCCCCCACCACCACCACCACCATTCTCTTTCCCTTTAGGTGCCTTGGCAGTGAATGCACAGCTGTCACAGGAGCCCTGGCAGGCTGCACAGTGCAGAAGACACCAACTGCTTCTGAGACATAGTAGCTGGTGGGGTTGCCCCCTCAGCAAGCTACATAGCTTCTGTCCACTTTCCCTGGGCCTCCACTATCACTGGCTAAGTCTGAGGCCAGACAGAAGAATACTTATATACCACTTTCAACAAAAATTCCAAAGTTGCTCCATCACCCTTAATTAGTGGGAGGGCTTGCCATTTGGATTTTCTGGTGTCCTTACCCAGCAATTCCCCCATGCCCACAGAAGTGCTCAAAAACAGACAGAGCCAGATAAGTGCTGGCAGTGAGATGCTTGTCCCATCCTCTGTGAAAGGTACACAAAGCCTCTTCCTTGTATTTTGGGAGATATTGAATATTTATTTCTAAACTTGCAGGAAAAGCACATCTATATACGTATAAAGAAAAGGAGAGGGAAAATACCCCAATTACTAAATACTTCTAGCCGCTCTCTGTAGGCTTGAGTTCTTGTGGTCCTTCTGGAGAGATCAAAGGTGCACACATCTTGGGTGTTCTGATGTAAACCATGGACAGGCAGCTGCCCTGATAGGAGTGCCTATGGCAATGGTTCCCAAACTTCTTTGACTGGCAGCTCCCTTGACCTACTGGGCCATTGGCCATAGCTTCCCATTATGTCTACAATCCTATACATTGTATAGGGTTTTGGGTTTTTGTGAGGATTCCACAGCTCCCTTGGCTGGTTTCCATTGCTCCCAGGGATCCACAGTTTGGGAACAAATGGCCTGCTACTGGATGGCTCCAATGATGTTCTGCATCTTACCAGACCCTATTCCACAGAGAGGAAAATGGAATAAACACAGTACACAGTGATGAAACCAGGATCCCCGTGAAGCCTTTTCAGGTATCTCCAGTGCGGTGGTGGCAGAGGCAATGACTGGCTTCTACCAGGATATCACAATCCTGCAAGATTCTGAAGAGCCTCAGGATATGGGCATGGCTGGCTGCAAAGCATTTAAGCAGGGGGAATGAAGTGCTGATGGTGGCCACCAGTTCGAAAGCTGCCTCTGGGGCATGGAAAAAAGGCCGCAGAGCTGTGAGGGCAGAGGAAGCAATTGGTTGCAAGGCAAACCCATCTGTCCCTCCCTCCCTCCATCCCGCCATCCCTCCCTCAACCGTACAAGATCTGTGCAAGAAGCCATTGTGTGACCAGGATACCCAACAGCAGGGTATAAAGTATTTTAAATAAAGAAAGAAATGCATTCATACACATCTGATCTGGTGGCTGGGCTCCTTCCACAATCCTTCTTGTTTCTCTGCCTATCTTCAGAGAGAGAGAGAGAGAGAGAGAGAGAGAGAGAGAGAGTGCTCATGGAGTTCCTTCTTTTATTATATAAAAGATAGGAGCATTAGCTTCAGGTCTTTAAAAAATATGACCCTGTAATTTGAGTTCGTGTCCCTACAGATTCACAGCAGGCTTCGAGCCAAAGGAGACGCTGACCAAATAAATATTTAGAAAGACAACTGCGTTGCAGGAGACCCAGGAATTGAGTTATCTTTGATTCTGACAACTTCCTGAATTGCAGCCCACCTTGGCAAACGGGGGGGGGGGGCTCCATCCCTTCAACGTGGGTCTGTCTGATACAATTAAAGACGGGTGGAATTAAATGGGCTGCATGGAAAGTGGTTTTTCTGTGGGAAGGGGGCTAAATGCCTGAAGCAATCTCCTTGCCTGAGCGGAAAAGTGACACTGGCTGGCAGATCAATATTGTCTCTGTTATTAATATCAAAAGCATATTACTTTGTTTTTTCCTGGCTGGCTGCCGTCCAACGGTGGGCCTGGCCCGGGCTCAGCCATTTGCGTGCGCCATAATTTACTTTGGTGCGTTTTTAAGGTATTGTTTTGTCAGGGCCAATAACTGTGATGTTATAAATGAGCCCACCGAGTTGCACTCTCTCTTAGTAGTAGATGCAACAAAATTAATTTCTAAAAGTTTCATGTCAATTACTTCTGTCCTTGAGTTATGCAAGGGGACAAAAGAGCAGATACTTAAAGACATGAGGTAACGCCGGGATGAAGCCACAGCTCAGGCCCAATCAGGCATTTCGCTGTCCCTAATAGATGCATCAAATTAAACAATGCGAGAGCCAAATAAATATTGGCTACTTAGCAAAAGAACCGTCGATTTTTATGGTGAACAACATTTACATAATAAACCACTTTAGTAGGGAACCTGTCAGATCACGGAAAGCAGATGCTTGGTAGTGCTGCCGCAACCGCTGCTGCTCTGAGCGGAGACCCAAGAGGACTTCTGTGAAGGATTCCCTAGTTCAGGGGTCCCCAAACCCCGGCCCTGGGGCCACTTGCAGCCCTCAAGGACTCCCAATCCAGCCCTCAGGGAGCCCCCACTCTCCAATGAGCCTCTGGCCCTCTGGAGACTTGCTGGAGCCCATGCTGGCCTGACGCAACAGCATGAGGGCGACTGTTCAACCTTTCATGTGAGCTGTAGGATGAAGGCTCCCTCCACTGCTTGCTGTTTCACATCTGTGATGTGTATCACACCTTTGTAGCAGTGGCAGCAAAGGAAAGGCTGGTCTTGAGCTACTACAAGACCTTCATTCATTCATATGTTCCATCTCTAATATATTATTTTACGTAAATTTATTCAAATTTGAAATGGAAATTCTTTTTTTCCTGGCCCCCAATACAGTGTCAGAGCGCTGATGTGGCCCTCCTGCCAAAAAGTTTGGACATCCCTGCCCTAGTCTGACACTCTGAGACTCCTGCTGGATGCTCTGGAGCCCACCTCTCTTCCCCCAGAGTTCTTGAGAGGATACATCAGAGTTCCAAGGACAAGGGCAAAATGGAGCCCTCCCTACCCCAGGCATCCTTGGTCATGGAGAGGCCTTCAGGAAATCATTTCTGTATTTGCCCAAGGTTGGAGGGTTGGCAAGATGGCAATGACCCTTGGAACATTTCAGAAAGGATATAGTGAAACTGGGAAAGGTGATGAAGAGAATGACCAAATGATTAATGGCCTGGGGCACCTCTCTGATGAGGCTACTGCATTTCAGGCTTTTCGGTCTAGAAAGAAGGCAAATGAGGGGGGACATGATTGAGGCATACAAAATTATGCAGGGGGTGGACAGAGTGGATAGAGGGATGTTCTTTTCCCTCTCACACAACACAAGAACCAGGGGACATCCGCTAAAACTGAGTATCGGGAGAGTTAGAACAGACATTTCTTTACCCAGTGTGTAAACCACTTTGTGAACTTTTTGTTGAAAAGCGGTATATAAATACTGTTGTTGTTGTTGTTGTTGTTGTTGTTGTTGTTGTTATCTGTGGAACACCTTGACACAGGATGTGATGATGGCACCCGACCTAGATGCCTTTCAAAGGGGATTGGACAATTTTATGGAGGAAACATCCATCACAGGTTACAAGCCATGAGAAGTTGGCTACCTCAGAAGGACCGCTGCAAGGGAGCGGCACCTGGATGCAGGTCTCTTGTTGTCATGTGTGCTTCCTGAGGCATCTGGGGAGCCACTGTGAGATACAGGAAGCTGGACTAGGTGGGCCCTTGATCTGGTCCAGCAGGGCTCTTCCTATGTTCTTAGGAACCTTGAGATGCTGCTCCTTCTGTGGCCTGTGCGGTCCCTACCTTTGGCAGCAGCTGGGGGAAAGGCCACAGACTCAACATTTCTTCAGTCAGCTGCATAAATGACTTTCATTCTCTCAGAAGCCCAGAAGTAGGGTCTCAGCCCCCGAGGGAACAACTGGGGTGCATGGGGAACACTGTGGCAGAAGATGCTGAATTCCTGCCTTGGCCAAGACGTGGCATGAGGACCTGAGCCACCTGGGGCCCTCGTTCTTTCCTGTCATGGTGTGCGCCGGGATGGAAGTGTTTTTCGATCCCTTCTGAGTGGGCTGGCAGTGAAATCACCTTTCCCAGAGACTGCCTGCGGCGGCCTCCTTCCAGCAGGCACTGACATATGGAAATGCATTGTATTCCTATTGATTAGACACTTAAGCATTCTGTGTGTTAATTACCTTATATTTATATTCTGTGGAAAGGATGAAGCAAGCCAATGGTTGCATCACTCACCCAGCAGACAGGGGCTCGCGGAGCCAAACTCTTTCAGAATGCAAATGCTCCCAAGGTGAACAAGAGAAAGGACACTCAGCCTGCCCCACACTCCCCCACCCCAGTGAGCATGGAAGCAAGTGCTGAGCCTGAATGTTGCTGTGCAGTCAGTGGGGGAAAAGATGGCTTCCTCTAACATGTATTTGTGAAGTTCCCTTTCCTCTGTGCACATCATGGGGGAATTCCTGGCAAACCTCAGGCTGCAATCCAAAGTGCAATGACTTGGGAGCAACTCAGTAAGGCATTTTTCTGAGGATATGCTGTTGTTGTTGACAATGACAATGACGAAGTTCCATCCTGTCTTTCTCTCTTCATCATATAAAACAGCAGCAGCAATTCAAAGAAACCCTAGGTTATAAGCAAAAATAACCCCAAACAGAGAGTATAACAGATTATGAAAACTCAGAAAATCCATTTGAGGGCAGGCAAGTCTTCATCCACTGGCAAGAAGGGAGACAGGCACACACTAGAGGACAGGGTATTCCACTTCACTGGGGCTGCTACTGAGAAGGCCCTCCTTGTCAGAGGGTGACAGAACATGCGAGAGAGCATCCCTCCCAGTTCTAAAGATATAAGTAGATGTGTATGGAAGAAGCTATTCTTTTAGGGGTTGTGGCTACAAGCTTTAAAGACAATCGCCAATACCTTGAATTGTGCCCGGAAGCATGCTGGCAACCAATGCAGCTGAATCAACAAAGGCCATCTCACCTGGGTTCCTGGGTTTTGCACCAGCTGAAGCTTCCAAAGGGTGTTCAAGGAGAGTCCCATAGCAAGCATGTTGCCACAATCCAAGTGAGAGGTGACCAATATCATTGTTGGGATGGAAGTAGTGCAGTTGGTTCATCACAACTGAAGCTGGCAAAAAAACTCCAGGAAAAAGAAATCCAGGCTGCATCCAGGGGCACTCCCAAACTGCAAACCTGCCTCTTCAAGTATAGTGTAAGCCAGGACAGGTTGGTATATCATCCACAAATCAGTGAGTCTCCTGACCAGGGGAATCTCTGGCTGGTCCAGATTTGATTTCAGCGTGTTTGCCCACATCCAGCCCTTCACTGAATTCACCATTGGTTCATATTGATTACCCCAACACCAGAACCCTTGGACGATCTCCCCCAGTGATTTTACAGAGACCAGATTGGCAGAATGAAGTCACGAAGCCTCATTTGGGGCATTGCGGTGACCGTTCCAAGTCTGTGCAAGAGAAGGCTTGGATCCAATCCAGTCATGAGCTGCCTTCTCAAAACAGTTCTTGACATAATCCTGCACAGATTATTCTCGCTGTCTTGCCCTGCAGCTCCTAAGGCCGACTCTGCTCAGGCTGCTACCTCACAGGGTTGTTGTGAAAACAAGAGAGTTAGGGTGGGGGCAGGGGGTGGGCAGATCGGATCCTGGGAGGGGGGTGGGATTGTCAGTGATCCCCAGTCTCATACTCTATTTGCTTATTTCTTTTGTAGGGTTGTGACACAAAAAAAGATTGAAGACCACTGACACAGATGATGCAGCGCAGGAGAGAGAACGCTGCTGGATGCTACGTAAGCCAGTTGCCACTGCATTGAGCAAGAGCCCCCTCCCCCCATACAGCCTACTGGAATCAACTATACAGGACCTTTTAGCCAGTGCAAAGTACATGAATGTGCAAGAATCAGAACATATGCATATTAGCCTCTGCCTTCATCCCCGTCCCTCCCTCCTTCTGGAATCTTCCTTGTGCAAGTTTCTAGACTTTAAACTCCGTACTTGGGTGTGGGATTATTTAATGCAAAGCAATATATGGCCTGATGGTACTATATAGATGAATAAATAAGAAGCAGGACCGACAGCCATATTGACAGGCAAATAACCCATAGGTGCATCCTAGTTTCTTTTGAGAGAAGCACATCTTAGGACCAGCACCAATGATCCAGCTGTGAGCCCCATTGAGGTTGGTTGCTTCCAACTGCTCCTTCCTCCCACGTTGGTGGCTGATCCTGCTCCCACAACTACAGATAGTTGTCCGGAGTAGCCACTGCCTTGTCGTTCTTGCCTGTTCACCTCTTCAAAAACTTGCATTTCTGGTCTCCTTTGGACACGGCCAGCCTATCCATGAGACCAGCTAGTGTGGGTTGTGTCTGCAGCGGATCACGAGCGGTCTGACAAAGCACGGATCACTCAAACCTCTTCATCTTCGAGCCCAGAAAAGAGAAGGAAAATAACCCCCATGGCACAAGTGGATTCACTGAAATGTGTGCACATTGAAAAGAGGAAGTTAAGCAGCCCTGAAACTCAGCTAGTTTGCAGCCCTAGCGATTCACAGCTCGAGACCAGTAGTGCCCTCAGTCCATTTTGGGGAGGTTTGGTGGGATGGGAAGGAATGAGTGCGGGATGGAAGAGGGCCTCCATGGAGCAATCTGGGCAGTTTTGGACCTGCCCAGCCACTCTACTTGCTGGGCTGAGTCTTACTCTGGGAAGATGGCAGGGCACACGGGCCTTGATGGAGTGCCACATATTTCTCCCTAAGCAGGCAGCCTCAGATACAAACGCGGCAATTTAAAAACATGTAAACCTCACAAATGAGCCAGGAGCCGTCCATGTGCAGCCCCAGCAGAATGTGAAATTGCTGCATCACTGTGGACTCTAAATGACAATAAACCTTCCACCTCTTATAAATTAAGCGGGCTTTCAAAAAATGATATTTGCGACTGCAACTTTTTATGGCTGTTTGGTAACTTTAATCATTTTGCAAAATGCAATTCCTGGTCATAAATTCTCTGCCAAGTACAGATTTAGGGAGATCTAGAGGACTGCAGTGGGCTGATAGGTAGGTTTTAATCTGACAAGGCCAAAAAGTCGATTAGATTTATACCAATGCACCAGCTACCCAGTAATTGCAATAGGGCAGGCTTAACAGAAATTTGGAATATCAGGAAGGCTATGCAAAAGGAGCGTTTCGAGCTCGAGAAGGGGACGGGGAGACATTACTTACCTGATCGAGACAATTTATGAGGGAGCCTGCCTCCATCAAAAGACCTGGGCTGAGCCTGAAGGACATCAGAATCTCTCGTGCTGCAGAGCTTTGATGGTGGGTGCCAAGTGTCTGCAGCAGACAGCATGCTCCTGCACACCCCTGAATTAAGGCTGTTTCTGGGAATGTTTTCATCATCCCAAATTCCTCCAAGGCAAATCAATAGAACTTGTGGAGGTATGCAATGCTGCTCTCCATAGATTTTGGTTCAGTGAGAGGAGCAGGAAAATACAACGATGCTCTGATCCGGTGCTTCTTGGTACTCCATCTGTATGTCAAGCTCACCTGCTAAATGGCTTTAACAATAAGACTGCCCATCATGCTTGGGATTGGGATCTCACAATAGGTGGTGAATTTTAAGATTCAGAAGCCATTGCTATGTGGGGAACAGAGCCGACCTTAGGAGCTGTGCGGCAGTGAAAGCAACCTCAGGGTAAAAGGCATCCCTAATCCTCCATACCTCAGGCCCCTTGCAATCTGCCACTGACACAACCCACACCCCACACTGGTCTCAAGAATAGGCTGGCCCTTTCCAAAGGAGACCAGAAATACAAGTTTTTGAGGAGTTTTTTTTAAACCATTTTCTGGAACAGAAGGAAACATGATTTACTAGAAAACCAAAATAAATGTGCAAACGCTAGAAAGTTATGGAATGTTCTACACAAAACATGTGGCTATAAGGGGAGTTGAATATTTCCAATGTTGTGCCCGCTTTCCTAGCATTTAATCTCAGCAAGATCAGGGAGATGCCTCTGGGAGTTTTCCTACATATGAAGATGGACTTAGAACAGTGTTTCTCAAACTGTGGGTCGGGACCCACCAGATGGGTCGCAAGCCAATTTCAGGTGGATCGCAATAGCACCTAGCTCAGCCACCATTGAAAATACAGAGCTGAAAATACAGGGTACAGAGCTGCTAGGCAAGGCAGGCTCCCGGTGGGAGAGACCAGTGGCGTCACTAGGATTCGAATCACCCGGTGCGGAAGGACTGTGTGTCATCCCATGTAGTGGGTGGGGCAACGCTCCAGGTGAGTGTGGTGATGCCCCCACCAGTTTTTTGGCTGTACCTTTTGTTATAACAAAAGCGCATCGGTAAAGCAGCTACCACGTTTTCCAGACTCACAAAGAGAGTCTGGTCCAACAAGAAGCTGACGGAACATACCAAGATCCAGGTCTACAGAGCTTGCGTCCTGAGTACACTTCTGTACTGCAGCGAGTCATGGACTCTTCGCTCACAACAGGAGAGGAAACTGAGCGCTTTCCACATGCGCTGCCTCCGACGCATCCTCGGCATCACCTGGCAGGACAAAGTTCCAAACAACACAGTCCTGGAACGTGCTGGAATCCCTAGCATGTATTCACTGCTGAAACAGAGATGCCTGCATTGGCTTGGTCATGTCGTGAGAATGGATGATGGCCGGATCCCAAAGGATCTCCTCTATGGAGAACTCGTGCAAGGAAAGCGCCCTACAGGTAGACCACAGCTGCGATACAAGGACATCTGCAAGAGGGATCTGAAGGCCTTAGGGATGGACCTCAACAAGTGGGAAACCCTGGCCTCTGAGCGGCCCACTTGGAGGCAGGCTGTGCAGCATGGCCTTTCCCAGTTTGAAGAGACACTTTGCCAGCAGTCTGAGGCTAAGAGGCAAAGAAGGAAGGCCCATAGCCAGGGAGACAGACCAGGGACAGATTGCACTTGCTCCCGGTGTGGAAGGGATTGTCACTCCCGGATTGGCCTTTTCAGCCACACTAGACGCTGTGCCAGAACCACCTTTCAGAGCGCGATACCATAGTCTTTCGAGACTGAAGGTTGCCAATACAGCATGATGGTCTTATTCCTCCAAATTCTGATTTTAGTGATTTTGAAAACTTGAAGTCTCACACACATACACACCCCCGTGTCAACTTACTAACACCTTATTGCAGTTCTCAAACTTTTAGCACTGGGACCCACTTTTTAGAATGACAATCTGTCCAGGACCCATTGGAAGCGATGTTGTGGCCAGAAGTGACATCATCAAGCAAATTAAAATAAATAATTATAAATAATTAAATTAAAATAAAATAATTACATAAGGGGAAGCCAATCCTGTGCCACCAAGTGAATCTACTCTGAAGTAAGTCCCATAGTGGTCAATGGGGCTTACTCTCAGGAAAGTGTGGGTAGGATTGCAGCCTGTGAACCCAATCCTATGCATGTCTACTCAGAAGTAAGTCCCATAGTGGTCAATGGAGCTTACTCTGTAGTATGCCTGCAATAACACCCCCCCCCCCCAAAAAAAAAGAATCAGTGAGATTTCCAACCCTCCCAGTGCCCAGTTTAAAGTTCATCTATTTCAGGTATATCAAGATAAAGACCCACCTGGCTTTGCAAGTACAAAATAGAAAACTTCCCCTTACCAGTTCAAGCCACTTATTTGTCCTTTTTAGTGGGGGGGGGGCTGCCTTCTGGAGCATTTGTTGCGCTCATGAATAAACACAACCACTCGAGCTCAGACTAGAAGCTGGGAGGGGGGGAGCTTCTCAGGTGTTTTTGGGGGGCTGCATTCATTGGATCGGGACCATTCTGGTGTTGTTGGATTCCTCTCAGCCTGCCCTTTCTGATGGACTATGGCAAGTATTCACAAGTAAACACACGCTACGACTCACTTTCACTTTTTATAGGGCACCATGCATTTTTTCCTTCCGGTTTTCTGGCCATAACTTTTGAACGAAAGGAGCTATTTCCATTCTGTTTTTTGCATTGCGTTCCGTCAGCCATTCCACATCCAACGGTGAATAGCACAACATGGTAGCTCCTAACCCCGCGATGTTAGCACATCCTAGCAACGCCAGTAGGAGAGACGCTTGGTGCTTCGCCCTGAATAGGTGGAAAGATGGGACAATGGAAATGGGGGAGGGATGTGGTTAGAGTAGGATCCAAGTCTGCCTTCTGCTTTGACTTTCAAACTGGAATGTTTGAATTCTGAGCTAGGCAAAATAACAGCACCAGTGTGCCATGAAATGGTACCTTTGGCTGATGGTGGCTTAGGTTTGAAGCTTAAGTTGATGATGTCACTTCCAGACATCACTTCCAGGTTAATGACATCATTTCCGGTGGGTCCCAACAGATTGTCATTCTTAAAAGTGGGTCCCATTGCTAAAAAGTTTGAGAACCATTGGCTTAGAAGAACAAAGTAAAAGGAACTTGGAGGAAAGTATGTGGTTCATGGCAGAGGGAGGCACCTTGAAGTGTAGTTGGTGATGGAGGTAGAGACTGGGACCAACGTCTCCCTGGCCTCCCATTTCTATGATTCTGTGATTGACCTTGTTCAAGGAGGACGACTTTGCCTCCAACTCAGGTCAGGCAGATGGTGTGGAGATGCAGACAGGGGCTGCGGGGCCCAATGGGAAATATTTTTTTGCTGGGCCCCAGGCTCACAACCAGAATCCAGCAGTAGCCATATAGGACCGCTGCTCCTGAACTGGACAGGATTGGGCCGTTAGTATTGTCTTGTACAGGCTGGGCACAAACCTGGGCCAAAAAACAAAACAAAAATCACAGACAGTGGACTCCCAAGTGCAGAAAGAAATTAACTTCCTTATCTGTGAATGCACTCCAATTTCTTGCTATGCCTGGTGTGTTAAGTGCTCTGCCAGAAGATAAAAGATAAAAACTTCCATATTCAAGAGAAAAGAAGTGATTGCTCCTGACTCTGAGGAAGGGATGCACCGGGAGAATGCAAATAAAGAACGGAACTGTTTTAGCACCTTTTGCAGTCTGCTTCCTTGTGTCCCTTCCCCCAGTCTGGAATTGCTGTTGCCCTCCCTGTTCTCAGTAAACCTGGGCCCTGGTGATGAAGTGGGGGAGCTCATCATGACACCCCCCAAATCCTTGTCCCACTAACAGCCCAATCCTATCCCCCATTAGCCCAGAGTGTGCAGCAGCTCCAACAGGGCACTCTTGGCATGCTATGGGTGCACTGGGGTGGGGATACCAGATAACCCAGTAGAAGTTAATAAAAAACTTTTGTTCCTTACTGCTTTGTGGGCTGCCTGGGTCACCTGGAACCCATGTCAGCTATTTAGTTAGCGTAAGTCCAAGCAGGCTCCCAAGGGTGGGTCCAGGCCAGGAAGGGGGTGCAGGATCTCAGCGGGTGTGGCAGCCATTGAGAACCTCCTTCGAATTGCCCCCAGCCTGGCCCACTCCCTGGCCCGATCCCCCCAATCCTCCCAGAAACTGACCCCCCCCCCCGACCTACCTGCTCCAGCAGACATTCTGAGGCCACAGTGTGCCTTATTAGTTCCTGCACTTTTGGTAGTGAAACATTGAATGATGGAGCAGCCTCAGTGGCAGTGGTCCCAGCTTTGTGCGTGTGGATGATGAGATCTGCCCACATAAGGTCAGCATAGGATTGGGCTGTTAGACCCAGTGGCATTGTTTGGAGGTATGGGGTGTGCGGGCCACACTGGATGATGCACATGGGGGGCGGGTGACACAACTATTAGCCAAAAAATTTTAAATCTTGGTACTTTTTTGAATAATACCATCATGAAATATATCATTTGATGTGTAATTTCATGCAGAATGCAACAAAACAAACATTATTTAAATATCTCTATTCTATTAAAAGTTATAGCCAAAAAACCAGCATGGGAGGAGTGATGGTGCATCAACATACCCACCGCCGGGGGCGTTGCCCTGCCCCCTGCAGACATGCTTGCCTCCCGCATAGGGTGATGCAAACCCTAGTGATACCACTGGATAGGCACACAATATAATCAATTTCCCAAGTCTTCATTAGAGTGTTTTCTTCTCCTGTCACTTATCTCTACTTTGAAATTTACCGAATTTGAAAAATTTGCTCATTTCATCCCAAACTCTTGGCATGGATTGCAGTAGTTCTGCAACTGTCTGTTGCTTTTTCTGCAAGGCAACTCCTGAAAAAGCAGATAAGAGCATGTCCCGGCACCAAGTGGTCAGCAGCCAAAGTGTTGCCCCAGCAGTGGCCTTTTGGCTTAAGGACAATTGAGCCAAGGGGGCAACTGCTCTTTGCCACCAATGGTGGCTCTAACACAGGGATGGGCAAACTTTCAACTTTAGGGATCCTAGACCTTTAAGAATTGTATAGAAGAGGGAATTTCAGCAGATACAGCTTGTCATCTGTGAGATGACAAGCTGCGCCTGCTGAAATTCTCTCTCCTACACAATTGTTAAAGGCCCAGGATCCCTAAAGGTGAAAGTTTGTCCACTCCTGCTCTAACACAAGTAGAATGTTCCATTTTCCTGTACTATTTTTGACTGCATTTACAGGTCATACCTCTTTATCCATGGGGGTTCCTGCCAGAACCCCCAGTGGATTAAAAAAAAAATCAGTGGATACCAAATCAGTGGAAAAATAACTTTAAAGACCCACTTCCAGGTTTCCTTCTCCTCCATTGTTGTCCCAGAATGCTTTGGTATAGACACCATGCCGCATTCAGTCACTAGATGGGGTGATTAATTAATTTATATTTATTTTTCACATTTTTATACCGCCCTTCCTCTAAAGAGCTCAGGGCAGTGTACACAGTTGCTCCCCTCCTTTTGTCCTCACAACAACCCTGTGAAGTAGGTAAGGCTGAAAGAAAGTGACTGGCCCAAGGTCACCCAGGAAGCTTCATGGCTTCCAGATCTAAGTCCACCTCCTAAATCACTAAATCACCTCCTAAATCACTACACCACCTTGGCTCTCTTAATGGTTCTCATAATGGAACCTAATAGATTGAAACTGTAATTATTTAACAGCACGAAGGTATGAAATTGGATTTTGGTGCTTTTTTTCCTTGTTACAAGGCATTTAAAGGTGGACCTCTATATCAGTGGTGAGTCAAATCAGTGGATGCCAAGATATCACGTGTATTTTGGGTTTATCATTGTCACGACCAATAATGTCAGGAGCCCAAATTGGATGAAACATCCTCAGGCTTGGACAAAAATGTTCCTGTGGATGTCACTCCAAATGGCCTCAGTCTTTGAAGGCACAGCATGTGGCTGAGACAGTTAGTTGAATCATCATTATCCTCAGAGCATCTTCTTAGGAGATGCTTTCCAGTCCAGGCCCTCCAAATATCAGCCCCCATCAAACACCCATCAGTTGGGGTCTGCTTCCCCCTCCAACCCCAGGCACCTCCCCAGGGTGGAACTGCTGCTCCCCACCTCCCGGCCACTACCGATCATAGTTTTTTCTGACACATGACAACTCCAACAACCCTCCAAACACAATGAGCGAATCAGCTGCTTTACCGCACGGCAGCAAATGTTAATAAAACTGTGCTATAAATAATTAACCGTAATTTAAATATTCATATGTTGTTGGCACAAGGCCTTTTATCAGACATTTGAGGATATATTAGCGAAACATGATGTATTTCTCCAAGGTTGATGTTATCCTAAAATAGCTACCCTCGTGCACGCAGCAAGACGGGGTGGGAATGGCCAGCCGACAGGTTGCAAATATATATCTGTAATATATCTGCAATTTCATAAATGGCTGCTGCAGATGAGCGAGCCTAAAACAATATTGAGAGCATTAATTTCATTTGACTAATGCTTATCTATATTTTATAAATTTCCGCCTTTCTTCAAAGGGGCCCTTTGGCACCATGTGGGAAGCTACTGGGCAGCACAAAGTCCTGGGTAGAGGCCTAAGTGCCTGTAGCAGTCTGCAGCACCAGCCCAGGGTAGCGGATCTCCTCTCCTCGCTGATCAGCAACTCAATTCCTTGCTATCGTGGTCAAAAGGAACAATGGCTACACAATAACTGTGGACTTTGAACAAATCAGAACAAAACTTGATTCAGTTTGACTTAATGGGAAGACCCAGATGTCACCCGACTTACAGCTGAACGTCCAATCTTGGGACACTAAGAGCCAGTGGTGTAAAACAGGAAGTGCTTTGCGCTCACATTTCTCCAATGTTCTAAGACTCGGGGAGCCCTGCGGAAGGCTGTGCAGGGCTCCCCACGCCTCCTGCAACATCCTGCACATATCAGTAAGTAAAAGCACCCCTCTTCCACCTCTGTTAGCAATGCAATCCCTTGCCCCCTTCCCCTCAGAGACTTACCCTGGGAGTAAAACTCCTGGGAAGTTCGAGAACAGAGTATTCACTTCTGAATGTTTACTGAGAAGTTAAGTTCCACCGTGTTCAAGATTTACTCCCAGGTAAATTTGCATAGGATTTTAGCCTTAATTGATTAAATATGCATATACTACAATTCTAATGAAAAAAAATTGTGACCATGCAATGTAGAAATTGTAGATTGGGGAAGGGGTGGGCATGCCAACTACCCTAAATCATGATCCTTCACAGGTATGGAGGTTTTCAGAGTTGTCACCTGCTTGGTCTTACTTGGTTCAATAAAACATTCGCAGTTACAGAAATGTATGTTTTTATCAGCAGATCCCCTGGATCTCCACACAAAGTCAAGTCTCCAAATGGTCTCCATCCTCAGAAATAGTCTGAGTTGGGGAGATGTGGCCTCTGTCCCTTTCATCTCAACTCACCAGTCTGAAGATGGAAGGCATTTGTCAGTTGTGGGGAGTTATGTGTTGATGGTGGAAAGGAGCAGAAGGAAAGCTAAAGTAGAACTGGAAGGAAACAAAATAGTAACAAAGGAACTCTACAGTAGGTGAAGGGACATGGATAAACCTGCTCTGACCACGCACCAAAGTGTGGAGCTCTACATGGAAGGACACCAGAGGGGTGCACATGATTGTCCAAGCCCTAATTTGAATTAATTCCGGTGTTTTTAATCAATAACACTTCAGATCTAATATCTGCCAAGTCTTTTTCAGCGACTGCCATTCTCTCAAGAGAAATACACGTTGGAATCAAAAGAATGGGAAATTGCAAAGCAGAGGACATCTGATCAAAATGATGACAAATCACATCCCCAGTAAGCATTTTAAACTCACACTGCCATAAGAAAGATATGCCAAACAGACAGACACTAACCAGCAGAGTGCAAAAGAATCACAACTAAAATTAAAAAGTAGTTATATTTTAATCAAGGCATAAGTATTGGAGTAAGTCAGGCATCTTGTAAAAAAAAAAGGGAAGGAATAATTTTGAGACTGTAGAGAATAGAAATCACAAGTTGGAATTGCCTACTGGATATATGGGGGCCTTGTGCTGCTGGAACTAGTGTTCCATCAGCGCAAGGTCATTTACGGCTGTTGCAAAAGGCGACGTGCCATTTTGTACAGCCAGGCTGCTGCTGCAAGCAGCAAAGAGTTGTGACCAGTGGCATTACTAGGGGATGTGCGGGGTGCAGGCCACACATGGTGAAAAGCATGGGCAGGGGTGACAGAGTAGTATCTGGCCAAAATTGTCAACATCTTGGTATTTTCAAATAATACCATCATGTTATATATCACTCGATGTATAATTTCATGCAGAATTCAATTAAACAAGCCACATTGAAATATCTCTGTTCTATCAAATGTTATAGCCAAAAAACCAGTGGGGGCAGGGCAATGGTACATCACCACCCCCACCACAGGGGGCGGTACCCCACCCACTGTATGGGAGGAGGTGGAACATAGGGGTGATACACTGGCCTCCCGCACTGGGTGAGGCAAACCCTAGTGACACCACTGGCTGTGGTCACACATCAGTGGGCTGCCAAAGACCCCCAGTGCCAGTAAGACAACATGCAGGGACAGGAGGTGGGCAGGATGGGGAGGAATGGGGCGGCAACCGGGGCAGGGAAGAGGGCAGTATATTGTCAGTGGCAGCACCACTGATATCTGATCCTCCTTCTTGACCTCAATCCATTTTCCTGGGTCCATTTGGACTTGAGCCAATCCTTGGTAGACCTGGGTAGACCCAGCAGGGCAGCAGCAGCTTACCCCAGGGCAAGAGAACAAATATTCCGAAATATTCTCCTCTTCCCTCCTTCAGGCAAGAGGAGATTTCTGGGGCTCCCCCTCCCCCATGAAGGATGCAGAGCATGCTCTGGTGGTACAGCTGCATTAGCAGGGGAGATGTAGGAAGGATGGGCTGTGTACTGTTTGGCTGATCCCTATTTATTTATTTATTTATTTATTTATTTATTTATTTATTTATTTATTACATTTTTATGCCAACCTTCCTCCGAGGATCTCAGGGTGGTGTACATGGTTCCTTCCCTCCTTTTGTCCTCACAACTACACTGTGAGGTAGAAGGACCTGAGTGACTGCCCCAGTGTCACCCAGGAAGCTTTGTGGCTGAGTGACAATTTGAACCTGAATCTTTGAGGTCTTAGAGCCCAATTCTGAGCTTGTTGTGCTGGCCGTACACTGTTTCTGGGTAAGGCATACCTGCAATATTCAGTGCTGGGTCAGTGCTGGCGCCAGCCCAGTGCCAGTCTGTGCTGAGCTTAGCGCCAGCCGCAAGCCAGCCGCATGCCGCCCCAGAGCAAGGGACAAGCTCCGGGCAGCAGAGAGGTTTGTTGGGGCAGGGGGCAAGTGTTCTAGGGTGGAGGGAAGGAGGGGATGGTCGGAGCAGGGGAAGGAAATGGAGGCAGGACCAGCAGAGCTCTGTTCTACCAGATTCTATCCTCCATGTCGGGCTACAAAGCCTGACATAGAGTTCCTCCAGTCTGCACTGGCAAAATAGCCAGCGCAGAATGGAGGAGATCCATTCCAGCCTCTGCGCCCTTTTTGGGGGGAAAGGGACAAAAGTTCAGCCACCCTGGCAGGGCTGCTGGATGAAGCGTTAGCCATTTTGGTGCAACTGCACCCAGTGGGACTGCCAGGGATTGAAAATTTCTTAAAGAAAGAACTGATCCGACCTTCTTCCGGTTCACGTTGAAGTGGCCCCTCCTGTACCTGATATTCCTGAGTAGCCTTCTCTCTCTGAAGCCATCAAGCAATAGCTTTATAAAACTATTTATAGCAACCCTACACACACACCCATGCCCAACACATGGCTTGTTTTTGACAGGAGATTGTCAAAATGAGTATGTTCGCGTGGTGTCTTGTACGCTCTCGTCCAGTGATAAAGTCAAATATTTGTGCAAAATCATTATTTCTAGCATGAATTAGCAGGGTAAATGCTTGACCATTAAGCAGCTTTGCACTGCATGGCTGGAGGCCTGGCAGGCATCTCAGTGATCCAGGAAGCCAGTAGGATGAGAGTTTCTCCCTCAATAGTTGGTCTCTCAAAATAATTCCAAGGAGAAAGCTGTCTTTTTGCCTTGGGGTTCCTGGTCCTCAATTCTTTGCTGCTTCCTTGGGAACAGGGAGCCTGTTCAACAGGGCCTAAATCAGTGACAACCTTAGCAATGAGTCCCACCAAACAGCTAAAACCAAGCGCTTGGAGCAAACCCAAGCCCCAGCCGGTTCCCTATTTCTCTCTGCCTGTGGGTTTATTTCTTAAATATTTATACACCATCTTTCTCTTTTTCTCAAGTCAGTTTGCACAGGCAGTCTAGTCCTAAACCACCATTTTTTCAATGGGGTTTTTACAGTCTTGTTCTTGAAGAACCACCAGATATCTTCTATCCAAGTGCAACTATCATCCTGGCTGTGCCCTGCACTTTCAAGCTCTCACAGTAGCTGTGCATCAGTACTCAAGATGTTCTTCAACCCTAGTTGACTCCTCCACATTCCCCCTTCTCTCACAGCGTGCCTTCATGAGGTCCATCAACAGGTTTCCTCTCTCCACCAAAGCCTCCTATTCAAAGCTGAGACCGCAGCTGAACCTGCCTAGCTTTGATTCAGGCAGGCACTAGCTCAACATACGTTCTGGATTTTGCCCCTTACAGCCGTCACAAGAGGCATCAGTGGGGCATAGACCACACTGATATATGGGAAAAGAGGTACCGTATATAAAACTTTTAAATAAATAAATCATGGGTGGGAGCAGGGAGTGGAAAGACAAGGAAAGAGGGCAGCAGGCAGAAAAGAAGGCCTTGGATTCACTCAAAAGTTCCTGCCAGCTAGAAAGGAGGATGCATTTGCTTCCTTGAGAAAAGATGGGAGGCCTTCATAGTACCCATTTGGTGGTGGAGCTTCCAAATCGCAGTGGTTCATGTGATCTGCATCAAACAGTTAGGGATCTTCTCTAGGCTGCTATCAGAGGATGACCTTTCTTGCATCCTCTCCTGGCAACAGGAAGTGGCACAATTGCCTGCTGGGTGTCTGTCAAAGTTTGCTGATCTCTCTCCCCCGCACCTCTTTCGCCAGCTGGCGTCAGGTTCTTTCCAAGGGAGGGTGTCCAAGCCCAGCAAAAGCTCCACCACTACTGGCTACCCTTTCAATGAAGGTGCAGGAGGCCCATGAGGCTGGCCTTGTCCTCAGTGCCTAATTGCCCAGGCAACTCTTTTTTTGTCAATCTCCTCAATTTCCCTGGCCTGGCATTTCCATGGCGGAATCCCGTGGGGAGATGGGCTGGCTCGGCAACGCTCCCCATGCGCCTTCCAGGAGTTTTGCCTGCAGCACTTGAGATAGTTGAAAATTTGAGATCCATGTTGACTGCTGGGAGGCCACCGAACAGGACTCAGCCATTTTGCAATTCCACCTCATTAGACATGTTTGGGGGTTTATGAGTTGAGCTGCAAGTATAAATATTATATTTGCCTCCAGGTTATCTTTAAAAATTGATTTCTTGCCTCCTCTCTCTCTGTTTTCCTTGTAGCTTGTCAGCCCACCCATTCAGCAAGTTTCCATCTCTTCATGGCCCCGAAGCATAGACAGTGGCCAAGCGCAAGGCAGTCTCCCCTCTGAAAGACCTTGCCCTGCCAATTAACCAGGGCTTGAGCCTACAGAATAATCTACAGCAGTGTGAAAGGGAGCTCATGGGTTGAGGGGAAAGTTGGACTAAACCGCGGAAGGAGAAGAGACCCCAACAACTTGGAGGAGCAGAGTATATTCCCAATGGGCAAATGAAGTGGGCAAATCAGGCAAGGCTTCTTCATGGTTCAAATGATGTATTCTCTGACACAGAGCAAGGTGGAAGCCAACTGAGACTGCTGAGTCAGGTGGCAGAGCTGGGAGGGCTGCTTGGATGGCCAAACAGACTCCTGGTCCCTTTCCGCACACCATCACTCACAGCTGGGCCCCAGCTGTTCAACACACACAAACACACAAGCAGAATCTCAGCACCAGCAGCACAGTATCCAGGCTGCATATCATAGGTGGAAAGCAGCCGTGAGCAAGAGAACTGGTCTCTTCTCAACCAGCAATTCGCTCAGACTTTCCAGGCTTTCGCAGTGAACTCATGGAGTATGCTCACATCATTTCCAAGAGTTTTTCTGGCTCGTAATGTTGGTGCTATGACATTATCCCTTAGGGATTTGTAGCCTTGTCCCATCCCCCCCTCTCTGTGCCAAATGCTCAGTTTTCCATGGACAATGCTGTCACCATCTTCTGTACGAAGGGAAGGGGAAAGGAGAAAGGCAAAAGAGAAGGCCGAGCTTCCAAGAACCCAGAGTGGCAGAGTGCTTGATGCCTCCATCCAAGCATTCTTTGTTTTATAGTTTGTGTTCTTCCCCACTCAGTTTGGGGGACAGTTTTCCGAATAATGACATTTACTTTACACCTTTTAATAATAGCAGGTCAACTCTTTTTGGGATATTGTTTCCCATGCTGTGGTTCAACTAATTTTTCACATTTTTTTAAACCATTCTTCCTCCAAGGAGTTCAGGGTGGTGTAGATGGTCCCTTTCCTCACAACAGCCCTGTGAGGTAGGTGAGGCTGGATGCCCAAGGACATCCAGAAAGCTTCAAGACTGAGAGGGTATTCAGACCTGGATTTTCCAGGTCAAAATCCAACTTCTGAACCACAGCATCATAGACATCTGCCTGCCTCATTGAGGAAAGAAGGAAAAACAAAGGTGTGTATGTGGGGTGGGGGGAGAAATGAAAAATTAAAGAAACTGAATGTGAAACCAAAGCAGAAGGTAGGTTGGAAAGGCCTCCAGAAACTCCACTGGAGTTCAACATTCCTGTTCTTTCAGCTTCCAAGTCAGAGCCAAAAAAACTACTGGGAAGTTTCCCAAATCTCTCCCAAAGTTCCAGCAAGTTGGCCTTTCTTGAGTGGTAGTCATAAGTGGAATGAACATTGTCCCAGCAGCCCACCCTCTGTGGTATGAACCGCCTTTCCACTGTGGCTGCTCACCACTTTTTTCTCAGAAAGCTGATTAGTTAGGTATTTCTGCCACAAAGTTTACACTGTGCTTGTACCACCCTCAGGGCTAACTTTAGGAGATGTGGGGCCCAACTGGAAACATTTTTGAGGGGCCCCAGGTTCACAGCCAATCTTAGAGATATTAATAAAAATTTCTTGTAACCATTATATCTCTATGGAAGAATGGAAAGCAAGCAAAACAGTCACTTAAAGAGTGCACTGAGTTAATTGACCAAATGGATCTAAGCCCATATTTATATAAAATTTCATACACAACTAGCACGGAGCCCCCTTAGGCATGGGGCCCAATTGGGAGCAATTGGTCCTATGGGCTTAAAACCAGCCCTGGCCATACTAGGTGGGATTGATGGAGATGGACATTGAATGGGATCCACAAGATTCATCTGGATTTCACTTCCTCCTGGAGATGGGAATCTTGCTGCCAACACAAGGGGAGCCCTCTTGCTTTTACCACCACCAACAGAAAATTGAAAGCAAGAACGCCCATTTTCAATTTCCTGAATAAGCACAATGGGAGAAAGATGGAAAGAATTCTGAAAATAATTAAAATTGAGGATTGATTGTTTGGCCACCATTCAGACTAATGAAAAGGCCCCGCACACCTTGGGGAGTAGAAAGGAGATGTTTCCGGACCCGTTTCTGGGCCGGTTTTATCGAGCTAAGCAGTTTTTCAGATGATTCCTCGCATAATATGCCAAGGGAAATACACTCCATTTGTTATTTCTTTTTTAAAAATCAATGAGATGGAACATTCCCTCTAGACCTATAATATTTATTTCAATGTTCTGTCAATAAATATAACAAGGTTAGCTTTCTATCAGGTTAGCTGGAAAAAAATCATTGGAGGGAAGTTTTATTTGTTAGACTTGATTACAAAAAGCAGCAATCAATAAGGACAAATTCCAACCTTCCCCCCCCCCCATTGCCACCAAAAAAAAGAAGGAGTGCAAGAGCCCCAAGGAGTCATTCTGGGATAGTGTTATTAATTCTCCACAGTTGTGAGTCTGTGGTCATGGCCAGCCGGCCTTAGGAACTGCAGGACCCAATTGGAGACATTTTTTTTTGCAGGGTCCCAGGTTCACCGCCAAGGTCCATAGAATCTTAGGAATACAATATATTATAGAATTTATACCTCTGTGGTGGACTGGAAAGCCATCAAAATATGCTCTTAAAAGGTGCATGTGAGTTAATGGACTACATGGATCTCAGCACATTTTAATAGAAAATTGCACACATGCAAGCCTACAAGTGAACACACAAAATGTGTAGATGACCTTTGAAAAGTGAACAGCTACAAAACCCCTTGTTTCAGTGACTGTGAAATGTGAATATTTTTATTTAGTAAAAATATTGTTTTTTTATTTGTACCCAAGCACAGGGGCCCTTTAGGTGCAGGGCCCAATTGCTTTAAAGCCAGCCCTAACTCTGATGATGCTGTGCTCCCAGATTCTGGTTTTCCTTGGAAGGAAAAATGTGGTACTTGGTTTATTTACAAATATATAGATGGAGCATCAGATGTAGGCATGCAATATGTTCATTCCTATACTGTAAGTCAAGATCAGATTGCAGCAGAGACACTCCTGCACACTCCCTAAGGGTGCACACTGCACACATCAGCATTGAGCTCTGTGTCGTGGCTTCCCCATTCAGTCTGCGTCTCCCAGCTGCCCAGTCTTAAAGCTGCTTTTGTTCCATACAGACGCTGATCTTCACTGGGGAGGAGGGCAAGGCGCCTTGCAAGCTGGATCACTCCCCCATTCAGAACACTGCAGAGCCAGCAATGCCCCATTCAGAGGCATCACCTCCTGGTTTCTCCGCCAGTAATCTGCTTCATAAAGGAGGTGGCCAGCCAGCATTCATGTGCATAATCCATCTGCCCCAACAATATTTGTGTCTCGGTTGCGTGACCGTCAGCTGACTTCCCAGGGCTGGGTCTCCCCTCCCCCTAAGCTGGGGCTTTCTTGATTCAACCAGAAATGATGGGCCCACATGTGGGGCACAGAACCAGCTTTGCTCATCAGCTGCACTGCCATCTCTTGGGGTTTGATCCCAAGACTTTGTCAATTAAAAGCTCCAACCCAACCATCCCAGGTCTACATTGCAGCCTGATTCCCAGGCTGCTAGTTGTGTCTGAGCCAAACCAGTGGCAGGGCCTCTGTCAGGCGTCTTTGTCAACAGAAAGCCCCCTCCCCAACCGCCTTCACCTTACAGTGTCTCTCCCCGTCCCACCCCCATTCGCATAAGAACATGATTCAGGGTGACAGATGAAGGGGAAACAATTGTCAGAAGGTCACAATCGAGTGACCTTGGAGGAGCGGAGAGGTCACAGCCCACACAAATGGACCAAGTTAGACAATTCCTGAACCATGTGCTGGGGAAAAAGAGAACACTTAGCTCATGTCCTGAGCTGTGGCCTGGCTGTGGGGCTTGACAAAGGCTTGAACGGGAATGGCTTTATCATTGAAGGGGGCCCATCTTCTCCACCTCGGCTGCTGTACAGGCAGTTAACATTCCGATTAAATAATTACAGGCTTTGGTACTAATAACTATGTCATATTCAGTGTGAATTCAGGTCCCATGAGCTGCCAATTCAGAAAGAAAATCAAAGCAGGGATTGGAAATCAAAGCTGAGCATTTGCTCCCCTGGAGGCAATTTCAGGCTCCTCTCAAACTTGACATTTCACAAAGAACCAAGCCCGGCTCAGTCCTTTGGGCAGGTGAGCTCCCTCTCACTCATCCCCCCACCCAGCTGTGTGCACGTGCAAAGAGTAAGGCCCCATGCACACTGTCTCCAAATAGTGTACAACAGGTAGCATCATCAGCTCAGAGTCTTTGGCTCATGCGTTAAACTGCAGCTGCTACTTTCAACTTGTAATTTTCAAGGAGCAAGTACATCAACAACTGCAAACACACTTAGCTGAAATGTATTAACTCTCTGCTTGCCAGCAGTGATTAACAGTCAAAATCCAATCTACGCAGCTGCCCAGAGCACTGGCAGAGATTTCTTTCTTCCATTGTAGCAATAGATAAAAGCCTAAGCATTGAAATGCAGCTAGAACTCATTAAAAATTCTCTCTCTCTCTCTCTCACACACACACACACACACACACACACCCCTTATACATTAAAAAATCTGTGCTCTACTTTTAACATTCATTTTGGGTTCAATATACAGTTAATTGTTTCTATAAAAGAGGTAAATAGGGGGAACACTAAATGCTACCTTGATACCAGCCTCCCCTCACTCTCTAATGGCTCCGTTTTTTTAAAAAAAAGAACATTAAAAATGATAAGATAAATTTGCAGGTGAACGTGAGAGCAGTGGTGTCAATAGGGGTTTGTGTGGGGTGCAGATTGCACCAGCTGACGCACTTGGGGGGGGAGTCAGGGCCTAGGGGTAAAGGGGATAATTTGTACCTGGGCCCAGGGTCAAAGGGGGGCTCCAGGGGGGCCCAGGAGCCAAAGAAGGGGGCCCAGAAATATCCTGGAATCTTACATTTTCCTATCTACTCAGACTTGTTGCCTGCATGGAATGCTGGGGACACTACTGATGCCACATGGGTTGGTAGACCTGGGCTCCAAAGACTTTTCCAGCTGTCTCTAATCTCCCTCCACCCTGTTTTTCCCCTCCCTGCCCCGATTTCTGCTCATCCATCAGCACCCTCCCCCACTCTGTTTCACCCCTCTCCCTTTGCAAAGGGGCCCAAAAAGAACTTTGTACCCTCTGATAAAATTATTCTCAGAGGCCCTGGGGGGAGTGACACCACTAGCGCTAAAATTGTGAAAATCTTTGTATTTTCAAATATTATCATGATATATATCATTTGACGTGTAATCTCATGCAGAATGCAGTGAAACAAGACACGTTGAAATATCTGTATTCTATCAAAAACTGAGGCTAAGGTCAAAAAGGAAACAAAACTGCCTTATGGAACAAAAAGTGGATTTCTTTCACTCAAAATTGAGCAATGAGACTGAGCCAATGAGGTGTTATTGTGACACAGCAGGAAACCAATAAGGTGTTAGTATGAGTCAGCTCTCATTTTTATGCATCAATTTTAATATTAGAACTCTTAGGCTGCAATCCTATTTACAGTTACCTGGGAGTAAATCCCATTGACTATAATGGGACTGACTTCTGAGTAGATATGCATAGGATTGGGCTGTTATTGAGTTGTGTATGTGTGTCTTCAGGCTGGCCATTGTTTTTTGTGGGTGACTGATTTATTGGGTGGCCTGTACAGTTTAAATAAATAAATAAAGTAAATGTGGGTGACACCAACCCTAGGCATGCCACTGTATTTAGGCTGTGCATCTGATATTGCAATTTACTCTGTATGGTCTGGTACAGGAAGAGGTCCATCATGGGGGTGACACAATGAGCTCTCACACCAGGTCGTGCAAATCTTAGTGATGCTTCTGTGCAAGCACAAAATCTTAATGCTTGCTCCAAGCTTTGGTTTGAGGTTTATGAATCAAAGCACTGAGAAAGACCACCAGGCTTCCCTTGGGACACCCCCTCCCCTGCTTGTCACTTCAAGGGGTCTCTTCTGCTCCTGGTTCCCAGCTTGAAATGAATTGATGGCTTGGCGCATGCAGTCAAAGCTGATGGCAGGTGTCACTCTATTTTTTGTCTCCCTAAGCCCCAAGTTGCTGAATGAGAGAAAATGGCGACCATGGCAAGCACTGAAATTGCGCCCCTGTCCAAACCGAGAGGAGGAGATCATGGGGTGGGAAACCAAGTGAATTCCACCAAGTGAATTTATTCAGTTGGCTACGCAGAGAAGGGGAGATGGAGATGGGGGAAAAACCAGCCCTGTCCCACCAAATGAGTTTATGAAAAAACCTGCAAAAGTTAAGCCCCCTAAAAAAAGCAATGAAAAATTGTGTTCTGTATCTGTGGTTGGCCTGCTGCAGTGCTGTGCGACAATGGCCAGTCCTGGAAGCACCCTCCTGCCTTTTGGGAAGTCCCCAGAAACTGGTGCAAAAACGCACCACTGGCTGTGGTACGGAAACAGACCATCGGTAGAATATGTAAGTCTGTGCCCAGCTCCCACCTTCAAGTGGGGCCCAGGGCAGATGTTCCCACTTGCCACACCCTAGACATGCCACTGTTCATGGAGCCCTGATATGGCATACCCAGGGGGAAAAGGGGTGCAAATGCCTCAGGTGCCAGGCAGTTTGGCGCTTAGGGATGGCGGCACCACGACCCACTCCCCCCCACCATCAGTTTTCTGAGAGATTGGGAACTGCATGGACAGTGGCTGCAGGAATGCAGCCACTGTTGCCATGATTGCGCGCACATCTAAGGGCCACCCTGGTGCTTCTGGCTGGGCCAGCCACCCTCCTCTCCTCCCCTTTCTTTAAAGGGGAGGAGAGAGGGCAGATCAGCCAGGAACTGCACCGAGAGTGGAGCTGGCCCTCCTCTCCTCCCCTTCAAAGAAAGGGGAGGAGTGGAGGGCAGCTGGCCCAGCCAGAAGCAATACACACCTCCTACAATTTCGGTTTAGCAGTGGTGCGAAAGGCTCCATTGGAGCCTGGGCTGCCTCCTTCCCCCCCCCCTTTTCTTCAAAATGGGGAAAGGAGGAGGCAGCATGGAAGCAACTGTGGTGACAGTGACTTCACCGCAATTACCTCCAGGTGGGGAGGTGGCAAGCAAGGAGGTGGCCCCTGGCAGGGAACCCCCCCAGGACCGCCACTGGAGCCCTGCACAAAATGCCTTCAACAACCTCTGTGGAAGGGTGATGAAGCCTGAGACTATGTTCCCCTAAGCAAAACAGAGCAACACAAATAAACCAAGGAACAATCCTTCCAGAAGCCTGCCCATCCAGTGTGATGTTAGATAGTAAGAGTGTGATGTGTTTGCATTTTTTTTTCTGCCACCATGTGGACTAGAACACTGTTGGGAATTTTTTAAAATGAAATTTAGAATTTAGTCCAGATGATGGCACCAGGCACCCTATCCAGGTGCCAGGAAGAAAGCCAGCTATCTGGCTTTCCACCAAGATTCTTAAGCCACATTTCAGTACTACTCCAAGACTCCTCTTCACACAAAGAGAGACACCCACAGTTCTCAGGTGACGCCCACAGTTCAAAGACTGCAGAAAAGGATGACAGTCTCTGCTAGGCGTGTCGATGTACATCACATTACTGGAGAGATCCTGGAACAGATTATTCAGCGGAATGTCTGTGAGTGCTTGCAAAATCATGGGGTGATTTCGAGGAGCCAGCAAGGGTTTGTCAGGAACAAGTCGTGCCGGGCTAATCTCATTTCCTTCTTCAAGAGAGTGACTGCACTGGTAGAGCGTGGGAACCCTCTGGACATGGAGTACCTAGAATTCTGCAGGGCATCTGACAAGGACTCCTGTGATATCCTAGTGGATTACGGAGTTAAAATGTGGGTTAGGTGATGCTGTTGTTAGGTGGGTTGAGCAACAGCACTTGTGAAAAGGGTCTAAGAGCCCAAGCCTATTCCCCGCCACGCTAAAGCATGCAGCTGTACCACAAAAGACGCACACTGCATGCTATGGGGGCAGAGGTATATCTATGGTGTGGCAGGTGGGAACACCTGTCCTGGGCACCACTTGAAGGGGGGCACCACTGCAGCAGCTTTCCAGCTGACTTTCTTCTTTTGCCAAGCTGTGATAGAACTCCGAGCACAGTGCGCTCCAAGTAAAGTGCCCTGCTCCGAACCAGGAAGTGACATTAAAGCATCATGTGATCTTGCAATGTCATATGATGCCACTGGAAATGCCAGTGGGGAAATTGGGGGGGGGGGGTAGGAACATGAAGGCAAACAGTTTTACTTACCTTTGTGTAAGACTATAGGCCACCTATGAAACATACACCAGCTATTTGGTGGCATATGTCCAAGGAGACCCATAGGCAGCCTGTAAGCTTACACAGATGTAAGTAAAACTTTTTGTTTACCTCCCATTTGCCTTCAGGTCCCCGTTCCCCCCCCCACCATAGCCTGGAGCACTTGCCTTTTTAGTGTGCCTGCATGCTATATCATAGTGGGGGATAGGATGGGCTCAGAGCCATCTCTAGAAGGGTGCAGATAGGGTGAGGGCTTGAGGCAACTCAGCCAGTGGGGGGGGGGGGCTATTATGGCTGTATACCTGTCATGAAATCACAGGACCCGAGGTGGCTGCCCTAGTGGCTCTGCCCAAGGGACGGCTGATCAGGCTCATAGCCTAGACTTGAGGGAGAGTTTCCTAACTGTAGCGCTGTCCAGCACTAAAACAGTCTGCCTCCTAAAGTCATGACCTCTCTTTCATTGAACTGTTTCAAACAGAGGCTGGACAGCCACCTGTCAGGGATGTTGTAGCAGTTGTCTGCATTGATCGGGGGGGTTGGACTAGATGACCTCCAAGATCCCTTCCATCCCTTAACAATCTATGATTTTTCTCTGCACTTAGAATACATGCAGTTCTCCTACATGGAACTTAAAGCCATACAAGAAAACCATTTTCTGCATGGAGTGTTTCAATGTCCAGAGTGGGCAATTTCAGTATCAACTCAATTGACATTTCTGAGTCAAGCCCCCCTTTTCCAGCTCATGAGCTCTTGTCCCTGCCATGGGCAGATTCCTTGAGCTGGCCTTTCAGCAGACCTCATTCTCACAAAGGCCAGCCATGGTTTGAGCAAGACGAAGCCTTTCTAAAGGAGACCAAAATCTCTCTGCACCTCCCCAGCTAGGAGGCAGCTTGGTCCTGATGCAGTAGGAGCTGCACTATTGAGCCTTATTTATAGTCCTCCTCTGTCTGGTTCATTTCCTCCAACTTCCCTGCAGAATGATCTGAATAGAAATGACACTATTGACTCTCTGGGTAACAATAAAGGCCTTATAGAAATAAGATTTTTATAGTTTCAAGACTGAGGGCCTGAAGAGCGTAAGAATTATGGTGTGCAAGGAGAAGAAGAGGACTCCTGCTGAGGCCATTTGGAGAGACCCATGATGCTGGATCTCCTGCTCAGCTGGCTGTTCTTTCTTTCTTCTTTGAAAAAAAAAAAAAATTTCCCCTCCAGTTTGGTCTAACACAGGCTCCACATTGCTAAAGAAGTGATTCTCTGGAATAGTTTTAGGGCCCAATCCTATCCAACTTTGCCGCATTGATGCAGCTGCAATGCAGTCCTTGAGGAGGCCTCCATGACTGCCACCCCACTGTAGGATTCAGTGCATGCTCCATTGGCATGGCTACATTGAGGTTGGAAAGTTGAATAGGATTGGGCCCTAAAACTTCAACTGGGTCAGCTGTGGCTGCTACCTAATTTATAAATGTCAAGGGATGTGGCTATAACTGTGGTTTAGGCAACAGTGCCCCCCCCCCAGTAGAAGCTTGTTTAACCGCTGATGTACATAGCCTAACCTGCCCTGTCAAATTCATAACCCAACAATAACGGAATCACAACCCACTGGTGAGTCCTGGATCCACAGTTTGGAAACTGCTGCCTTAGTACTTTGGGAGTTGGACTTAGACCTGGAAGATTCATGTTCAAACCCCTGCTAAGTCACGAAATTTCCTGGTTGACCTGGCGCAAGTGTCTCTCTCTCTCTCTCTCCTCACCTACCTCACAGGGTTGTTGTGAGAAAAAAGGAGGGAAGGAATTATGAACACCACCCTGAGCTCCTTGGAGGAAGGTTGGTATAAAAATGTGAAAAATAAATAAAATAAACTTCACAGATGTTTGCACACTGCCACATGAAAGTTACCACTGTGTGTGCATGTATGTCTGTGCAGAGGGTGTACAGTTGTCTGCACATATTTAGATTTAGGTGTTCTCTGGACAAAAGAAAAGTAAGCCAAGCACTGCAATCCAAGGAAGAAAGCATCAGTACCACAAAGCAATGAGAAGCACAGAGATGAAAGGGGGCAAAGGCAGACAAACCAACCCCAAACAACAGGGCAGTTCTGGACCGACCTCTGGATGCCAAAATGTTACCAAGATGGAAAAAAGCACCCGCAGCTGGACAAGTGCTTGGAAAAGGGGGCTGCTCTTGCCCAGATCAATGCCTATACCAAACAACTTGGAGTCTGAATTTCATCTCCCTAAGCAAAGTGGCTCCTCCTGGATCCCAGGACTTAGGCTGACTGATGCTGCCAGCTTCTGGCTTGATTACACTCAGCAGGGAACCCTTCTTGGTGATGAGAGAAAAATATTCAACAACCTGTCTCTGCAATCACAGCAGAGAGGGATACAGAGGGAGTGATTTTTATATGATGCTTTGCTACGTGCCTGAAAGTGCCTGCACTTCGTTGTGAGCCTCTCCTGCGCCCTCTGAGACCAACTTTCTAGCCAAGTTCCAGGAGGTCTGCAAAGGCCTTTCCAGGTCAAGATCTTCTGTTGGACAAAGCGGGGAGAGGAAGGTTCCAGTTCCTAAGAGTCCTTTAAACACCCATTGCCTTACCTATGTCGAAAGTGGTGCTTCTCATTCATGCAGGCTTTTGCAAGTGCAAAATCCACATTCACACACAGTCACTTTACTTTGGCCAGAAGGCTCCATACCTGGACCCTTCTTGTAAGTGACAAGGATTTGAGAAATGCCAGACCTTGGCACCCACTGACCTTTATTTTCAATATTTTCTTTTTTCAATTCACTCCGCCAAGTACCACAGTATGTGGCATCTATAGACTTCAGAGCAGGGGTGTCAAACTCGTTTCACAAAGCAGTCCAAATAGCAATCATGGTGCCCGCAGAGGGCCGGAAGTGACAACATTAAGCAGGAAGTGATGTCGTTAAACAGATGATGGCCAGAAAGAAGCACTGATCTCATGCAGAAATACATTTTCATTTGTTTGAAAATGAATGTTTTCATTCCTTGGAATGTTTTCATTCCAAGGGCACATTTTTATAAATTATAATTCTAAACAGTTTGAAAGTGTACTAGATAGGTGATATAGGTGATATAGTGTCAGTCAGGGCCTAGGAGAGGGGGGTAAAGGGGGTAATTTGTACCTGGGCCCAGGGTCAGAAAGGGGGCCCAGGAGCCAAAGGAGGGGGCCCAGAAATTTCCTGAGATTTTACATTTTCCAGTCCCACCCAAACCCGCTACCCATGTGGGATGCTGAGGGCATTACTGTGGGCACATGGCAGCGACTACTGCCACAAGCCATACACACCAGGCCCAGGAATGCACACATTCCTTAACAGTGTCACATCTGGGAGAAAATTGACCTGCCTCAGTGGTGCTTTGGCTTATGGATCTGCTAACTATGAAGGAGTATCAAGGAGCTCAGGAACACAGCTGTGGAACTGCAGCTGTTGCAGAAGTCAGTTTTGGTATACATAAATACAGTGATGCTAATCTCTTGCAATGATTTTCTATATTTGAAAGATTTTAGAGAGATTTAGGAGTGTGTTTGGTTTTCCATATCTAGGTAGACCTGCCTGCTCTGTATTCTGACTATTCTGGCTGTTGCCACTTTTCCCTGCCTGTTTTGTCCTCATTCTGCCACTGCCGAACCCCCCTTGGGAAGGGGCCCAAAAGAAACTTTGTACCCCCTGATAAAATTCCTCTCAGAGGCCCTGGTGTCAGTAGATGCAACCACATGCATTTAGAGGTGTTAGAGAATATGTAGAGGTGTTGGGGGTTTTTGTGTTTGTTTGGTTTTTTTTTCAGATTTTTCAGATTTGGAGGTTTTTTTTAATAAAAATGAGAAGTGCAGAAAGTGGTGTTACATGCTTTTTTTCATTCACTGAAGAAACCCACTTCTAGACAATGGGTTTTATTGCACAGAGAAACTTTTAGAGTACAGAGAAACTGGTCTGTCATCTGTGAAACAACCTCGCTTTATATCCAAGAGCACTTTGTCCTTGTTTGGTTTTTAGAAGTCTCCTGAGATGTGCTCCCTTGTTGGGCTCCTCAAAAAATTAAAAAGCCACTTCTTTTTGTGATGTGAGAAGCTTTTCATTCATCCAGCATGGCTCTGACAAGCCTGCTCCATCACAATAAGCCCATGGAGGAGACACAAGGAAGACCATGTGGCCATAGCACTCCACTAGGAGTGGAGGGGTAACAATTCTTTCAACCGTCTGGTTTGTTGTCCCCTCTCTGCTCCTACTGCTGGGCTTGAAACATCTTTGGAGATACTGGGAGTTCTGACCTGAGCTGCACTGGGGACCCACAAATACTTTTGGGCACTGGGTGCAGCCAGCCCCACCAACCCCTCCCCTCTGCACAGCCCCTGCATGTGGTCCCACCGCAGGGAAGCCCCAGCAGGATCTCTGCTTTCCCCCCCCACACCCCACCACGGGCTGCGCAGGGCCCTGCTGCCTCCTCAGCTGTTCTTCACGCTCCCCCCTCCAAGTGCTTCCCTGTTAAGCAATGTGATAAGAACATGCAGTCACACTTGGAACAAAAGTGTCTGGTGCGTGTATTTTCGTTTGGTCTAAAAAGGGAGCCGGGTTGTGCTGTGTGAATGTTCACATGCTTTAAATCACCTCTGTTACTGGAGCTTTGAGGAGGGGGCCACAAGCCAACCCCTTCTGCCATCTTCTCTTACAGGCTTCAGGCAGGCAAAAGCCCCATGGAAGCAGCAACCCGTTTGGGGTGGGGAGGGAGAGAAGGGTGTGTGATGCTCTTGAGCACAAAGCTGGAAGCCGAATTGAGATAAAGGATTCCCCCCTCCCCCCCCTAGAAAAACCTAATTTATTTTCTGGAGTGTGGAATATCGTGGCTTGTTTGCCATTTTCTAAGAAATTATCATTTTAACTTTTCTGCATGTCTTCCCCCTTCCCCTTGCTTAATTAAACTGTAAGTGGAAAACCAAAAAGAGGGGGATCACCATTATGGCATGTAAAAATGATTAAAATATATTTACAATCTAATTGTTCCCCTGGAAATGATAAGCTGGGCAAGTTGGGAAAGTTGCTCCAGCCTCAAGCAAATAAAATTTCAGCAATAACCAGTCATTTGGTGGAACAAAACAGAGGCTCTCTCCTGCTAGGAAAAGGGTCAAATCCAAGCAGCTTGACCCCACCTGCCTCGCCCATCTGTTGAGCGGCCAATGTGTTTGAGAGAGACTAGGTTAGGAGCAAACGTGTCTATATCTGTGGCTATATATAAGCATCTCAGAACCTTGTGGCAGCCTTGTGATTATGCTGGCACAATAGCCTGCTACTTTTGCACCCACTACTGGGTGAGAACAACTTCAGGAAGCTCCCCAGTCTATCTTTCCTACTTACTTACAGTCAGAGAGGAGAGGAAAGATAGGCTGAAGGGGGGGGGGGTTGCTCCTAGCTGCAGGGGACAGATGGCAGCCCAAAGCTTGACTGTGGCGCAATCTTCACCAGCAATCTTTGTGAGAAAAACTCTTTTCTCAGCTGCTCGGTGAGAATGTAGGAATTCTGGGCCTGGGGTGGGGAGAGAAGGATGCAGGAGCAACAGGGGGGCCTGCATTGCAAAGCCCCCCAGAATTCACACAGGCTCTCTTTATCAGACACTCTCATGCCCACAGAGATGTACACATGAGGTTAGAGCTATCCTTCTCTGCCTAGCAGCACTAGAGAGTCACTGTTGCTCATTCACTCATGTTCTGCCCTGGAATCTGCTTCCAATGCCAGACCTCTAATGCGGCACACAAATCAAGAGAGCCTCTGAGCATATGTAGGGCAGGCACTGGGGATTCATGATCAAGCAGGGAGGCTTCTATCATGCATGAACTCAGAAATGTTTCTTTTTCAGATTGGAATTACTAGCAAAAGTAGATTTGAATTACTTGCTCGGCTGCCCTGGTAGGGCCAGCCTAAAGTCTCCACTTCTTGGTCTGGAACCACAAAGAGATACCAGCTGAATGAAAGGCACAGTGACTTTGCAAAGAGATCAACCACTCTGGCTGGGGAGAAGGAGGAACCTCAGGTGGGGCGGGGGTGGAACTGTCAGCAATGGTGCACACCAGATCTTATCCCCTCTTTTGAAACCTCCCTGCCCCTTTTTTCTCCTTGGACATGTGCCACCAAAATTGGAGACCCATAGATAACTCCAGGGCTTATACAGAGTAAGTAAAAATATTTTTACGTACCTCTCTTTGGGTCATTTGGGTCTTTGGGTCATCCCCCCCCCCGCCCACATAGGATGCAGTGCATGCCTTTGGGGCATGGCTGCATTGGCAGTGGTGGCTGGAGATAGGATTGGGCTGTTTGGGATGAAGAGGGATGATGTGCAAGACTCTCAGGTCCAATATCCATGTGGGAGGCCAAATGCAAAGGCTGTCAAGAAGCAGAAAGACAAACAGCTGAAATTACTGAACAGCTGGAACTTATGCAGATTGTCATATGAAGTTGAGTGGTGATGATTTCACAGTTCCACTATTTTCCATACAAACTAAGAAGATACAATTTCACATATTTACAGTTTGTTGACAAGAAAAATCTGACACATCTTGAGAGTTTTCAGTACCACTGGAGATGAATCTGCTCAGAAATTTCTGGATTCCCAAAGAAAGGGCAGAGAGGGGTACTTCCAAAATTCTTAAACATACTTCCAAATGCAGGGACAGCATGACACGGAACTCTGCCTTGGGTCTGACACGTCTGCATTACAAAAAAAAACAACCCAAAACCCTTACTGTGCTTCTACCATGGGAGGAGTATGGTAAGGAGGGGAATGATCTGCTTCTTGCTTGAGCAAGCAGGAAGCAGATCATTGCAACTTCCATCAGTGGCTTGCTTCGGTGATGGGTTGGAGCAGTTGCCTCAGGTTTGGTGGGGGATGTGCCCATCTCTGCCCACCTACTTGCTCCTACTCCTCCACCTTCTCCTCCTTCCAGTCTCTGGATTGAAAAAGAGGGAGGGGGACAGAAAGAAAGAGGAAATGCAGAGGGATGGAGAGTGCTGAACTAGTTCATTGGAAAGTAAGAAGGGCAGAGACTGGCATATCACCAGGTAAAGGAGGGCAGCATTTGGCATGTTCGTTCAGGTGTTGGCTCAGGAATGAGGAAGTCGTGGGGTTGCAGTGAAAACAACCTCAGGGTGAAAGGCACCCCAAATTCTCCATCCAGACCCTTCGCAATCTGCCACTGATGTAACCCACATCAGCTGGTCTCATGGATAGGTTGGTCCTGTTCAAAGGAGACCGGAAATGCAAGTTTTTGAGGGTTTTTAAAGCAGCACGATCGGAGGTCTACCGCAGCCTGGCAGAAGACGAATGACGGCTTGAAAGCTGCTATAGAGGGCAGGGGGAGGGACAGCAGCCACATTGTGAAGCCGCTGCTGCCCTCCTCCAAACCAGGAAGTGATGTCAAAGTGATTGGTGATATCACAACATGATGTGATGCCATGAAGTCACTGCCCCAGGTGCCACTGCCCCGGATATGCCGCTGCCTCTCTCCCTCTGTTGCAGATTGCTCTTGTGAGCAAAGCAGTCACTTTCTTCCAAACAGAGGGTGGAATTGCTTTAACAAATGTGTCACTTTGACAAAGATACCAATCAACCTTTGTTCTTTTCACACCCAACAAACATACAGGACCTTGGAGGATACAGTTGGTAAGGAGGGAGCCTTAATTAAGCATCCTAGCAGAGAATTGCTCCTTGCTTGCTTTTTTTCCCCCCAGCATAAATCAGAAGCAACTTTGATGCAATATCATTTTCATCTAATCAGCAGCATTCCAAAATTACCATGTTGTTTTTCCATTAGAAGTTCTATTAGAAATCAGATAGCGTTGTTTAAGGGAACGGCTTCCCTAACATTTGCCTAGGTTGGCACGTGTCGGAGAAGAGGTGTGGGGATCGAAACCGACACATGGTTCAGGTGGAAAAGGGGCAGACAGTAGCAACAAAACTGCTGTCGGTTTTTGAAGGAGATGCACAGATAAAAATCAAAAGGGCTTTATAAATAAAGCATGACTTGCGCCAGCCCTTTGCAGTCACAGAAATATGTTGGGCGACTGAAAAAGCAAGCCAGAGGACACTGTTGGACTTCAGATGCCACTTGGGGCAGAGGAGCTGGCAATCCTGGGCAGGTAGGAGGCAGCCACCCCATTCCCCAATCTTCCTGCCTTAGTTCTTGTACTGCACCTAAATAGGTGTAGTTGATCCCTGGTATCCACAGATCCAGCATCCAGATTTGACTTGCTGTGGATGCTGTGGATACTGGGGAAAGCCATTTCCAGTTTGCTTGTCAAGCTAGAGTGGCATGGGTTTGTGAGGTGTCCTGGAATGGATTCCCATGGATCCCCTGGAACTGATTCCCTCCTAGTGGAGGTCACACCTGTACAGTCAGTTCTCTCTACGCTCAGATTTGTTACCTGCAGATTAGCTTATCCACAGGAGACAGGATTGCCACTTACCTCTCAGTATTTGTGGGGTGTTCTTGGCTATCCATGTTCTCCGTGCCATTTGTGGCCATCCTCAAGATATTTGTGGCAACAGGAAGCCAGCAGAGACCCTTGGCAAGGCAGTGGAGACCTTCAAAATGGCACCTGCAACTAGCATGGAGTCCTATTCTCTGGCATTCTGAAGCTTCTCACAGCCATCCTAAAGGGCTCTGTCCAAAGGATGAACTGAAGCAGTGAGGTGCGGTGGACAAAGCACTGGAACTTATACCAGGAAAATCCAAATGGCTACTCAGTTCAGCCATTGCTGCTCCAGGGTGAT
The DNA here is from genome assembly GCF_035046505.1 of Tiliqua scincoides. Lineage (NCBI taxonomy): Eukaryota > Metazoa > Chordata > Lepidosauria > Squamata > Scincidae > Tiliqua > Tiliqua scincoides. The sequence continues at coordinate 9,098,367 of NC_089830.1, read as the reverse complement.
CTGGAACCAACTCTGAGTCTAACCTACCCATAGGATTGTGGTGGGACTGAAATGGGAGGGGAGTGTAATTTAGGCTGCCCTGCGTCTTACTCCAGGTTGCAGGCAGAAGGAACAGCTGATCTGACCTGTAGGATGTTCCTGCAGCTTCCAAGTCCAGCAACCTCAGAAGCCAGTACATTCCCCCCACCCTGAGCTGTCATAGCTGCTGTCTCTCAGCTCATCTCTCATAAGCTGAGCTGCCTGGACCTGCAGGCTGCTTACAAGCTACTATCAGCCCTGGCAAATTAACACCCCCTACAAGGAGAGGGGGCCTCCAAGGTGCCACAAAGCTATCTTTTCCATGCACCAAGTGCAGAAACTCCACAGTTACATAGTCTTTAAAAAAAAAAAACTCAAGTTTTGATGGCAGTTCCTATTTTGTGAATTTTGAAAACAAATTTTGTGTGGGTGTTTGTGTGTCTGGTTGACCTGGCCAGAGAAACCCCAGAGCCAGCACACACAAACACAGAGCAGCAGTGCAGCCTGGTCTCCCTGGAACTCTCTGGCCCTGAGGGCATGACGGGAATCTTTAATGTCAAGATTTGCCCATGAAAGGCCCTTCCTCCTGCCTCCCTAGGGAAGCAGCGGGGAGGCAGGAAGGCAACAGACATTCTGCAATCGGCCCACCTCCAATCTGCTCCCCATTCCACTGGTCCACCACTCGCCTTGCATGCAAAATGAACCAGCTGTTGCGGGACTCCACAAAAGGCAAGAGGTGCCATCAATGACGGGGAGGTCAAAGGGCAGGTCTGTTTGGCAAGGGCAGGGAGGGGGTCCCTGCAGCTCCTCTTGTGTGACTGCCCCCTTGTCCCCAGGGAGGAGGAGGCTCTGACATGCACAGACATACACACTTATTTACACGTCCCTTCTTGTGCAGTAGAAGTGGAATGGGATTCCCAGGAACAGGATTGCCTTCCTGATGCTCAGTCTGTGATCTGATGCTCGGTCTCTGAGCAGGCTGGAAGCTTCGCTCTCCCACGGGGAAAACAAACTAGAAGATGGAAGTTCACGTTGAATAAAAGGGGGGGGGGCTTCTTTTTCTCTTGGATTGGAAAACCCCACCCAGCTTGGTTATTCCATTTGTTTCTTCTTGACCCTATAGTACACCACCATTACTGGTCAGCAGTGGAACTTATATCCTTTTTCACAGGGTAAGACACACACATGCCTTGCACTTCTTTGCTCTGCCACATTTCACAGACTGACAGTGGGTCGTCACATTGTTTCTGGATATTTTTTTTTGCACCAAGTGTCATCAGCACAGTCACAGGAACACAGGAGGGTGACATCCTTTCAGGTGACTGTGCGCATGTACCTAGCCCAAGACTGAGTGTGGTACTCTTGGGATTACCATAATCACGTCTCTCTCTCTCTCTCTTTTTTTTTTTTGGAGAGGCCAGCATGTTGCAGCAACTTTAGACTCCACAGTCTGCAAAGGAATGAGGAAACTTGCGGGTGCAGGATATGGGTATTCCCACTGCCCATTCACACTGTATAAGAATTATGTGGAGAGCTGGCTGAAGGGGATGGATCTTACTGGCAAAAGTGCACACCAGAACCTATCCCCCATTTTTTAACCTGACCTATCCCCTTTCTCTCCTCAGACTTATACCAGATACATAGCTGGTGTGGGTGTGAGGAGACTCCTAGGTGGCCAGGTAGCCTACCCAGAGTTTCTAACTTACTTTTGTTTGGACTTCTGGTCACCCCACCACCAGCACCACTGGATGTAGCACAGGCTCTATCAGCACAGCTACATCATCATCAGAGGTGTAACTAGGGTGGAGCCTGAGGGGCAAGTGCCCCAGGGGCTATGCCAGGGGGGGTGCAACGTGAAAGGCAGTCACTTCCAAGTGATGTCACTGCCCCAGGCACCAGGGCTTCTAGTTACGCTCTGATCGTCATCAATGGTGGAGATGGGATTGGGCTGTGGATCTACTTCCCTCTAGTTTCAACCTATTGGTTCTAGTCCTGCTTTCAGGAGTCACAGAGAGTAAGTCCACCCTTCTATGTGTCAGTCCTTCAGATACTCAGAGGAGGTTCTTGTAGCTCCCCTTAGTTTTCTCTTGCCTGCCACTCAGTCTGTTCCAGCTTATAATGTCCTTCACATTAGGCCCCATGTAACTATATTTTGCCTTGGTCTTCCAACTAATATTGAACTGGGAAGGGTTGTTTAGGCTGAAACAGATGATGCTGCCCCAATCATTTGCTGGTGATACACCTCATTAATGCCTGCCTGTTGCATCTCTACAAGGCACAGCACCTCCCCAAACTGGGGCAGGAATATAGGATACATAGTTGTTAAACAAACTGTAATCATTAACATATACAAACGAGCAATCCCTGTCTCAAAGTCACAATCGGTAAAGCAGTAATGTAACAAGAGAAGCAAAAAGAGGATCTAACAATATATAAAAGCAGCACTAAAAATAATTCACAGGCCTACACACATTTTGTTCTTTGAAGTTAGACCAATTCCTGGATAAATTTGAGATGCTGAATCCAAAGATGGCTTCTGTTTTGCCCAGTCGACTCTCATTTCGCCGGTACGGCATAGCCACCTTTTTAGATTACTTTAATCATTGTATAGCAGCAGTGGCATAGCTAATGAAAGAATAGCCTGGTGCCAACGGCAAAATGATGCCCTGGAAGTGACATAGCTAAGGCATTTGTTACCGGGATCAAAGAGGATTTTGTTGGGTCCCCCCCCCCACAATGAAATCAAATTTAATTAATCAAAATATAAATATTCAGTTTAATTGGCCACAACTTTTGATAGAATATAGATATTCCAATGTGGTTTGTTTCATTGCATTCAGCATTAAATTTCCAATGATGAATAACATGATGGTATTATTTGTACATACCAAGGTTTTCACAATTTTGGCTACTAGTGTCAAACTCAACTTGTTACCCCCTAAAGCTTGTTGGCCAGTATTGCCCCCTGCACTCCCTTAGCTATGCCACTATACAGAAGAAAGAATTTTGGCAGGTGCAGCTTTTTAAACCCTTCCATGTTGGGCCCCTGCCAAAATTCCCTCTTTTATATAATGGTTAAAGGGACAGGCACTCTGTCCCTTTTTGTATCTGGTCACCCTGATCAGATGGAAACACATGCCAATTTATGAGACATCCCATTTTACGGCCTCCCCCATTCTTCTTGGGAAGTTTCCCATTAAGATAGATACTCCGGGGTAATCTTTCAACACATTATGAAATGTTGACTGACCTCCTAAATATTTAGTGCAACAAAGCAAGGACCAGCCAGCATTAAGGCTGCAGACTTGCACTCTAGGGTGGGGAGATGGCATGGAGCTGTGTGAAGAGTCAGATCTTTCAAAGGCAAGCAGCAGAGATCAGTCAGATGAAATGTTTGCGGTGACTTTGAAGGCAAGTATTTTTATCCACACTTCGGCTGTACTTTATGTCCTTTCCAAGGCTATAATTTTTAGTATCTAGGAGAGCCTGTGGGTGAGACATCTCAAATGGCACATATTTTCCTTCTAAAGTTTCAGAAATGGAAGTGTTTGATGTAAAAGTGTAGCAAAATCAAAAAAACAAAAATAAAAAAAAAACTAACTTACAAGAAAATTATTTTTTGAGAGCATTTGCCATTTGCTGTGCAGTTTTCAAAAATAAAGTTCTTTTAAAAAAAATTTCTGGGTCTTTCTGAAAACAACGCAGTAGTCTGTGCATAACCAGCATATGGATAACTGGTTAGATCTGCCTTCCCCAGACTGGGCCACAGCTGGCAAATCAACTGAAACTCATAAATGTGCTTCTGGTTACCACTATCACCACGGTAGCCAGGACACCTGCATCTTAAGCATTCTCAGTTGTTAATGTGTGTCTGTGGTGTTGCCGAGCTTAAGAGCAATATGGTCAAGGGCTATTGAGACTGCCTGAGAAAATTATGGCAGTGATGAGTGTTGGAACACAAGTTTTTTTTTTTCAAAAGATGATCATTCTGATCTCAACAAATGCTTTAGTTCAGCATTTCTCAAACTGCGGGTCGGGACCCACCAGGTGGGTCACGAGCCAATTTCAGGCAAGTCCCCATTCATTTCAGCGTGAATTTTATTTTTAATATATTAGATGTCACCCTACCATGATATGTGACTGCATTTGGGGAAATGTGACTGATCTATGAAACACTTTTAACAGGCTACTATGTATATGCTCTGAACAATGATAGTCAATGGGGCTTACTCCCAGGAATACTTGGGGAATTTTTTTTAAACAGGTCAGCAACTGCTTGGGAAAGTTAGAAGGGTTCTTCGTTCTTTTAAAAAAAAAATTTAAACTTACACTTATTATAAACTTTTAATTTACTTGATTGATTGATTTGATTTTGTCATGAGGGGTGTTAAAGATTTTCCCCCTTGATTATGTTACTTCTGGCCATGATATCACTTCTGGGTTAATGTCATCACTTCTGGTGGGTTCCAACAGATTGTCATTCTAAAAGTGGGTCCCGGTACTAAAAAGTTTGAGAACCATTGCAAGTTTAGTAGTACACTCGTCTGTCTTACATTCTACTCAGGTTGTTTTAATGTGAAAGCTATTTGCATCTTGATAGCCAGCGCATCATGTGCTGGTAGAACGAATCTGCTGGGGAACTGCATAGTCTGATCTATGTTGTGAGGCTTTTTATGTAGGAGACGGGCAGCCCAATCCTGAGCTGCCCACAGCGCCCAGGCTCGGCGGCTCCGTGGAGGACTGCCACCAGATCCAGCACTTCCCACACTACTGCGGGAGGCACCTCGAGAGAAGGGGACATTCGTCCCCCTTCCCCTGAGTAAGGAAAGCAACCCCGCAAGCGTGCAGCCCTCCACGAGCACCTTGGATCCTGCGGAGCTCATGTCCGTGGATCTGCCTCTCCCCCTCCCCAATACGCCTCCCACCCGCCCCCTGGCATGCCTCCCCCCTCCCCAGAACGCCTCCCCCATGCCCCCCAGCCACGCCCCCGCCTCCCATTCCGCAGCCCGGCAGTCCAGGAGACCCCTGAGCCATGGAACCCGGGCAACCGCCACACGCTAGCCTAGCTCCAGCCGGCACTGGGCTAGCTCCAGTGGGAGCCCAGCGGTGAGTCCTGCAAACATGCCTTAAGGCACGTTTGCGACTGTGGTCTGAGGCATGGAGCCGTGCCGTGGATAGCTGTGCTATCCAAATTTCCAGCTCTGGTGTAACCATAATGCAGACCTGTGGTAAGAGAACACGTGTTTCCATACCTTGAGCAGGCCCAAGTGACTGCCCCTCCACTGCAGGATGCAGCCCACATCTCACTGGCACAATTGCACCAGCACTGGAAAATTGGATAGGATTGGGCCCTCAGCACACACCCCAGACCTGATGAGGTGAGGTGGAAAAGGGAGATCTTTCCTTTTCATATAATTGGCCAGAAGCACCCCTGAAGGAAGACTCACAATCAGAATCACTTAGTAGCAAAGAACCTTCAGATAGATCTTTAGAGGCAGGAATAATGTCTGTTGTCTTTTGCCCCCAATTCAGTGCTGGCTCCAGCTTTTGGGGGCCTTGGAAAGAAAAGTCCTGAATGGTTTGCTCGCCCATGCTTTGGAAACCATATGAATGTACCCGTTACTCACTCACCACCCATGACAAGATAACAGTTGAACTTCAGTGAGCCACAGAACTAGGAACATCAAACAGATTCAGATTTCTGAATCAAACATTATATGGTGATATCTCACCAGTTCTTAAACTCTCGAGTGGAGTTTGAACTAGTGAGCACACAAAAACCCAAGGTGAAACATCTGGTGGGCTGTGACCAATTACCCAGCATGTAATTAGTCTGTGGAACTGCTTGCCACAGGATGAGGTGGTAGTGTCTGCCTAGATACCTTTAAAAGAAGATTGGATAGGTTTCTAGAAGAAAAGTCCATCACAGCTTATAAGCTATGATGGGTACTTGCAAACTCCTGGCTCTAGAAGTAGGTTTTCTCAGATGGCCAGGTGCAAGAGAGTGGCAACGAGATGCAGGTATCTTGCTGACTTGTGTGCTTCTGGAGGCATCTGGTGGGCCACTTTGAGCTCCTGGAAGCTGGAATAGATGGGCCTTTGGCCTAATCCAACAGGGCTCTTCTTCTGTTCATATGTTTCTTAAAGCTGATTTGCTTGCAGGGTGGAAATCTCTCTTTTAAAATAGGAAGAGATCTATTAAACCTCTCTAACAGAGTAAAAACACCTACTCCCTCAGTTCCAGGTTTTAATGGTATGAAAGACCACGGGATGCCAAGCTTGAGGAGGGGTGTGTGTGTTTGCAGCTTCCATGCGCTTCAGGGTTCGGTGGGCAGCAGCAGCTCCTGCATTTGTCAGTTGGCTTAGCTTACTGAGAACTGAAATCCTTTCTCTCACCGTCTTCATCGGAGCCCGTAAGCCACCTTAACCTCCCCCCAGCCAGCAATCCAATCTGCTCCTCCGAGTCTTTGATTATCTCCTCCACTTTTGCTACTGGATCCCCCTTGCCTCGTGCTGCCTGCCTGCTCAGCATCCCAGATGCTGGGAAAGAGATGTGGCAATGTCAGCACTCTCTCCCTTGAACTGGCTGCAGAGGAGGCAGATAGGAAGGACCGAGTGCCAGAGGGCTTGGAAGCCTCCTGCATTGTTCATTTAGTCCCTGGAAAGGAATGTTTGTCCTCTTACCTCTGAGCTTCATTCCAGCTGCATTGGTACGAGAAAGTTGGACAGGATTTGACCCTTAATGATAAAAAAACAAATGAGAGCACAAACCTCCAGTGGCATAGCTAAGGAGGGTTCAGGGGGCTTACATTACCCCTGGCACCATGCCTTGAGAGGGTGTCTTAGGGCCTCCAAAAGGCACTTCTGGTTTTAGCTGAAAACCAGAAATGCATTTTGGAGGTTTTCTAAGACACCCCCTCAAGGCTTTGTACGTGGGGCCTCAGAAGGGCCTCTAATATGAGAGGGGTGTTATGGGGATATGAGACGTTAAATTTTTAGGGGTGTGTGAGGCCTCCCTGTGGGGGAGGGGAGGGCCCACCCAGCCTTTCTGAGGGGAGGGCCCTGGTGGAGGCCTCAGACTAGTTCCCCCACAAGAAGGGGGGGTTGCATCACCCAGTTCCCCCTCTTTGGGTTGGCAGCATTAGCTAGTCAGGAGCAGGGGCTACTAGCAGCAGATCCTCCTGCCTGCTCTGTTAACTCCCAACTGCCTTGTCATCCCTGGCCTCCAGGTTTATGTAGGGCAGACCCCTCCCCTTTGGCCCCTCCCCTTCCCTCACAGGGAGGGTACAAATAGGGCCTGTCTCGGGCCTGCCCTCCCCTGGGCTTACCACAACTCCTCCCCTTCCTCTCTCTGTTTCCCTCCCACCTCCTCTCACCTGGAGCTGCCAGGGTTGTTCCTGAATTGCTGGGAAGGCTGCTGCCTCTGCTCTGGTCCAGCAGCCTTCTCCCTTGGTAAGTTGGGGACTCGCGGGAGGAGGGGAACCCTGACAGGGTGTTAAATTTTTGTGCTGCCAGGTGCCAAGTGCCTTAGCTATGCCACTGCAAACCTTCAGGGTGTGCAGAGGGCAGATGCCATGGAAAGAAACAATTCTGGTGGAGATGATTCCCCTGGTGTATCTGCCCCCTCCCCACTCCACCTGTCGGTGCTGAGAGAGACCCCAGTGCATCAGCATTCTCCAGCCATCTCTGCAGGATCACCATTTGACTCCTTTTGCATTTCTTCCAGGAGGTAGTTAGACAACTCTCCGCTCTTTGGGGACTGCCAGGCCTATAAAAAGTTGGAGCTTCACTCCGCTGAAATAACATTAGCGAAATATCAAGTCTTTTATGATGTCATAAGGGATTCCTTAATGTAGCCATAGCTGCCTAATGACATCATAAAAAAAACCGCTGTGGTATCCGAGAGCAGCCAGAAGGCATCAATCAACCCTTGCGCTCCGTTACCTGCTGGGAGAGGCAGCCCAGGCTGCGCCGCTCGGCTTTTACGAGCTGCGCCGGCCATAGAGCTGCACATGAGAAGGGACTCATAACCGTACAAATGTCAGGGAGAACGTGTCAGTCAATCACTGCTGGAATATTGCTGAGGGGTAATGCAGGAGCTGCCGCGCAATTTTAATATCCTGGGTGGAGTCATCTGGACTGGTCTGGAGAGAAGGTCCATCATTAAGGAGGCGAACCAGATCTTCCCAGGAGTTCCTAAAGAACAGTGGAAGGTGTGCATTTGGCTGTCAACAGTTTATCACTGAAGATGCTTTGCATGCACAACATGAACAGAAGTGATTGTGAGGAGCTCCAGAAGGATCTCTCCAAACTGGCAGAATGGGCAGCAAAATGGCAGATGCATTTCCATGTAAGTAAGAGTAAACTCATGCACATTGGGGCAAAAAATCAAAACTTCACATATAAGCTGATGGGTTCTGAGCTGTCTGTGACAGATCAGGAGAGAGATCTTGGGGTGGTGGTGGACAGGTCGATGAAAGTGTCAACCCAATGTGCGGGGCAGTGAAGAAGGCCAATTCTATACTTGGGATCATTAGAAAAGGTACTGAGAACAAAACGGCTAATATTATAATGCCGTTGGTAAGGCCACACCTGGAGTTTTGTGTCCAGTTCTGATCGCCACATCTCAAAAAGGACATAGTGGAAATGGAAAAGGTGCAAAAGAGAGCGACTAAGATGATTACGGGGCTGGGGCACCTTCCTTATGAGGAAAGGCTACGGCGTTTGGGCCTCTTCAGCCTAGAAAAGAGACGCCTGAGGGGGGACATGATTGAGACATACAAAATTATGCAAGGGAAGGATAAAGTGGATAGAGAGATGCTCTTTACACTCTCACATAATACCAGAACCAGGGGACATCCACTAAAATTGAGTGTTGGGCAGGTTAGGACAGACAAAAGAAAATATTTCTTTACTCAGCGTGTGGTCAGTCTGTGGAACTCCTTGCCACAGGATGCGGTGACAGCATCTGACCTGGATGCCTTTAAAAGGGGATTGGACAAGTTTCTGGAGGAAAAATTCATTATGGGTTACATGCCATGATGTGTATGTGCAACCTCCTGATTTTAGAAATGGGCTGTCAGAATGCCAGATGCAAGGGAGGGCACCAGGATGAGGTCTCTTGTTTTCTGGTGTTATCCCTGGGGCATTTGGTGGGCCACTGTGAGATACAGGAAGCTGGACTAGATGGGCCTATGGCCTGATCCAGTGGGGCTGTTCTTATGTTCTTAAAATGCTGTGGTAGACAACACATGGGCAGTGGCATAGCTGGCTCCTGTGCCACAGGGGGCCACCCATTCAAATGCCACTCCCTGACCCAGAAGTAATTGCAGTGATAGGATGACTTGAGAGGGACCCTTTGACAGCACCTCCAATACTTATCCCCCCATAGCTATGCTACTGCTGACAACTGGTAAGTGCCTTGTCACTTGGATTCCACTGATGGGACAATACATGGGGACCCATTGGATGGGACCAATTCTAGGAGGGGAAGAGGAAGGTTAGTGGAGCCTGACAAGTCCTACCTGGTCACTCCTTCAGGAGCCCTCCTCACAGGCTTAGAATGGTGAAATCAAATGGGGAGAAGGTTTGTTTCTGCTGCTCCTAAAATGGCCAACAGGATGGAGCCACAATGGGGGCATTTTGCTCAAGTGTGCTCCGAAGCCTGGTCAGGCTGAAACTTTGCCCATCAGGTAGCAGCAATAGTTTGCATTCTCCTTGTGTACTGCTGGAGAGAGATTCCCAAGTCCAAATTCCTTTGGGGGCTTGCTGGGCTCATAGCCATGCTGCCTCCAATGAGAAACATGAAGCAGTGGGGGACCGGAGGGGGGGGGGCTGACAGCCAGCATGTCTCTGAAGGGAGTCTTTTGGTAGCTGGGGCTGAGAGGGCAAGATATCCCAAAGGAAAACAGAGTATCCCTTCAGCTAATTGGCAAGGATTGTCCCTTTGACCCTAATTAGCTGCCTGATCTTTCCCCCAATTTGCATATCAGAACAGAAACAAATTTGCATACTTGTAAATGAGGAGTGCGTTTGCCTCTCTGTGGGGCTTTGAGCAGCTTGTCAGAAAGCAGCAATGGGAGATGGGTGTCTGGTGGTGCCTGGCGGGCGGGCTGAGGCAGTGTGCTGCCATCGGTGAATGCGCAATGCCCCTGGCTTCTGCCCAAGTCCATGTAGCTACTTGCTCAGCCAGGGCAACGGCCCAGAGGCAGCGCTAAGCAAGCTGCCAGGGGTAGCCACTGTGTTGACAAATTAAGGCCTGTTTTCATGCTCCCCCTCTGAGGTTAGTCACTCAGGTGCCTACCAGAAAAGTCTCTGGTACGAACTGGAGAAAGTTACACATCAGGCATTCTAGACAGAGGTTCTAAAGCATGTGAAGCTTGTAAAAGGAAAGGAGCCCTGATCCTTGGAGGTTGTCAAAATGATGCTAAAGAAAGAACCTTTTACATGTGGGGTGGGGGGGGGGTGATTACAATTGGATTGGCACTGAAGGCCCTTTCTTATCAGGACACACAGCCACCTTCCTTTGGTCATTTGGTTAACTCCCTGAAAATGCTACTTTAGTGAGTAGAATATGCACTGCTTGAAGATCACATGATGACTGACAAACCAGCAAGCTCTGAACTGCAAGCGGACCTCCTGCGGTCATCCTCCTCCTCATCCTCTATCCAAGCTGATCTGGCCAACCCTCTCCAACCAGGGCAGGCCCACCTTGTGAGATACAGCACTTCTGACACTGTTTTTGCTTGCAACTAAAAATACCACCTCTGAAGTTGAAACCTGACATCCCCGGGGACCTGATATCTCAGCCGTTAATAAATGACTGTGAAAGTGGTCTTGCCATTTCAGGTTGCGTGTGGGTGTTTTCTGTGAGCAGGACTAACGCCTCTGCCTTTCTTGGCCGAGTTGGACTTGCTAACATGGGCGCCACTTGCATGAGTCTCATATGTTGCATCACCTTTCCCCCCACACACGCCCCACTGCTAGTTTGCAGGGGCATTATCTAGAGGGAGGGAGAGATGGGTGTTGTTGTTTTCTCTGCCCCCACCCCACATGGCTTCGCATGTGCTACCTGACACAGCCTTCTGCCTCTCTTGAGCATTCTGCTCAGTATACATTTTTTAAGTAAAATGGCTAAAATAGTTCTACATTAAATATAGCATCACACAGAACTAATACTTTCACGTAAGGGAGAGGGTGAGAGGGAAGGGCGAGGAGAGAGTCTGGCTAGTACAGATTGCTGGAGTCATGAATATTCATTATTCAAAGAAGGAAGGCAAGCTGGAATTCACATAACAACTCCCCCTCCCCCCCACTGAAGCTAACATTGCAACCTTTGCCAATATGGTGCCGGGGGGAGTGGGTGGTTGCACTGTCTTTGAGCTGGCTGGGCTGCCAATGCTGTTAGCAGGGCCTCCCTCAGCTGGGTCAATCCAGAAAGCAACTTGATTAATTCCCAAAGGACAACACTAAAATCATTTACACATGTGCATGTGTGTTTGAACAGGCATGCATGCACACACCCACACATCCCATTGCACTTCATGAAGCCATGTAAAAATAGCCTTGCCTTTGTTGGCAAACCTTTGCGTGTACGAGAGCGTTTGTGGCAAAGCAAGAAGTTCTGTTTCCCATGATTCCCATTGAAGAAGAAAGAGAGCAACCCAAGAAAACACAGATGGCCACATTGAAACACAGCAAAGAAGCTAAAACATGCCCACTTCTGGAACTCTGTGCCATGACTGAGTGGCAGGGGCACTGTTTAGGGGAGATGTTCTTCTCCTATCTGATGGCACAACCGCCACCTCCACCACCACCCCTCTTCCTGCTCCCTGGATCCAGTAAAAGAAGAGGGGGAGCAGAGTGGAAGTGTGGAGGAAAGGGCACTAGTGTCGAAAGTGTTGTGGCCCAGTGGGTCCCAAACTTAAGAACATAGGAAGAGCCCTGCTGGATCAGGCCAAAGGCCCATCTAGTACAGCTTCCTGTATCTCACAGTGGTCCACCAAATGCCTCACAAGACAACAGACACAACCTGTGTCCCGGTGCCCTCCCTTGCATCTGGCAATCAGAAGCAGCCTGCCTCTCAAACCAAGAGCTTGCATATACCTACTATGACTTGTAACCTGTAACTTGTAACTTTTTCGACTGGAGGCTCCCTTGACCGATGGGCCATTGGTCATGGCTTCCCATTAGGGCTACAATTCTATACACAGTTTAGGGGTTTTTGCAAGGATTCCACAGCTCTCTGGGGAGTCATGGGAACCACTGGGGAGTCATGGGTTCCCACAGTTTGGGAACCACTGTTGTAGCCCACCACTCTCCTCTCCTCCATAATTCCTCTTCTGCTTCATTCCTCTCTTCATTTTTGAATCCAGGAAGTAGAAGAAAGAAGAGCAGTGGAAGGAGGCTGGCACGATCCAACAATCCATAGCCCAAGGTGCCTACCTCAACCAGCCTTGTGAATGGGCTTGTTGCTTCCTGCTTTCTTTCCAACCTCAAGTTGGAGCTATGATGTCAGGGGCATCCCTACCCCACCCCTACCCTCCACCCAGGCTTGGCATTAGTATACTCTCCACTTCCTGAGTTCCAGGGAGGACACAGGGGCAGAGTTCACAACCTCCTTGGGGCAGCGGGAAGATAGATAACAAGTCTGCTGGAACCATCACAGGCAATCAGGCAAATGAACAGGTGAGGGGGTGGGATGGCAGAGCAGAGGTGAAAGAAAAGTCAGGCAAGACTCAGGCAAGTCACTAAGTGGGGTCTTGAGCATACTACACTCCATAGAATTGCTTGCCCTGCATTTTTCTCAGGTGCTCTTGCTCCTGCCATCCTTTTCTGAAGAGCAAGCAAGCACCTGGTGTGTACAGCCAGGTCTGTGAGATTACGAACGCCCCATGTGACATCATTTTGCAGTCTCTTCCCATGGCTTGTTCTGTGGTGTCAGTCCCTCAGTCAAGAAAAAATGTGCCTGAGGGGGGACATGATTGAGACATACAAAATTATGTAGCAGATGGATAGAGTGAAACTTTTTTCCGCCTCATGCTACACCAGAACCAGAGAACATCCACTAAAATAGAGTTTTGGGAGGACAGACTAAAGGAAATATTTATTTTCCCAGCATGTGATTAGTCTATGGAACGCCATGCCACAGGATGCGGTGATGGCATCTGGCTTAGATGCCTTTCAAAGGGGATTGGACAAATTTCTGGAGGAAAAGACCATCACAGGTTACAAGCCATGTGCAGCTTCCTGAATTTAGAGGTATGCTACCTCAGAATGCTAGATGCAAGTGAGGGCAGCAGGATGCAGGTCTCTTGTTATCTTTGTGCTCCCTGAAGCAACTGGTGGGCCACTAGGAGATACAGGAAGCCGGACTAGCTGAGCCTTTGGCCTGATCCAGCAGGGCTCTTCCGATGTTCTTAAAATGTGAATGCTAGTCTTCACACAATACAGTATATGCCAGGGGTGTCCAAACTTTTTGGCAGTGGCCCACCACAGTGTCAGTAAGCTTTAGTGTAAGATCACACGCAGCTATCAGGGTGCTGCTTGCGACACCGACCATTCCCTGGTGTGCAGCTGAGTGAAACTGCAAACAAAGCGACTGTACCACATGAAAAAGGAAGGAAGACTTCGCATTGATACCAGCAAGACCCGGGATCAGAGAAAAGTGGAGGAATTTGCATGAGCGCTTGAGGAATCTCTTCCAGGCCCGGTCGATGCAAACGCATCCAACAGATGGGAACATTTCAAGAATGCCGTTTACAACAACGCCTTGTCCATATTTGGCAAGAAGACCAACAAGACGGCAGACTGGTTTGAAGCCCACTCTGAGGAGTTGACACCAGTCATTGAGGAAAAGAGGAGAGCTCAAGCAGCATACAAGGCCTGTCCCAGTGAGCGCAACCTGCAGGTCCTCCTAGCTGCTCGCAGCAAAGTCCAGCAGACTGCCAAGAGATGTGCTAATGACTACTGGCTCCAGCTCTGTTCCGAGATACAGATAGCAGCTGACACGGGAAACAGCAAGGGGATGTATGATGGTATCAAGCAGGCCCTAGGTCCAACACAGAAGAAAATTGCCCCTCTGAAGTCTGCCACAGGCAAGGTCATCCAGGATCGGACACAGCAGATGGAACGCTGGGTGCAGCACTACTCTGAGCTATATTCCAGAGAAAATGTAGTCACCAAAGAAGCACTGAACAACATTGAGTGCCTGCCTGTGCTGGAGGAGCTTGACAGTGAACCAACCCTAGAAGAACTTCACGTGGCCCCAGACTCCCTTGCCTTTCGCAAGGCACCTGGAAAAGAGAGCATCCCTGCTGAAGTCCTAAAGTGCTGCAAAGAGATCATCGTCACTGAGCTGCATGAAATCCTCTGTCTCTGCTGGAGAGAAGGTGGAGTACCTCAAGACATGAGGGATGCAAACATCATCACGCTGTACAAGAACAAAGGCGACAGGGGTGACTGCAATAACTATCGTGGCATCTCTCTCCTTAGCGTTGTAGGAAAGTTGTTTGCCCGAGTTGCACTAAAGAGGCTCCAGGTACTTGCAGAGAGCGTTTATCCAGAATCACAGTGTGGATTCCGAGCCAACAGGTCCACCACTGATATGGTATTCTCCCTTAGACAACTGCAGGAGAAATGCAGGGAACAGCGACAGCCACTCTTTATAGCCTTCATAGATCTCACAAAGGCCTTCGACCTGGTCAGCAGGGATGGCCTCTTCAAGATTCTCCCCAAGATTGGATGTCCACCCAGGCTCCTCAGCATCATCAGATCCTACCACAAGGACATGAAGGGCACTGTTGTCTTTGATGGCTCCACATCAGACCCCTTTGACATCCAAAGCGGCGTGAAGCAGGGTTGTGTTCTTGCACCAACCTTGTTTGGGATTTTCTTCGCTGTCCTGCTGAAGCATGCCTTTGGAACCGCAACAGAAGGCATCTATCTCCGGACCAGATCAGACGGAAAGCTCTTCAACCTCTCCAGACTGAGAGCAAAGTCCAAAGTCCAGCTGAAATGTCTGCGTGACTTCCTCTTTGCCGACGATGCAGCTATCACTACCCACTCTGCCAAAGGTCTCCAGCAGCTCATGGATCGTTTTAGCAAGGCCTGCCAAGATTTTGGACTGACAATCAGCCTGAAGAAAACACAGGTCATGGTTCAGGATGTGGACTCACCTCCCTGCATTACAATCTCTGCGCATGAACTTTGTGCATGAGGTTGTCCATGACTTTGTGTACCTTGGCTCAACGATCTCTGACACTCTTTCTCTCGATACCGAACTAAACAAACGCATCAGTAAAGCAGCTACCACGTTTTCCAGACTCACAAAGAGAGTCTGGTCCAACAAGAAGCTGATGGAACATACCAAGATCCATGTCTACAGAACTTGCGTCCTGAGTACACTTCTGTACTGCAGCGAGTCATGGACTCTTCGCTCACAACAAGAGAAGAAGCTGAATGCTTTCCATATGCGCTGCCTCCGATGCATACTCGGCATCACCTGGCAGGACAAAGTTCCAAACAACACAGTCCTGGAACGTGCTGGAATCCCTAGCATGTATGCACTGCTGAAACAGAGACGCCTGCGTTGGCTCGGTCATGTCGTGAGAATGGATGATGGCCAGATCCCAAAGGATCTCCTCTAAGGAGAACTCGTGCAGGGAAAGCACCCTACAGGTAGACCACAGCTGCGATACAAGGACATCTGCAAGAGGGATCTGAAGGCCTTAGGAGTGGACCTCAACAAGTGGGAAACCCTGGCCTCTGAGTGGCCTGCTTGGAGGCAGGCTGTGCACCATGGCCTTTCCCAGTTTGAAGAGACACTTGGCCAACAGTCTGAGGCTAAGAGGCAAAGAAGGAAGGCCCATAGCCAGGGAGACAGACCAGGGACAGACTGCACTTGCTCCCATTGTGGAAGGGATTGTCACTCCCGAATTGGCCTTTTCAGCCACACTAGACGATGTTCCAAAACCACCTTTCAGAGCGCGATACCATAGTCTCTCAAGACTGGAGGTTGCCAACAAGTAAAGCCTACAGAGTTTTATGTATCTAAGGCACAAATCCTAACCCACTTTCCAGCACTGGCATAGCTGTGTCAATGGGATGTGTGCTGCATCCTACAGTTGGGTGGCACTCACAGAGGCCTCCTTGAAGTAAGGGGACATTTGTTCCCTTACCTCAGAGCTGCATTGCCCTTATGTCAGTGCTGGAAAGTGGTTTAGGATTGTGTGCTAATTATCCAATCCACGGGAGAAGGGAAGGGGCCCAAAAGAAATTTTGTATCCCTAAGAGAAACTTTGTACCCCCTGATAAAATTCCTCTCAGAGACCCTGACAGTAACCAAGGACCACAAGTTACAGCAGAGTCAAACAGTTTTTCAGGCCAGAGCTGAAGACGACCAAGATGTCTACACAGGAGTGGCATGGGAGCACCACAGAACATAGCCAAGAGTACAGGCATGGTCAGAGGGTTTTCCTCCTCACAAAGGATGTGCCACAGCATCTATGGACAGGCACACCTACCCCTTGCCTGCTGCCAGGTCAAGACCTGCAAGTCCCAACAGGAAGGCAACAACCAAGTCTTAGTAGTTGTAGCTCACAGACTCTGCGGAGAATCCTGTGTGCGTCCCAGAGATGGATGCAAGGATTTGACTTGGAGCCATTTCCTGCCAAGCTGAGTTACATGCAGGAGGCATCTGGCTGGAAAAAATGCAGTTTAATATGAAGGTCTGCCTCTCTTCTTGAGTGGATTCCTCCTGGCAGCTGCTGTCTCCCTCAGCCACCTCGCCCGTGGAGGGAGACGACTCTGCTTATTAAGCCAGGCTGCTGTTCCCTCTCAGCCCACATTCCTAATTCACTTTTTGTGAAGAGATGCGCAGTAATAAGTGGTTCTGTTGGGAGAGTGGGGCTTTGCTGCAATTGCTGCAGCAACACACCATAAGAGTACCTCCGGGTGGTCCTGTTGGCCAACAAAGCCCTCTCCAAGGAAGGAGAGGCCATGCATCAGGCAGGATTTCCTTACCAGTATCACCACACAATCATAGGTCTGGCTTTGGTGTGGCACAATCTGATCTCCTCTCATCTGCTGAGCTCAGCAAAGTTGCTGGCACCACAGACAGCTGTGTTACTCAGTGGATGACCTTGATGTATGGGGAGAAACACCCTGGAGATTATTGACTGAATTTTTGTTCCATCTTCTGCAGAACCCCAGTCTGGCATGATTGGGCAAGGAGGGCCTCTCTGTGTGTGCTCACCTTTGGCTGACTTTGCAGTTCCCATCACCTGCCAACTTGCCTCCTTGAGGGAAGGTGAGAACTTGGGTCATGCCCAAACTAGCCTTAGCCCAGGAGTGCCTGGGATGGAATACCCTTTGATCAATTTTGGAGGGCACCCTTTTTAATTGGCAGGAAAGTTTGCACTACTGTATCATTCTTGCTCCAGGTGAATGTGAATCTAACTTTGTGGAACATCTTTCCATCCAGTTCTGTCCTGACTCTGTCCTCCATGCTGTTCCATTCTCAGCAGTGCTCGCTTCACTCTCTCTCTCTCTCTCTCTCTCTCTCTCTATCTCTCTCCTCACCATATCAGCAAAAAGCGGACTCTTCTCCAGAGCTGAGGCTTTCCTAAAGAGGCCATTACCATTGCCAAAACAAACAAACAAAACTGTGCTGTCTCCATATGAGAATAGGAGGCCAGTCCAGGACCTCCTGCCTCCTGAGGTGGCATGCCAAATGCTGCAATCTCTTCATCTGATGATGTGCAAGCCCCTGCTCCTTGGACACTCTAGCCCACCACTCTACTCTCCTCCTCCACACTTCTGATTTGTCCCAGTGGCATAGCTAAAGGGGCACAGGAGGTAAATAGCCTTGGGCACCACATCTTTAGGGGGTGCCAACCCACATCCCTGATGGCAGACCTGAGTTGAAAAAGTGACCTTCTGAGGCACAAGGAGGCTGCACACAGTCTCTATGTACCTCAGACTACCTCCTGGACACAACAGATCTTCCTCAATGCATTTTCTTTGGTGATGCCTGTTGAACCCTCCAGTAGCGAGGTCACTCTCGCCGGAAGAGCTTGTGTGGCAGCCAACTTGGGTTCATTCAGCAGACGTGGCCAAACCATTGCAGCCTGTGTTTTTGAATTTGTTCTTCCGCTGATGTTTGACGATTGCACTTTGTGCGAATTATCTTGTTATGATGACATAGTGTCTTTAAGCCAAGGAGGTCCTGCTAAAACCTGAAGGCTTGCTTCAGCAGTCACCTGGAAATTGCTACTGATTCCACTGCTCCCACAGTGCCCTGAAAAGAAAAGAAAAACCCTTAGCAAGCTTGCACACTTTTTGCAAACCTGGAAGTGCAGAGTTCCGGTTTTATTTAAAGGGACAGCATGAATAAAGATGCTCCTGGGGTATGGAGCATACTGTCTTCTGACTGCTTTTATAAGATTAGGACAATCTTGTGTTTTAACCCTTGAGAAGGATGCGTGTGTGTGTTTGTATTTCTCACTGAATTGGTTACTTTATTTTAGTCACATTTTAATTGTTGTAACAGGAAATACTATTCACTGGGACATAATTGCACACTGTTGATGTTCTTCATGCTGAAAGATACAAGGAGAGGCACTTCCATAAGGTGAACTAATCTGCAATCCTATACACACTTTCCTGTGAGTAAGCACCATTGAACCCAATGGCACTTACTTTTGAGTAGACATGCATAAGATGATGCTGTACAAAAGGCAGCAGAAGGGGGGTAGAGGGCCCTCTTTGGCCCATGTGGACCACATGCAGAGAATATGTAGGAGCTGCTTTCTTTCAGCGTGGAACTGCTTTTTCAGTCTTTCAATGAGACCCTGAAGACTTTCTATGTCCTGCAGATCCCTGGGTAGGATCGGTGAACTAGCCCATAGGTGGCTTTCTTGCCGATGATGCCTGGGGCATTCTGTTCATGGCAGGACTTGCAAGAGCAGGCCATGTGGAGCACAACGCCCTTACAAGACAAGATACTTTGCCTACCTCTCCTGCTGCCTCCTGAACAGATGCCTACATTGCTGCTGGGCAAGGCTGGGTACCTCTTGAAGGTGCCCAGAAGAAGGTCTCCAACAGCTGCTGCCACATCAGCAGCAGCTTCTGGGCACTTCTGGCTGATGTGGTCTCAAACCCAGTGTCTCTCAAACCCACTAGATGCGTCATGAGCCTATTTCAGATGGTCATATAGCACCTAGCTCAGCCACCATTGAAAAAATAGAGCTGAAAACACTGGGAACAGAGCTGCTCAGCAGAGTGGGCTCTTGGTGGGTGAGGGGCAGGGTGCTTTGCTCTCAATAGGTGGGAGGATGGAATGCTGAAAAGGGGGGAGGGCAGTGTGGTTGGAGAAGGATCCAAGTCTGCCTTCTGCTTTGATTTCCTAGCTAGAACATGTGAATTCTGAACTATGCAAAATAACACACAGGCACACTGTGTAGACATGAGACACCTCAAGACATGAGGGATGCAAACATCATCACGCTGTACAAGAACAAAGGCGACAGGGGTGACTGCAACAACTATGGTGGCATCTCTCTCCTTAGCATTGTAGGAAAGTTGTTTGCCCGAGTTGCACTAAAGAGGCTCCAGGTACTTGCAGAGAGCGTCTATCCAGAATCGCAGTGCGGATTCTGAGCCAACAGGTCCACCACTGATATGGTATTCTCCCTTAGACAACTGCAGGAGAAATGCAGGGAACAACGACAGCCACTCTTTATAGCCTTCATAGATCTCACGAAGGCTTTCAACATGGTCAGTAGGGACAGCCTCTTCAAGATTCTCCCCAAGATCGGATGTCCACCCAGGCTCCTCAGCATCATCAGGTCTTTCCACAAGGACATGAAGGGCACTGTTGTCTTTGATGGCTCCACATCAGACCCCTTTGACATCCAAAGCGGAGTGAAGCAGGGTTGTGTTCTTGCACCAACCTTGTTTGGGATTTTCTTCGCTGTCCTGCTGAAGCATGCCTTTGGAACTGCAACAGAAGGCATCTATCTCCGGACCAGATCAGACGGAAAGCTCTTCAACCTCTCCAGACTGAGAGCAAAGTCCAAAGTCCAGCTGAAATGTCTGCGTGACTTCCTCTTTGCCGACGATGCAGCTATCACCGCCCACTCTGCCAAAGATCTTCAGCAGCTCATGAACTGTTTAGCAAGGCCTGCCAAGGCTTTGGACTGACAATCAGCCTTAAGAAAATACAGGTCATGGTTCAGGATGTGGACTCACCTCCCTGCATTGCAATCTCTGCGCATGAGCTGGAGGTTGTCCTTGACTTCTTGTACCTTGGCTCAAAGATCTCTGACACACTTTCTCTCGATATTGAGCTAAACAAATGCATCGGTAAAGCAGCTACCACGTTTTCCAGACTCACAAAGAGAGTCTGGTCCAACAAGAAGCTGACGGAACATACCAAGATCCAGGTCTACAGAGCTTGCGTCCTGAGTATACTTCTGTATTGCAGCGAGTCATGGACTCTTCGCTCACAACAAGAGAAGAAGCTGAATGCTTTCCATATGCGCTGCCTCCGATGCATACTCGGCATCACCTGGCAGGACAAAGTTCCAAACAACACAGTCCTGGAACGAGCTGGAATCCCCGCATGTATACACTGCTGAAACAGAGACGCCTGCGTTGGCTCGGTCATGTCGTGAGAATGGATGATGGCCGAATCCCAAAGGATCTCCTCTAAGGAGAACTCGTGCAGGGAAAGCACCCTACAGGTAGACCACAGCTGTGATACAAGGACATCTGCAAGAGGGATCTGAAGGCCTTAGGAGTGGACCGCAACAGGTGGGAAACCCTGGCCTCTGAACGCCCGCTTGGAGGCAGGCTGTGCAGCATGACCTTTCCCAGTTTGAAGAGACACTTGGCCAACAGTCTGAGGCAAAGAGGGAAAGAAGGAAGGCCCATAGCCAGGGAGACAGACCAGGGACAGACTGCACTTGCTCCCAGTGTGGAAGGGACTGTCACTCCCAAATCGGCCTTTTCAGCCACACTAGACGCTGTTCCAAAACCACCATTCAGAGCGCGATACCAGAGTCTTTCGAGACTGAAGGTTGCCAACAAACAAACACTGTGTAATGGGACCTTTGGCTGACCATACCTTAGGTTTGAAACCTAAATTGTTGATGTCACTTCCGACCATGACCTCACTTCCAAGTTAATGACATCACTTCCAGTGGGTCCCGACAGACTGTCATTCTAAAAAGTGGGTCCTGGTGCTAAAACATGTGAGAACTGCTGTGTTAGTCAGTTACAAAGCCCCGCTTCCCATAGCTCTTGGTTGAGGCCAGTATCTCTTAGTCCCCTGGAGCTAGTGGGGGCAATGCCTCTGCCTGGGAAGTGATGTGAGTGTGATAATGTCTACTAGGGTAGTCAGCCATAGACCACAGAAGAACACAAAACCCCAGCATATTTCGTGGTTGCACAGAAGAGGACATCTTAGCAGGGGATACTTTTCTCATTCCCAAGTGACAAGCGGCACCTGCCAAAATTCTCTCTGGTCTCCTGCAAAGCTAAATGACCCTCCACCCCACTTTAATGAAGACAAGCCTGCCTCAAGAGTCTGGAACAGGGGTCTCCAAACTTTTTGGCCAGAGGGCCACATCAAATATCTGGCACGGTGTTGAGGGCCGGGGAAAAAATTTAAATATAAAATGTACATAAATAAATCAGAGATGGAACTTAGATGAGTGAATAAATGAATGAATGGGCTCATTCATTCAACCTCTCTGGCCCTTTGGACCAGACGCAACCGTCCAGTTGCAACCAGAACACAGTTCCAGTCATGTTCGGCCAAGTGGGCCAGAGGCTTTCAGGGGACAAGAGGCTGGCCGTGGGCCAGATAGAGGCTCACCACAGGCCGCATCTGGTCCCTGGGCCTGGGTTTGGAGACCCCTGTTCTGGCAGGAGCTGGAGCTGGCAGGCGGCATGCAGTGCTGGCTGCAGTCACTCTGAGCAGGCTGCAACTCCCCCCTCCCCAATGCCTGGCTACGCTTTTGCAAGTGAAAGTGCAGGTTCAAAAGCATGTGCCAGGAGCCTGATATTTCTGGGAAGAAATGCGTTATAGCCGAAATCTTCCTTCTCTTGGGAATGAAAACAAAACAAATTTAAGGATTAAATCACACCAAGGTATAATCCCCTCAGGAAACCTCTGTTACTTATTATGATTATTCTGCAATGTATGCCACTGAAGCAGCGTGAATACCATTTCAAAGGGGAATAATTTTCAGCCTTACAGCCTATAGTGCATTATAATGCGCTTGGAGGGCCCTGTTGAGTAATAGCGGCAGCCCTCACTCTCCTTTGCTTTTCCCCTGTTGACTCTGATGCTTCTAACACATTCTTTGTCCACAGAACAAGGAAGAGCCCGCTCTCCTTCAGGCAAAAGAAATTCCCCTGCCTCCAGCTTGCTACAATCCAATTGCTTGTTCACGGGAGGACCTCGCGCACAGTCTGGGCAAGGACACATTTGCAGTGCTGATTCTTTGTGTGTGTGTGTGTGCGTGTGTGTAGGGTGACCAGACATCCTCTTTTTCCAAGGCATGTCCTCTCTTTTAGCCTCATGTCCTGGAAAAGAACTTAAATGTCCTCCTTTTCCCAGTGAGCAGGCAGCGCATAGCCTTCTTGTAATTAATAAATTATAAGTAATATAGTTTTAAATTTAATAATAAGCAATATGGTGTTTAAATTAATGATATGAAATCAACATATGAGTGTTTTTAGCTTTTATTTTGTCATGTCCTACATTTTTCTTGAATAGCCTACATTATGGTTTGTATTATCCTCTTTTACTTTTTGGGGTGTCTTGTCACCCTGGTGTGAGTGAGTGAGTGAGTGAGTGAGTGAGTGAGTGAGTGAGTGAGTGAGTGAGTGAGTGAGTGAGTGAGTGTGTGTGAGAACAGCAAATCTGGCTACATTGATCCTTGTGGGATGATTGGTGGGGCACTGACTGAGGGCCCAAACCTATCAGAAGACCCTAGGTCTAGCCCAGAGGAAAATGGCATCTAAAGCAGCCCTCCCCCTAATGCTGCTGCCTCTATTGCTGCTTCCCCCATTGCATGCACCCCCATCTCTGGTGCATGTAGTTTAAAAGTGAAGACAATGCAGATGGCAGCAGCCACCACCTTCGTCCACCCACCTTGCTCCTCTGTGAAAGGAGGAGGAGAGAAGAATATAAGACAGTGGTGCCCTCTTGGCTCACCTCCCACTGCTGCCTCCTCCTTCACAGGAGAGGAGGAGGGGAGGGAGGGAGGGAGAGAGAAGGGGGCAACAATCTCCTTCCCAATCAGGGATCAGGAGCATCACTGCTGCCTGCAGGCTGCTTAAAGTCTCACCACTATAGTGTGCGCACATGGGGCAGGTCTTTTCATTGATTGCACCCACCTGGTGGAACTCCGTGTCCTGTATTCCCTAGAGCTAGGATGGTGTAGGAGAAGGTTCCCAACAGATTGTCTTTCTAAAAAGTGGATCCTGGTGCTAAAAAGTTTGGGAACCACTGGCTTTTGGCTGGCACAAGTTTGAGTGTGCCCGAGAGGGCTTTTTGTGAAGGCCAAAAAGGAGGCATAAGATATCCACAGAGCTGCTGACACTAATATACACCCTCTGACCTTCCTCATCACACCCATAACCTGCTGCAATCTCTACCCTGATCCTCCCCCATCCACCGACTGCATACCCCCACTGCCAGTTTACTGACGCTGGTGGAGTCTGGGTGCTCCTGTGGCATGCATGCATAGTTGCTAGCCCTGTGCACCAGTGGCTCTGTTCTGAGCAGGGTACCATCACTGCAGCTGTAGCACTAGCAGGACAGGCTTTTCCTCAATGAAATGCATGTTCTGTCAGTGGAAGACTCAGACAGGACTGGGCCGTCAGTCCCACAAGTCACTGTGTGTTTCTTATGCCACAGAGGAACCTGAAATCTGGCGCTGGTTCAGCCTGCTACCATACCAGGAGAGCACAGTGGGAGGCTCCCTGTGGTCCTCCCAGCTCCCTAGTGTTCTGTGCAGCCTGGCAGAGACATCACCAATGCTTCAGGAAGCTTGCAAGGGAGTGCTTCCATAGAAGCAGACTGCATGCCCTTGGCACAGGGTCAGCAGCTGTGCAGCATAAGGGGGTCTCTGGTTGTGGATATGAGGAACCGGAGATGAGACAAGCAATTGGCCTTTGGGCGGCAGGAAAATGTGTATGCAGAAGTTTCTATATATGAATGAATGTGAAACAAAACAATGAAGTAATGATTATAACAAGGAGAAACAAATCCATGAATAAATCAACCATTCTGGATGCAAACACCAAGCAGCTCTGACTACGTCATGACAGCCACCAAAGGCCCTTCTGCTTGCTGTGGTTTCTTGATTACAGGAAAGGTCACATACTTGAACAGGTGAGGCTGCCTTTCACAGACGGTTAAATTTCCCTCCCTCCTGTGCTGTGGTCCCAAAGTAATTTGAGACCCCCAGTGACTTGTAGTCATTTTTTTGGTACAAACTCACGTGCTTCCCAAGTCACAACTAGTTTTACACTCTGGTTCTCCTCCACCACGATTTTCTCCTCTCTCTTTTTCCTAATGAAAAAGGGGGTCCCTGCCCACCCCCTCCACCATGACATTCCCTTACCTCCCCTCCCCCAGCATTCCCATGGCACAAATGGAAGCATGATATTTATTGTCTGAAAATATTTTTTTCAGCTGCCTTTCAGTTCCACCAAAGGGGCTAGCAAGGTAACTTACACTGTCTCATAAAATCCATATTGAAACCAATTGAAAACAACATCAAAACAACGCTAAAAGCCAGAATGGAAGTGGCAAGCAGGGCGCAGATATTCAACAGAAGGGCAAAATTGACTGTAGAAACCCAAAGACAGGCCAACCACAACAAACCAGATGGGCTTCATTTATTTTTCACATTTTTAACATTTTTATACCCCCCCCCCAGCTCCAAGGAGCTCAGGGTAGTGTACATGGTTCCTCCCCTCCTTCTGTCCTCACAACAACCCTGGGGGTCTTGCATGTCTATGGTTTATTAAGAGTGTATTGTTTTATGAAATGTCAGTAAAGATTCTGAATCTGTGAGATGGGTGAGGCTGAGAAACAGTGGCTGGCCCGAGGTCACCCAGGAAGCTTTATGGCTGAACAGGGATTTGAACCTGGATCCTGGATCTTCCAGGTCTTAAGTCCAACTCCCAAACCACTATGTCATCCCTGCACTCAGAATGTATCTCTACTTGCCCACCCAGTTCCATAGGGATGTATGTCATGGAGTAATTGATGTCCCAATGTGTTCCTTTATTGCTTTTTGGTTGGACTCGGAAGTCCAGTTGCTCAGCCTGGAAGAGTAGGGCAGGATTAAAGCAAGAGGTCAGGTAGATCGGCTCTCCTGGCTGGCCCTTTCCCCACATGGTCAGGGCTTGCCCTCCAAGGAGACAGAGTCAGGCATCTCCTTGGAAGAGTTCCCCCCCCCCCGGCTTCCTTATCCTCTGCTGCAAGCCCAGAGCATTTGGGCCTTCCCACTTTCTTTTCTTTCATTGCCAGCTCCGTTTGCTGCTGTACTTCCAGGTCTCTGCAGAGTAATTTACTGGCAGAATCTCTCCCAGAATCCAGCTTGAAACCAAGCTGTAAAAACAGCTGAGAGTGTAAATAATTCATGCCGACAATATGACTTTTTTATGTAAATTCAGTGCATTAACCCTCTATTATAATGATGGACGACAGATATGGGCGACGTTGCCTTGGTAAGAGCTAATGGATGGCCGCCATAAATTCACTGCACATTTTATTGTGTTGCTGGAAATTGTGCCTTCAGGCAAGGCTGTTTACTTTTATGTAAAACTCTGGGTTCCCTAAATATTACAAATATTTTACATCCGACTCCTCAGCATTTCGGCAGAGGGCACAAATCAAGCTTTCTTCATGCAAGTTGTAATTAAAGGTTTGTTGTTTTCTTTTCTAAGGACAATTATCTAGAACTAAAAAGAGACATATATTTTTTGCCCCCTTAGCTGTTCAGTCACCAGCGTATCAAAAAAATTCTTTTGACGTACAAAAGGTTAGCAATTGAGGCATGCAGCGTTGTGTTGAAAGACTCGTTGTCATCAGAGGATCCACATGCTCAGAGGGAACTGCGGTCCCCAGCTTTTTGAATGGCTTACCCACTGCTTATTTACACATAGAATATTCCTTCTTTCCCCCTCCCCCCACCACATTTATCTCTATAATTCATATCCACTTTTTTAACAGAGCAATTCTTTGAAGCCAGTCCTAGAGGAATGAACTGAGAAAGTTGAGCACATTTAGGGAAGGTTTAAACCAAGATTTTCATTGGGGGCGAGGAGGATGAGAAAAATTCTGGTTTCATGGGGGGCTGTTTGGCATAGACTTTCTGCAGGAAAAATGGGTCTTGTTCCGAAGAACAGAAGTCAATTGTGAGAAAAATACATGGCCAACATAGCTTGCTCTTCCACTCCTGTTTCTGAATTTGTGGTGACAATGTGATGTTTATTGCAGGTTCTTCAGATTCTCTTTGTAGTTGACCGTGAAGACAAAAGACACAGAATTGATAGCTTGGCTTCTGACAAGGTCTGTCATCCTTTGAGGGAGCAGCTTGTAAGTGGATGGGTTTCTGCTTTATGTCTTTTGTCCTCTGTACTGCTGTGGTCTCTTGGTTGCTCATTGATACCTCTAACTTTGTGTGTTTTTGGATGCCGAGGGTGGGCTTCTGGGTTTGCCTTCCCACAAACATGGCAGGGGTATAGTAAGGGCCACCACAGAGAAGCACATCAGAACTCAAGAATTCCCTTACTGTGGGTCAGGCTGATGTTCCATTTAGTTCTGCAGTGATAAAGACCCCTGAAAGCTCACAAGCAGAGCATCATTGTGGTAGCTATCCTTTGTTGGTCCCAAGCACCTGATACTCAGAGATATACTGCCTCTGAAAATGGAGGTTCTGGTTAGCTGTTATGACCTCTTGATATTCCTGCCCTCCACAAATAGGACATTTACTAAAACCAGTTATGCCAGTGACTGTCACAGAATCTAGTTATCTGAGAATGGCTGCCTGAAGTACTTCCCTTTGGTTTGTCCTGAACCTACTTGAGGGCTGAAGCATCCATTAGGGTGATGGAGGCCCACCACTCACCTTTGTCCACCTGCCCACCCCTGCTGCTCTTCCTGCTCTTCCCATATCCAAGGTTCAAAAAAAGACAAAAGAAATGGATTGGAAGTACTGGTGTTCCGGGGGGGGGGGGGGCAAAACACTAAGTTTCTTCAAGTGCCTGGCTGCTGGCATAAAGCTGCTCCTCATCCTCACCTTCACAGCCAAAAGCTTTTGCAGTCACAACTGACTCTGGAGGCAAGGAGGAAGGACAGCTTTACACAGTGGTCAGGCACCTGAAGAAACTTAGTGTGTCCGTCCATCCAAACACCAGTGATTGGAAGGGAAAATGTGGAGAAGAAGAGAGTGGTGGGCTAGCCCATCAAAGACTCTCTAGCCCAACATTTTCCTCTTCTCCACACAAGAACAGTCCAGCTTCCTATATCTCACAGTGGAAACCACCAAATGGCTCAGGGAGCACACCAGACAACAAGAGACTTGCATGCTGGTGCTGTCCCTTGCATCTGGCATTCTGAAGGAATCCCCTCTCCACTCCATTCGCTTCTTCCTTTTTAGGACACAAGAAGTGGGAGAAGCAAGACCAGCACCAAGCATGGGCAGAATGGATGGACAGAGATGGTGTGGTCTCCATCAGCCTCTTGGACAGACCAACCCTTTATGTATCTGCAAGGGAGCAGAAGGAGAAGCAGAGGACGCTGCAGCTGTCACACTGCCCCAAGGGAGGCATTGGCACAGTTAGGCACCAAGCAAGTCATTGGGTACCATTGGATGCACCATCCCAAGCACTGGGAGGTCTTGAGTCAGGCCTGACCCATTATATTCATGTATTTGTGTTCATTCTCTGCCTGGTGTTCATAATATTGTAGATCAGTTCTGTGTTCGCTCTCCCCATCTCTAGCCATCTTTTCTTCTAAAAATCCCAACATTTTAGGCAAGAAGGAACCTAATGCAGCCTGTTGATCACAGCATTTGCTGTGATCTGCATTTCTCCCAGTTCTTCAATAACATTCTTCTGGCTGTGTGTAACTGTTCCCTTTTTCCCTCTGTCTACTTACACGCTTGCTTCTGATTCCTTCCAATGAACCTCAATCTTGGCATTCTCTTTCTCACTGCTGCTCCTAGCATATTCTCCTACCCATTGTGGGTCTCTCTCCTTTATTTGGTGAGTCAATATAGCAACAGTGAAGGTGGAGGCCAGCTCAGCTGTGTGCTTGTGTTTCCTGGGTTGGAGAGGGATTACTTATCCCAAGGACCATGAGGCCAAAAGTGCATGACAGCTGCACACCTTCTTGGCAGAGACAGAGGGCTGACTCAGAGCAGCCTTTTGGACTTGCAGGAAGGTTCATTCAGGGAGCAGATTAGGTACATAAAGTGAATGTGAGGGTACGTGTGCAGTATATGCTGCAGGGAAAAGAATCTAAACCTGCACGAGCTGGACCAGAAGGGGTGAATGTCAGCTAACGCTGTGCAGAACACAGAGGGTGCCCTTTCGACATGGCCAGTTGCAGCTTTGTGCAAAGCCTCTTTCCAATAACAATGGCACAATAGGAGGGGCGGTGGGAGAGACCAGTAACAGACTGTTGGTGGAGTGGGGGGGGGGGGGGAGAAAGAGAGTCATGAACTGGAGAGAAAGCTATGCTACTTTTCATCCCTCTCCCCTTTCAAAGTCTGATTGGCTGCAAGCTCCATCCCATAATAGTAATAATTTCAGAAAGCAGAAGGATAATTGCTCAGGGGTGGGCATAACTCTTGTACCTGGCAATTTTGACTTAAAAAGAAAAAAAAATTCTGCTAAGTGAGCACCCCCATGTGGAGTTGCATAATGTGGGGGACACATCCTCAAAAAATTACATGGAAAGTACACCGTGGTGTGATCTGGGGGGGGGGGGGAGTTGCTTGTCACCTGTCACAAGTCCTATCACACAAAGATTTTTATGTACTATATCCAGCATTTCTCAGACTGTGGGTCAGGACCTACTAGGTGGGTCAATTTCAGGTGGGGGCCCCATTCATTTCAATATTTTATTTTCAATCTTTTTGACTTGTTATGACCGTGGTATGTGACTGCATTTGGGGAAATGTTACAGATCTCTACTTTGAACAGGCTACTATGTGTATGCTTTTAACAACCATAGTCAAAGGGGCTTATATCTGGGTAAGTGTGGATAGGATTGCAACCTTTGGGATGTTTCGGGAATTTTTTTTTAACCAGATCAGCAATTACTTGGGGAGGTTAGGAGGGTTAGTTCAGTGATTTTCAACCTTTTTTGTCTCATGGCACACCATCAAGGTACTAAAATTGTCAAGGCACACCATCAGTTTTTGGACAATTGACAAAGCACACCTTTCTGTTGGTGGGGGGTTCATCTCACCAATGATCCTATTAATAAATGACCCTCCACCAAACTCCCGCAGCACACATGGGTGCCATTTGTGGCACACCAGTATGCCACGGAACAGTGGTTGAAAATGACTGGGTTAGTCTATATTTTAAATACATATTTAAACTTATTGCAAACTTTTAATTTACTTGATTTGATTTGATTTTGTCAAATGGGAGGCTGTTAAAAATTTTCTTCTTGATGATGTCATTTCCAGTCATGACATCACTTCCTCTGAGTCTTGATAGTCTTTCTAAAAAGTGGGTCCCAGTGCTAAAAAGTATGAGAACCACTGGCATGTGCAGTATTTATATTGGGAAATATTCTATTGGCCTGGGGGAGGCATGCTTCATAGTCACTTGCACAGAAATTAAGAATGGATCTGGACATGATATTAGGACATCTTGTAGGGGACAGTTTCCTGATACTGTTGGCATGGCACTTGTGATGGCCCCAAAGTGTACTTTGGGTGGCACATGACCCATTCTTTTTTTATTTTGGTGAGTCAATGGCAATGCACCCCCAGCATCAGTAGACTGTCCCCATAGCATCATGTCTGGCCCCATGTTTTCTCCTTTTGTTCTTGAAGACAATATGAAATGTACTACTTTGGCCTACTCCAGACCATGCTCAGAACGCATCTCTTGCCTGTTTTATTCTTTAAAATTTTCAGAATTAAGTTCCACTCCAAACATGAATCAGCCATTTTCAACCACTGTGCTGTGGCACACTGGTGTGCCACGAATGGTCCCCAGGTGTGCCATGAGAATTTGGGAGAGGGCCATTTATTAGTAGGGCCAATGGGGGATGTGAGCCCCCATAGACAGCATGGTGTGCCTTGTCAGTTGTTAAAAAATTGATGGTGTGCCTTGACCATTTTAGTGCCTTGACAGTGTGCCATGAGATGAAAAAGGTTGAAAATCACTGATTTAAAACATACTAAGCCATGAAGTGCATTGGGTGACCTTGGACAAGAGACAGCAGCAGACTCTGCCACTGAATCCTATGCTCCCTCCAGGTCTGCGGAGCCTTACACAAGTCTCCTTGGTTCTACACTTACACAGCTGGTGTAGCTCCGAGGAGACCCATTGGGACAGACGGGGCTTTCCCTGCAGTTAGGGAACAAACATTCCCTTACCACAAGGAGACTCCGGTGGCTGCCCCGGCCCCATAAGATGCAGCTGCAGCCATTTCAGTGCCACTGCTCCTCATGGAGGCCCTGGGGCATAGGACTGGTTTTATAGGCTAAAAGGTGGTGACTTGTCTAAGACCACCTGTTGAGCTTCATGAAAGAGTGAAGATTTGAACTCAGGTCTTCCGGTTTCTACTTTGACTAATTCTATCCCCCTTTTCCGTCCTTGCAGGGACCATCAAGATGGCTTGCAGCAGGTTAAACAACCAGAGAAAAGTGACACTCTGTGAAATCCAAAATAGACATAGAGGGGACCACAAGCAAGCTAACAAAAAACACCAGTCAGAAGTCAGCTACAAGAGCAAGCTCCCCTACTTCCTCACCATGTGCTTAAAAAAAAAAAAAAAAAAACAAAAACCTCCCAGCATGCTGTTTTAAAAAAGAAAAACACCAGGCCATGTCATGCATTTAGCATAAGGTAATGCTTCACCCTAGGCGTTCCTTCATTTGTGCCCTAAAACCAAGCATTGCACGAACATGTTGCCAGGAGGCTATGAGAGCCGCAGGAAGAGGAAGAAGAAAAGGGAGAGAAAATAATTTTGCAAACACAGCATTCATATGGGGTGCCCCACATCTTTGCATGGCTTGCCTTGGGCAGGGAAAAAGGTCTTGAGGATAGGATGGAGTAGATGTGGCTGGGCTGCATTGACTGGGGCGGTGGACTGCAGAGGGGAATAGAGGTCTCTCTAATTTGGTCCCCACCCCCAGCTCTCAGATGTAGCTTTATTGGGGCCCCACAAGGCTCAGACTTCCCAGTTTAATACTGCTAAGTAATGCACTCTCTGCTTATGAAGAGCTGCGATGCGCTCCAAAAGGATTCAAAAACATATGTTTGAATGAAATGTGTTGACAACTGCTGAAGTAAAGTTTTTGCTCGGTCTCAGGAGTTTAGCCATGACAAGCGTTATTAATGAATTGAATTAATTAAAAAGCATTTTGAGATGAAACAGGCTCTGCTCTATGTAAAACGCTCCATACATTAGACAGACATTATGGAAATCTCGGCTTTGTAGTACGTTGTAGTGCAGTCATTTATAAAAGCTTCTCCAGATCCATGGATAGCGGTAATTTGGACGGCTTTGGCATGTCTTTGAAATTCATTGACTGCAGTATGTGCTGTTTCGAGGCATGAAATTGGGATGGTTCCACTACCCTCCCCCCTGCCATTCCTGGTTTCCCTGAGCTGAGCTGCTCTCGGCACTGCTGCAATGGGAGAAAAAGGTCCAGGAAGAGATCACGTGGGGAAGCAGCTGGCCAAACCTGATGGGGCATTGGGGCATGACTGGGCTCTTCTGGTTAGGATATTGAGGTCTGCAAGGAAAACACTGAACTCAAGAAGTCCACAAGGAGCTCCTCTTAAGTTGGCAGGACTCTCTTGGCAGAGGATTTGGTTGATGATCCTTACATGAAGGAGGGGCCCTGAATTGGGTGGGCCACTGAACTGGCCTCAGGAGTTCCATACCAGCCAAGAGAAAATATAAATATTTGGCAAAGACCAAATGGCAAAGGATGTTAACTGGATTCCAGAAGTATATGGTTGACCCGTCTATGAGGCTCACCTGTGTGGAAAAGTTTCTCTCCACTCCTGAAGTTACTGTAATCAATGGAAAAGAAGATGAAAAGAGCAGAGAGCAACATTTCCAAAGTTATTCTTTATTTCCTCTTCTGTCTCTCAGACTTGAGGGACCTCCTTCCCTACTCCCAGCAAAGGCTGATTGTTCAGGCCATTGGCCACCAAACAAGATCCCTAGATAGGGAGCTATGAAAAACGATGCTTTTTATTGGGTGGGCTAGAAAGGATGGAGAGATTCGACTCTTTTAGCAGTGAGGCTTCAGTTTCCTTTTATGTTGCTATTTGCACAATTCCTTGTGGCTTTGTTCAGAATGCATTCTAGTAAATTTTGGGTTCATCCCTCCACTCTCTATATATTATGCATTAAGAATCCCTGTTTTGCCTTGAGGGTTTATTTACTCACACTGTTTATTTGATCATTTCATTTTATCCATTGTCCACGTGCTTCAATAAATTGTTTAATTTGCTTCGATTAAACCGCTGCATCTGTGCTTCTTACTGGTTTGGCATTTGCTCACTGGGGTGAAATAGGAGCCAGAAGTATACACAGTGGTGTCACTAGGGTTTGCATCATGCGGTTCAGGAGGCCAGCATGTCACCCCTATGATGGACCTCCTCCCATGCATTGGGTGGGGTCACACCCAAGGCAGTGTGCGTGGAGATGTACCATTGCCCCACCCCCACTGGTTTTGGGGTCATACCTTTTGAGGGAATAGAGGTATTTCACCGTGGTTTGTCTCCCTGCATTCTTCATAAAATTAAGCATCAAATGATATATAACATGATGGTATTATTCAAAAATACCAAGTTTTTAAACATTTTGGCCAGTAGTGGTGTCACACATACCCCCGTGTGTGTCACCCAATGTGGCCCATGCCCCCCCTCACCCCTTGGTGACACCACTGACTACACAGACTAACATGCCCCAAGGGTTTTTCCCTAGAAAATGACTCCCATCGCCTCCCCCTTGTTCCTAGTTTCTCCAGATCTGCAAGCAGGAAAACAAACACCATGATACAGCCCAGCTCCATATTCCCTCTGTGGTTCATGTTTGGAGTGGAGCTTAATTCTGAGTCTTGCCTGCAAACTGTAGGACTAGATTGAAAGCCAGCCTTGACACAGAGATATATGCCCAGTGACACCTTGGCTTTTTGACATGTCATGTTTGCTTGGTAAAAGATGCTCTGAGTCTCATATTTTTGCTGCTTTGTCCAGAATGCAGGTCCAATTCTATTCAATTTTCTAGCGCTGACATGGGCCAGCCATGTCAACAGGGTGTGTGTTGCATCCGGTGGTGGTGGGGAGTAGTCACCTCTTCAAGGTAAGGGAATGCTTGTTCTTTGAAATCAAGGAGACATTGTGGCTGCATCTGTGCAAGAAAGTTGGATAGGACTGGGCTTTGATATGGACACATATTTTATCTCTTTGTCTACTTGCTAACATTACTAAAAAGCAAGTTATTTGTTTGGGAAGTTTACCTGAAAACTCAATTTCCCCAGGTGTCCTCTCTTACTCCACCATTCCACTTCTTCTCCATCTTGGTGCTCACTCCTTTTTTGAAATGATCAGTGTCACCCCCAGACACCTCTCCCCATCTGCAAGACACTGTGGGTCCAATCCTATCCAACTTTCCAGCACCAGTGCAGCCTCAATGCAGCCCTGAGGTAAGGGAACAGATGTTCCCATACCTTGAGGAGGCTTCTGTGACTGCCCCCACCACCACAGGATGCAGTGCACATCCCATTGGCAAGGCTGTACTGGCACTGAAAAATTGGATAGTATTGAGCCCTTTGTTAACAAAATGCATGCTGTTCTACCCCCTCATCCCAGAAAAGAGAAGAGATCTTAGCCTGACATGCCTGAGCTCTCCCTCCCCAGCAGTGTTTGCTGCAAAGGGCCAGCTCCCCCTTCGCATTAGCCTTGCCATTTGGAGGTTTAATGAGCTGCCCCAGTGGGGCCACTTGGGGAGGATGCTAATTGAAGGTGGCAAACCCGTTACCTGGGCAGTGCGCGCATCCGACCGGCACCCATCAATATTTAATTTAATTACTGCTGTTGTGGCGCAGGAGTCATGTCTGATTTAGGAGATAAATAAGGTTCTTTATTAATGAACGAAAACCCATCCATGCTCAACCACAATTGTGGCTTGGGTGCCAGAGGAGTGGGAGGCCTTCACCAAAGGCAGAGCCAGGCAGGGGGAGTGTGCTGGAGGATGTTCCCTCCTCCCTCCACTGTCCTTCTTGGGGCAATTCACTGTACAGGACAGAAGCATTAGAAAAGAGACAAACTGGCTGGAGTGTTTGTGGGGAGGGGGTTGAGTGGGAGGAAGTGCCATTTTTCAACATAAAGATGCACTGGTGTTTTAAATAATTTATCATTTACATTATTTTGTTACATGGGGAGGGGGGAAAAGACCTTGGTATTAATCTTGCAATGTGGCTACAGTTAAGTGCAACAGAGGAAAAAAAAATGAAGCCTCCCTTGACTCTGGTTGGGAAAGGAAAGAGGATTGCATTGGGGAGGGGCATTCTATCTGGGCTTATTATTTCATTTGCTGATTGATGTGGCAGAGCAGTGATGAGGAGGGGGGAGGTCTGGTCTTTTCCAAATGGCTGAGCCTTTTGTGCTCTGTGTTGGGTTAGGCTCATAGAAGGCTGGCCACACCAGAGCCCCAGAACTTGAATAGGCAACATAGAATTGCCAGGCCAGATGTTCAAGGCTCAATATGCCTTCTGCTAACCTATGTCACTAGCCAGCACAGGGTGGTGATCACTCCTGAGGGCTTCTGCTGGGGAATGGCCCTTACACAGGCCTACAAAACTGAGGGTCAGAAAAGTTTTTCCAAACTTTATGGTGGTTTGATATGAATTTGGGATGCAGATTCCAAAAATGGCATCTGTTTTGCCCTATCTAGTTTTGGAGATATAGTATATCCTCATTAGTGAATGGTTCAATCAGCTTCCTCATGAGGAAGCCATGGTGTAGGCTTCCTCATGAGGAAGCTGCTTGAACCATTCACTAAATAGGCTATGCCATGTCTCCAAAACTAGACATGACTGACCAAAACGGATGCCATTTTTGGAATCGGCACTCCAAATATACCCAGGAATTGGTGTAACATTTAAGGAAGCAAAATCTGTGTTGGCCTGTGTTATCTAAAGCAGGGGTGTCCAAACTTTTTGGCAGGAGGGCTGCATCATCTCTCAGACACTGAGTTGGGGCCAGGAAAAAAAGAATTAATTTGCATTTGAATTTTGAATAAATTTACATAAATGAATATATTAGAGATGGAACTTATATGAATGAATGAAGGTCTTGCAATAGCTCAAGGTCTATAAAAGGCCTTGCACAAAGCAAGGCCAGCCTTTCCTTCACTGCTACTGCAGCATCACAGATGTGAAACAGTCCCACAGCTCACATGAGAGGTAGAACAGTTGTCCTCTCACAGGTAGAACTGCTAAGAGCAGTTGTGTTGGGCCAGTGTGGGCTCCAGCAAGTCTCCAGAGGGCAAGAGGCTCATGGGAGACTGTGGGCTTCCTGCGGGCCAGATTGGGAGTCCCCAAGGGCCACAAGTGGCCCCTGGGCCAGGGTTTGGGCACCCCTGATCTAAAGGGATGGGTGGGGGGGGCGGGAATGCTGAAGTGCCCAGTCCAGTGGGAGGGCTAAGAGATAGGACTTGAAGCAAGAAATGGTTGTGGGTAGAGAAACCCAGAGTGGCTGCCTGGAATTATTATGAGAATGGAGGACACATCAAAGAAGGCAAAGTGTGCCACAAGTCCAGACCAAGGTGATGGTACCAATAGTGCCAACATGGTCCACTTCTCTTCTTCAGTCCTTAGCTGGTGCTTGGGGAGCAGGTTGAACTCTCAACAGCGGCATCACTAGGGTTTGCAACACCTGATGTGGGAGGCCAGCACGTCACCCCCATGATGGACCTCCTCCCATGCAGTGGGTGGGCAATGCCTTATGCAGTGGGCTTGGTGATACACCATCTCCCTACCCCTGTTTTGAGTATTGGTTTTTTGGCTATAACGCTTGATAGAATAGAGACATTTCAATGTGGTTTGTTTCACTGTATTCTGCATGAAATTATGCATAGAATGATATATAACATGATGGTATTATTAAAAAATGCCAAGATTTAAAAAATTTTGGCCAGTAGTGGTGTCACCCCTCACGGGTACATCACCCAGTGCAGCTTGCACTCCCCATGCCCCCTAGCAATGCCACTGCCTCTCATTGCTGTAGGTACCACTGGGTTCCATGCATCATTCATGACATGCTTCTACTCTTGGCGATTGTTGGTGATATTTCTAGCCTTGCCAAAGAACAATCGCTGGTTCGTTAGATCTTCCTCAGTGGGTTTGCCAACATGGCTGAGTGATCAGCAGGCTGGACTTGAGCTTTGGAGCTGACGGGGTTGATGTACTGCTCCTGCCATGGTCTCATTGAGTGGCCCTTGCTTGGGTGAACTATTAGGAGGAAGGGGGTTGAACCAGAACACAATCTGTTCTGAACTACTTGAAACAGGTAGTGGCACTATGGAATTCAGTTGGCCTAACCCTGGGAGTCATGATTTGGCATCTCAGTGGAAACTTCAGTATGGGTCATCACTTGTGGGGCCAGTGACAGATGCTGGACCCTTTATGGCAAAAGGCCTGAATTAAAAGTTGGGCTATGAGTGACAAAAGTTTGCATCCATTTACCTGGCTTTTGCAGGAAGAGTGAAACCTGGAAATCTGGTTGTGTCAGGGAGATTTGGTCAGGAAATGAGGTGATAGGCTGAGCTGCGATGCGGGAGAAGGAGCTAGCATGAGAAAAGACTGCCTCTGATGCAGTTATCCTTGTATGTAGCCTGAAGAACCCACAATAAAGGAAGGTCACTGGGGCAGAGGGAAGACAGGAGTTGCGCTGGAAAAAACGGCAGGCACGGAACACCGCCAAGCTGCATGGGGGGGTCACACAGTGAGAAGGAATTCAACAGAGCATGTGTCTCCTCTATTCCTCCATTGCCAGGATGGGGGAGGCACTATGCAAACAGCTCCCTAGCTTCAAGCACATTCCGCATCTAGCCCAGACCCGTCAGAAGAGTGCAGGGGTGGGCTGGAGAGCATTGGGCTGCCTGGAACATCAGCAGCAGAGCCAGTCTCAACTGGCAAATGGGCCAGCCTCTCTCCACAGGTCTCCTGAGAGGACAGAAGAGCAGAACAGAAAGGCTGAAGTTGTGCTTCAGTTGGAGTCCCACATTGTCTGCAGCAACTACATGGCACTCTTCTGAGCTGTTTGGTTCCAGCATCATTCTGTTCCTGGAAATACAGATTTTTTTTTCCCCCTAAAAGACACATTTTAGGAAGCAGGGAAAGAGATCCACTTCTATTGTTGGAGCAGGAGTGCTAGAGAAATGTCCTTTCTGTGCTCAGGCAGACTTTTTGGCCCTTGCTGTTGATAGTATAGTGGCCCAGAGATGGAGCTACAAAATGGAACATTCCTAGTTTGAATCTTGCCTCTGCCATGAGTTTATTAGGTGGCCTGAGGCAAGTTGCACCCTCATCCTCTGTCTTCCCTCTCTGCAATATGGGGATAATAATATGTAACTTTCAGGGAAGTTTTCAAGATAATACACATGACACACTTTGAATACTGAAAAGTGCTACACAAATACTAAATATTATCTGACATTTAGTGCCTTATTGACAAGACTGGTCTGGTGCAGTAGGAGGTGAGGCAAGAAGGGACTTGAGCAAAATGGATGCCCTCCCATCAGGTATGCAAGTTCAGTCCAACAACAGCGTTCCCGGGGGGGGGGGGAGTTATAAGTTTTTCAGGTACCTCAACGTGCTGTGTAAGCTGCACCCCCGTCACCTGTGGAGCCATTCTGGCCAGTGAGAACAACATGGAGGAGACACTTCCGCATTGCTCATGCTGCCCGCATTGCTCATTGCCTCCCCAATGGCTCCGAAGGCATGGGGGGGCACTTACATGCACACTGAGGTTCCTGCAGAAACTTAGCACTTTGCCCCCCTCTGGGAATGCTACTGCAGTCCAATCCCAATCTTTGGACCATGGGGGGGGGGGGGAGGCTGCCTTGACCTCTTCCTACCTGGGGTTAGGCACCAGAAAAATTGCTTTCACTGCATACTCCCTGTGACTGTGAAGAACCACCATTTCCAGTTCTCTGGTCATGACAGGTCAAGGGCCTCCTCCCGCAAATGAAACAGACTGAACAAACCCAGCTTGCAGCCTCAGGCCCACTCATATGCCAGTCTTCCTTCTACACTTACTGTCTCTCCCACTCAGTGCAGAAGGGCAGCAAGGAACAGGTGGCACCCAGAAGCCATTGAGCTGCCTGCTGTATCATAGTGAGTTTCTTACAAGTTTCAAGGTTTTTGCACAGCTGGATATAGCAGCCAGAGCCAGATGTTTCAGCTGCCAAGAAGTAACTGCAAAACTCGCAAGCCCAAGAGAGGTTGCTCAGGGTGGCAGCCAAGTTTGGGCCACCTAGAATCTCACCAGAGGGCAACTGAGTTGCATCGTGCACCTGCTGGCAGGGAAGACTGAGCTGGGTGTGACTTGACTCTCCTTCTCTGTGTTACAGTTGACTGCTCCATCAAAAGCACCGCGGAGGGTTAGGAGTAAGTGCTGGGAATCGCCCAGCCCTTTGCCTGTGTGTGTTCTGGACTTGGCTGCCAAATAACTCCTGCAGAAAGGACTGTTTGAGGATAGGGGAGATTCCCATGGAACGACCGCTTGGCTTGCAACTGAAACATTTGTGTGGTCCAAATGGATAAAAGCCTGGGCATGATATGTATTTGTGGGTTCTGGGTTCAAGTTCCCCTCCCTTGGCCATGGACTTGCCAAGTTGCTATGGACAAATCACTATCTCTCAGCTGTGGCCTCTCCATCAGTAAAACTGGGATGGAAGGTCTAAATGGGGCTATTGTGATTTTGCCAAGAATGTGGCAAGTAAAAGTGTATCACAATGAATATGCTCTGTTATCATGTAGTCAAACTGAGAACTGGGGGGGGGGAAATGAGGGGGAAAAGACTGCCAAAGTAAAGGAGAAGGAAAACCCAAGAATTACTCAGGTCGCAACTTCAACAGGTCCTTTACAGACCATGTCTACCCTCTGGGTATGGCATGACGGTACAATCTGCTCATTCTTTCTCAGAATCCCTTGTGTGCTCAGCACACAGGGAGCCCCCGCATACTCATTGTTCCATGCTCACAGCACAATCTTATTCATGTCTACTCAGAAGTAAGTCCAATTATAGTCAGTGGGGCTTACTCCCAGGTGAGTGTGTATAGGATTGCAGCCTCACAGAGGCATGTTGCATGGAATCAGAAAGTAGCTGCCTCAAGGCACATAATGCCCTCTCATGGGCTTGAAACAATATCTCAATCCTGCCACTCAGTCCATTTATGGATTTTTGTAGCTTTTTGTGCTTTGAGAAATTATGCCTTCTATAGTGCCTTTTAAAACTCAAGTGTTATTAGTTTTTCTTGCTTTTTTTTTTTACTCCTTGCATGTATATTGCAACTTTATATAGGCTGAAATCCTAAATGCAGGAGTAAGCCCCATCAGACACACTGGGATGAAAATCTGAGTAAATATGTATAGGATTCCACTGCTAGATCCCCTGTTGCCATGGCAGTGATCCCTCTGCACCTTTTGCTTCCCCACCCCATCGCATTTCTCCTCTCCCTTATTTCTCCCCTCCCCATTTTTACGCTTCTTAACTTTCCCCCTTTTTTGATATGCCCCACTGAGGATCATTAGAGCCACAAGGCCCAATCCTATCCAGTGCTGATGTAGCCATGCCAACAGGGCTCATGCTGCAACCTGTTGTGGGGGGGAGGGGTGTCACAGAGGCCTCTTCAAGGTAAGGGAACATTTATTTCCTTACTTTGGGGTTGCATTGTGGTTCATCAGCACTGGCAAGTTGGATAGGATTGGGCCCACTGTAACACAGGCATGAGCCGAGCACCTTATTTTGGGTGCCACCTCCACTTTTGAAGCTGGCAGGAAAGAGTTGATCTGCTGCACATGAAGGTGGTGGGCATCTGGGATGTAACCCTCTCATTGATCCAACCAGAAGCTGTTTTTCCTGGTGTCATAAGTTTGTGAATTGATTTCTGCTGCTGGTTCTTCTTTTTACTAGCTTTCATGATGCATTTCATGACCTGTATTTTAAATTGGTGGCATTATCCTTTTGTTGTTGTTGTTTAGCTACCTTGGATGCCTCTTTCAGAGGTGAAAGGCAGGCTAGAAATTATTTTTAAATAATATTTCCAAGCCCTTCCAGTGGCAAATCAATGCCAAGAGAAGCCCAAGCTGCTTCTCAAGGAACCATAACAAAACAGCTGCCGCTTAGTTTGGGAAGACCCTTCCTTCTTATCCTACCGAACTATTCCTCCTGGGATTCTTATCCATACATTCTGAGAAAATTCACAAGGAAGGGCAGAGTTGAGATCTTTGAAGGGCAGAGGACTCGAAAAAGAAGGGACACTCTCCGGTGTGTTATAAGTAATAATCAATAATTAAAAGCCTTGTTAAAGTATTGTTGGATTGTACTTCAGAAGAAAAGTAGTTATACTGCATTTCATGGTTAATTCAATGTCAATTAACTGATTGCTCACTTCCCTCCAGCTAAATCTTGCTTGGTGCAGAGCAGAGAAATCAAAAGCATCTCCCTTTAACAAGCCTGGTGTTTCAATCACTCATCTCTAGCTGCAGGCACAGAATCAATGTTGACAGATGCTCCACTGCAGTTTTATCAGCCATTTTGTCATGTCACTTTTTTCTTGGCTTCCCCCCCCCCCCCGCCCCCACTATCACACTTGCATGCACAAAACCTTTCACTGGAACGAGAATGGTCATCAGAGCAAAACTCGGGAAAAGGTCTTTTGCTACTTCATTCCCCTTTCTCTAGACCAGTGATTCCCAAACAGTGGGTTGGGACCCACTGGTGGGTCACAACCTGATTTTTGGTGGGTTGCCAAAGGGTGATGGAAAGATCAAATAATTGCCTCAAGACCTGAGGTCATTCAAAAATCTGATACTGTAGCTGCTAATTTCCTTGCAAAGTGCTTGGCCCCCACAGTCTGCAAGCATGTGTCAATGTAGGGAGATAAGTATTTGAGGGTCTTTTTTCCTGATTATAATTACATATAAATAAATAAAATATATTTCTTCTAGATGTCCTTTTCTGAAATTCTGGTAAACCTAGGTGGGTCCCGATAGTGTCATTTAAAAAAGTGGGTCCCATGCTAAAGAGTTCGGGAGCCACTCCTCTAGATAAAGCTGATTCCCCTTTCTCTAGACCTGAGCCACCCAGGCAATGCTGCCTTTCAGTAAACATGGTACTCAACAAAAAGACCCTGAGGGGAACGTAAGCCATCAGCAGCTAGCAGCCCAAATGCCCAACTCCGCTGAATTGGATTCAGTACCATGGCCAGATCCCAGGGAGTTACATTTAAGAAGGCAAAGAGAGGCAAAACTCTGTTCAACTGTTCCAGGTTTGCTTCTTAGCAAAATATGGTGCATCCTATTCCAGGGACAGGTCTCAGGGGTTTGTCTCAGAACCTGCCAACCACCACCACCCCCCAACCATGTTACACAGTTGCAATGTCAAGGTGGTATTTTTCAAAGTGGTTCATTGCTTGTCCATCCAGCACTGCTCCTCTGACTGCCTTTGCCTGTCATGACCAAAACCTCCAACTTTACCCCAGGGCTTTGCTCCCACATAAATGGGGTAACACAGACAATTTTCCCTATCCATGCACTCAGTTCCCAAGGATTTGCTTATCCACAGGAACATGCATGTTTCATCGTGCCATCTGCTGCCTATTCTTGCCTATCCATGGCAACTGTGGCCATCCTGGAGCTATCCAAGGCCATGCCGAAGCTATTCTCAGCATTTGAATTCATGCTGATCATTTTGAAGCTGTTCTGAAGCCATGCTGCAGCCAAGGAAGAGCTGGCATCTCCCAGAATGCCTTGCAGCAGCTAAGGTAGCATCCTAGAATGCTTTTCAGAGCCACAGCCATTAACAGTTTGTTGTTAAATTGCAAGTGTGAGAGGAAGAAGCCTTGCTCAGATGGAGGATGCATTTGTCAAAGGTGTGCTTTTATATACAATAAACCAGTGGTTCTCAAACTTGTTAGCTCCAGGACCCACTTTTTAGAATGAAAATCTGTCGGAACACACCAGAAGTGATGTCATTAATCTGGAAGTGATGTCATAGCTGGAAGTGACATTACCAAGGAGGAAAATCTTTAACACCCCTCACAACAAAATCAAATCAATCAATCAAGTAAATTAAAAGTTTACAATAAGTTTAAAAATTTATTTAAAAGAACAAAGAACCCTCCTAAGCTTCCCAAGCAGTTGCTGATCTGTTTAAAAAAATTCCCCAAACATCGCAA
Source organism: Tiliqua scincoides (assembly GCF_035046505.1). Taxonomy (NCBI): domain Eukaryota; kingdom Metazoa; phylum Chordata; class Lepidosauria; order Squamata; family Scincidae; genus Tiliqua; species Tiliqua scincoides. The sequence goes on along the minus strand of NC_089830.1, from coordinate 9,055,643 downwards.
AGTTTGCAATTCTATCCATACTTACCTGGGAGTAAGCCCCATTGACTATCATTGTTCAAAGCATATACATAGTAGCCTGTTGAAAGTGTCTAATAGATCTGTAATATTTCCCCAAAAGTAGTCACATACCATGATAGCATGATGTCTAATATATTAAAAATACAATTCACACTTAAATGAATGGGGACCCAGCTGAAATTGGTTCACGACCCACCAAGTGGGTCCTGACCTGCAGTCTGAGAAACACTGCTTAACCTATACTGAGGGTTTGCAGGGACCTGATGCCATTAACCCCATAGGTTAAGTGATTCAGTAACTGCAGTTTCTGTATCTGCTGGACTTTTCAGGAACCTAACCCCAGTGGACAAGCAGAATTGACCATGGTTGCACGGCATACACACTATCCAGCCTTTACACTGCTGTCATTTCTATGTCTAATCCATGAAGCTTATAAATAGACTGCTGCTTACCGCTGTAATCCAGGCATGGGGACTTCTTGCCCATTGACTGGTCCACATGCTTGCTCTTTTCTCCAGCCCCTGTGCTTCCATCCTTGTCCTTCCTTCTCTGTTTTGCCCCTCCTTCACAGCAGGGGTGTGCAAAGTCAGACAGGGTCTACCCTGCAGGCCACATGTGCTGCATTCAAAGAGATTCAGCATTTCAATGATATTGAAAGTGATGAATGTGACAAACAGCCATGCATCAGAGAGTGAAAGACATCGTCTCCTTTCCTGGAGAGAAGCATAACAGGAACAATTCCCCTCCCCCCAATTTTGCTTCCTTCCCCTTTTATGCTGCTGAGCTGCAACCTTTGGTGTGCTACAGAGACCTCTTCCAGGTTTCCTGTTGCTCTTCAGTTCCTCCAAGTACTCCCAAGTACATCCATCTTGGGGTTTCTCCTTCTGGAAAGCAGGCCTCCCAGTCAGTCCCATCTCAGTTGCTCAAATCTCTGATAGAGGAAGTAAGACAAAAAGGAAGCCCATTTCCCAGTCCCTTCCTCATACAGAAGATTCTTAGAGCCATTGTCTGTGCTGTGCTCTCTAACTTAATGGATGCTACATGCCAGCAACATCCATTGAAACTGAGGTATGCATTGGCTGCTTCACTTACCTGGAACACTGTCCCCGTCCCTGTCCCCCCCATTGCCTGAAAAGCGGTCTTTACTCAAGGGCAAAATTCTACTTTCAACTCCAAGACTCCTGTAGCAATGCATTGTGGATTTTGTAATCTTATCAGTCATTCTTGTGTTTGGTTGTTTCACTAAAGGAATGAGTATGGTTTGGAGTAAAAGGATCAACAACATAATGGAAGGTTGGCCCAGTAGCATAACTAAGGGATCTGGCATCCAGTGGCAAAAAATTTTTAACACCTCCCGGGGTGTTAACACACATGTCCCACCACGGGCAATGCATGGGAGTGTCCAGGAGATCATCTAAGGCCCAGGAAGGCTTCCAAAGTCCTCTGAAAGGCACCCCTTGACATCCCACAAGGCATGATACCTGGGTCAATTGACCCCCCCAGCCCCACCCTTAGCTGTCCCAGCTGCAGGCCCAATAACTCTCAGCACTTGTGGTGGCATTTCAAATGCTGCCCCCTTCACTGCTCATGCACCAGCTGCCTCCTCCCTTGTTCTTCCTCAACCTCATTTAAAATGAGGAAGAGGGAAGAAAACATAAGCAGAAGTGTGGAGAGGAAGCACTAGACCACCGCTCTCTTTTCTTCACTTCTTTTTCTGCTCCATTTCCCTCTTCCCTTTTCTTCTTCCAGGGGATGGGAGACGAGGAAGAGAAGAGACCAGCAGGCAGACCCTGGCATGCCTGAGATTGTTCTGCAACCTAAAAGACAGAACAATCCTATGGAAATGTGGCTGGTTTTAGCTGAAGGGTGGGGTAAAAATATCTGAATGCACGGGAGGGTTGGCAAGACATGTCAGTGAGTGAATGTCTTGAGAATGTAGTGAGACTAATCAAACTGTGGCATTCATTCCTTACTTGCTGGGGGTCTGTCAAAGGCCTGGGGACTTTTAGGAGGGCTGTAAATTAGAAGTGCCCTGGATCATGGGTACTAGGAGTACCAAGAGGCTATGGCACTCTCTTATACCATGTTAGAGAATCAGTACAGAGAGAGGAACACCTTCTGAAAAAGCACAAGGTAATTGATTCCAAGAGAGGGAATTTTTTTCCCCTGACTAATGCCAGTTTGCCAATGCTTGGGGCAAACTCCCTTTGCTCTGTGTGGGCCCTTGAAATTCTACCGGGGAAGGCAGACATTCATGAGGGCTGAAGTCCTTGGGCATTATCAATATTCTGCACAAGTTTGTCTCTGTACCCTGATAAAATTGGAGCCAAATATTTCAGCACAGAGAAGGAATGTCTGCCTGCCCCTGCAGACCTTCAAGGGCCCACGCCGAGCAGTTTGCCCCAAGCTTCTGAACAGGCATTAGTCAGAAAAGGGAATTCCTCTCTTGGAACCAATCACCTTTTCAGAAAGGACTTCCTTCTCTGGGCTGATTCTCACATGCTTTTTGACATGCCAAAATCATCACCCAGAGCCAGTACAGCTTCAGTTTTATACAAGGTGCCTGAAATCCCTCTCCTGCTGTCACAATATCAGTGCCCTCTGCCACCTAGAGAGGAGGCAAGTGCTTTAAGCCTTCTGACATGGGGAAGTCCTGCCATTTCCATAAGGGAACAAATCCAGATAAATGCCTTGACTTTGAAAGAGGAAGGGATGCGGGCCCTATGTCAGAAGTGCATGTGTGAATTGGACCACCATTGGAATGGTCCTGTGCCAAGAGCTGATCCCAAAACATTGTTTGAACTGATGGAATGGATGCTGGCCAATCATTGGTTGATGCACAGCTGAATCCTCTGAGCTTTGAACACAGAGTTCTGGGAAGCCAGAAGGGTGGGGCATCAGGATGGAGACATACCTGGGTAAAAAGGGAAGTAACCCTGAAGGATTTCAAATATTTTTCAATAAGAACACATTGTTTTTTGCAAATGCGATGTTGGTATAGGTGGAAGTTCAGGGACATAAGGAGCATATCGGCCCCAAGGGTAAGAGGTAGGTAACAGGGTAGGAAAGAGGTGTTTTCACTTTCAGAAGATATGAGACACCACTGGGTCTCTCTCCTGTGTACACATACAGGTGTAGTTCTACAACAATATGTTGTAGTATATCCCCAACAGCATACCCTGTTCTCCTGATAGGGATTTCAGTCAACCTAAGACAGGAGAAGGCTTGCATCTTGCAGGTGAAGAGGCTTAAAGGGTGTCAAAGTGGAAACAATGCCTTTTTTTTCTTTCCTGCCTTCCTAAAATCTTCCTCCACTGTATTATTATAAGTTATCAGATTTGGAGCTTAAATGCTACATGGCAAAGTGGGAGGGTTTTTTTTTTACCTCACAGGCAGTGCAATCCTAACTTGTGCTGGAACAGGGAGGCGGGCAGGCCTTCCCTGTATCCAGCGCAAGTTTCGAGCAGCTCAGCCTGGGGCAAGAGAAACATTCCCCTTATCCCAAGGAGAGCTGCAGTAGCTCCAATGGGTCTACTTGGAGCTACAGGTCCTGCCGTCTTTTCCCAGTGCCTGCCCACAGACCTGCCCGCTGCCTGCCCTGCTCTGAAAACCTCCAGGGTCAAGAGTGGGCCTGGTTATCCCAAGAAATGAATCTGGGTCAGCTCCAAATAAGGTAACATGCTATGGTGTACCTAAGGGGGGGCCAAGGGGGAGAAATGCCCCAGGCTCCAGGCTTGGTGGGATGGCGCTGTGCCATCATCCACCACCATCCCCGCAGCACTCAGTTGGTCAGCACACTAATCTGAGGGCCACCCCCTGAGGGCCTTTTGCACAGAAGTATTCTGAGCATTGGAGAAGCCGCACACAGCTTCCCTGACCCTCCAAAGGCCTTGGAAAGCCCATGGATGATCAAAAAATATAACTTCTGGTTTCGTAGAGGAAACCGGAAGTGACGTTTTCAAGCCCTAAGGCCTTCTGAGGGCTGAGGAGGCTTCCCTGTCCCTCAGAATGCCTTTTAAGAAGAGCATAAAAACATCACTTCTGGTTTCCTCGATGAAACTGGAAGTGATGTTTTTTGGCCCTTGGAGGGTATTACAAGGCCTTTGGAGGGTGGAGGAAGCTATGCATGGCCTCCCTGGGTGAAGGGAGGCAGGGGATGGCAGTCTAGTTGGTGGGGGGGGGCAGAAGCTTGCACTTGTGGCCCTGGGCATTACTGGGGCCAGGATCACCACTGTTAACATGCCAGGGAGCCCATGCCAGTTTTCCTCTGTATCTCAGACAGGAGACAGGCTAAAGTCACCACCTGTTCCATGCTGGTCTTAAGAGCTGTCATGGCATGGCACATTTCTTGAATAAAGCTAATGCCAGTAATTCCTTTGTACTTTTCTCTGTCCTTCCCTCCAAACACATATAAAGGCCCCTTCATCCCACATGATAGCAGTTTTTCAGGCTGGAACAATTATTTCCATGTCAATCTTCCTACTTCTCCAGGGCAGCAAAGTGGCCTCTTGTGCACCACGAGAGTTTGGATCTTATGCAAAGCTGGCCTGAGGTTCGGTTCCTGCCTTTCTTTGGGGCCTATTGTCCATTTGGCATGACTAGTGATGCTCAGAGTGCGTCACCAAGCAGAGTGCCATCTGAGACGCAGTTTGGTTCTCCCCGCCTTCAGATCTCAGGGCTGAACCACAAATTGTGCATGACACAACTAAATTAATATTTAAAAATAATTACTTGCTGCCTGAAGGTAAACAGAAAAAGGGCAAATAATTGATAGCAGAGGGACTGGCAGGTTGGAAGTCTATGGAGTGTTTATAATGCACTGAGAAGGTTCAAAGGGATAGTAAGCTGGCAGCTCCAGGGGGAGGGTTATTGCAGATCCATCCCAAACACCCCCCTAATCCACATTCCCATTTATCACTCAGTTGAACTGAATGGAACCTCAGCTTCATTCAGGCACTTCTCACACTTGAGACACTAAGGGCGCAATCCTAACCCCTTATGTCAGTGCTTTCCAGCACTGGCAATGCAGCTCTGAGGTAAGGGAACAATCATTCCCTTACTTTGAGGAGGCCTCCGTGAGTGACACCCAACTGCAGGATGCAGCACACGTCCCATTGGCACTGCTATGCCAGTGCTAGAAAGCACTGACATAAGGGGTTAGGATTGCGCCTAACTTTCCTCTCCCGTTTTGAATTAGAAATTCTAAAGATGCCCCGAAAGAAAAAGCAGTGTGGGGCAGTCACCCCGAATGCCAATTTCTGAAATAAGATTTCATACGCTGTCAATCAGACATTGTGCCTGCTGCTCCTGATCATCTCTGTAGCACTTCCAAGTGTACAAAAATGTTTTACAATGGTATCTCACCACCAGCCAGCCAGCTGTGCGTCAGTAGAAATACTGCCAATAGTACAGTGGTGCATTTTGCAGAAATTTATCCCCTCTCAACTCACAGCAGGGTAGCAATGCATTTTGAATTACAGGAGCTCATCCCCACATCTGTCCGGATACTGCAGCCACACCCACAATAAGTCTATAATATACCCAAAAAAACCCAGCTTTACACTTCCTCACTAACCGGCGGTCTTCTTCTGCCACTTATTTTGACTATGAATTGTATGCTTGATTTTGAGCTACCTCATTTCATCCTATGCTCTTGGAGCAGGTTGTAATAGCTTTGAAACAAAGGCAGTGGTTCCCAAACATTTTTAGCACCAGGACCCACTTTTTGAAATCTTTTCTACTATGGTGGAAGGGACACCTTTTGGAGCATTTGTTGAGCTCCATGTTCATCCAATCAGGACCATTCCTTGTGTTCCCCTTTGCCTGGCCTTTGGTATGATCAGAAGCAGGTTTGCCTACTCATGAGTAAACATGCATGTGCTGCTCCATTTTGGGCTCAATTTGTTTTCCTTGTCAGTTTCATGACTCACCAAAAATTAGGTCCTGACTCCACAGTTTTAGAACCACTGAACTAAGGTATAAAAATTGGCAAATGGGATTAAAGAAAAATCCCAAATAAATATCAAAGGTATATTAGACTGCAATCCTATGCATGTTTATGCAGAAGTTATACTTCCATCTAATTGTTTCCTAGGGACCCCTTGTCCAATAAAATGAAATAAACAAGCCTCTCCTCTCCTCACTGGGGGAGCATGAGCCAGGCTCCCTCTCTCTCCTTCACCTTCCCATCCGTGCCCCAGTTTAAACATCCATCTGCACTACTCCCCTATTCATCCTCCATATGCAGCGGGGGTGAGTGCAGACTGGTGCTTATGCCCCTAGGAAAAATCACAGTTGGCCTCCTGCTGAGCCTGGTGCTTCTTCTCAGCTTTGGTCGTTTGAAAAAGAAAAAAAGTTTCAAAGGAGTGCCTTAGTGCTCCTGCTTAGTGCTCCTGCTTAGTGCTTCTGCTGTGGGAGAAGTCACAGAGCTCTCCCCCTCCAAATAAAACCCCCAGGCAAGAGGACTGCTCTCCCTCCAGCCACCAGGAATCCAGTAATCCTACTAAGTCCCTAACAAATCACCCCACCACTCTGGGTTGTGAGATTCCACCCATGTCCAAGCCGGCCATTGTAGTCATAAGGAACAGAACACTGTGCGTCCCTTGATGGCAAGCTAAGCTGGGGAAAGGGCTCTTTTCTGTGTGCAAAGCGATGACTACAGGCAGTGGGGCAGGGTGCATTGTCTGTCAGGGAGCCAGCTGGGGATTTAGGACTCTGTGTGTGTGTGTGTGTGTGTGTGAGAGAGAGAGAGAGAGAGAGAGAGAGAGAGAGAGAGAATCACCATTGTCCAAGCAGCTGCTGGGAGTTTACCAAACGGCAAACCAATCTGATCTTCTTGGAGACAAATCCTCCCAGAAAAAATGCAAGGCTCCCTCCAGTGAATGCAGTTGCCTTGGGGGCCCCACAGAGAGCACAGCCTCCCATAGGCAACAGAGATATTCTGCAGAGGAAATAAATAACCCCCTTGATGAGGTACTCCTGGCTGCCAAAAGAGCAGAGCCGCTGCACCTCTTGCCACCTGGATTCCCTTCCTCGCCCCCAGTGGGTTATCAGTGTGACAGCAGGAATGGAATGGGGCGCCACGAATAATGCATGAAGCTGCCACTCGCTGGTTGTGCGCTCTGGCGTCCAGGGGTGCAACGTCACGGTGCAGAGTACCAGCAAAGGAGACAAGCCCACCAGCTCACTTGCTGCACCCACATGGCAAACTCCAAGCTCAGGAGTTTTCATTTATCCTTCTTTTTTTCCTTCCCTGAAGAGCTAGCTAAACTTTCCTGCTTCTCCTCTGTATTGCCTGTGGGCTTATTGCTAAGCAGGGAGAAAGAGTCCACCAAACATACAAAATGGTTGGGTGGCCTCCCATCAATCACCAGTCTCTGCATGGCCTCCAGATCCTTTTGGAGGCCAATTCAGTTTTGAACATCCCAAGATTTGGAAAAAAATTGCAAGTCACTGGGTGGGATATCTGCTGTCCCCAACAGCGGGATGAGGGAACTTCGAAAGATGGAGAAGCTGGAGGACAAGACTGCAAGGCCCAGGACAAGACAAGGCCATATCACAGTTAAGAGCACCAATGGACTGATGGGCCCACAGACTGACAGCCTTAGGACCTTGGCAAAACAGCTGTGAGATATGGAACAAGGAAGTGGTGACAGGGTGCAGGTCTCTTGTGGTCTCGTGTGCTCCCTGAGACATCTGGTGGGCCACTGTGAGATACAGGAAGCTGGACTAGATTGGCCTATCCATTATGATAGACCCCTGTGATCACTAGAAGGAAAGGCACATGTCATCCACCAGAACCAAGGGACATCCACTAAAATTGAGTGGTGGGAGCATTAAAACAGATAAAAGAAAACATTTATTTACAGGGAGTAATTAGTCTCTGGAACTCTTTGCCATAGGATATGGTGATGGCATCTGGCTTAGATGTCTTTAAAGGGGGACTGAACAAACTTTTGAAGGGAAAGTCCATCACAGGTTACAAGCCATGATGGGTATGTGCAACCTCCTGATTTTAGAAGTAGGCTACCTCAGAATGCCAGATGCAAGGGAGGGCACCAGGTTGCAGGTCTCTTATTTTGTGTGCTCCCAGAGGCATCAAGTGGGCCACTATGAGATACAGGAAGCTTGACTAGAGGGACCATTGGCCTGACCCAGCAGGGCTCTTACTTTTTTTGTTTAGGTTCTAACTAACCCGTGCAGGTGCCAGTGAGCAGAGCCACTGAAGTCAAACCATCAGCTCCTGAATGTGGATCTGTGGGTTTTTTAGATTGTGAGCCCTTTTGGGACAGGGAGCCATTAGATATTTGATTTTTCTCTGTAAACCGCTTTGTGAACTTTTAGTTGAAAAGCGGTATATAAACACTGTTAATAATAAATAATAATAATCATATCAAGTGAATGCTTGTGGAACCCCATCTGAACCTAACTCTATTTTCTTTATGGGGAGTAGGATCCCTGACTTTCCAGTGGTGCTTCTTCTCTCCTCCTCCTTTCCTGCACCAGGACAGCCAGCTGCGCACCAATATAAATGCTATCAATCATAATTTGTTTCCTTGTAGTGAGCATAAGCCTGGATGTGAGGCATGGCCTAAAGATCCGTTACCAAGACAAACACCTAAGGTGGCAACAAGAAGTGCCTCAGTGGGGTTGTCCCATTCTTCCATGCAGATCAGTGCAAGACACCGTGGGGTAGGTTCACACTAGTCCTTGCAAGTGGTATGATTAGCCACCCTCTCCAATAATAAGTCTCCTGCAATAGCATCTAGGCCAAGTGACACACCTCCTTAGGAGGCCCACTTTCCAAAGCTTCTAAAAGTGTGTGTCCACTTATGCACCCAAATGACCCATTCAAAAATGAGGAGGGATCAAATTATGCAGGGGATGGATAGAATGAATACAGGGATGTTATTTTCCCTCTTACACAACACCAGAACCAGGGGATATCTTGAGCATTGGGAGACTTAGAACATCCAAAAGAAAACATTTCTTTACCCAGCGGGAAATTAATCTCTGGAACTCCTTGCCGCAGGATGTGATGATGGCACCTGGCCTAGATGCCTTTAAAGGGGGATTGGACAGATTTGTGGAGGAAAAGTCCATCAGTAGTTACAAGCTTAATTTCAACTTCTGGCTTTTAGAGGTAGCCTGTCTCTGAATGCCAGATGCAAGAGAGTGGCAACAGGATGCAGGTATCTTTTTGTCTTGTGTGCTCTCTGAGGCACCTGATGGGCCACTGTGAGATGCAGGAACCTGAATTAACCCTGATCCAACAGGGCTCTTCTTATGTGCTTATGTTAGTATGGCCATAGGTGGGGAATGGGAAGAATGGGAACCCTACACAGTGGTGCACATGCTCTGCACATAGAAGGCTCCACATCTAGTCCCCGGCAGCATCTCCAGGTTGGTCTGGAAAAGATACTTCTCTGCCTGAGACTTTGGCACCAATCAGGCCAGACTGTTCTGAGCTGCAGGGACAAGTGGTCTGATTCAGGGAAGGCAGCAGAATACCATCTGCACCAAGTCAGTGAGCAGGAAGGACCTAAGGCACTTGGCCTGTGTTCTGACAGAAAGAGCATGATGCCGTTGCACCTTTCACATGCCCAAATGCCTCTTGTGCCAAAGTCTTCCTCCCCAAGTCCTCTTCTGGCATTCCAGCCATGCAGGTCTCAAGCAGCAATTCCTACCACTTGCAAAATTGGCTCATAATTCTGGGAGCAGAATTATCTGCCCACTTAAACATAACATTTCCCAAACCAATTCCAATGGATTACAGTGGAGCGAACTGAGGAGTAAACATGCATTTCAAGCCAGGGCTTCCACCACAGCAGCAAAACCGCATAGCTGTTGTTGCCCAGGCTTATCTCGCATCTGGTTTCCTCGCTGTCTCTTGTCATTTGGCTCCCACTGCTCTGGCGGCAGCCAAGCTCCAACACTCTTTCAAGATAGGAGGTTTAGTCCAATTACTGAGGGCAAGATGCCAGGCCACCGCCACTCAATTAGCAGGCCCATGGAAACATGATGCAAAGCTCTCCTCGCAGGGTGACAGCACCTTGACTACAACCAACACAACTTGGTTTGGAAGAGAAAACCTTCCATGCGTCCTAGGAGGGGCTGCTCTGCCTTGCTATCAGTGAGAGAAGCCCAGAAGCTGGTGTTGGGGAAAACCAAAGCAGTGCCTCTTTCCTCCCTTTTGAACTTTATGTTATGTTATGTATTGTCTTGTTAAATGATTAGCAGCAGGGAAAACTGTTTGCGGTTAGTTTAAGGCTGCGTTTTTTTTCCAGCTAGAAAATAGCAGTAAGTGACCTCACTAGCATGCCTCTCTAGCATGCTTCTAGCTCAATTCATAAACAGAAAGTGGTGTAGAATTCAAAAGTATATTGGGGGGGGGGTATCACAGAGATGTTGTAGGCTAGAGTGGCACCTGTCCCTGTCCCCCATACAGAATTCAACCCCCCAAACAGAATCATTACAATCAGTGGCACCTCCGGGGTGCCACCCCCACTCCACACACCCCCCCCCCCAGAAGTTCTGAGGGCCTTATAATGCCGCCTGGAGGCCAAAAATCATGACAATATTCTGGGAGGCTGAAGAGTGACAATTTTCGGCCCCCAGAAGCCCTTCTGACGACTGGGGAAGCCAAGTGCAGCTTCTAAGGGCGCAGCTTCTAAGGGGGCTTCAGAAGGCCTTCTGGGGGGGAGGGCCTCAGATCAGCGCATCAATACTACCAGTGGCCGACTTAGTGCTGTTGGGGGCACTGTGGAGGGTGTGCCACTGCTCCCAGGCCTGGCGCCTGGGACATTTGTCCCCCTTGCCACACCAGGCATGCCTCTGATTACAATGGAAGTGACCGTGTTCTCTACTATTGAGCTCGAAGGTAATATTGCTAGTGTGGTGAGTGCACTAGATTGAAAAATCAATGTGACCCAAGCTTGCTACAAGGAAGGGGAGAAAAGGCTCTGGAAGGTGGAAAACAAATGCAGCCTCAGTTTAGCTTTAAGAAGAATGGTTTGTAGGTCACCCCAGCAGTGGAAACCAAAGATAGTGACCAGAGAAATGGAACAAAAGGCTTTGGGGGAAATGATAAACTAAAAATACTACTTTGGAGATACAAAACTTAAAACTGGTAATCTGATGGAGTAAAAGGAAGAAGCAGTGTTTTCTTCTCTAAGTTGGGCTGAGCCCACACACAAAGGAGTTGGGGGGAGGGGGGTCAGAGAGGTGCTGCATGGAAAAGGGAGAGCCAGGACAAAGAGGACTGTTACAGAGAAGGCTACTGTGGTTGGCTAACAAACTGGACTGGAACACTGAATCACATATGAATATCATTTTTTGTGAGAACCTGGTTACAACAGGAAGCCAGTTTGGTTAAGATTAGGTGGATGCAAATATCCATTTGTTTTCTTACTCCATGTGCTCTTAAAGGGGGAAAATCTATTTTGAAACTGTTTTTCCTTTTTTATATTTGCCTATTGAAACCTTTTTCCCCTCAAAATCCCTAGTAAATGTTTGTTCTCGTTAATCTGCTTGGGTTTGCTGAATTTGGGATTTTTCCAGAGTACACTGAATGACCAATCCCACTCTACCCAGTATTGGCACAGTGGTGGGATCATAAGCAAAGGATTCCCCAAAGCAGAACACTGTTTTAGTGGGGGGAGCCATACAACCAATTGATATTGGGTCACAGGAGGGGACAAGTCTGGCAGTGGGTCCCCAGTCTCATACTTTATTTTGGGAGTGTGTGATGTGAAAAAGGTTGAAGACCACTGCCCTAAGCATTTAATTCCAACCCTTTTTCATTTCTATATAGCTTTTCATTATCTGTTTCTGGTTATCTGGTATCTGACCTGGGTTTAGAGCTGCAGCTGTCTTGATTGCCCTGGTTGGATGGACTGCACCAATGGGAGGATGGAAATGTGCGACCCTGCGAATTACCTGAGCAGCCTTTCATGTCAGCCTCAGTTATGGCATCTGCCCAGAGCAGCCTTATGGGATGGGAATCGGGATCACTGTGGTTCCATTCCTACCTGCTCCAGCGGTGACACTTGAAGACTTTTGCTATGCACCCCCCCCCCCCGCCCAGCGCTTGTGCTATCAAGTTCCACACGGCTCTATTTTTTTAGGCTCTGTATCATTGTGAAACAGCTGACTGAGGTTGTTCAGGGACTTGGGGTGCGGTGTCGTCAGTATGCTGTTAACACCCAGCACTTTGCCTTCTATTCATCAAATTCAAGTTGGGTGGTAGATGTGCTGAACAGGTGCCTGAATTCAGTAAAAGACTGGATGAGGGCCAACAAACTGAAACTATATCCAAGTGAGACAAAGTTCAGCCATCCATCTGCCCATCCCCACGTCTCAATGCACGATCTATTCCATTGTGGAAGTAGCAATAGTGGGCAATTCCCATCTTTCTTCCTTAATTTATTCCCGCACCAATCCAATTATACATATGATTTAAGCAGTTCAGTCCTATCCCTGGTCAGCACCACTGATGCAGACATGCCAAAAAAGGCACATGATGCAACCTATGGTGGTGGGGTGGACGTGGACCACACAATCAGATAGTCTACATGAGGTCAGTGAAAACATTTACACTTATCTCCTGGTAGGCTACTCAATTTCCAATGGGTCTCCTTGGACGTATGCCACTGATTTTGGTGGCATCTGTCTGAGGAAAGGGGCAAGGAGATTTTAAAAAGAGGGTATAAGATGCCACTGAATCCACTCTCTCCTCCTCCCCCCACCCAGAAATGCCCAGAAATGTCTTCACACTACTTCCCCCTCCTCACCTACAGCCCACCCCCACTGCTGACTTACCAGCACCAGGGGCTCTGGGAGGCTACTACTGCCTACTGCCACTGCTCAGTGTTTGTGACAGTAGCCAGGTTGCGCTCAGTGGAACGTTGCATTTTGCAACCTCTATAAAGTGAGTTCTAGTAGCACAGTGGGCTCACAGGATTGGGCCCTAAGTGTAGACTCTGCATGATCCAAATATACCTCAAAATCCCTTTGATCTTGTGGGGAAATGCAGATGGTTGTAACTATAGCCAATAAATAGCTCAATCACACGTCTTAGGCACATGCTGTGCACGATTTTTGCATTAAATTTTTTCCGTTCATGCTGTGCATTAAAAACAGGTTTTGTAGAATGTACATTTTGTTAATAAGAACTGATTTTGTCCTTGGACTTGTTTCCAGCCTACGGATAAGGTAGGCTATCGTTCCTCACTTTCCCCAGTGATGAAATATTCCATGACAGTGCTGACTAGATTCTGCTTTCCTTTTGAAGGAGAGGCAACTGGAGGCTTACAGTATCTGTGTAATATTTGCTTTATTTACCAGCATACAGGTTGATGAAGTTATACAGCAGAACACTCACGCTCATCAGTTTCTGTCTTCCTCAGATCAATTGACGGCCTCGTTCTTGAGTTGCTGCTTCCTCTGTTCACACAGACCATGTTGGAGGAAATTTTAATATCTAAAAAGTGGTTTCCTCTTTGGGGGGAAGCAGAGTAGCTTCAGCAGCAGACCCCCCCCCCCTCTTGATTGGGTATCACCCCAGGGAACCTCCCTCACCTGGCTGACTGCTAATCAATAAAAGACAAGAGACAATGGCTTGTTAAAATTGCAAAGGAAGTTGTTTACTCACGGTTCCATAGAATGCATATTTACAGCATCTGATTAGGATCAGAGGTTCACCTAACTTAGAGATAGCAAGGCCCTAAGAGCTGCCTCGCCCTGCATGCCATGTGCTCAAGATGGCGTAGCCAGCAGTGCCCTACTGTGTGCCATCTCAACAGGTCAGTGGTCAGAGAAGAAGAGAGGGAGATGTGCGCGGAGAAGAAGGGAAGGTTATAGGGTCTGGGCCACACCCCCACAAAGGGCTTGACCCCTTCTGGACAGCATCCTGCCACCTCTGGACAGCAGACGGAGTTGCTCCAAACTCCAACAGACCACACATAGAGGGGAAAGCTAATAACATCAAAAGTATAACAATAAAAACAGAATTTAAAATAGGGAAATGAACACACTAACAGCCCAATCCTGTGCTGCCTGGAGCATGGGAGCTAGCACTGGGGCTGGGCAAGCACTGGGGACCATGAACGTGCTTTATGGCACATTTACGACACTGGTTGCTGGTAGAGCACCAGCAGTGCAAGCTCTAAAACAGCAACAAACGCTGGACTGTGTATACACAGTGCACACATACATCTTCATTCATTTTTGTTTTTCTTGCAACCTGCGGATGGAATAGTCCAAGTTGTGCCCACTTGACCTGCTGTCCTGCACTGACTGAAGAAGGCACTGTGGCCCTGGTAGGGCTGGGAGACGGAATGGTGTTAACAGGAAATTTGACCACATTGAAGAATTTCTCACCTTTCACTTACCTACACAACATCCATCTAAAAAAGGAAGGAACATTGAACATCTCCAGAAGAACATACAGAATTTTAGAAAGTTCATATATGGGGTAAAAAAAATGCAGTATTTGTGAGTTTCTGTGAAGTGTGTTTGTGTATGTGTGATGAATAACTTTTCAATTGTGAAGTCAAACTTTGAGGGATGCTTTTAAAAAATCTTGTCCTGTTAATTCAATACAGAGCCTGTTAATCCTATCCTCTACCCACCCACCCCCAACTGATGTAGCCATGCCAAATACATTTACACTTACTTCCTAGTAAACCCTGGTGCCTCCTGTGGGTCTCCTCAAACATATGCCACCTTGTTTGGTAGCGTATATCCAAGGAGAGGAAAGGGGCAGGGAGTTAAAAAAATTAAGAGGATAGAATTTGGCACACACCATTGCTGCTGGATCCATCCCCTCCCGTTGTCTCTGTTCCCCATTCCTCCCTCTCCCTGCTCAGTTTTGCCTCCAGTTCACTCCTTCCCCACCCACTTCCACCCCACTGCTGCCTTACCTGGGCTGGCAGATGCAGAGGGCTCCTATGATGAGGCTGCAGTGGTGAGGCTGCCTCTTGCAACAGCAGTCACAGAATGGCCACCAGTAGAGTGCTGTGTGTTTCACTGGTGCCATTTTACAACAGCAGAAGTCACTTCCACTGTCATTATGGGCTCTGTGCAGCAGCCCAGTTCACCATAGGATTGAACTGTTAAACACAATCATCTCGGGTTGCAATCCTGTGCAGACTTAGAGCCCAATCCTATCCAATTTTTCAGTGCCAGTGCAGCTGTGCCAATGGGATGTGCACTGAATCCTGTGGTGGGAAGGCAGTCACAGAGGTCTCCTTAAAGTATGGGAAAATTTGTTCCCCTACCTCAGGGCTGCTTTGTGGCTGCACTATTGCTGAAAATTTGGATAGGAGTGGGCCCTCACAGCCCAATTCTGAGCTGCCCGGAGCTCCCAGACCCGGCAGCTCCACAGAGGGCTGCTGCTGAATCTTGCGCTTCCCGCGCTGGTGCGGGAGGCTCCTCAGGAGAAGATGACATTCATCCCCTTCCCTCGAGTAAGGTAAGCAGCCCCGCAATGCGGCTACTCACTTTAGCAGTGACCAAAAGGTTGGGGTTAAAGTAAAGGCGAGCAGCCCTGCATGAGCGCCTTGGATCCTGCTGATCCTCTCTCCCTCCCCCTGACATGCCTCCCCCATGCCCCCAGCCACACCTCTCCCTCCCCAGAACACCTCCTCCACACCCCCGGCCACACCCCCACCTCCCATTCCACTGCCCGGTGGTCCAGGAGACCGTGGAGCGGTAGAACCTGGGCGATCATCAGGTGCTAGCGCTGGGCTAGCTCCGGCAGGAGCCTGGTGGTGAGCCCCGCAAACGTACCTTATGGCACATTTGCAACTGAGGTCCGCGGCCTAGAGCCATGCTGCAGACCTCAGGATTGGGCTCTTACCCAGTAGTAAGATCCAGTGAGTATAGTGCGACTTCCTTCTGGAGATATATGCAAGGAATGAAGTACATTCACTTGCCAACTTCAATGCTTGTACAACATGCTGTTTTATTTTCTAAATTTCTCAGATTCTAACAGATTCATATTCTGGAATAGTGGAGAGGGGAATCAAAAGAGAAAAATCAAAACAAATATGAACTGAGACAAAACATCATTTGAGACTTGGATACCTCCAGGTAGAGTTAAAACAAATTTGGGGGAAAACTATATTCTTAAGCAAATTCAAGCTGGCCAGACTCAGATGGGGATAGTTCTATATTGACTACACAAGCCTATAAAAAAGTCCTTTTTTTTTTTAAAGTTGCCAAGGATGTTTGAACAAATTTAGCTTTGGGGTGCTGAGTCTAAAAGCAGCATCGGTTTTGCCCAATTGGCACTAGTTTTGGGGGTATGACATAGCCAGCTTATATGCCGATTCAAACAGCTGCCTCATGAGAAAGCCATGACATCAGCTTCCTCCCAAGGAAACTGCTCAAATCAGCATATAAAGGTGGTTCTAGTTCCTCCAAAACTAGAACCAATCAGGAAAACCAATGCCATTTTTGGATTCTGCACCCCAAATATACCCTAGAATAGGTATCACTTCTATAACCCCTGCTAATTGGGTAAGAGGCACTTTTTCACGTGGGTGCTCTTTTTTTAGCAGGGGGAGAGTAACTGGCCCACCTCACCCCAGCAGTGTCTGTTCTGGTGGCTGCCTGCTGGTATTCTTTTGCATCTTTTTAGATTGTGAGCCCTTTTGGGACAGGGAGCCATTTAGTTATTTGATTTTTCTCTGTAAACCGCTTTGTGAACTTTTAGTTGAAAAGCGGTATATAAATACTGTTAATAATAACAACAACAACAACAACAACAACAACAACAAAATGTGGGTAGGCCTGTGCTATGTATGGATATGTTTTGGTTTCAAAAGTAACAGCAGTTACCACTCCAGACCAGCCCCTTGTTCCCCTTGAAAAGGGGGAAGTTCCTGCAGAAATCACTGCCCTCCTGCCAGGTTGGTCAATGGTGATGAAGACTGGGGGGATTTCCTGTACAAAGTGCTGTGGAAGTAGCTGGGTGACTTATTGAAGTGAGATTAATTAATTTAACATATTTATATCCTGTCTTTCTCTCTTACAAAAGAGACTCACTGAGGTGAATCGATTCATTCATTCGATTTTTATCCTGCTTTTCTCCTGAAGGCACTCAAAGCGGTTCACAATATTAAAATACAATTAAAATCAAACTATATACAATAAATATTAAAACATATAAATATTAAAAATATAAAACATTAAAATAAAAAGCCAGTGGAAGACATTTATATGCATTTATTTTTATGATGATGATGATGAATATTTAGATACTGCTTTACTAAAACAACAAAAAGTTCATTATCATTTACAGAACCAAGTAAATGATTCCTTGTCCAAGAAGTGTTCAAATTTTTCAGTTCACAGCTTAAAAAGTTTCATGCACTCATACTCTAAATCAGCCGACATCATCAAGGCTTTATAGTTAATGGGGCTTACTCCCTGGTAAGAATGGATAGGATTGCAGTCTAAGGCAGTGTGTTTTGCCAGTCTCCTTTTACCCATGAGAAGTCCATCTGTCACCCCTCCTCCTCATCTTCGCTAGGTTCAGAATGGAAGAGAATTCCTTTCTGAGAGGAAAAAAATTCCAAGAGAGAAAAGGAAGTGTGGAAGAGGGGAGGTGAGTGATGGACTAGCTAGAGTATCTCTGTTGCTCTAGCCCACTACTCTACTATCTTGTCCACATATCCTCTTCTGATCTGTTTTTCAAGTCCAAGGAGGAGGCATAGTGAAGACAAGCAGATGCAGATGCCCCTTTCCCTGCTAATTCACCTCCTGAGATCACTACTAAGTTGACCTCATAGATAGTCTGGCCCTGTCATGGTTTGCCCTACAGAGCCTTCCCCTCAAAAGGGCTTTGGGCACCTCCATTTCAACTTCTACCAACAGCAGATCTCAGACCTGCTGAGATCACAGCTGAGGAGGACTTCCTGCTTCTCTGATCTTTATTGTATTAATTTACTTGTTTGATTAAAATCCCACTTTATTCCAGGGTGACTTGCAGCATTTTTGTTAAATATAAATGCACCTGTCTTGACTCTAAAGAGTTCATAATCCAAGAATGACAATCTAACAGCCAATTCCCCTTCTGCCCAGAGTCTTTGCAAACTTCTGGAGGAACAAATAGAGGAAGGGACAGCTGGGAGAGGCAGCCTCCAATATAAATACCTCCGCTGCCAGGATCCTCCATCTCCACACCCAGGTATGTTCATATTTATTGGAGGCCAACTGGGAGATCCATTTAGCCAAAGGCAGCAGTCCCTGAAGCTGAAGGAGAAACAAGCTGGTCTCCCAGAGCAGCTTTGCCAGAAACTGCAACACCTGAAAACAATGCAGGAAGTTTTGGGTTTCCCAAAGATTCTCTGGATCCCCCTCTGGTGAAAGTGCCAAGTTGCAACACTTACAGAGACAGCTCTCCAGTAGGGCATGTGGAACACTTCATAGATCACCTGACTCTCAGCCAGGCAAGATGTGGGGGATAACTTGGAGCAGGATCCCCTCTCCATGCCGCTTTAAGTCCCACCCAGATGCTGCACAGTCATGGGAATGAACCACCTTGGGTTTTTGTCCTCCCTGGAGCCAGGAATTTTTTGCAAAACCTGTTTGCACATGTTGCCTGACAGGAACAGTTCCTCTGCCCCCTGCCAGCAATTTTGGGAGAAACCCCAGACAGGAGGGAGGACCTCAGTTTAAGCAATGCAGGCAGGGCGAGGTGTGAGAGCTGCTGCACCCCCTCAAAGCTCCACCTGCAGCTCCACTCTTGTAGAGTTCCAACCTGACATAAAGAAACAGAAAGGCAGAGAGGAGCCAAGGGGCACAGAAAGAAGCCCAGGCAAATGTATCTGGAGAGTATTAAACTATCTGTTTTACTAAGATCCTGGCTATTGACCCCAGACCCTTCAGCCAGCATCATGATGACACAGGGTCCAATCCTGTCCAATTTTCCAGTGCTGGTACAGCCGTGCCAGTGGCACATGCACTGCATCCTGTGGTAGTGGGGCAGTCACAGAAGCCTCCTCAAGGTATGGAAACATTTGTTCCATTACCTGAAGGCTGCATTGTGGCTGCACCAGTGCTGAAAGTTCAATAGGACTCAATTGGACCCTTACAGCCCAACCCTTTACGTGCCTACTCAGATGTTAATTTCATTATACTCAATAGAGTTTACTTCCAGATAAGTGTGGATAGAATTGCAGCCTTAGACATAGTTCTCACAAACAGCAGGTGAGGTGGTAAACCTGTCTCCAGTGGCATAGCTAAGGCATTTTGTAGCCCTCCCTCCACTACAAAATCAAATTTAATTAAATAATAAATAAAAAGTTTGTCCCGTATTGGTTAAAGACACTGTGCTGGGGTGAAGGGGGACAGTTAGAGCCCAATCATGGGCTCAACGTGCTGGCTTACCACCGGCGCACACTGTCACAAATGTGCTGTAAGGCACGTTTGCGAGACCTAATGCCGGGCCAGCACCCGTACTAGCCCAGCACTGGCTGGTGCTGGGCTAGAGCCAGGCAGGTGCCTGGCCTCCACTGCTCGGCAGTCACATGGACCGCCAAGCCACAGTAAGGTAAGCGGGGGTGGGGGGAGGCATTCTGGGGAGGGGGGGAGGGGAGGAGGCATGCCAGGGAGAGGGAACGGAGAGAGAGGTAGGTGGGTCCAGTGGAGCAAAGCATTCGTGTGGGGCTTGGCGCCCTACAGGAATGGGACATGTGCTTCATCCTGCATTTGGTACCACTCATGGAAGCCTCCTAAAAGTAAGGGACTGTTTGTTCCCTTACTTCAGAGCTGCATTGCCCTGAAGTCAGTGCTGGAAAGCACTGACTTAAGGGGTTAGGGTTGCACCCTATAAAACAAAACAAACAAAAAATCTGATCATGTCAGTGAGAAGTTTAAAGTAGAACCTTGCCCCCTGACATGCTTGTTTTCTGTTTGTGGATTGTTTTTGATAGGAGGGAATAAAGTGATGTGAGCCAGGCAGTGGCATAGCTAAGAGGGCTGCAGGGGTGGCAATTGTACCAGGCAACAGGCTTTAAAGGGACAAAAAACTGAGCTTGACACTAGTGGCCAAAATTGTCAAAACCTTGGTATGTACGAATAATACCACCATGTTATATATTATTGGAAAGGGAATTTAATGCAGAATGCAATGAAAGAAATAGAACTTAGGGAGGTAGCGATGTCGGAATTTTAATTTTTGACAGGCTGGCTGGCATTCTTGATTTTTATATGAAAATCCACGGGGTTTGTTTGTTTTTAGTTTTTGTTGTTTTTTTAATTATTGTAAATCGTTTTTTTTTTTGTTTTTGTTTTTTTAAATGTATTTTTAATGGTGTTTGTAAGCCGCCTTGTGTGCCCGCTGGGCAAAAAGGCGGGGTATAAATTAATAAAATAATAATAATAAATAATTGGCACTGCTATGCCAGTGCTGGAAAGCACTGATATAAGGGGTTAGGACTGCACCCTAAATGTGTGGGGATTTTGTTCAAAAAGAGACATATGAAGACATACGAGGACATGCAACCCACAGAGGTACAGTTCTGACACAGGCATGCCATTTATAAGAATTGCCTCCTTGTCAACAAATTGAGCCTTTTGGATCAAAACAGATGAGGGGAAGGAGGGGGGAGTTGTTTTCACAATAGCAAGAGAGGGCTTCCAAAACATGAGGAACTTAGGGAGGTAGTGATGTTAGCATTTCATGCTTGCTGCAATTTTTATCCCAATCCCCCTCACACAGAAAGACCTTCCAATGACTGTGCTTTTTATCAAAAAATGGTGCGGGGGGGGGGGGAATAACACAATCAAGATCACAAGTATGCCAGGGACAAAATACTAATGCCTCCCAACCCTTGCTGCAGTTTCACCGTGTTCTGGGAGTCCTCTCTTGCTATTTGAAAAGAAAACAACCCCCTTCCAGCATTTAGATGCACATTTAGTTTGAACTTTAAGAGCAGACTATCCACGATCAGTGAGCAAGTGGAAGTCACTGCTGCTGTGCTTGGCAACAGACACAACCACAGCCTTTCCTCTCAATGTTAGGATGGTGTCAACAACTGCAGAGGAAATATATACTGAAGCCCCCCCCCCCGCCCCGGAAGTCCTCCAAATTGATGGCTATTGCCAGTTTCTTCTCTTCTGTCTCAGGAGCTTCGACATGTCTCTCTCTTCAGTCATCCAAACATTGAAAAGTCAACTCTTTTCACACTTGTAGACTAGGTTTGGTTTTGCATTATTTATTCATTTATTTTTTAAAAGATTTCTATGCCTTTTTCCATAGCTCATTGTGGCTTACCACACAATTTAAAACAGGTAAAACAATGTAAATACAATTATTTTTAAAGCAATAAAAATACAATACATTACAAAAATAATATTCTGCTTGCTTACATGTGTGTCACAGCTGTTCCTTTTCGACAACTTCATCATGCACTTGGTGCAATATGCCCTAGTGTGGCAAATCGCAAGGCACTAGGCTTTGGTAGGTGAGCATGACTCAAGCAACCGAGAGCAAAGCCATTGCTCAAGGAATCCTCAAGGAGAATCCTGGCGCTCCTGAGGATGACACAGGGAGAAAACTAGCTTCCCTGACCTGCAGGCAAGCCAACTCAGGGCTGAGTCTCTCTCTCTCTCTCTCTCTCTCTCTCTCTCTCTCTCTCTCTCTCTCTCTCTCTGACACCCCTCCTCTTCCTTGTTTGGGTAAATGCACCCAGAACCCTCTTCAGGGGACCAGCACCAGAAGTCTCGGATTTAATAACTATGGGAGACACAGGGAAATCCTTGCTTAGCTAAAGACTTGCCTTGGGCAAGTCTTCTTCCTTTCGATAGCACACTAGCACACATTGCTTCACAGAATTGAGTTACAGCACAATCCGATGCATGTCTACTCAGAAGTCCCATTTTGTTCAATGACTCTTACTCCCAAGTAAAGGTGTATAGGACTGCAGCCATATGGTCCAATCCTTATGAGGGCCATCGGCTGTCAGAACTAGTGTTCCAGCGGTATGAGGTCCTTTATGGCTTTTGCAAAACATATGCTGTTTTGCACAGCCAGGGCACAGATGTGAGTGGCAAGTAGCCACCATGGTGCACCAGCAGTTCGTCCACATCCTCCAGAGCCAGTAAGTCAGTATGGGAGGCAGAGGGTGGATGGAACAGGGCAGGGAGGGGAGGAATAAGAAGGAGACTGGGGCAGGGAGAGGGCTGATCGAGGCCAGGAAGGAATCAGTAGCAGCAGTAGTACCACCAATGTTTTATCCCCCTTCGATCCCCCAACCCAGGCCCTCTCAGATGTGTGCCAACAAAGTA
This sequence comes from Tiliqua scincoides, assembly GCF_035046505.1. NCBI lineage: Eukaryota > Metazoa > Chordata > Lepidosauria > Squamata > Scincidae > Tiliqua > Tiliqua scincoides. The sequence continues at coordinate 9,033,329 of NC_089830.1, read as the reverse complement.
GCTGGTGCAAATCTGAGTAGTCCCAGTGCAGCAGCAAGTGCTTACTCTGGGGCAAGGGAACAAAATGTTCCCTTACCTAGAGGAGGCCTTCACTGCTCAAAGCTCCCCTGCTGGATACAGCACATGCCCCATTGGCGCAGCTGCATCGGCGCATGGGGAGGTTGGTAGAATTGGGCTGCCTGTTATGAGTTACATGGCTTGTAACCTGCCTTTGGGAAAAGGCAAGAGAGATAGATATCCAAGTGGAAAGAAGAAATCCATCCCAGGTGGAGTTGAAGCCCATCCTAAGTGAAGTCAGGAATGCAGAGTCACACCAGTTCTCCCTCAGGTTTCAAGAGACAAGGCACCAAGCAAACTCACTCCAGTTCTGTTCTGGGACTCAGGACTTACTTGCTCCCCCCCCCCTTTTTAATGAGTAGGGCAACATTTACAGAGTGTATAATTCTTTCAAAGGAAATGAAAAATGTCCCAGAGTGAGGGTCATTCAGTTCCCTTCTAATTTTTTATAGAATGAAGGAAAGTTCACAAATAACAGCATAGAAACACCATTCAGTTCATTCAGGAACATATTTTTTTTTGGGGGGGGGGGGGCTAACCTATAGAATATGAACAGCCATTGGCGTCACTAGAGGCCAGTGCATCACCCCCATGATGGACCCCCATGATGGACCTCTTCCCATACAGTGGGTGGGGCAATGCCCCAGGCAGTGGGCGTGGTGATACATCATTCCCTCACGCCCACTGGTTTTTTGGCTATAACCTTTGATAGAATATAGATATTTTAACATGGTTTGTTTCATTGCATTCTGCATGAATTATGCATCAAATGAGATATAATGTGATGGTATCATTCAAAAATACTAAGACTTTAAAATTTTTGGCCAGTACTGGTGTCATCCCCCTTTGTGCATCAGGTGCAGCCCGCACTCCCCTAGTGAAGCCACTGTGAACAGCAAAGGGCCTTGTTAAATGTTTGAACTTCCAAAAGAGTGACAGAGTTCCTTGTACTGGCTGCATCCTGACACACACCATCTTTCTCTCCCAGTGCCCTGAATTTCCAGGGCATTGTGAAGAAAAATGGTGGTTGTCAAGAGGCAGTCACTCAAAGGCAGTAATCCTTAAAACTTTAAGGAGTAAAGAAGTTTTTTTAAAAAAAAATAGACCCTTCTCCAACTTACAAAAACAGATAAAAATTTGCTATCAAATTGATACAATTTTTATGAATGGGTAACTAAGACCCCAGTCCTATTGGGGCATTGCAGTGTCAGAACTAACATTCCGGCAATACAACATCCTTTTATAGTATCATTTTTTATGGCAGCACAAAAGCCAGGCAAAAGCTACTAGTTCTTGTGCACTGCAGGGCCATGGCCACAAATGGAGAGAGGCACAGCACACACAGCAGTGGCTCTGGGAGGCTCTGCAGGTGCTGGTAATGTGGCGGTGGGGATGGGCCATGGGCAGGGAGAGAAAGTAATGGGCCATGTTGGGGAAGGAACTGGGAGTGTGTAGGGGATAGAGGGGTGGATTCAGTTGCAGTCACACATGCCAGTTCTTATCCTTCATTTCTCTGCCCACCCAGCCCCTGGCTGTCCTTGGTGCAGCTATATAGCTGGCATATTTCCAAAGATACCCATAGGCAATTGGGCAGCCTACTGGGAGGGAAGTAAAAACATTTTTACTTATCTCCTTCATGTCCTCCCCCCTCCCACAGCATGCAGCACAGCCTCTGTTGGCATGGCTGCATGCTATAACATGGATTGGGTAATTAGGCTGCAATCTTGTGCACCCTGTGGGCCCAATCCTACCCAAATTTCCAGCAGTGATGCAGCAGCAATGCAGCCCTAAGTTAAGGGAATAAATGTTCCTTTACCATGAGGCGATCTCTGTGACTGCCCCTCCCCATTGCAGGACGTAGTGCACGTTGGCCTGGCTGCATCAGTGCTGGAAAGTTGGATAGGATAATCCTATTGAATTCGATGAAAGAAATGAATTCCATGCAAAGAAAATATTTCTTTAACCAGTGTTTAATTAATCTGTGGAACTCCTTGCCACAGGGTATGGTGATGGCATCTGACCTAGATGCCTTTAAAGGGGGACTGGACAGATTTCTGGAGGAAAAGTCCATCACAGGATACAAGCCATGATGGGTATTATGCAACTTCGTGGTTTTAGAAGTAGGCTGTCTTTGAATGTCAGATGGAAGGGCGTGGCAACAGGATGCAGGTCTCTTGTTGTCTCTGTGCTCCCAGGGGCATCTGGTGGGCCACTGTGAGATAGAGGAAGTTGAACTAGTTGAGCCTTTCACCTGATCCAGCAGGGCTCTTATGCTCGCTCTTAACTGGACTTACTTCTGAGGGGACACACCTAAGATAGTGCTGTAAACAAGTAGCGAAAACACATGGAATAACAAAAGGGAAATTTGTATTGCACATCTTTCGTCTTGCAGACCTGCCCATTCCCCACCCCTCCTCCTGAGGTAGCTTAAAAGGTTATCATCCTTTGGAATAGTGTTAGGGGTCTGACCCGGCATCTCCTCCAAAGCAGGGCAAAAGCCCTCTGGAGGCCAAGGAGCAGAGCAGAAGAGAGAGGGCTGTGGACATAGTTCCATGTTGCCTCCTCCTGGTCCACAGAGGCAAGGAGAGGTGGCTGATGATGTACTTGCCTCTTCCTATCTAGGCTCAAAGGCCTCTCCCAACTTTCCCAGACAACGAGGGTGACGCAAGTCTCACTCTCTGCCCACTGGATTCTAGAAACAGGCTCTCTGCAGACAGCTGCAGAGGAAAAGTGTTTCTGGTGAGCTGTAACAAGAGCAGCCAAGCAACTTGTTCACCACAGACGAGTTTGGGCGGGAAGAGAAGCCAAATCCTCCTCGGGGCCTGCTTGACGGTAGTGGGAGTTTGTTGGCGAAACACAGTCTGAGAAAGAAGAGTGGCAGAGCAGATCGTGGCTCCAGCAAGACGGGTTTGAGGAGCGCTGGGCCTCTGCCAAGGAGAGGCACTTGCAACACACAAGTGTTGGGAGACAGAGTGAAGCTGAGGGAAACGGCTCGGATCCTGGCTTGGAAGCCACATCAGCAACACCCTTGACAGGGCCACTGACAGGCACTTCACACAGGGCTTTGCCATCATTGCAGACATCGATCTCCCTGTCACAACATTGGGGAGGGGGGGAAGAGAGAGATTTACACATATTGTGATGCGCATGTACATTTTGGCTGCAAAGTCATAAACCAGGCTGCTAAGTCAAAGACCTGTGTGCCAAAATGTTCTCTAGCTTGCCTGAGACATTGCAAAACACAAACTAATCCAACTCTCCTCCCAATAAATGCTGTTATGCACTCTGCAATTCCCTAAGTGGTGTGAGATTCTAGGGGCAGTACTACCAGGTTGTGTTTTCTTTGACTTAGTGTGCAATCCTAACCCACTCTCCAGCACCGACATGAGGGCAGTGCAGCTCCTAGGTAAGGAAACAAGCATTCCCTTATTTTGAGGAGGCCTCCGTGAGTCCCCCCCAACTGCAGGATTCAGCACACATCCCATTGGCACTGCTATGCCAGTGCTGGAAAGTGGGTTAGGATTTGGGCCTAAGAGAATATGGGGCCTCACAATTTTAAACACACAAGCACAGCCCAAATAGAAGCTACCAGGCATTCCAATAAGACAGTATTTTCCACTAGAGAGCAACTGAGGCAGGCTCCCAAGGTGATCCTCCAACTCTTAGCCAATTCCAACTTGAAACTCTAAGCAACCTGAGGCCTGCCAAAACTGTGATTCTCAAAACAGACACACAACCCCTGCAGCACATAAATCAGAGAGGCCTCCCCTGCAGATATATTGTCCATGCACAATGCACAGCCATTAAAAGCATCTAGGCCAAGTGCCATCACAACATCTTGTGGCAAGCAGTTCCACAGATAAATTACATGTTGGGTAAAGACATGTTTCTTAGGCAAAGCCTTCAGGCAAAACTCAGAGCAACAAAGCCATTCCAAGAGATCTGAGGGGTTCCACTCACAACAAGACATGTCCTCTTTCTGGAAAGAGCTCCACTACTTTGCTAGTCAAGGTGGCTTTGAATGACTCAGAGATAAGATAACTGGACAAGTTATCAAGAAATTTAAAATCAGAAACGTATATGGGGGGATCATGAAGTACATATATAAACACATATAAACACAAGGTGTTTTCCCATCTGTGGTGATTCAGTGAGGCCACCTTAGTCCAACAAGTGGAGAAGAGACCAGGCTGGTGCACCTGACCTTCCCATGCACCTTTGGGTGCTTTCTGGGGTGGCTGAGATAGGCATGGACCTTGACATAGATGGTCCCAGAAAAAGCAGTGGTGGCTGCCAGCAGGAAGGGAGAATTTAAAAAGCAGCAGTTCCTCTTGTCTGGAGTGAGTCCAGTTGCTCCAGAGTGTCTGGGGAGCCATCTGACCTGACATTCCCAGCTCCTCTGCACCTATACACACAGCCATGTAGCATTTGCCACAAGAGATCTGTAAGCAAGTGAGGAGTAACAGCTCCCATCTCTGGTCTGGCTGAAACAGGACAGAGATGTTTCCAAAGTAAAAAATAGTTTATTAAAATAGAATAAAGGACAAAAGGTTCAAACATTCAACATTAGGCACTTGCAAGTTAACAAAATCAGGTCCTGAAATTAGAGGCAAAGGAAATTACAACCCAAAACAAGATCTATCTAGATTTGCATACTTAGAGCACGATCCTATGCATGTCTACTCAGCTCCATTGTGTTCAATAGAGCTTACTCCCAGGAAAGTGTGTCCAGGATTGTAGCCTCAGTTCCCTTTCCTTTGTTCACCTCCAGGGTCCAGAGGGTTAGGGCAGCAATGAACAGGCAACTCTGCAAGTGTTAGAACCAAATGTGCAACTTCTCAATACAGCCTCCCCTCTTATAAGAATTTGGAGGACGGAGATCCTACCTTTCTAGCTAGCTATTTCAATGGCAGGAAATCCTAGATCAGCCACCTGAATGTCCCCTTAATCATCATCAGATGGATGAACCTGACCAATGGACAAATGTTAGCAAATTTAGCAGGGCGCCAGTGTTTCCAGGCTGGTCCATTGTTCTACCTGAGTTAGGTGTCCATCAAAGTAGCACTGAGAATCCACATCCCAGGTGAAGCTTTTCCTGTGGGAGTGCAGGTTATAAAACTCATGAAGGTAAAGCTGCACTGACTGTATAAGAAAAGCATATTATTCATATTAACCATGCTCCATATTATTGGGGGGGGGGGAGATTCTCCTTTACATAAAGGAGTCCTGTTCACCACATCACAAATGCCTATTTCATCCTCTAGGTCAGCGTCTCTCAAACTGTGGGTCGGGACCCACTAGGTGGGTCGCAAGCCAGCTTCAGATGGGTCTCCATTCATTTCAATGTGCATTTTATTTTAATATATTAAACTTGATGCTACCCTGGTATGTGACTGCAGTTGGGGACATGTTACAAATCTGTACTTTGAACAGGCTACTATGTACATGCTTTTAACAATGATAGTCAATGGGGCTTACTCCCAGGGATGTGGGGATAGGACTGGAGCTTTTGGGATGTTCAGGGTCCCGGTGCTTTCAGGTTAATGACCCACTTCTGGTGGGACCCAGTGCTAAAAGGTTTGAGAACCACTGCTCTAGATTAAAAGAAACATCTCCATTTTGTGCCCTCTTCATGCCAATCACAGTGCAAAAAGGCCAATGTCTAGCTGAAGCCAGTGCTCCACTCTCACCCCATGTTGAAACTCAGGTTGCATGAAGATAAAGACTCCTTCAAGCTCCCAGTATCTCTTTTGTTACTCATAAACACACCTGAATGTGTCCTTAACCTCATCCAACCCACACATCTCCATTTTTCTAAGATGAATGGATTTCCGGAATGTAGTTGGGATAGGAAGAGTACCATTCAACAGAGTGCAGAAAAAAAGATCTCAAGCCTAAGAAGGCATTTATATTTGTTCTCTAACCCCAACCCAGGATACCTCTGCATTATTCTCACCTTTTGATACTTTCCAGTTAGGGGTGTACACTGAATTCTCTTTCATTTTCAGAACCTGGTACATGGGGGGCAGGTAATTTCTTCATTTGAGGCTGTTCATCTGGGGACCTATGCACAGGGTCCTGATTTGTTCTTAGGAATTCCATTTTCAGTCTTTTTCACATAATAAAAACAAATATTTTTAACTGGTTCTCTGCTGCGGCCTGAATCAGTGTCAGCAAGAGCTGCACACTGCAGCCACCTCCTGGCAGCAAACATTTTTAACCCATCATGTTCCAGGACATGGTGTCCTTCTAGAGCAGGGGTCTCCAAACTTTTTGGCCAGAGGGCCGCATCAAATGTCAGGCATGGTTATGAGGGCTGGAAAAAAATTTAAATATAAAATTTATATAAATAAATTATAGATGTGTGAATAAATGAATGAATGGGCTCATTCATTCAACCTCTCTGGCCCTTAGAACACCCTCCAGCTGGAACCAGGGCACAGTTCCAGTCATGTTCAGCAAAGTGGGCCAGGGTTTTCAGGGGACAAGAGGCTGGCTGCGGGCCAGATAGAGGCTGGCTGTGGAGACCTCTGTTCTAGAGTAGTGTGAGTAAAAAGGAATGACTGCCATAATGAAAAAAATGGCACACCAATATAAACTGCCATTTTGTTCAAGATGACATCAAGGTTTTTCTCTTTTACTCACACTGTTCTGAGATGATGCTGTAGCCTGGAGCACTTATGGGTTAACAGAGCTTGAAGGAGGCAGCCATGTCTTACAGACTCTCTGACAGCAACTAAGAACATCTTTTTTAATGAAAGCAAGTAGGTAGGAATGAGGGTTCCAAATACATACTCCGATTCTACCCATTTTATCCTATTCATTTCATGACCCAGTTGATTTAGGATGGAACCTGCACCAATTGACTTCATTTGGTTTGGGCCCCATTCATCCTGAAAAAAATGCCCACCCCCAAATTACAGAGTTACACAGAGGGAAGTTTCCAAGGTGTGAGGAGAATCCCATCACTGAATTAGCTACTGTTGCTGAACAAAGGACCTCTGGACACCTTGGATCCTATAAAAAATGTTTCCAGTTGGGTCCTGCAGCTCCTAAAGCCAGCTTTGAAGGTAGATCAGGCTGAGAGACAGTGACTTGCCCAAGGTCAGTCAAGAAGCTTCATAGCTGAGAGGGGATTGGAACCTGCATCTTTCAGGTCTAAGTCCACTTCCTGAACCACTACACCATCTCTCAACACAGTCTTTGTGGGGTACCCCAAAATTGTTCAATCACTGCAGGGTTCTGTTCTCCCTGTCTGGCTCATGGGCCTTCAGTTTTTCACCTTTGCTTCTCCAGTTTTGTTTCTCTAGTTCTTCAATCCTATAACTTACTAGCTAATGTCATTGCTGGTCCTCTGAGGCACTGACTGTCATAAAGCATTCAGTGCGAGTCATAAATGGCAATCCAACAGCGTGCTACTCCAGTAGTGTTGGGAGCACTAACCAGAAGGCCTGTATCTTCCTGCCCACACCACTGCTTCCCTCACTGCTCACAAGAGTAGGTAAGTCAGCAGGGGAGGCGGGAGGGCTGGGGAGAAGGCAGAGGATGGGTAGATCAGATCTGGGAAGGGGGCGGGTTTGGCAGCAGTGACAGCTGCCGAATCCTAACACCCTTCCTGGACCCAATCCCACAGCATGGGTCCACAAGGTCCCTATTTAGCTGACACAGGTCTCCCTCGCACCATGGAGGCATGCCCCCAGGTAAGAGAACAATTGTTGCCTTACCCAAAGGGGACCTCCATTGTCCCCACCACCACCAAAGGATGCAGCGGTAGCCATTTTGGCACTGGGGGAGGGGGGATATGATTGGGCTGTAAAAAATACACATGAGCCATCTTTGAGTTTCTTAAGGAATGTCACACAGAAGAAGGGGGGACCTACTGCTCCTGGGGGTAGGACTAGAACTAATGGATTGAAACTACAGGAAAGTTGATTTAGGCTAGACATGAGGGAGAATTTTCTAACTGGAAAAGTAGTTTGAAGTGGTACAACAGAGCAACAGTAACCACAGGCATGGACAATTGTTAGAAGTGTGTGTCCAGATTGCACAGGCTACAAGAAAAACAGGAAGACTAAGAGAAGAAAGAGGGTCAGTCTACTGCATCACCCAAAACACACTGTGTTGCATGAGCATTGCAATTCACACCACAAGGGGAAAACATCAAAAGCAAGACACGACCAAGAGCCAGTCCTGAAATGCCCTTAACTACATGGTGAGGGGTTGCATTAACTTCAAGCTTGCATTAACTTAACACTTCAGCAGGGTAATGGATGATGTCACTTTGCCCACAAAGGTGCAATCCTGCCCTTTTCTCGCAGGTGTAATTTGAGGATAAGGTGGCTTTCTCCCTGTGCTACAGGTGGGGGTCTGAGGCTGAGCAAGGGTGACTTACCCTGTGGTCAACCAAAACCCAGCTCATCACCTAGCTATGCTTCTCCAGGACCCAATTTCCACATAGCAGGCCTGCAAGGAGGAAGGCAAAGGAGTTGCTCAGTGGGCCCAGCAAGGGCACTGGGGTGGAGGTGGGGAGGGACAGTGCTTCTGTTTGCTTGCAGAAAGTTAAGGGCATTTAAGCCTTGCAAATGGTAGAGCCAACTGTGGCTAGGAAGTGATCATAGGACACCGCAGTGTCATAAGAGAACCACTACATATTGGTACAGATGTGGCAGCAGCTCTGCGGCCTTGCCCCCTGCAAAGCTGCATGTCACAGACAGTTAAAGTGGGGGGCCTCAGGTGTGAATTCGATTGGCCCAGGCAATCTATTGGATAACCCTTGTGATTGCCCCTTTCCCCCATCCACTCCTGTGAAGTTTTGGAATGGTTTTTAAAGGGTTGCCTGGATTCTCTATTCACATGCTGCATTCAACCTGCATACAACAGTGAAAGCAGTATACCCTCAATTCTTTCGTGGGACTCAATTTCTACGTTCACTTTTAAAATGAACAAATGCACGCAGCCATTTGCACCAAAACATGTACAGCAATGACACAGACCCCTGTAACCATACAGGCCTGGTTCTTAAGAAGGAGAAGAGTTCACCTGTCCCAAAGATGCCCCCACCAACCACCACAAACAGACTTTGTTTCCCCTTGGTACACTTTTGCTTTGGAAAGTGTGTCCCTCCCTCCAGCATTCAAGAACACACCACCATCTTTTACAAGATGGTGTTCTTTTACAAGATGCAACTCTCATCTGCCTCCCCTCCCCCAGAAAAGCCCAGCAAGGCTCCCCCAAAAATACCCACCTACATTCTCTCTCTCTCTCTCTCTCTCTCTCTCTCAATCTGCTTCTTGTGCCTTTTCAGTTCTTTCCCCATCAGAAGCATGGACAGCCTCCATGCCAGCCCCAGAAGCCTCCTTTAGCACAATTGAGAGATTGCCTTTGAACATGTGCAGAGTGCCTCACCAACCAACCCTGTAACACAACTGGGCTTAACAGAGCAGTACAGGTGTGCTTTCTGCTTGCTTGAGGCCAGTCCAAACTACTTCCAACTTTATTTTTGACCTTATTTCCTTCCTTCTGGACAACTCTGGAGGTTGCAACTCACAGCTGCAAGCTCTGTGCAATGAGGACCTCCCTCCTTCCCAGGCAGCTGCTCCAGGGCGGAGGGACTGGGTGCTAAGAGGCATTGTGGGTGGGTGCCTACTAGCCAGCCAGCCATCCAGTAAGGGGGGGGCACACACAGAGCTTGTCATCTCCCTGCCTATTCATGCTTGTCTGTCTCATCCTTGAAGTCCCCTCCATCTGTCTGTCTGTCTGTCCATTTGACAAGTGGCCTGATCCACTGCAGGCACAGGGTTTGTAGGAAGGGAGGTGGGGACTGTCCTCCTCAGGCTCAGCATGGACTCTGCCCAACACACCCTTTGCCAGCACATCAAAGCCCAGACTGACATCCCCCAAGAGCTCAGCTCTTGCTCTGCAGTCCAACCTCTCCCACCTCTTCTATCAGGTGAAATGTTCTCTGCCACACTTTCAGGCTGACCAGAGTGCCTCTGAGCATCTGCAGAGCATCTCCCATCCGTCCAGGCTGGATCGGGCCCTACATCCCTCATTTTCTGCGAAGAGTCCCAGCTGGTGGTGCAGCCTCCTTGTAGAAGACCTGCTGTTCATCCTTTCCTGATCCACCACAATGGGGGGGGGGGGCAGGAAACAAAGGAAAAGGAGCACAACTCAGCATACAGGGGGGGTTGGTTGGTTGATAAGATGGTCCGGTGTCCATAGAAGTGGGGAGAGAGCAGGTTACCCCACTGATTTCCCATGTGCAAAAAGGACCAAAGGGGGGGGGGTCCTGGTAGAGTCCTGAGAGAATGGATTGTCCCACTTCAGTTTGCAGGTGAGGGGATACCACCACGACTGAGTAATCCTTGCATAGTGGTCCCTATGCCATCCTAACAACCTCCCTGCCAGGAGAAAACCAACACAAAAGGAGCGGACTGGACTCCAGTCATTTTCCTAGAGGAGCTACATTTCTGCTTTTCAAAACCTGCCTCCGCCCCTCGCAGCCCAGCCGAGGAAAGCGATGTGGTTGGAACCTACAAGTCTCTCCCACGCAGAGCCGGAGAATGGCATAAAAACAGCCAAGAGTTTCCAGCACTTTCCAGGCTACCAGCCCAATCCTACTTGGAAGTAAGTCCCATAGTGTTCAGTGGGGGCTTACTCCCATGAAAGCATGTATAGAGGACTGCAGCCTCCCTCATTAATTCGCGCTGAATCCAGCTGCCATCCTATCCACACATACCTGGAAGTAAGCCCCAGTGACTATAATAGAACTTACTTCTGAGTAGACTTGCCTAGGCTTACGCTCTAGTACAGTTCCCTTCGTCTGCGGAAAGCAAGGAGCGGATCTCAAAGGTGCCTACAGACTTTTGGGCTGCCATCCTATTCTATAGAAGCACACTTTCCTGGGAGTAAGCCCCATTGACTACAATCGGACTTACCTCTGAGTAGACATGACCAGGAGACTTGTGTCAGGAATGGTTTTTGGCTGGAGCACAGTGGCCCGGCTGCAGCTGCTCCTCCTCCTCCGAGAGCTTCCTTGGAGAGGGTCCAGGTGGCAGCTGGCAGCTCCGGGCACACACAGTTGAGCTTTCCCTGCTGGCCGGAGGAAGGCAGCCTCCGCTCCCCAAAGCCAAAGGACCCGGTGCATCCCTTATGCAGGCTAGTTCTTCTCCAGGTCCCTCCATCCAGGAGCGTCAGAACAGAGCCAAGTTGGCTAGAGGACTCCGGCGGGCGGCAAGCGGGAGGGGGCTGCTGGCAGAGAAGCTGCTAGTTCTCAAGGTCTCCCCTGCTATGAAAGTTCTGAGAAGACGCGACTGGCGGAGCAGAAGGTAAGGGTTGCTCGCACCACCCCTGATGGGCTGGAGTAATCTCCAAGGGCAGCAGGTGTCCAGAGGTGGAGAGGAGATGTAGGAGCTCTCTGGCGCAGGGCGACCCCCACCCTCCTCGCTCCGGTATACTAAGACCGTCCGAACCTTCTGATGACCCCACAGTCCAAACCTCTGCATACGAGGAATGCAATCCTATCCACACTTGCCTGGGAGCAAGACACATTGACTATAATGAGACTTACTTCTGAGTAGGCATGCCTAGGAGTGGGCTGCCATCCTGTCCACACTTGCCTGGGAATAAGCCTCATTGACTAAAATGGGACTTACTTCTGAGTAGATATGCAAAGGCTTGGGCTCAGGCTGCAATCCTAGCCACACTTACCTGAGAGTAAGCCGCATTGACTACGATTGGGCTGTTAGACTGCAATCCTATCCGCACTGGGAGTAAGCCTCATTGACTATAAAGGAACTTACTTCTGAGTAGATATGCAAAGGCTTGGGCTCAGGCTGCAATCCTAGCCACACTTACCTGAGAGTAAGCCGCATTGACTATAATGGGACTTACTTCTGAGTAGACATGCAGAGGCTTGGGCTCCAAGATCGCGGATCCGTGGAGAGGGGGACATCCCAGCGTAGGAAAGCGGCAGCCCCTACGATCGCTCTCGCCCTTTGGACTATGCATCGCTCTTGGCAGCTCTCCGATAGCCCCAGAAGAGGAGCCACGGGGGGCAGGAGGTGGGGACTACACTGCCTAACCCGAGGACTCAGGAACTGGTTGGGGGGGGGGGTGGAAACAACACCGTCCACGACTCTCGAAGAGGTGCGCCCGCCTCACTCCCCTCCCCCAGGAAAGAGGGACCGTGGGCAGCTCACCTGGGGCGTGATGGGGGGCTGCAGGGGATGCTCCTAACGCACCCGGGAGAGCATCCTCCTCTCTCTGCCTCTCTCCCTCTCCAGCCCCGTCCCGTCCAGCCCAGCAGGTGCGCCCCCTCCCTGCCGCCACGTGGTGAATGGATCTCAGTGGCATGAATGGGGCGCCTGCCCCCTCCAATCAGCAGCGGCCGCCCCCCCTCGCCAATCCCCGGGCCAGCGCCGCCAGACGGGGCGGGGGCGGCTCCCTTCGCCCAGGGCGCCCTATGGAGGTGCGGGGCCGGCTGCCAGTCGCGGGTGGCGGAGCCAATGGGGCGCGCGTGGGGGAGTGGCCGCGCGTGGGGGCCGAGCCGGGACTGTAAAGCGCGCCCCGCGCACCGAGGGGGCCCCAGTGAGGAGCCGCGCGGAGCCGCGGAGGGGAGCGCGGGGCACCGAGCCCAGCCATGGCCACCACCGCGCAGTACCTACCGCGGGGCAGCCCGCTGCTGGCCGTGCCCACGCCGGACGCGGAGCGCCTGCACCCGGGCCCCACGTACCGCGAGGTGCAGAAGATGATGCACCACGAGTACCTGCAGGGCTTGGCCGCCACGCCGGGGCACCCCATGGGCAGCCTCCCGCACCACCAGTGGCTGCCGGGCGCCACGGGGGACTGGGGGGGCGGCGGAGGCGGCGGCACCCACCTGGAGCAGCACTCCAAGGGTGCAGGAGGGCAGCAGCGCGGGGACCTGGACGGCTTCCACTCGCGCTCGCACCTGGTGCACCCGCAGGGCGCGGGAGCCGGCGGAACGGGCGGCCACTGGACGCAAGGCGGGCCCTCCGCACACCACCTGGGCGGCTGTCCCTCGGCCATGTCCCCGACGGCGGCGGGCGGACATCAGCCCCTGCTGTACTCGCAGGCGGCCTACCCGGGCCTGAACGCGATGCTGGGGGGCCCGCAGGCGCCCTCCCTGCACCTGCCCCACGGCCACGCGCCCCACGGCCACGGGGCGCACGACGAGGCGTCGGAGGCGCACCTGGAGGGCTCCCCGCCGCACCTGGGGCACCCCCAGCAGGAGCCGTCGGACGAGGAGGCGCCCAGCTCGGACGACCTGGAGGCGTTCGCCAAGCAGTTCAAGCAGCGGCGGATCAAGCTGGGCTTCACGCAGGCGGACGTGGGGCTGGCGTTGGGAACCCTGTACGGGAACGTCTTCTCGCAGACCACCATCTGCCGCTTCGAGGCGCTGCAGCTGAGCTTCAAGAACATGTGCAAGCTGAAGCCACTGCTCAACAAGTGGCTGGAGGAGACCGACTCCTCCAGCGCCGGGGGGCCCGCCAGCCTGGACAAGATCGCGGCGCAGGGGCGCAAGCGCAAGAAGCGCACCTCCATCGAGGTGGGCGTCAAGGGCGCGCTGGAGAGCCACTTCCTCAAGTGCCCCAAGCCCTCCGCCCACGAGATCGCCTCCCTGGCAGACACCCTGCAGCTGGAGAAGGAGGTCGTCCGCGTCTGGTTCTGCAACCGCAGGCAGAAGGAGAAGCGCATGACCCCCGCGGGGGGCCCCCACCCGCCCGCCATGGAGGACGTCTACTCCCCGGCCTCGCCTCCGCTCCACCACCACACGCTCCACCACAGCCCGCCGGGGGCGCAATGACTCGGGGCTGCCCCCCTCCCAGGACTGGACTGGCCGGGCTGGGACTGGCCCTCGGGGCCCCCCGGGGGGGCAGGTCCCTTGGCGGGACCCCAGCACCGCCCTGACCCCTTTGCGGGGCCCTAGCACCCAGGGGGACCCCTTTGCGGGACTCTAGCACCCAGGGGGACCCCGACCCCGCCTTGACCGCTTTGCGGGACCCTAGCACCTAAGGGGTACCCGTTGTGGGGCCCTAGCACCCAGGGTGACCCCTTCCCCGCCTTGACTGACCTCTTTGCGGAACTCTAGCACCGAAGGGGACCTCTTTGCAGAACCCTAGCAGCCAGGACCCTTTGAGGGACCTTAGCACCCAAGGAGATCCCCTCCCCACCCTGGCCCCTTGGCGAAACGCTAGCACCCAGGGGGACCCCCTCCAGCCCTGCTCCGTCCCAAACTGGACCTTTGGTCGGACACAGAACCAGCAAGGCGGAGGACGGAGAGGCGCCTTAATTTATTCCCCCCCCCCAGCCTGAGACTCTTTCTAATTTAAAGTTCTGTATTTATTTGAACCTCCCCAAAAACAACCAGCCAACCAAATGCGCTCCGAGACAGCCAAGCCCGGACCGGCCAAAGGTGTGAGTCCCTTCGGGTTTCTTCTTGTTTTGCCTCTCCAGGACAAGGAATGTGGGGAAGGGAAAGGGGGGGGATCGCTCAGTCTGGGCTGGTGTCGGGACAGCACTTCTTGCCCCCCCCCAAATGACCAAACGCAGCGCAGCAGCTCCGTGATGATGCCCGCCCTGCCCCTCTCACCCTGTCCAGAAAGGGACCCGGCAGCAGTGTGGATGGGCCCTTCTGCCAAGCCTTGGAGGCTTAACCCCACTTTCCCCTACCCGGGGTCGGTCCCAGAGGCACTGCTGCTGCAGGGCTTGGGCAGGACTGGACTCCTGGCCAGCAGCAGGATGCCAGCCACTAGCCTCTGGATTGTCCCAGTCCCCCCCCCCATCAGAGCTTTGGGGGTCCGCTGGGTCTGGGACGCCCGTCTGTATCCCGCTCCGTTTTTATTTATGTTACAGCCAATATTTTATTACTCGCATAAAACATTTATCCAGGAATCCGCCTCCTGTCCTTTTTGGTTCTCCTTCTATCCCCCCCCTTTTTTTCTTTGCTCTGGGGAGGAGGAGGGTGTCAGGTGCGCCAAAGTTGGGGCTGCGATTGACTTTCCTGGGTGTTGTGAGCCTCCCCCGCAGCTCCTCTCCCTCCCTGCTCTCCAAAGGGTCTCTTTTCACCCCCTCCTAAGCTTCACACACACATACCACCCTGCAGCACTTTTGGCCTCTGCACGCACTGGAGCGCAACTTCTGTGGCCAGAGAGCCACTACGACTTTCTCCCTGGGCAGATGGGTGCTCCAGCCCCTCTCTGCAGCCTGGAGGTTCCCTGGATCCTTTGGGCAAAGTTTAGGGGTGTGTGCAGCTACCCCCCCCCTTCCAGCTCTTCTCTAAGCGAGCAGGACTGAAACAAAGCCCACCACCTCGGAAGTTCAACCTGCAGGGCGAAGCACAAGGTGGGTGACTCTCCAAAGCCAGCCAAGCTTCAGGTGAGCCTAGGCTTCCTCCTAGAACAGCTTCTCCGTCTGCAGACCGGGACCCTTCGCTGTAGGTGAGCCCCACCATCACCTGGCGTTCATGACCATGTTTGAAAGTGCCCAGAGATCAGGAAATTGCTTGGGAAACTGAGGCAAGCACCAGATCTTCAGCAATGTGCTTTGCTGCCTTCTTCTTGGCTTCCTCTTTCTTACCCCCCCCCCCCACCCCATTCATTCTTTCTTTCTTTCTTTGCATTTCTGGAATAGCTGCAGAGCGGGGGTGGTGGCTGAACTCTGCCTTTTCCGGCCCTCTGCTCTCTCTCTGTGGCCTCCTTGCCTGGTTCAGCCACTTTCTTCTGGGGAGGGAATCCTTTAAAAAGGGGAACTTTTTCAAACGTGAAGGAAACCCCCCCACAGCCCCTTGAAAAGAGCAGCAGCCGCTAGGTCATTTTAAAAAAAGGGCTCAGCTTCCCAATGCCAATCACAGTGTTGCAAGGTCCTGGAAGACCCCTCTGGCTCAACCCAGAGAGAAGTTCTCCTGCAGGAACCCTGCCTAGAAACAAGCCCTGGGGGGCTGCTCAAGGGTGGGGGTGTGGGGGGGGCTCCTGCAGGGCGACCTTCTTGCCGGATTTTGCCATCTGTGTGTGGGTTTCACAGAATCCCAACTGCAGTTCTTCTCTCCTTGCAGTGCAAATCTCTCCGGGTTTATACTTGGTGCAAGCAGTCTATTTAGGCACCAGTTCCAGCAGGTCGCCATATGCTTCTGTTAACATGTGTTTTGTTTTTTTGTCTTATTCGAAATATTCCTAAGAGCTTCTCGGTATCTGCCTAAATTAATTTCTTTGCATTTTGATCATGTAAACAGTCAGACTGCAAAGGACAGATAACTTTTTAACAATCATTCTGTTAAACAGCACTAGGGAAGACTTACAGGCATCCCTAGGAGTAGTTTTGCCTGAAATCTGAACTGTAAAATAGAAAAATTTGAAGGACCATCACTGGGGAAATGTAATGAACTTCTGACTCCTGGCATCCGTAGGTTGCGTACCTCAGCTGTTCCTTTATTGTTTGTTGTTGTTTTGCAACAAGAACATCAAGCGCTAGAGCAAAGCAAAGGGGCAGAGTCAAAAAGGGATGTAGCAAGAAGAACAACACTTGTGCTATTTTAAAGACTAACAATTGCACAAGTATTTCTGCAGAAGCTTTCATGAAATAGAGTCCTCATCATCAGATGGGTGAAGTGTCCTCCTCAGTAGGCAGATATATATAGTATGTACCAAGGAGAAAAATTGTAAATAGTGGAGTCAATTGTATAAGGCCTAGTCTGGGACAAGCTGAAAGTTATACAAAATAAGCATGGCTCACAGTTCACGATAGCAATCATGGATAACTCCCAGCAATGCTAAGTTAATCGCAGGTACAATCCTATGCATGTCTACTCAGAAATAAGTCTCACTGTGCAGTGGGGCTTACTTTCAGGAGAAAGTGCATCAGATTGCAGAAGTGCCTAACTTTGTTGCTATTAAGGTCTGCAATGTCCAATCTTGTTCTAAATTCAAGTTCAACTGATTCCTGCTGGAGATAATTCCTTTGAAATGTTCTGTTGTCACAGAGCATCTTAGAACATTAATATGTTCTCCCACTAATTTCTAAACACTGCCATGCCGGCTGTCAGGCCGTGTGTTGTGCCTGTGTTTATATACCTGCCTACTCAGGGTTATACTTCCTGCATTTGAAAAAATTAGAGTCTACGAGTGCTTATGCCAAAATGAACGTGCCACAAAACTCTGTGTATATTTAGAATGTGCTGGGGGTTTGCCGGAGAAATAGCATAGAAATAGCCAGGGAAACTGGACCATGTAGAGGGCAAGAAAGGCAGGGTAAGGCTGCAAAGCCTGGGAGCAAACACTGTGGACCTATTTGTGAGTGAATGTACATAGGGCACAAACTGGAAGGCTTCAATCCTATATGCACATCCTGGGAGTAAACACAATGGGCCTTATTTCTAAGCAGACATGCATAGGATTGCACTGTCTGTCTTTTGTATAAGCAGACAGAAACTGGAAGTATCTCCCCAAATGAATTGTTAAAGGGCAAAAGCTTTGTCAATTTCTCTCCTGCAATTTTGCACTCAGTCTGTTAAGGACAGAAACACAGTTTTGTTTTCTCCTCTGTCTTGCTCTTTTACTGTGGTGCGAAAAACCATTTCCACAAAACTTTTCTGAAGCCCTTGCAGCAAAGGCTGAAAGAGCATTTCATGTAAAAACCACAGACATGTCAAGGAAAGGAACTCTGCTGTATTTGCTTTCCCTCTTCTTCTTGTCTGACTATGAGGGAGAGGAACGACTTGGAAGAAATCCTTGTGACAAGGAGCATCTGGGGGTTGCTCTTTTGCAGCCTCCACTTTCCATAGACAAGGGGGAGTGAATCGCGCTGAGGACATCTGCTTTGTCAGAAGGTGTTCCCCATGTTGATCCCATCAAACAAGAAAGCCCCTTTTCCTTGTGTGAGATCAAACTCTTTCCAAAGAGAACCACCACAAAGATTCACCTGAATATTTCACCTGAATGAAGAGGGTATAGCTGTAACTAAGCTCTTTTTCTGCCAAGAAGTACTCAGTGTGCTGCTGCTTCTTGACAGCTGTTCAGAAGGGATGGTGGGTTTGGGAACCGGTGGGTAATAACCTTACAGAAGGGGAGGCTGTTCTCAACAGAGCAAGAGAAGTACAAAGGTGGATGCTCCAAAGGGGTGGAGGCAGCACACAGCTTCTCCCCAGAAAGCCGGACATCGCTCATCGCCATTGTCCCACTTTCCAGTCAGGCAGCTTCAACAGGAATAAAAGTTCATTCTTTCAGGATCCGCCTCCATTTTAGGGATCGCTGCAGGCCTTGGAAATATTCCTGCTAGAATGGCCACAATTTGGCTGCCTCCCTGCTAGTGGGATGGAGGGGTGCGTGGTAGACCAGCCTCTGAACTTAAGAAGCCACAATGAAAGCTCGGTGGCACAGACTGTGCTCGTTCTCTCGGAGCAGTCCAACGACTAAGTGGAATGAAGCACATTGACAGCAGTGCATGGCCTGTTGTGTGACCCCTTTGGGAGAGTCTTATGGTGCTCATCCAAAGCCTGTCTTTTTATCTCTGCACCTCCTGCCAATCCCACAAAAAATTTAAACTCCTCTTTTTGTCAACTGCACTAGGGAAAAGGGGGGAAAAATCCCTGTTGGATTAGTGGCATGGAAGCCACAGCTTCCTCAGTGACAAGCCACAGGCAAAGACCCAACTGGATTTTAGACCAAGTTGGGCCCATGTAGCAATTTGTCACAGCAGATTGTTGCCTTTGAAGGTCTGGGAGGCAAAAGGGTGCACCTGGGAGAAGCACATGCCTCCGATTTGGCTTTGGGTACCCTAGGAGGAGAGCTGGAGAACAGAGGGTGTGAGCGCAATGTGAGTAAGAGCATTACCAGATTTCTAACTGGTTGCCCTGCTACTGGCAGTTGGAAGGGACATCTTCCTTCCCAACCCTGCTACAACCCCATCTGATTACTGGTCTGCTGTGGCATTTCCAGCCGTTTGCCTGTTTGGCAGTCTTGAGTTCACAAGATGGCAAAAGCATTGCCGAATGACATCAGGATACAGACCAGTTTGTAGGAAAGCCATCCTTTTCCCTCTTGACCTCCCTGTGGCCAGGAATCAATGCTTGCTAACCAGTTGTGTATTTGGTAGCTTTTCTTTGTAGGTTTTATTGAGTTGGCACCTGCCTGAGTTGTGGGATGTATAATGCATAAGTTGCCAAGTGTGGCACCCTGCAGTGTCCCCTGTCAGTCACAGGGATATTCTGTGTAGACAGAGCGCCCCCTGCTGCCTTGCAGAGCAAGGACATCAAAACAGAAGGTTACTCTGGCACTTCACAATATGTATTGTGCACAGGAGTATTTGTATGTTGTATGTGTGTACAACATGTGTATTTCTATGTTTTGCGTTCCGATATATGTAGGGTTCCATATTTTCTAGAGGCAGAAAATAAATCGGTTGGCAAGTTCCACCACCTCATGTTGCTGGAAGGATAGGCAGGTTTCTGAGTTACATGTAATTATATTCATGTAAAGTGCCCTACAGCTCTCTTTTTCATTATTCAGAATTTATTGGCTGTTAAACAACGAACCCCGGAAGAGATAAAGCAAACATAAAATAGAAGGATATTCCTTCCACCCTATCCGTGCCACCAGTGAGACATATTCATAATCCTTATTAATTTAATTTATCTACCTACCCTCATACCCTGCCAAATTAGTAGAGGAGTTTGTTTCCGGTGAGTAAGATAGGATTACAGCCCAAGTTTTAGTGAAACACAATGGGCTGAGTAACACCATTTTCAAACAACTCTACAAATTAGGAAAGGGGGAGAAAATAAGGAAGAATGGGAGAGAAACAAAGCAATCCAAAAAAAAAGTGCATCTGTAAGATAGCATCAGTATTCCCTTTGGAGACCACTTAAGTTATAGACAAACAAAGGAAGCCCCCCCACACACACACACACACACACGTCTTGTTACTTCTGTTATTGTTCACATTGGGAGTAAATTACAGCTCAGACTTGGAGGGAAGGGGTGACTATTTCTCAGCTGCATTTCTCATGCTTCCTAGTACTTGTTACTTGCTCAGGAACAGACCTTGCTGTTAAGCCAGACTTTTCCCTTGCCATGATTTCCTGCAACTGACGGTGGAAGGTGGTAGGCTCCAAAGCCATGGCATTGAAGGAGCAGGGCCTTTCTGGGAGATGGCAAGGTTGAGGAGAAATCTTGCATTAGCTGTGTAGGTTGAAACAAAAAGCCACAAGGGCAGGGATAAACCTTGCTTCCCCCCACTGAATTGTGACATGCTCAGACAGTGGAAAATGAACAACTCTTCAATACTGGCATAAGTAGTTCAGCGATGCCAACTGAGGTGGAAAACCTGTGAGCACATGACTAATAATTCCTCCTATCTCCAAGAATCACTCCAGATGCAAGGGAAAGGGACCTTTAGTCCCTGTTGCAAACATCTAGGAGCACAGCTCAAACCACACGAGCATTGCACAGAGCCTGGGGTGGTTACAACAGAGGCTACCGTGGCCTTGGAATCCATTCTGTGGTGCAGCTCAGGCATTAGCTTGCTGCCAGTTGCCAACGCACAAATATAAATAGAAGAGCCTGCAGCTTAATCAGGTGTTTTCCTTGGCGACTTGCATTAGCTCTATCGGCAAAAGTTCCCACTAGTTTCAATTAGATCTAATAAGAAGGAGCTTTGTTGCTCTGAGTAATCACGGGGAGGGCTGGGGGAATTGTGCGGCTGCAAAGGCAGCATGAAAGTGGGGGCCGCCGCCGTGCCATTGGTGAGGAATACGGCTTCTGTTAAATCAGGCCTCCTGAATAATTCATGTCACTCGACATCACGTCCTTTTTTTTCCCCTTGTTGGTCTGAACCAGAGTAGATTCCTATAAAGTCCCAGATAATTGGATGTGGTAGCTGAGAACCTCAACAGCAAGCAATGTTTCTCACTTGCTGCACACTTGGTCTTTCTGGGCATGAAGAGAAATAAAGAAAATGTTTCCAAGGCTACCATGGTCATGGTTCCATGACCATTTTTCTTGGCTTGGTCACCTTTGCAGAGCTTTTGCGACCGAGACATCCAGAGGCACCGATGCAACACTCAGTTCCCTTTTGCTTCTTAGTGGGGGTGGTGGTCTTCTAATTTATGCTGTGGCTTTTGTAGTTCTTTGAACAGGAGGTTGTTGTTCCCTCTAATTAATATATACACATATACATACTGTTCACACAAAGGTTCAAATTAGTAAATGTGCTCTTTCCTTGAAACAATAGGTTTTTAATAAAAGCAGAACCTCATGCTTTGTAGGAACTTTGCTAAAGGAAGCTTAATTTTACACAGCCATCATTGTTAAAACATTTTTAATTTGATGTCAGCTTATAATCTTTACACAAATACTGTATTGCTCACCTCGTTTAAACAATTGTGTCAGTTAAAACACGATAGAAGTTTCAGCTTCCATATTTTCACAGAATGTGCTAGAAAATATGGGTTTTATTTATTCATGAGGCTATGGCAAATTGCACTCAGATGGAAATCGGGATTCAATTAAAAACCACACATGCATAATTTTATAATGGTTTAATTGCGCTAGCAAAAATAGCGGTGTGTGCTGGTTAGGTAAAATGAGAAATACACCAGAAAGTCTTCCTGCAAAAGTGAAACTGGAACCATTTCAAAGGAAAATTGTTTTATCTTAATGATAGCTCAAAGTGGGAATCTCCCTTATATTGGGGGTAGTGTCTGTTTACACAACAAAAGCAGTAGATTGAACTAATGACCTAATAGCATAACGATCAGAGCATACGAT
Source organism: Tiliqua scincoides (assembly GCF_035046505.1). Classification (NCBI taxonomy): domain Eukaryota; kingdom Metazoa; phylum Chordata; class Lepidosauria; order Squamata; family Scincidae; genus Tiliqua; species Tiliqua scincoides. Next base: position 9,011,493 of record NC_089830.1, on the reverse strand, counting down.
CAGAGAACATATCCCCCGTTGTTAAGTGGTGCACACCTGTACTTAGAATGGAGTTCCTGCCACTCAAAAAGATATGTGATCTACAATTGGGCCATCCGGATGAAACATGTATGCAATAGTAATGGGGAATACTGCAAATAAAATGAATTTAAGGAGCGCCTTCTGCAGAAGGGATAATCTCTTCACATGATTGGCTCCAGCATCCAGCATTCATACAGCATCCATACATTCAGGACGGTCTCTCTTCCACAAACAAAAGGAGCATGTCTAGAAAGAGCACCACGTTGCTTTTGGGACTGGCTTTCATTCAGCAACCCCTAATTAATGATCACCTGATTTCAAGGAGAGCAAACCCTGAGTAGTCAACTCGCCATTCCTTGCTAAAGCTATGAGCAAGCCTCTCTCCATTGCCTCTCATCAGCCTGCATAATCTACAGACCTGATTAGTGAGGGCCAGAACAAGATCACCTGGATCACATCAGTGTGAATCCGGTTGCTGCACCAACTAAGGGAACTTCAAAAGCACAATAATTGGCAAAAATGTTTAAGTCCATCCATGTATCTGTCATTGAATGTAAGCACCTGGATGCCACATTCAAAATAACAAAAGACCGTCATACCCGTTTATGATTTTAAGTCAGCAGTTGAAGCAGCCTGTTGCTAAACTTTTTAATTTTGAGGACCCCAGGCTCTCTGACTGACAGTGCAATCCTATGCAGGCTTCCTTTGTTCAATTTTATTCAATGGTTCTTACTCCCAAGTAAGAGTGCATAGGATTGCATACAGATATATTTCCTGTTTGGAAACAAAAATCAAATTCCAAGATACAAGGAGAAAAATTATCAAAATGTCACCACCTTGGCTTGTTTTGGAGGGAAAATGAGGCCCCTCAGAATTTGAAGGGAAAATGAGGCCCCTCAGAATTGGAGGGAAATGAAGCCCCTCAGAATTTGGAGGGGAAACGAAGCCCCTCAGAATTTGGAGGGGAAACAAAGCCCTTCAGAATTGGAGGGGAAACGAAGCCTATCAGAATAGGAGGGGAAACAAAGCCCCTCAGGATTTGGAGGGGAAATGAAGCCCCACAGAACTAGAGGGAAAATGAAGCCCCTCAGAATAGGAGGGAAAATGAGGCCCCTCAGAATTTGGAGGGTAAACGAAGCCCCTCAGAATTTGGAGGAAAAAGGAAGCCCCTCAGAATTGGAGGGAAAATGAAGGCCCTCAGAATTGGAGGGAATACAAAGCCCCTCCGTGTTGCAGGGTAGAGAGGAGGCAACTCAAGAAATCTGGGTATTTCATTTCAAGCAATGGGCATCTCAAGGGACTTGTGTCCAAAGCACTGAGAGCAATTTCCCAATGTTAACTGGACCCTTTATACCATTCTAGGTCCTTTGTTTGAAAATCTGAACTTCCCATTGGCTGAAGTTTGACATCATGGATGGGGCAAACTCTTATTAGGCTATAGATAACTTTAGAGACACCTGATAGGCTTGTTTCAGGTTACAGTTCCCATAAAAGGTAAAATTAAACAATTAAACATATTGAATTACAAAGTTTTCAAGAACCAGCAGGGGTTGCTATAATATCATTTTATCCAGTGTTGACCCAGTGCTGACCCTTACTCACATTTATCATTTCAATTAGAATTGACAAGTCCTCTCACTAGCCTCATTAAAAGAGAACACAAAAACACTTAAGCACAGGTGTGAAGACCTCATCTTTGGCAGAACTTCAGACCCATTTCTTGGCATACATCCCTTTCAGACTCATCCTAATTAGGATGGCCTTGCTTGAGCCACCTATCTTATCTCTTCTGCATTTCTCCTGGTTTTAGTAAAACACTGTGGGGCCCTCTGCAAACCTCTGTGAAGCAAAGACCTTTAAACTTCCTTTAACAGTTTCACTAAAATCAAATATTTTGACTTCTATGTCTTAATTCTATAAAACTATTGTGACCTTTTACTTTGGGTAAATACTTTGGTTTGGTATCAAAGGTTACTTGGTCTCCATATGTATACCTTTGCTCCTAAAGCATAAGAGAGTAGTTACGTTTTCCTGGTGAACACAGGTGTGTTTTCTATCAAGGCGTACATCTCCAGCCTGGTACTGTTTTCTAGGCTAAATTCCAACATGTATAACACAGCCTTTGAGGTCCCAAAGTTCCAGCCTCAGTCAGCTTATTACCTTTAATAAAATCAAGCAGCTTTTACTATTCTCTGTGCTTCAGACTTGCAAAAAGATTATTTCTAAACACCAAGCAGCCTTTTTTTTCACTATGCTTATGTGTTGCTCCAGTGGCCTTTGCATGTGGGTTACAATCTGGGCTCACCGCGCCTCATCAGAACTGGAGGGGAAACAAAGTCCCTCAGAATTGGATGGAAAACAAAGCCCCTCAGAATTGGAGGAAAAAAGAAGCTCCTCAGAATTTGGAGGAGAAATGAAGCCCCTCTGAATTTGGAGGGGAAATGAAGCCCCTCTGAATTGCAGGGAAAATCCTCCACAATAACCACAACAGTATAACTATTTCATCACAAATGTCAAACATTATCAAAAGCTGTGATTTTAAAAAAGCTGCTGCAGTCCAGATAAATTCTTGTGGCGGGCCAGATATGGTCCCCAGGCTGTAGTTTGGAGATACCTGATTTAGTCCATCTAGTCCAGCTTCCAGTATTTCAGTTGCCCCCCATGTGCCTCAGGGAGCACACAAGACGTGCATCCTGGTGCCACTCTCTTGCACCTGGCATTCTGAAGTAGCCTAATTCTAAAAGCAGGAGGTTGCACGTACCCATTACAGCTTGTAAACTGTGATAATCTTTTCCTACAAAAATTTGTCCATTTCCCTTTTAAAGACATCTAGACCAGACGCCATCACCACATCCTGTAGCAAGGAGTTCCATAGACTAATCACACGCTGGGTAAAGAAATATTTGCTTTACACACACACACACACACTCACAAGAATTGGAAGGGGTTACAAAAACCTGATATGGAAAAAAAATGCAGTACCCTTCAGCCTCAAAGAGAGAAAGAAAAGAATTCTATATTTGGAATTCTATAACAAATTTTGTCCGTGTGTGTGTCCCATTACACAAGACAGGCCTGAGCACTTAAGGAGATGTACACGTGCATGGAGTGCAGGGTTGGATTCCATGCCACACTAGTGGCAAAAATTAGCAAAACAATCAATGAGTTGTATATAAGACAAGCAAAATCCAGGGAAGCCAGGAAGATTAGCTAAATGGGATGTTCACCAGTAGGAAGGAATGTGCTGGCTTCTCTTATGGCTTTGAATCTTGATGCTGGTGTTAAATTAATTAACAGATTTCTGAGACATGGTAAGCAACTAGGCAGGTAATTAGCTGTTTTCATGCCTGCAGAGTTGCTGGACCTGGTAGATCCCTGCCTGCCTTTGCAAGGCAACTCCTGACTCTGGAGGAGTCCCATATTGACATGCATCTTGGCTACTGTGTGAAGGGAATTGGGAAACACCTTCTGGACCATGCTTGGACAAGTCTCTCCATTCCGAAACCAAAGTGTTGCATGGCCAAAGCTGTCCTGCCCAATGGAGCCTTTAATTACTCTTCCTGGAGGACAGGAGGCAAAAGCCAGAAATAAATGCCAGAGGATGATTGATTGGGCATGAAATCCTCTTTACTGATCACCTCCTCACCTCTGCTTACACTAATGATGGAGCTTCCACTTATCTGTCCCCAGACGGCAGGCACATCAATTGCACGGTGCCACATAAATCACCAGGGGTCACAGAGCACGGCAGAGCAGCTTGGTGACTGACCTGCCTGCCTGTCAATGGTGGGGACTCAGTGGGAAGGTCAGCATGGACTCTCTAGAGCAGGGGTGCTCAAAGTTTTTGGCAGGAGGGCCACAACATCTCTGGAAAAAAAAAAATTTACATTTCAAATTTGAATAAATTTACATAAATGAATACGTATATTAGAGACAAAAAATGAATGAATGAATTCAATCCAGTTTATTATTACAGTCACCCTAAGAAGGGGGGGGATCTTCATGCCAGTTTATGATCACATTCACCCTAAGAAGGGGGAGGATCTTCATGCCAGTTTACGATCACATTCACCCTAAGAAGGGGGGGATCTTCATGCCAGTTTATGATCACATTCACCCTAAGAAGGGGGGGGATCTTCATGCCAGTTTATGATCACACACACACACACACACACACACACACAAATGGAGGGGGGGAACTTCATGCCAGTTTATGATCACATTCACCCTAAGAAGGGGGGATCTTCGTGCCAGTTTATGATCACATTCACCTTAAGAAGGGGGGGATCTTCATGTCAGTTTATGATCACATTCACCCTAAGAAGGGGGGATCTTCATGTCAGTTTATGATCACATTCACACACACATTCACACAAATGGAGGGGGGGATCTTCCACACTTTCACATACCCACCTGCTCACCTGCCCCCTTGCCCTCCCTCCTTCGTTTGCTTGGGCTGCCTGCGTGCTTGCCCAGCTGCATGCCTGCCTGCCTGCCCATGTGCTGCTGCTGCCTGCCTACCTGGCTGGCTGGCCAGCCAGCCAACCAGCCCTCCCTCCCTCAGGAGGGAGACATTCTGCAAGCTGGGCTGGGCTCCCCTCCCTTGTGATCTCTCTCTCTCTCTCCCCTGGCTCAGGTTGCAGGAGGGGAGGAGAGGGGAGGGGAGCTGAGCCAAAGGGAACTGATGCCAGCCCAGCCCAGCCCATGGGCAAGGAGGAAGAGACTAGCAGGCAAGTGGGAAGGGTCTTTAATAGTGGGAAGTAACGCGAGACCTGCAAGTCTCATGTTACCTTCCCACTATAAAAGGCCCTGCACGCTGGCTGGGCTCGTCTTTCCTTCGCTGCCACTGAGCTCAGCAGCGAGGGAAAGCAAGGCGCGGAGCTCACATGGCGGGCCAGCGCAGGCTGGGGTGAGGGCCGGGTGCCCATTGGAGGTGGGGGGACCCCCTGGCAGCTGGATGGGGACCCGCAGCAGGCCGCAAGTGGCCCGCGGGCCAGGGTTTGGGCTCTCCTGCTCTAGAGCAGTGTTTCTGCAACTGTGGGTTGGTACCCACTAAGTGGGTCCCCATTCATTTCAATATTTTATTTTTAATATATTAGACTTGATGCTACCATGTTCTGTGACTGCATTTGGGGAAATGTTACAGACCTGTACTTTTAACAAGTCATTACGTATATGCTTTTAACAAAGATAGTAAATGGAACTTACTCCTGGGTAAGTGTGGGTAGGATTGCAGCCTAGGATTGTGAAAAATTTCCTGCTTGATGATGTCACTTCCAGTCATGACATCACTTCTGGTGGGTCCTGACAGATTCTCATTCTAAAAAGTGGATCCCAGTGTGAAATGTTTAAGTATCACTGCTCTAGAGTTTACTAATCCTCCAAGAACAGTATGCCAGGATGGGCAGACAGGGCCTGCCAGGGGTTAAACCATTTTTGCCAATGTTGCATATACGCAACAGGGATTAAATGTGCACACCTGTCCATGGAGTGAAAATGGGTTGATTGCATTCTCATCTAGGCAGAGCACCAAAGGCATCTAGAATAGTGGCTCCCATACTTTTTAGTGGCCTTAGAGGCTGCTGCCTGATTTATAAATGCGTGTGTGGCTATAATGGTGATTGGGCAGCAGTGTTCCCCCCTCCAAATAGCAGTTTGTTTAACCCTCAGGCACATCACCTAATCTGCCCTGTCAGTTACACAACCAAACAAAAATTGGGTCATGACCCACTGGTGGGTCCCGGATCCACAGTTCAGGAACCACTGATCTAGAAACTTCCTCTCACCACAGGTGGGTTAGGAGGTTCGGCTTTAAGAGGCTAATGTGCAGTTGGTTGGAAAGCCACTGCAAGAGAGGATAAACTGGGGAGCAGGTTGGTGTATATATGAACCAAGAGTATCCCTCAGGCAGAGGTGTTGCCAGAGGATTTTCTGGGATGTCCAAGACTGGCAAACAGCCCATAATGCCTTAAAAGAGCTGCCATTCTCCCTTCAGGGCCAGTTTTAAGCCAATTGGACCAATTGCTCCAAATTGGGTATGTGTTTAAGACAGCCATTTTCAACCACTGTGCCATGGCACACTGGTGTGCTGCTAGTAGTTCACAGGTATGCCACAGGAATTTGGGGGAAGGTCATTTATTAATAGGGCCAATGGGAGATGTGAGCCCCCACTGGCAGCATGGTGTGCCTTGTCAATTATCAAAAACCTGATGGTGTGCCTTGACCATTTTAGTGCCTTGTCAGTGTGCCGTAAGATGAAAAAGGTTGAAAATCACTGGTTTAAGAGGGCCTTGCACTGAAGTAATCTAGTCTTCTATGCAATTTTATATTAAAATATGCTCAGATTCATTTGGTCCATTAACTCACATGCACTTTTTAAATGTGCATTTTGATAACTTTCCATTCCACCATAGAGATATGAAGGGTGCAATCCTAACGCACTTTCTAGCACCAACATAAGGGCAATGCAGCTCCAAGGTAAGGGAACAAGCATTCCTGTACTTTGAGGAGGCCTCCATGAGGCTTCACCCAACTGCAACCAACTGCACGATGCAACACATGTCCCATTGGCACTGCTATGCCAGTGGTGAAAAGCTGGTTAGGATTTGGGCCATTGTCTATCAAGAATTTTGTTTCTATATTTAAAATTCTACTGACCTTGGCTATGAACCCAGGGCCCTGCAAAAATGTTTGCAATTGGGCCCTGCAGCTTCTAAGGCCAGCCCTGTCTCCCTTAGCCATTGAGCAGCCACAAAGACAGTGTGAGAGGCTTTGCCTGAACCAGTGGGGCAGGGAGGGGTGCTTCTAAGGTTTCTTTGCTCAAGGGCTTCCAAAACAAGCTGGCACTCACCTCAGGGATCTGCACTCTTTGGTATCTTTGCTGATTACCTTGGTGGAGAAGAGGGAAAGGTGCAATGATAGTGATACAAAACAGGGAAGAACTGAGATAACATTGTGCATTTATCTTATATTAGCCTACCTAGTCCACAGTCCACCAGCATTAGCTATACCAGCTTTTCAGGAGGGATCTTCCCTGCAGTCGCTAGGGGGGTGCAAGCTGCACTGGGTGACATGCACAAGGTGACACAACTACTAGCGAAGACTTTTTAAATCTTAGTATTTTTGAATAATGCCATAATGTTATATATCATTCGATGCATGCAGGACGTAACGAAACAAACTGCATTGAAATAACTATATTCCATCAAGAGCTATAACCAAAAAAAGAGAGGGATGGGCTAATGTTCATCACCACACCCAACACAGGGCATGGGAGGAAGTCCTATATGGTGTTGGTGGCATGTTGGCCTCCCACACCAAGTGATGCAAACCCTAAAGATGCCACTGCTTCCCTGTCCTACATGGCAGGGTCTCTGAGAGAAATTTTATCAGTACAAAGTATATTTTAGACCCCTTTTGGGACAGAGGGAGGCAGGCGACAGCTAGAAAAGATTTTGGAGCCCAGGTCTTTCTGTGTGCCAAGCAGGTATTTTTCCACTGGCCTATGGTCCCTTCTTACTATGTTCAAAGGCAACTCAAAATGATAAATATAAGCCAATGAAACTAGGCAGGGAACGTGAGATGGGATTCAGCTTCAATATGCTCTCAGTCAGCTTGAGGGCTATGCTATGAAAAACATTTAATAAAGAGGAATGCAAGATGTGTTCACACTTCTGGATCAAAATACAAATGAGAGGAAACTGGCTACCTGAACACCTTCAAGAGTATTCTTGGCCACTGTAGAAGCACAAGCCAGCCTGCTGATGCCCTTGCAAAAAACACAGACACAAAGTCAACATTAGTTTGGGATTGCATCAATCGAGCACTGCAGGCAGGAGCTGATACCACTTTTTGCATTAGACCACACCTGAAATCCTATGTCCTGGTTAACACCTTCAGAAAAAATACCAACAAAGCAGGGATAATAAATTCAGAAGAACACAACAAAGGTACCTGGGAAAGGGAACTAGAATAGATCACATACAATATATACAAGGAATGGTCAAAGTAACCTGAGATGTTTGCTTATTTGGAAGGTGGGGAACCAACCCAAGACCTCCCAGTGCTTGAGGTTGTATGCCAAATGCTGTGGCATCACACCTGGTGATGTGATATCCTCTCCTCCCCCCCTTCCCTGGATTGGAAAAAGAAGAGGAGGGTGGAACAGAAGAGGAAGTGTAGAGGAGATGATAGTGTGGAAGTGTCAGACTATGGGAGGCAAGTGAGCAGACATAGGTGGGTGATCCCCCACCCAACCAATCTACTCCCCAAGGCAACCACCTGAGCTATCCTCATAGATGAGATTACCTTGAAGCCATCACAGAGAAGGTGAGCAGATATGCTAGATTCACTGCAGAACACTTGGACTCCAACTGGGTATCACTGTCTGTAAGCACCAGCAGTTGGATCAGGGCCTGAAAGCACTCAGGTGGAAGATCCTCTGAGGACATGGAGCCATAAATTAACCTTCCACCTTTTGCTTGGTGGAGAAGTAGTGTACAATGACGGGTCCTCTTCTCCCTATCTCCCTTAGCTCTGCTGCCTGGACTTGTTCACTATTCCAGAAAGGTGCTTGCTGCTGGCTGTTTGGCATGTTTCTATGGAAATTCTGCCATTGGTTGGGTGTCATCATCCATCAGCAAGTACTGGCATTATTGACAACATGATCATCCCTGCCTTGCCCCAGCTGCAGTCCTCGTTCCCTGTGGCTGACTCACCATTTGTCACCTCTGTCTCTGCACATGAGAGAGCAGAATTCAAGACCCAGCCTTCAAGTCTAGGCCAAAAACTGATGCATTAGCCACAGTTGGTGCCCCAATCAGAGTGGCTTGGATGTGAAAAGACCTCAAGATCATCCCAAGTGGTTTTGGACACAGGAAAGATAGTTGCATCTGGAGACCTGAGGAGAGCAGCTGAAGCACAGATTTCCACAAGTTGAGCACTATGGAGTTGTTCAGAGAACAGGCAGTGCCAGGGCTAGGTTACCAGGACCCCAGGCAAAGCTGACTCCCAAATTTATAACTGCCACTGGATACTGTGGCATCATCAGGGATTGGTTGGGTGGGTCCTGCAACAAGTGCATGCACTCAGCCAGTGGGGGAAAAAAAAAAAAGAACAGTCCCATTATGATCCATGGGGTTTATCTCCAGGATTGTGTGTCAGCCTTTTAGACTGGTTCTGGGTCTGGTTCAAGGGTTTAGACCAGGGGTGCTCACACTTTTTTGGCTCCAGAACTACTTTGAAACCCAGCAAGGCCCGGAGATCTACCAGGGGGGAAGGAAGTGTCTGACAGACACCCCCTTTAATGTATGGAGCCCCTGCTGGAGTCTAGTCAGTTTCGTCAGTTTTGTTGCTGCATGCCTGAAGAGCAGCTAAAGTGTCAGTTTCAGTGTCAGTTTAGCTAAATATGTCAGTTTCGTCTACTGACTAGACGAAACTGACATATTAACAGTTTGGGGAGACAGGGCTCCGCGATCTACTCATTTTGCCTCGCGATCTACCGGTAGATCGCGATCCACCTATTGAGCACCCCTGGTTTAGACCCTTGAACTGGGTCTGGTTCAAGGGTTTAAACCCTTGGTTCTGCTAGCTTAGTATTGTCTGTGCTGGTTGCTAGCAGCTGTGCAGGATCTCAGCGGGGGAAGGGGGGCTTTCCCACCCCTGCTACCTGCAGCTTTCTGCAGCAATGCCCTTCCAGTATGACTTGTCCCTACAACGTCTTTGGCACATAGATGCTTAGATTCCTATTGTCTCAACTCAGCATATCTCACTTTAAACACTGTATATTAAAATGTTTAGAATTTCAAAATAAGGACATAAGAATGTTGTTTGAGAGATCCCAGTGCTTAGTCATTGGGACAGCTCTGTTGCTGGCAAAATAGGTGCAGGGGGAAAAAAAAACTCCACATACTAAGCTCCAGTTCTCATTTTCTAACCTAAGCACGGTGCCTGAGAGCAAGGCTGAGGATGCCTGCTGGGATTGGACAGCCCCACTATCCTTATTGGCAGTTCTGCCAACATTATGAATGGCCACACGCCACACGCCAGCCCCCACACGTCAGGGGCTCAGGGCACCACGCTGTTCTGACGATAGCCGGGCATGTGCTTGGCAGGCAGCTGCATAGATGGGATGGTTGTTGCTTCCGTTCATTCAAGGCCTCCGTGTCAGAGTTCAGTTCTCCTTGCCTGGAATGCAACTGGAACACGGAGAGCATTCAGCCAGCACTGGGCAGGGCCCTGCATTTCACCCAGATGTCCAGCAGCCAGGCAGTGCAGCCTGGGACTCTCTCCACTAGCAAGGAACGAGGTTTCTATCTCTGACCCACGCATGGGGCTAACGAGATGAATGGCATTTGCCTGCTTGGACTCAGGAAACAAAGCTGCCCCTGTGCCAGAGGCAAATTCCAGCTGCCCTTTGCAATGCCACAGTGTCCATTAGCAGCCCTGGCATGGATGGACTTGGACTGAAGCAACCCACCCCCTTTGCCTGACCTGTCAGCTTTACATGATCTGGGCTGAGCAGTGTCAACACAGGCCTGGAACTGCCTCAGAAAAGAGCTCTCCTGTGTGGGACCTCTACAAACCCAGTGTCCATGCAATGGGCACTGGAGATGGGCATCACACCAGGTTCCAGACTGCCTACAATTCCAGGCTTTTATCCAAAAACTCTTTTCCCTGAGGGTGTGCAAAGGGGGAACACTCTGCACATCCTCAAAAGCATTTTCCCTTTGAGCACAACTTTCCAAGTGCATAATTCAAACTGGGCATTCAGAATAGGGCTCAAGTCTGTACAAGGTGAGTATCCCTTATCTGGACTGTTTGGGACAGGAGTGTTGTTGGCATCCTTCAGTCTCGGAAGACTATGGTATCACGCTCTGAATGGTGGTTCTGGAACAGAGTGTCCTCTCCAGTGTGTGAAGCCTGGGTAAAGTAGGTATGGAGGATAGACTGTTAACCATGCAGCAAATCCCCCCTCTCCACGTCGCTGAAATGGTCCAATGGAAAGGCAGAAGCCAATACGGTTGGTTCCAGCGGCGTCGCAGGAGTTGCCAGAATGTGACTGTGTTCAGCCATGAACTGCCTCAGGGACTCCGGCTCTGGATTTTGCCTCAAGGTTGACTCCTGAAGCCTTTTCCATAACTGGATGTAGCCACAAGGCAACGGAGGTTTGGGATCAGAGCTTTCCTTCTCTCAGATGAGCTGCCTTCCCAGGCTAAGGAGTCCCATCTACCTGGTGGCTGTTTAGTCACCTCTTATGACAAGTACAGCCAAACTGAGGGCCTATTCTTATTCCCAGCCCCCAGGGGAATTTTGGAATTGGGACAGGAAGGTGTCTGGATTTTGGAATTATTTCCTGAATACAATATTTCACTATTACCCATACTGGTGCCTGCTGGCCTCTTTGACATTTTTCCGCAATGTCTGTATAGGGACCACTGGCATCGCTAAAGGGGTGCGGGGGGATGCGGGCCTCACGGGGTGACGGGCCTGGGGTGGGTGACGCGCCCTGGGGGTTGGATGTGCTAACATTGCGATTTTAGGAGCTACCATGTCATGCCATACACCATTGGATGCGGAATGTCCAGCGGAATGCAATGCAAGAAAACAGAATGGAAATAGCTCCTTTCGTTCAAAAGTTATGGCCAAAAAACCAGAAGGAAAAAAATGCATGGATCCCTATGTAAAGTGAAAGTGAGCAGTATTGTGCGTTTACTCACGAGTAGGCATGCTTGCCATAGTCCGTCGGAAAGGGCAGGCTGAGAGGAATCCAACAACACCAGAATGGTCCTGACCCAATGAGTGCAGCCCCCAAAAACACAAAACGGAGAAGGAGGTCCGTGCCTCCCTCCCAGCTGGCTCTATTGAGCAGGAAACAAAGCCACGTGGCCACATTTATTTGTGAGTAGGCGAACTTGCCTTAGTCCATCGGAAAGGGCAGGCTGAGAGGACTCCAAGGACATCAGAATGGTCCTTATCCAATTAATGCAGCCCCCAAAACACCTGAGAAGGAAGTCCCTCCCTTCCTCCCTCCTGCAGTCTACTGAGCTCTATGGAAAGCAAATTCAGCCACTTGGTTGTGTTTACTTGGAGTAGGCAGACATGCCTTGCCTTGCCTTGCCTTTTGGTCAGGCAAGACAAAGGGGAATGTGAGACCACCAGAAGGGTCCCAATCCGATGGAACTGGAGCACAACAAATGCTCTAGAAGGCAGCCTCCCCCCCCCCCCCCCAAGGACAAAGAAAAGAGGCTTGAACTGGTAAGGGGAAAGTTTTTTATTTTGCACTTGCAAAGCCAGGTGGGTCTTTATCTTGATATGCCTGAAATAGAAGAACTTTAAACTGGGCACTGGGGAGGGAAATCTCACTGATTCTCTTGGGGGGGGGTTGTTATTGCAGGCAGACTACCGAGTTAGCTCCATTGACCACTATGCGACTTACTTCAGAGTAGACATGCATAGGATTGGGCTCACAGGCTGCAATCCTAGCCACACTTTCCTGAGAGTAAGCCCCATTGACCACTATGGGGCTTACTTCTGAGTAGACATGCATAGGATTGAGCTCACAGGCTGCAATCCCACCCACACCTTCCTGAGAGTAAGCCCCATTGACCACAATAGAACTTACTTCAGAGTAGATTCACTTGGTGGAACAGGACTGGCTCCCCCTTATTTAATTATTTCTTTTATTTTAATTTAATTATTTATAATTATTTATTTTAATTTGCTTGATGATGTCACTTCTGGCCACGACATCGCTTCCAATGGGTCCTGGACAGATTGTCATTCTAAAAAGTGGGTCCCAGTGTTAAAAGTTTGAGAACTGCTGCAATAAGGTGTTAGTAAGTTGACACAGGATGTGTGTGTGTTTTCAAGTTTTCAAAATCACTAAAATCAGAGTTTGGAGGAATAATCCCATCATGTTATATATCAATCAATGTGTAATTTCATGCAGAATGCAATAAACAAACCACATTGAAATATCTGTGTTCTGTCAAAAGGTACAGCCAAAAAACCAGTGGGGGCGGGGCGATGGTACTGCATGGGGTGATGCGCAGGCCTCCCGCACTGGGTGACAGGAATCCTAGTGACGCCACTGACAGGGACATACACCACAGAGCAGAGAATAGAACTTACAGCTTGTACCTTCACTGTACTTGGGAATAAGCACAAGACCTTCTAGTGTTCACACTACAGAAAAACTTCTAGGACAAACATGTCCAGATTTTGGAATAGCCTGGATTTCAGATGTCTGGATAAGGGGTTATCTACCTGTACTTAAGGCCTCCTCCCCCTGGATGGGGCTGAAGGCAAGCAGGGGAGCTTGAAAAGGGGGGTTTGGCTTAGAAAAAGGGACCAAAGGGGCAAATAAGACATGCATCTCACTTTGGGGGGTAATCTGGGTTGCATTTAACCCACCCATGAAGCAAGGAGAAGCAGAATCCCTGGCGGGGAGGTCAAGGAGCAACACTTTCCTATCTCCTGAGTCCATCTCCATGTGTCATTTTAAAAATGAACTAAGAAAAGTGGCAATTTGAGGCACATAGCTGAGGAAATTTGAGTGGCATATCACTCCAGATATCTTCAGTGTTTCTTCAGTGTTCTTTCTTCAGTGTTAAGAAGTGTAGCAGTGCTTTAGGTTCCCCTTTTTTGCTTAGTGATTTAAACCCCCAGGGAAAAGAAACAGAGCTGGAACAGGCCTGCAGAAACCCCTTTTGCTTCACAACCTGCTTTTTTGCAGCCTCTTGGGGCTTTTGTGAATGAATGTTCTTTGACAGTTAAAGGAGACACTATGGGATTCATTCTGTGGCCATCTTGTGACAACAGCCCCTTAGTTCTTTGGCTGACTTGATGCTCTCTCTCTCCCCTTGCTCTATAGCCAGTTCCTTAACCTGTAACAAGTCCCATTCCTGGGCACAGATCTGTCCTTTCCACCCAGCAGCACGCCCCCAAAAGCTCCTCTGAAGAGACAGAAGGATATGGCCCAGAACACTTCCCAAACAGAGCTCCACATGGTGAAGGAGGAACTACACAGCCACTGCTACAGGTCACATCACATGTGGCTCAAGTCAAACATGGGGAGTGATTTCTCTCTCTGTCACAGAATGACACTCCATTTCCCAAGCAAATGGCTGAAGGAAAGCAGTTGGTGTGTTCACATGCTCTCACTCTGTTGCAAGTCTGTTGTTTTTGGCGTCAGCCCTGATAAGGGAGGAACCTTCCAGCTCACCTGCAGGGCCCACATGTCCATTTGTTTCTTGAGCCTCTGGAATCAATGACCAAATTATTACCCCCATGGTTATTTATTTATTTTATTATTTATTTATTGGATTTATATTCTGCCTTTCTCCCTGAAGGGCACCCAAGGTGGCTAACAATCAAGATTAAAATACAAATGATATTGTACATACAGTGTACAATACAGTAAATATAGTGATATTATCCACTGAATATCAGAGAGATATTAAATATTTTGGAAGCTGCCAGTTGTCATGAAGGATGGATAGCAGACAATTTATTATGGTTCTTATACACAGTCCACCAGATGTTGGTGGTTGGATTTGGCCTGTCGAATATTGAGTCATTACCTGGATATTGGATAATAAGGATCCGGGAGATATGATGATGATGATCTTCATACTGTATACCATTTTTCTACAACAACAAAAGTTCACAAAGTGGTTTACATAACAAAATAAAACAAACTAGGCTCCCTGACTGGTTTGCCCAGTCTGGTTCTAGGTCTCATTTTCTTAGAGCCTTTTCTTGCCGCTGCCAACAGTTTTGATTAATGGTAGTGCCACTCCCTTCCCTGCTGATGCAATTCTTTCCTCCTCTGTCCCCTGCCCCACTGTATTTACTTCATACACAGCACCATTGCAACCAGTGTTGACTCTGGCAACACACCCATTTTGTTGGGGGCAAAGAGTACCAGCCAACTTTGCATAATGTGCACTTCTTTCTAGTGCACTCAGAATGTGCAGTGACAACTGGAGAAAGACTCTCTCTTCTCTGCTTAGCCTTTAAACAAACAGCTCCCTTGCCTTGACCAGATGATTTTAATCATATTTGATTACTTATAATTCTCAGAATTTTAGTATTTGGAGACTAGAGCACCTATATAGAAATGATAGATGAATGTAAAGATATGCACCCTTCCAAGTATTAACAGTATGACAGTTTGAGCATCAGTACAATGATACCTCCTTGACTATGAATTCATCTCAGGAAGTCCCCTAAATTGTGCCTGGAGGATGCATTGTAGCGAAATGTCCCTTTCTGCCAACCCTGAGCATTGTAGGAGGTCCAAAGAGAGATAGCAGAAAGGGGAAGCTGTTACACCAGCACTAACATCCACACACGGAGGGGTTTATAGTGTGGCTAACGATGCCATCCCATCTAAGATCGTCTTACGGCCCTCATCCAGAGTCCACTCTTCCTCCTAGGCTAGACGGATGGGAGGACTTGAGCATCCTCAGCTTCCGTCTGGGTCCATTGCCACTGCTGCTGCTGAGGTCCTAAGAAAAGTCCCACTGGATCAGGCCAAAGGTCCAGCTTCCGGTATCTCACAGTAACCTGCAAGGTGCCTCAGAGAGCACACAAGACAACAAGAGACCTGCATCCTGTTGCAACTTCCTTGAATCTGGCATTCTGAGGTAGCCTACTTCTAGACAGGAGGTTGCACATAGCCATCATGGCTTGTAACCTGTGATGGACTTTTCTTCTAGAAATCTTTTAAAGACACTTAGGCCAGATGCCATAACCACATCCTGTGGCAAGGAGTTCCATAGACTAATTACATACTGGGTGAAGAAATATTTTCTTTTTTCTGTTCTAACTCTCCTGATGCTCAGTTTTAGTGGGTGTCCCCAGTGGAGGTCTTGGAGGAAAAGAGTCTGGGACCAGGTTGGCAAGGGAAAATGAATTTCCAATTATTGCAGCCCTTGGATGGGGTGTGATTGGAGGGCTTCTGAACCTTGGGGAATATTGAGAATGTTGAGTCTCCATCTGTACTAAGGGCCACCACAGAATCCTCCTCCTACTCTTTGGAAGAGGCTGAACATCAGTGGGTCCTCATATTGGTTGATCATAAAACCTTCTATAGGTGACTAATGTTGCAAGCAAACTCTTGGGTTTTTTGGACCTAGAATCTGGCAAGCCCTTGGAGGATGTTAAGCACTTGCACAATGGTAGTGATGGGGGTGGGGGCATGTTTTAGTCTGAGGTTGAGGATAGCTGGATAGGAGGACTGGATGTTTCTTCATTATGCTTGTTAATAGGAAACCTGAAAGAGAGGATTCATCTCCTGAACTGCATCTTCAAAGGGGAAAGGGGAAACAATGTGTGCTTTGAATTTCAAAGAGGCCCCTGAAAATCTGTTGTACCTTGCCTGATGGGCTTGTTGAGATTCTTTTGAAGCTGAGAGTGACCAGCTGGGCAGGATGCTTCTGAGAGATCCTAGTACTTATGAGGACATGGGGCTGTAGCGCAGAGCCCAAGCCAATGCTCTTTAACGGGGGACTGGACAGATTGATGGAAGGAAAAGTCCATCCCAGTTCCATCAAACCATAACTATATGCAACCTCTGGGTTTTAGAGGGAGTGTATCTCTGAACGCCAGGTGCCAGGGAGTGGCAACAGGATGTCTTGTTGTCTTGTGTGCTCCCTGAGGCATCTGATGGACCACTGTGAGATACAGGAAGCCAGACCAGATGGTCCCTTGGCCTGATCCAGCAGGGCTCTTCTCACGTTCCTTTGCTTTGCACACAGAAAGTCCCAGGTCTAGTCCTTGTAGCATCTCTAGACAGGAAAGATAATCCCTGTTTGAAATTCTGGAGAGTTTCCAGTCAATGGAGACCATATTGAGCTAGACTCAACTCAGTAGGAGTCAGTTGGTAAAGGGACCACTTTAATGTGGAGGGGGGGGGACTGGTTGGAGGTGCACTATACCTGCCCATTGGCCCACCCAACTACTTCACCTTGTCACCACCTTGATCCTCTGCTCACTTCACGAAGTGTGGTTGTGGAGAGGACTGTGGCAGCACCTCTTGCCTTCTCTGCTCACTACCATCCCATCCATGAGGCCACCTGATGTGAGCTGCATCAGAGGCAGATTACAAGGGGTCTGTGGGGGCGGTGGACTTGGGGTGTCTCCCCCCCCCAAGTCTGCCACTGCCACCTCCTTCCAACAGAAGCCATAGTGTTCTGCTTCTTGCTTGCTCAAGTGAGAAGCAGAGCATTCCCCTCCTTCCCATACTCCTTGCACATTTCCATGAAACCTGGAAGGGTGGGGTGTCCAGTTTCAGGAACAGAGCATTTTTGATACCCTTGTACATGAAATTGAAGTCCTGCCCTTATGGGTTTCACAGCATAGGGCTTTAGAGGTAGTCTTTCTCTGAATGCCAGATGCAAGGAAGTGGCAACAGGATACAGACAACTTGTCTTGTGTACTCCCAGAGGCATCTGCTGGGCCACTGTTATACAGAAAGCTGGACTAGATGGACCTTTGGCTTGATCCAGCAGGGCTCTTCTTATGCTCTTATGTCACGAACATCAGTCTTAGCCCTTTGAGGTTCCACCACTCCCTGTTAACTTGGTGATCTTGGAAGCCTGATGCAGGTGGGAAAGCTGAAACTCTCCACCGGTGTGCTGCCACATGAGGCACATTCTTGTCAGGATGCCCAAGGAGCAGCCTGGCTGCTGAAGCACTTTTTGTGCAGCCACATCATGCGTGGGCCAGGACGTGCTTTGGGGTCCCTTCATCCAGCAAACACAACGGCCACCCTGTGAGTAGAATGGTTCTGGGCGGGGCCCAGTGAGCCAGCTAAAGAATAAAGGCTTGTTCTGGAAGGTCAGAGTCAAAGGTCTTGTGGAGGTGGACGGCAGCAGATAAGAAGGAAACATTATCTCTCCATATGCAGGTCCGCAAGACACATGTTGCCCAGGCCCCAGAGCCCCCAAACCCCCAGGAACAAAGCTCCCAGTGTGGGTACTGAGTGAGGCCTTTTCTTCCCTGGGCCAATGTTCAGCTGGACAGGCAAAGGCACCCGATGCCAAGACGGCCTCTACAAAGAAGGTCTTGAGCCTCATCTGCAGCCCCTCATAAAAACATTATTGTCTGCATCCGGGGACATTTATTTGCTTGGGCAACTGAGAGAGCACTCCAAATATGTGACTCCCAGAACAGCTGCATTTTCCGCCCCCGTGCAGGGGTGGATTGTGGCTACCTTGGAGGAGGGGGCGGTCAGCAGAGGACATGCCCCTGCCTGATCCCAATTCACTCCTTGGCACTCCCTCCCTCCCGTGCCCTGCCCTGCTCCAGTGACAAATTCAGGATTTTTTTGGAGCATAATCACAGGGTGAGGTTTGGGGGGAAGCTCTAGTGTCTTCTGCAATGCACCCCATTTTTGTGAGCTGTGCAGCATGCAACACAGCTGTGCATTCCCTGCCTGCCTGCTCACTCATTCTCAGATGCAGCCTTGGAAGCTGGTGCCGTCTGCAAGGAGGAAGCTCAAAGCCACCCCAAGGGAAATGAATACCCTGCAGAAGGAATTGCTGCACTGGGGCAAGCTCAGGATGGCATCCACTCACCCTGCAGAATAAATTACACACACACACAACACACACCAGCCTCCATTCATTAAAAGCAGCAAATACAAGTGCAATCACTTTCCGTACAATAAAGCAAGACCTCCCCCTACCCATGACATGTGGTACACCAGACCTCATGCTGTGCTCTGGAAGGGAGGGGCTGATCCTGCAAAGGCCAAAGTACACTGTTGGTGGGCTCACATGTACCCACTGGCCACCCCAAGGCTCTATTGCCTCCTCCCATCTTCCTCCAGGTAGTAGCCTGGGACTGAGGGGCCACTGCTGTGCTCAGATGAGAGGCAGTGAGACCTTGGAAGGGGTGCTGATTTATGCCTGTTCCAGATTGGGGCATGGAATGGGCTAGGTCAGGGGTTTCAAACATAAGGTCTGTGGACCAGATGTGGCCCATGGATGTGGCTCTTGGGCTCTCCCAGCACCATAATCAGCTGCTCTCAGCTGCTGAGCTATGCTGAGGTGCCACTGCGTGGCCCACATGATAACTGGGCTCTCCCATGCTTTGAAAATGTGCATATTTTCTTTTCTGTCATCTGCAGCTAATGAGTACCTAAGTAAGAATAAAGTGCTTACTTCTGATTAATGACATCATTTCCTCCTTAATTACATCACTTCCAGCCTTCAGCAGACGTCATGATTGCTATTTGGCCCACTGTATGAAACGAGTTTGACATCCCTAAGTTAGGTGATAGGGAGGTGAGGAGAGTCTTGCAGAGCCATCTGTGAGCACCCACGGGTGCAAATGAGGGTTGCCGGCATGTGTGAAGATGTGAGCACAGTGGTGTGCACCTGGGGAGTTTGTGTGCCTCTTCTCCCCCCCCCCATCTGCATTCATGATCTTTGCCTCCCTTCCTTGTCTGCACACATGCTTGCCTCTGTGGGGTGGGGCAGGGGGCAGAGGTGGGAGAGCCACGCCTGGCTCCCTGCAAGCTGGGGAAGGAAGACAGCACAGCTCCCTCCCTTTTATCTTGGAGAGAAACTGGCCCCTGTTGCCAGAAATAAACGTTCCTGCGTTCCAAAGGCGCGCTCCGATCGCACCAGCTCATTAGAGATGCATATCGCTTGGCTCAGGTCCCACACCTTCCAGCTAATTATAAATATGCAGTTGCTGCTGGCTCTTCCCCAATCATCTCTGCAATCAGAGCTTTTAATTAGGTTAATTAAATTGTATCAAACCTCACAGGGACACAGTTCCCTGATGCTGATGAGGCAGCCAAAGCAGGCCTCATCTTCAGCTCTAACGAAGGCCTGCCTGCCCGCCTGCTGCAGCTAATGACAATGCAGGAGGAACCAGCAGGCAGCCACTCGCCTCTCCAAAGGTGCAAAAGCAACCAGCCCAAGGCTGAGCAAAGGGCATCTGGCAGGGCATCTGGGGGCAGCCCACTCTTAGGCTTGCCTCCCTACAGCAAACCCAAACCCAGCTGGAGATGGAACAGCTTGGCTGGCTGGTTGGCACTCCTCTCCAAAACACATGCCTTTATCCAAAAGGCACACGCTTTGGGATTTCTTTAAGCTGCCCAGAGCTTTGTAAAGGGCAACAGTGAATTTGTGAGCAAGAAATTAAGTCCACCCTAAAGCAGGAACCACTGAGAAGACCCCCTCTTTCCCCCCCCCACCATGGCTAGATTTGCTGACCTGTGGCACACAATCAGAGGCACACAATGCCAAGTGCTCCCCATTATTCAGGCTGACAAAGGTAGCTGGGCTTGGGAGGGGCAGCATCACCTCCAGGAAACCTGCCATCGAGATTCTTATGAGGCTAACTGACCCTGGGGCTCTTGGAATTCATTTATTGCCAGGAACTGCTTGGGATATTAAGGGAGGTTGGGAGGACCTTTTTATATTATTACTAAGAATATTTATATACCGCTTTTCAACAGGAACCATTCACAAAGCAGTTTCCACCAGTGTTTTTCAAACTGTGGGTCACTAGGTGGATGGCGAGCCAATTTCAGGTGGGTCCCCATTCATGTCAATATTTTATTTTTTAATATATTAGACTTGATGCTGCCATGGTCTGTGACTGCATTTGGGGAAAAGTTGCAGAACTGTACTTTTAACAGGCTACTTTGTATATGCTTTTAACAATGATAGTACATGGGACTCACTCCTGTGTAAGTGTGATTAAGATTGCAGCCTAGGATTGTTAAAAATTTCCCTGCTTGATGATGTCACTTCTGGTCATGACATCACTTCCAGTGAGTTCCGACAGATTCTCATTCTAAAAAGTGGATCCCGGTGCTAAAAGTTTGAAAACCATTTGACACAGTAAAATAAATCAGTAAAAAGTTCCCTATTCTTGAAGCGCTCACGATCTTAACAAAAAAAAATACAGAAGAGACACCAGCAACAGACACTGGAAAAGGTGCCATGCTGGGGTGAAGAGGGACAGTTGCTCTTCCCCTGCTAAATATTAGAGGTCACCACCTAAGAGGTGCCTCTTTACCCAGTTAGCAAGCATTGATGGAGTGTTGTTTTTTTCCTTTTCTTTTTATGGAATGTTGTTAATATGCTTTTATCTGTTTTTACATTATGTTTTTTAATTTGTTTTAACCTTGTTGTAAGCCACCTTGAGTCCCTCTGGGGAGAAAGGCGGGGAATAAATAAATAAATAAATAAATAAATAAATGAATGAATGAATGAATGAATGAATGATAATGTTACATTGAACCTGATTTGCAGAGATCTCCAGCACAGGTCCTTCTTGGTTCAGCAAGCTAAAACCTCCAGTCAAAGATCAAACCCATGCTTTCAGACAGGCATATAACATATTGAGCTGTGACCTTTGCCTCTCTCAGGAAACGGGCTACATGGTTGTTACCACTGTGTCTGTTATGCAAAGCCACTGTTCCAGGTTTCACCATACCAGCGAGCACATGGGACAATTAGGCTACCCCTTGTCCACAATAATCTTGAACCATATCTTGCCTCCACCTGTGTGATGGAAGAAATTTCAACCTGCTTATGGGGCTCTCAGTGGCGTCACTAGGATTCACATCACCCAGTGCGGGAGGCCTGTGCGTCACCCCATGTAGTGGGCGGGGCAATGCCCCAGGTGGGCGTGGTGATGTACCATGGCCCTGCCCCCACCAGTTTTTTGGCTGTACCTTTTGTTATAACACAGATATTTCAATGTGGTTTGTTTCATTGCATTCTGCATGAAAGTACGCATTGATTGATATATAACATGATGGTCTTATTCCTCCAAATTCTGATTTTAGTGATTTTGAAAACTTGTAGAGTCACACATACACACACACACCCGTATCAACTTACTAAAACCTTATTGCAGCAGTTCTCAAACTTTTAGCACTGGGACCCACTTTTTAGAATGACAATCTGTCCAAGACACATTGGAAGTGATGTCATGGCCAGAAGTGACATCATCAAGCAAATTAAAATAAATAATTATAAATTAAAATAAAATAAATAAGGGGGAGCCAGTCCTGTTCCACCAAGTGAATCTACTCTGAAGTAAGTCCTATTGTGGCTAATCGGGCTTGCTCTCAGGAAGGTGTGGGTGAGATTGCAGCCTGTGAGCCCAATCCTATGCATGTCTACTCAGAAGTAAGTCCCCTAGTGGTCAATGGAGCTTACTCTGTAGTCTGCCTGCAATAACAACCCCCCAAAAAGAATCAGAGAGATTTCCAGCCTTCCCAGTGCCCAGTTTAAAGTTCTTCTATTTCAGGCACATCAGAATAAAGACCCTCCTGGCTTCACAAGTGCAAAATAGAAAACTTTCCCCTTACCATTCAAGCCTCTTTTTTGTTCTCTTTAGGGGGGGGGAGGCTGCCTTCTGGAGCAGCTCCATCGGATCAGGACCCTTCTGATGTCCTCACATTCCCCTTTGCCTGACCTGACCACCAGCCAAGGCACATCTGCCTACTCACAAGTAAACGTGACTGTGAGGTGGCTTTGCTTTCCATAGGGCTCCATAGACTGGGAGGGAGGCAGCTGGGAGGGAGGAACCTCCTTCTCCGGTGTTTTTGGGGAATGCACTCATTGGATGAGAACCATTCTGATGACCTTGGAGCCTCTCAGCCTGCCTCGACTAAGGCAAGTCTGCCTACTCGCGAGTAAACACGGCCACATGGCTTTGTTTTGGGCTCAGACTCGCAGCTGGGAGGGGGGAGCTTCTCTGGTGTTTTGGGGGGGCTGCATTCACTGGATCGGGATCATTGTGGTGCCGTTGGATTCCTCTCAGCCTGCCCTTTCCGACGGTCTATGGCAAGTATGCCTACTCATGAGTAAACGCGCGATATGGCTCACTTTCACTTTCCATAGGGCTCCATGCATTTTTTCCTTCTGGTTTTTTGGCCATAACTTTTGAACGAAAGGAGCAATTTCCATTCTGTTTTTTTGCACTGCACTCTGCTGGCCATTCTGCATCCAGCGGTGTGTGGCATGACACGGTAGCCCCTAACCCCGTGATGTTAGCACATCCTCTCCCACCCAGGGCACGTCACCCCCCCCCAGTGCGTCACCTGGTGCAGCCCACACACCCCTAGCGACTCCAGTAAGGACTCTCCTCTACACTGCTGTATTTCCTTCTTCTTTTTCAAAGCTAGAGAACATAAGAGCTCTGCTGGATGAGACCAAGTGTGGCCTTGCCTCCTGTATCTCACAGTGGCCCACCAGATGCCTTAGGGTGCACACATGATCACAAGCTACCTGCATCCTAAAAGGGGCAAATGAGTCAAAACAGCAGCAGGTTGAGGATGGGGTGGCTATTTTGCTGCAGCTCTGGGACTGATCAATCTGTAAACTGATAAGCATTATTAAAGATAAGCCTTAAGTCTGCTCTGCTCTGCTCTACAGATTAATCTGCTTCTGAGGCAGAGCAAGTTTGGAGATATGTCCTGGTTTCTGATCTGATATGCCACCAAGCAGGGGTGGACAAATCCAGCGTGGCTTGACTTGAGTCGAGGCACAAGTCTCTGATCCCTGTGACTCGACTCAAAAACAAGTCCTAATGGGCAAACTTTCCTAGTCTGCAATTTTGCGATTCAAAAAAACTCGAGTCTCAAGTCTTTTTATGCATGTGTCAGGGGCAACTTAGTAGAAAAAACAGAGCTGCTGCTGGTGTGTGTGTGCGTGTGCGTGTGCGTGTGTGTGTGTGTTGAACTCTTTAAACACTCCCCTGATGTCCCCATCCCATCTGTAAACAAGGCAAGAGGGGGTGGGACGGACTGCATGAGAGTGGGGTGCTGTCCCACTCACAGCAGCAAGAGGGAGGAAAGTCATGCGCAGCAGATGGGAGGCTTATCAGTATGACCTGATCCTTTGTAGCTCTACTCAGAAGTAGACCCTTTTGTGCTGGTTGTTCAATGAGGCTTTCTCCTCTCCAGTAACAGTGGAGCTCATAGGAGCCATGTGGCTGGAAAACATCATCACTATGAATCACCTTCTCCCCCCCCTTCCTCCTCTCACACCCTGGGCTTCTCCAGCCAATTATAAGGCAAGAACCTCCCCTGGGCTCCTTCTCCTGTCCTACCTCATCTGAAACAAATCAGACCACCCATCCTTCATCCAATGATCATCAGTTCCTTCAGAGAGAGAAAAGAGAGCCCGCTCCCGACTCTCCTCTTCCTGCTTGATGCAAAAGCAAAACAGTAACCCTTCCTTGCTTCCCTGGAACTTCCCTGCTGCTCATCCAAGCTGGATGACCCCACGAGGTCTTTCATGCCACAAAAAAAGTAAGCAAGCACATCCAGACACAGACAGGCTCAAGTCTGCATGTGTGAGACCGAGTGCCAAGTTGGCGGCCTTGGACTTGAGTGAATGCCCAAGTCATTGCCCGAGTCATTGCAGACTGGAGTCTGCATGAGTCAGCAAAAAACACCTGTTTTTGTTTTTGTGACTCGGACTCACCTGACTTGAGTTCCCATCCCTGCCACCAAGAAGCCTGCCTGAGAAGTTGCAGACCCAGGGGCACATAGTGGCAAGCTGGTGATGGCAAGTCAGTTCCATGTTGG
This sequence comes from Tiliqua scincoides, assembly GCF_035046505.1. Classification (NCBI taxonomy): domain Eukaryota; kingdom Metazoa; phylum Chordata; class Lepidosauria; order Squamata; family Scincidae; genus Tiliqua; species Tiliqua scincoides. The sequence continues at coordinate 8,986,898 of NC_089830.1, read as the reverse complement.
CATCCTTCAGTCTTGGAAGACTATGGTATCGCGCTCTGAATGGTGGTTCTGGAACAGTGTCCTCTACAGTGTGCGAAGCCTGGGTAAAGTAGGTATGGAGGATAGACTGTTACCCATGCAGCAAATCCCCCTCTCCACGTCGCTGAAATGGTCCAGTGGAAAGGCAGAAGCCAATACGGTTGGTTCCAGCGGCGTCGTAGGAGTTGCCAGAATGTGACTGTGTTCAGCCATGAACTGCCTCAGGGACTCCAGCTCTGGATTTTGCCTCGAGGTTGACCCCTGAAGCCTTTTCCATAACTGGATGTAGCCACAAGGCAGTGGAGGTTTGGGATCAGTGTTTTCCTTCTCTCAGATGAGCTGCCTTCCCAGGCTAAGGAGTCCCATCTACCCGGTGGCTGTTTAGTCGCTTCTTACCACAAGTACCGCCAAACTGAGGGCCTATTCTTATCCCACAGCACCCAGGGGAGTCGGGCAAGTCAGTACACAGCCAGTAATGGGCTCACTTTTGACAAAGCTGAGGCATGCGCACAGCATCTTCTGGGTTGCACTCCCCAAAGGAGCTCTGGCCAGTAAATGCAACAAGGACTCACTCTTTTCCGCTATGCTCTGAATCGCCTGGAACCTGGCTGGTTTGGGATGTGGCTGCACCACTAGGCAGCAAGGAGGAGGCTCAGGAACCTGCCTGTTCAGTCCCTGTTGCTATAATTATCTCCCAGCTGCTTCTCTCCCCACAGATATCCCCAGGCAGACAGGAGCTGGGGGCTCAAAGATTATCTTGGACTTGCCAACTGACTAAAACGCAACTGAGACTTGGCTTTGTTAGCAGTGAACATGTAAAGGGGCCGGCAGGTCATAATAAAGGAGATTACAGTTTATGCAGCCATCATCACACACCACAAAAGTCAAGAATTTGGTATATGGCAGGGAATACAGAACTCTTGAGAACTTAAGCTTTCACATTTTTATTATTTATGCAGCATCACCAGTTTCCACAAACTAGAGACTGCCCTCTCATGCCCTCTAACAGCAAAATTCTCCCCCATTTTACAGATAAATGAGGGCGGGTTTTGAGCCAAAAATCATGGAATTTTGGATAAGTGGGGAGGGGTAACGTGGGGGGTGTCTGACTATAATTTTGTCTGGTTCTACTTGAGGACAGATCCTGAAAAATAACCTATCAGTAATTGTTACCTAAGAACTGTACAGTCTAATTTATTAAAAATTTAATAGAAGTTCATAAGTTAATTTTTATTCATTTACTTTTTAAATTCTGGGCTACACAACCTTTTTGTAAACACTGTCATAATAAGTGCTCCATAAATGACATACCAGTAGAACCATTAATCAAATCCTTCTTTAAAGTGACTGGTGTGTTAAGCCAGAGGCTCTACATATAACACATAACTGGGAGTGTGCAATTCAGTTCACAGCAGAGAGACAAGCAACAAGGACTGAGTGTGAGCAAGCACAGCTGCACATAGTTGCAACCAGATACACTCAGACCCATTGCTTTCTATGGGCATTATTCTTAAGTAATGGTGCACTGAATTGTAGCCTGGGACTTTGATTCAGATGGAAATGAGAATTTCATCCTGGTGTTTAAAAACTAGTCCTCTGTCAAACATTTGCAAAATGGAACCAGGATGTAGAAGGGTCAGGTGTGCGCCTGCCAAAGAGAACAAGGCTTGCTTGACTTAAATGGAAGTGTTGAGCCCTGGCTTACTTTTATCTCAGGAGGAAGGAGTGAGAGGGTTAACTTTGGCTGCAGCTTGCAGAGACTAATGCCCTGGTTGCCCTGAAGACTAATAGCACTTAATTATCTCTGCATTGTCCTCTCTCTCCTCTGGACTTCTTCTGGCTGCCTGAACAGCCCTGACCTACCTGCAGATGATTTACACTTGATTTATTGGCAGAAATTTTTCAACTTATAGGCGAGTATCAACCGTACATCATTCTGTAGCATAAACAAAAAGACAAAGTTCTGTTCAAAGTAGCTTGCAGATCAAAACTTGATAGTGCAGTGTGAGAAGAAGACAGTGAGAAGGGACCGGAATAAAAAGGGATAGATGTGGGCAGGCACTTATGTGGCTGATTTTGGTTTGGAAAAGTGTTTCCCAATCAGTGGTACTTGTACCACTGGTGGTACTTCTGGTAGTGTCCGATGGTACTTGTGGGACTCCCAGACCCCCAATGCCTGCAATGAGACCAGCAAAGTAATGCAACAGTAGGAGGCTTGGCTCAGGGGGCACGGGGCAGATCTCCAGCATGCACTTTTTGCATGCTCGACAAAGCCTTCCTATCTGCCCTGAGCCTCTTACCAATGTTTGCTTCATTGTGTCTGGCCTCCTAATCCTGACATCATTGCCAGTTACTTCTGCTGGTATTTCCAAAGATGGACCATGTGAAGTGGTACAGCAGGGGACAAGTGTTGAGGAATGCTGATTTGGAAGAAGCAAGCATGTGTGGTTGACAAGAAAGCACAAGCATGTTGTCAAAAGCAAACAAAGAGTCCTGCAGCACCCTAAGGACTAATAACCCATTTATTGTGGCAAGGGCTCTCCTATAGTCTATTATGACACCACCCAGAGTGACCAGATACAATGGAGGACACAGTGCACGTACCTTTAACCATCATCTAGAACAGGGGTCTCCAAACTTTTTGGCCAGAGGGCTGCATCAAATATCTGGCATGGTGTAGAGAGCCAGAAAAAAAAAATTAAATATAAAATTTATATAAATAAATTATAGAACTTAGATGAGTGAATAAATGAATGAATTGGCTCATTCATTCAACCTCTCTGGCCCTTAGAACACCCTCCAGATGCAACCAGAGAACAGCTCCAATCATGTTCAGCCAAGTGGGCCAGAGACTTTTAGGGAACAAGAGGCTGACCGTGGGTTGGATAGAGGCTCACCGTGGGCCGCATCTGGCCCCCAGGCCGGGGTTCGGAGACCCCTGATCTAGAAGAGGGAATTTTGCAGGTGCAGCTTTTTAAACCCTTCCATGTGGAGCTGCACCTGCCAAAATTCCCTCTTGTACATAATGGTATACACCAGGGTTGCCCAATATGTTGATCGCGAGCTACCAGTCGATCTCGAGGCGAAATGAGTCGATCGCAGGCTTCTCTCCCGTCCACGCATCCCTAGGAGTGAGCCCCTGGCAGGCTTGTGAGCCCAGGGAGCAAGCCCAGGGAGTGAGTCCAGGGAGCCTAGGGAGTGAGCCCAGGGAGTGAGCACCTGGCAGGCTCCTCCCTGGGAGAGGAGCCGCTGGCAGGCTTCTCTCCCATCTACACATCCCTGGGAGTGAGCCCCATTGACTCTACTGGGGCTGGCTTACCTTTCCCCTGTTTTTGCACTGGTATGTATGGAGATCTGCCCCCCCCCAACTTCCATCTGTTGGTTCTGTGTGCAAGGGGTTTTGCACTGGTCTTGCTGTGATGTCTATACAGAGATCTTCCCTCCCCCACACCTTTCCCTGCTTTTGCACTGGTATGTATGGAGATCTGCCCCCCCAACTTCCATCTGTTGGTTCTGTGTGCAAGGGGTTTTGCACTGGTCTTGCTGTGATGTCTATATAGAGATCTTCCCTCCCCCACACCTTTCCCCTGTTTTTGCACTGGTCTATATAGAGATCTGCCCCCCCCCCCACACACACACACACTTGTATTGGAATCGAGGAAGATCTGGTGAGGAGGTAGATGTGGTGTCAGCAGTGGCCCCTTTAAGGGTAAGGTCTGGGCATCCAGCAGGGTGTGCTGCACAGCTGCAGCCACTTGAAGGCAATAGGGCCCTCAGGGATATAAGAGCACCTGAGGCAGGAAGGGCTCCACTTATTTATGTGAGTCAGCCTTTTCCTACATGAAGATCATTAAGTCCAAGTACCGTTCCACCATGACTGATGAACATTTGGAAGTGTGCTTGAGGCTGGCTGTCAGCAGCTACTGTCCGACTATGCATCCTTGGCTGATTCACTTCAGTGCAAGTCATCAAAGTAAACTCAAGTAATTACAAAAAATGTTTATAGTTAATTATGTTGTGTTGTGCAATATTGGCTCATTCGGTTATGCAAGGTACACCAACATACATTGTACACATAAATGTTATATGTTATGATGGCACGAACATTGTAAAAAAACTCTGGTAGATCTCCGGGCCTTGCTGGGTTTCAAAGTAGCTCTCGAGCCAAAAAAGTGTGAGCACCCCTGGTATACACACTTCGTCCTCCATTGTACCTGGTCACCCTGCACCCACTACACCTCTCACATTCCATGGTCAGCAGCAGGTTCTGGCCCACTGGCTTAGGCCCTAACAGGGAAACACTGTCCCTGCCCTTTGTTATAAAGCAGTGGTTCCCTCCCAACCTGTGGTGGTCCACGAGACTGTGAGAAGTGGTCCAGGAGGTCCCGGGGGAGAAAAGAGAGTGATCGCCTTCTGTAGCTTCCAGGGTCTCGCAGACCATGGACCACCAGAGAAGGTGGAAAGCAAATCACTTTCACCCGGCACTTCCAGGGTCTCGCAGACCATGGACCACCAGAGAAGGTGGTAAGCAAATCACCTGGCACTCTCCTCTCTAGTGGCTAATGGTGCTCCTGCCCTGCTCACTGCTCTGATCAGGTGAGCCCTGGGGAGACTGTCTCTCCCACCCAGCCGTCTTGCATCTCACCTGGTCAGCCGGTGAGGCAGTGGCAGCTCTGTGGCTTGGCGTCTTGGCGTTTTGGTTGCTGCCAGCTGCCAGGTAAGGCGGGGGTCCGGCAAAGACTTGATTCCTGACAGCTTTGATGATGCATTTTATTGATTTATATATTTTTAAATGATCTATCATCTTTCAGTCCCATCTAAGTGCTCACCAAAGCAGCCTTCCCAAGTAAAGCCAGCATGTTTAAGAACATTTGAAGATACCAATTCAACAATCATCACAAAAATGCAACACAGCCATGTTCAGAAAGAAGCAACAACTGAAATAATATCACCCAACAGAACAGGAGAAGGCCAAACCAAACAGAAGCATTTTCATTCCCCACTTCAAACAGGCAGCATTAGGCCACAGTTGGGCCTCTTAGGGGAAGGAGCTCCATAGCTGGGGGGCTGCCACTGCGAAGGTCCCGTCCCATTTCCCCAGCTGCTTCACCTTGGACAGTACTGAAACATGAAGCAGAGTCTCCACTGACAAACACAGAGTGTCGGCAGTTTCTTGAAGAAGGGCATGAGTCCTTAGTATCCTGGTCAGGGTTGATATCACAGGTCAGCTAGGTAGGCTGGACACACCAGTCAGGGAGACCCTACAGGCTAGGCTAGGAGCAAGGGAGGATGCATCCCAGCTTGGCAAGGCAGGAGGGGACGGGGCAATGCGAGTGAGCAATGCAATGAATACGCGAGCCATGGGTGGTTATTTTCCTATCACTTCAGGAAGTGCCTCCCTGTCAGCTTCACCCCATCCCTGCTTGCAAATGGGATGGGGCCTTCTCAGTAGCAGCCCCCCACTTGTCCCAATGGCAAAAAATGACTTCTCATCCTCACGCAGAGACACAAAATCAGCACATCCTCCATCCAACGGATGGTCCAGGGGACAAAACGAAGCGTCTGCTTCCCCCATGTTCTTGACATGTGGAGGACCCTCGCGTGGAGTTATCCACCCAGCTAAACTTGTTACTGTTGCAAAAGTTGCAAAAGTTACTTTTGCTTACAGTTTTAAGCCCAAACAAAAAGAAAAGAACCAATACTCTCCACCACCCACCAGCCCATCTCTGAACATAGCATACCCTGCTGCTGGTTGCTGCTGCTCATGCATGCACCCAATGCCCAGCTTCCGGATCACAGCAAGAGGTCACTTGCTGAAGAAAATCGCTGCTGTAGCACTTCCTTGCTTCTGGCAATGAGAGATAAGCTAACTTTAAACACAAGAAGGGAAGATGAGAAGCAGCAGAGGCAACAGCTGGCACATTTCTGGGTGAGAAAAGGTGGCCTTTAGTAAGACACCTCAACCCTGGGAGGCCTTGAGCTAGCCCTGAACTAGAGGTGTGATTTTATTTCCTTCAGTGTAGTGAGACGTGGAGTACACAGACACACGATTATGGTTTTTGGAAGCCTTTGGAACTGTAATCCAATGAATTCCAAACTTCTAGTTTCCAGGTGTAACACGAATCTAGGAATGGAGAGGTGGGATAGCTCGAGTCCAGTGTTTCTCAACATTTGTCCTCCGCCATACTACTTCACATGGTCCACCTATTCAGATTAGCACCGGAAGTAAATGGCGATGACATCATTGCGAGTTACTTCTGAGTTGGGAGGCCAGATGCAATGCAACAAACACCATTAAGAGGCTTAGGGTGCACAGAAGGGCTTTTTCGAGCACAGAAAAGCATGCTTTGGGGCCTCCTATTGCTGTTTGTTGTGTCGCATTCCTGGTCTCGCTACTGGGTGGAAGGTGTCCAGGGGTTGCACAAGTACCACTAGTGGTGCCTATACCACTGGTTGAGAAACACTGCTCTAGTCCATAAGCTCCTATCTCTCTCAGGATCCTTGATAATCAGTCCAGCAGCCCCCTCACCTTTGTGTGCTTGTACCTAGTGTTGTGTCCAGATCAGTCCCAATAAGGGGGCAGGCAAGGTGTGGGACCAAGGCAACCCAACCAGTGCAGCCTCCCCCATTATGGCCATATACTGGTCATGAAAGGATGGGGCTCAGGACGGCCACCCCAGGGCAGCCACCTCTGCAAAGGATGGCTCTGGCTGTGCCCTGCTTAAGCTGGTCTTCCTGCAAAATCCATGCACATAACATCAAGTCCAACATGGCAATCATAGGCCTGTCTCAAATTATATTTCATCCAACACATTTAACCAGGCATGGGCTTGATGCAGTGCTCTGCAGGAGCATGCGTGGCCTCTAGGACACCCAGTGCCTCTGGGAACAAAGTGCCAGGTAAGGCACCGCGAGTTTAGCATCTGGGTGAGTTCAGCAGCAGGGCGAGGAAGCCAGGGCCCCAGACACCACCCTTCTCTTCCCTTGAGAAGAGGGCAACAAACCAGTGAAGGGTTTTTTAAGTACCCCTAAATTAAAACAACAAAAAAAAGCTATGCAGTCAGACAGCCAGCAGCAGGACGGGGGCTATCCAGTGTTCTGCATCGAGTGCCACATGTATGACTATATGCCTCTGGGGCATAAGTCATGGGTGTGACCTCGGTGCAAGGAGCTCCAGGGTCTCAGGGAACGCATCCACTCCCTTGAAGCCTTGGTGGCCAACCTGGAGAAGCAGAGGCAGGCAGAGAAGGACTGTGGGGAGACTTCCGGGGACAATCAGGCTTCGTCCCAACCTCAGGTGTGCAGCTCCTCAGCTGTGAAGTCTCGGGGTTGGAGGACGTCATCCTGGAGAGGAGGGAAACAATCCCCTAGGAGGGGATCCCTTCTCCAGGGAACGGGCCCATATCTGAACACACTCAGGATACTCCTCGGCGGGAGGGGGATCAAGGGATTCGATTATTAGAAACATAGAGAGGGGGGTTTGCGACGGATGTGAGGACCACATGGCGAATTGGCTGCCTGGTGTGAAGGTTGCGGACATCACTTCTTGTCTAAACAGGCTGGTAGACAGTGCTGGGGAGGAGGTAGCGGTTGTGGTGCACGTCGGCACCAACAACGAGGGCAAGTGTAGCCGGGAGGTCCTGGAGGCCAAATTTAGGCTTTTAGGTAGGAAGCTGAAAGCCAGAACCTCAAAGGTAGCATTCTCTGAAGTGCTACCTGTTCCACGCGCAGGGCCAGCTAGGCAGGTGGAGATCAGGGGTCACAATGCGTGGATGAGACGGTGGAGAGGAGGGGTTTAGATTCATTAGGCACTGGGGAACGTTTTGGGACAAGCGGGTCCTGTACAAGAGGGATGGGCTTCACTTGAACCAGAATGGAAGCAGACTGCTGGCGCATAACATTAAAAAGGTGGCAGAGCAGCTTTTAAACTGATCCCTGGGGGAAGGCCGACAGGAGCTGAGGGGCATCCGATCCAGGACTCCTCATCCCTATGGGACGAGGATGGGGAGTTTAGAGAACAAGACAAAGGCAGAGTAAGAGAAGAAATTGGGAATGGTAGCGTGATGGGATGTGATAGATGGTTTGGCACAATGAGAGGATGTGGAGACAAAGGAGCGAATAAGCAGCCCATCCTGGGGCATTCCATGTACAAATGCTTTTATGCGAATGTCCGAAGTCTCCGAGCAAAGATGAGAGAACTGGAATGTCTGGTGACAAGGGAAAACATTGACATAGTGGGCGTAACGGAAACCTGGTGGAATGCGGAGAATCAGTGGGATACCTCAATCCCGGGCTATAAACTCTACAGGGGGGACAGGCAGGGGCATGTTGGAGGTGGGGTGGCCATTTATTTTAAGGAAGGGATAGAATCCAGCAAAGTAGAGACTGAAGGCGGGCCCGACTCCACCGTAGAATCTCTGTGGGTTAAATTACCAGGCCTGGGGAGCGATGTAATACTGGGGGTGTACTATCGTCCTCCAGACCAGAAATCGGAAGGGGACCTTGAAATGAGGAAACAGATCAGGGAGGTGACAAGGAGGGACAGGGTTGTAATCATGGGGGACTTCAACTATCCTCATATAGACTGGGTCAATTTGTGTTCCGGTCACGAAAAGGAGACCGGATTCCTTGACATGCTAAATGACTGTGCCTTAGAGCAGCTAGTCATGGAGCCCACCAGAGGACAGGTGACTCTGGATTTAATATTGTGCGGTACACAGGACCTGGTTAGAGATGTCAATGTTACGGAGCCATTGGGGAACAGTGATCATGCTGCAATCCGTTTCGACATGCACGTCGGGGGAAGAATACCAGGAAATCTCTCACAAAAACCCTTGACTTCCAACAGGCGGACTTCCTTCAAATGAGGAGGCTGGTTAGAAGGAGGTTGAAAGGGAAGGTAAAAAGAGTCCAATCTCTCCAGAGTGCATGGAAGCTGCTTAAAACAACACTAATAGATGCCCAGCAGAGGTGTATACCACAAAGAAATAAGGGTTCTACTAAATCCAGGAGGGTGCCCGCATGGCTAATGAGCCAAGTTAGAGAGGCTGTGAAGGGCAAGGAAGCTTCCTTCCGTAAATGGAAGTCTTGCTCTAATGAGGAGAATAAAAAGGAACATAAACTGTGGCAAAAGAAATGTAAGAAGGTGATACAGGAGGCCAAGCGTATGGCCAGCATAGGCTTGGCTATGAGGAACACATGGCCAGCAACATTAAGGGGAATAATAAAAGCTTCTTCAAATATGTTAGAAGCAGGAAACCCGCCAGAGAAGCAGTTGGCCCTCTGGATGGTGAGGGAGGGAAAGGGGAGATAAAAGGAGACTTAGAGATGGCAGAGAAATTAAATGAGTTCTTTGCATCTGTCTTCACGGCAGAAGACCTCGGGCAGATACCGCTGCCCGAACGGCCCCTCCTGACCGAGGAATTAAGTCAGATAGAGGTTAAAAGAGAAGATGTTTCAGACCTCATTGATAAATTAAAGATCAATAAGTCACCAGGCACTGATGGCATCCACCCAAGATTTATTAAGGAATTGAAGAATGAAGTTGCTGATCTCTTGACTAAAATATGCAACTTGTCCCTCAAAACAGCCACGGTGCCAGAAGATTGGAGGATAGCAAATGTCACGCCTATCTTTAAAAAGGGAAAGAGGGGGGACCCAGGAAACTATAGGCTGGTCAGACTAACATCTATACCGGGTAAGATGGTGGAATGCTTCATCAAAGATAGACTCTCAAAACACATAGACAAACAGGCCTTGCTGAGGGAAAATCAGCATGGCTTCTGTAAGGGTAAGTCTTGCCTCACGAACCTTATAGAATTCTTTGAAAAGGTCAACAGCAGTGTGGATGCAGGAGAATCCATAGACATTATATATCTGAACTTTCAGAAGGTGTTTGACACGGTCCCTCACCAAAGGCTACTGAAAAAACTCCACAGTCAGGGAATTAGAGGACAGGTCTTCTCATGGATTGAGAACTGGTTGAAGACCAGGAAACAGAGTGGGTGTCAATGGGCAATTTTCACAATGGAGAGATGTGAAAAGCAGTATGCCCCAAGGATCTGTCCTGGGACCGGTGCTTTTCAACCTCTTTATAAATGACCTGGAGACAGGGGTGAGCAGTAAGGTGGCTAAGTTTGCAGATGACACCAAACTTTTCCGAGTAGTGAAGACCAGAAGTGATTGTGAGGAGCTCCAGAAGGATCTCTCCAGACTGGCAGAATGGGCAGCAAAATGGCAAGTGCGCTTCAATGTCAGTAAGTGTAAAGTCATGCACATTGGGGCAAAAAATCAAAACTTCACATATAGGCTGATGGGTTCTGAGCTGTCTGTGACAGATCAGGAGATCTTGGGGTGGTGGTGGACAGGTTGATGAAAGTGTCGACCCAATGTGCGGCAGCAGTAAAGAAGGCCAATTCTATGCTTGGGATCATTAGAAAAGGTATTGAGAACAAAATGGCTAATATTATAATGCCGTTGTACAAATCGATGGTAAGGCCACACCTCGAGTATTGTGTCCAGTTCTGGTCGCCACAGCTCAAAAAGGACATAGTGGAAATGGAAAAGGTGCAAAAGAGAGTGACTAAGATGATTACAGGGCTGGGGCACCTTCCTTATGAGGAAAGGCTACGGCATTTGGGCCTCTTCAGCCTAGAAAAGAGGCACCTGAGGGGGTACATGATTGAGACATACAAAATTATGCAGGGGATAGACAGAGTGGATAGAGAGATGCTCTTTACACTCTCACATAACACCAGTACCAGGGAACATCCACTAAAATTGAGTGTTGGGAGAACAGACAAAAGAAAATATTTCTTTACTCAGCGTGTGGTTGGTCTGTGGAACTCCTTGCCACAGGATGTGGTGATGGCGCCTGGCCTGGACGCCTTTAAAAGGGGATTGGACAAGTTTCTGGAGGAAAAATCCATTATGGGTTACAAGCCATGATTTGTATTTGCAACCTCCTGATTTTAGAAATGGGCTATGTCAGAATGCCAGATGCAAAGGAGGGCACCAGAATGAGGTATCTTGTTATCTGGTGTGCTCCCTGGGGCATTTGGTGGGCCGCTGTGAGATACAGGAGGCTGGACTAGATGGGCCTATGGCCTGATCCAGTGGGGCTGTTCTTATGTTCTTATGCTCCAGGCTGAACAAAAGAAGGTGATCTGTAGGGAAGGGAAACTGTCCTGACCTGTTTGTCATGGACTAATCATTACCTGGTCAAGCTGCTCAGGTGTGTCTTTGTAGGGGTGAAGGAGCTATTGAGATAGTCCATCCCCAGAGACTTGTGGATTCTGATAGATTCCTTCCGTCTTGAAGGGAGTTTCCCATTGACATGTTTGGCATTCCTGCAGCTGCCCTGAATCATTCTCTGGAAGGAGGAGGTGAGACTTGGCTGTGGATACAATTGCTTCTGGGCATCCTTACCTCTACTGCAGAGGCAAACTGGCACCTTGCTGTATCGAGCAACTGAGAGAACTGAAATGGCTGGGCTGACACCTTTTAAATCTGCTTTGAGTTTTAAAGGAGTACAATTTTTAGTTTTGCTCCTGCTTTATGTATTGCTGATATTCCCTGGTGAAAGAATTATTCAAAACGTATCAGGGACATCAATAAAGGCATATACCATTTTGAGACAGCTGTTCTTTTCTCAAGTATCCATTACAGAAGCCCCAATCCTCTCTTTCTCTTTTGTTGGCCAATTACATTTCTGCCATAAGGAGTATGACCATGAGGCATTAGTCATCTGCTACCGGTTCACAAAACTGCAGCTGTTTGGCAACAATTTTTCAGATAAAATGGCTCACCAGTGTACCTACAAGGGACTATACTGTACAGGTGTTTCAATGCCCTGTCCAAACAATTATACATTTATATCAGTTTGTATGGCCCATGCCTTTGGCCAGGCCACCTGGACATTTGAAACCCACTTCCTGCTCCGTGGATCCTTGCCTTTTCCTGGCAAATTGAATTGCCAAGTAAGTGAGGTACTAAATGCCTCTCTGAGAGGGAGTTGTCCCTGCTCTGATGAAGGAGGCAGTGGTTTTGAAGAAAAAAACCCTCAGGCCAGGGAGACCGAAACAATTACCACAGTCTGCCATTCTTTGGAAACCAACCTCCAAGCAGTTCTGGGTAAGAATGATTAGTTGGACATGTTTCAATCTAAATGCCAGCCAGCAATGCAACTGAGATTGCTTGATCACCCTAGTAGAAAGGTGATCTTTTTCCCTTATAGAAAGGGAAAGATAATGCAAGTCTTTTGGTTCTCCTGAAGATCTCAGCAGCTTTCAGTACCATTGACCATGGCACCATTTTGCAGCAGCTCTAATCCCCCCTTGAAGGACACTCCTAGACAGTGGTGCTTGGGAGCTGCTGCTGTTACTGCATATGGTTCCATCTTGCTCACTGTGCTCTCAAATATGAAACTACTGCATGGGGTCATCTAGGGATTTGGGCTGTGATATCAGCATTATGCTGAGGCCATGCAGTTCTATTCCTCATTCTAGCCATGTAATCCTAGAGAGGCAGCAGAAACCCTGAATTAATGTCTGCAGACTATCCAGGTAAATCTGGGACAAATAAACTGCAGTGGAATCCAGATGGAAATGCCAGGGGTCAGAAATCCTGACATTCTGGATTGAATTTGGGCTCCCTTGGACAGACTGCACTCTCCCTGAAAGATCAAGGCGGCAGCACAGTCAGAGGTGAGTCTTGGGTAGAAGTCCTTTTTACCAGCTTCAACAGGTGTCCTAGTGCCATGGTCACAATTATCCATGCACTTGTGACATCCAGTCTAGACTACTGCAATGCACTGTACCAAGAAGGCTGCCCTTGAAGATAGTTTGAAAGCATTCATTGGTCCACAATTCTACTGCATGGATGTTAGTTGGGGCAAACAAATACCAAGGCACTCCCAGGACCACTTCAAATGCAGGCTTTGACCTTTCAAGCTTTTTCCAACCTGGGACTGAGTTACCTTAAGGACTATCATATCAACCCACCTACCTTAACCCATTTCTGCCCTGCAAACAGGTGTATACATTTGGTCCCTGTTGCATATATGCAACATTGGGCAGAAACAGCTTAAAATCTCCCAGTGGCCCTGCTTGCTCTCTCGCTCTCATCCAGCATTAGTTAAGATTTCATTGCCAGGGACTAAATACAGTGTCTTTCAGGGAGTTGCTCCCTGACTATGAAACCCCTTTGCAAGGGACAGTCTCTCCCCCCCCCCCCAACTTGCAGTGTTTCAGAAACATCTGAAGTCACAATTAATAAAAGCAGTCTTCTCTCTGAGACAAGGTTTTATTATAACTGGTATTTTACTATTTTTGTTTTAATTCTATTTTATGAGCTGCATTGTGATATTTGAAAACGGCTATATAAATGTATTAAAATGATGCCTTGAGCACCTTTGGAGAACAAGTTTTAAAAAGTGCTTTCAGAATTACTATGCTGCTTCCTAAAGTCTTTTTTGGTTGCTGTTTACACTTTTTGCTATCTTACAGCTGAATAGTTTCAAGAGTCTTAATTTGTCCTATTGATTGCACATTAACAGCTTTTATTGATGTTGTAAAGCATGCAGCTCTGGTATGCTCTATTTGGGTAGTAGATAGGGTAGAAGCAGTTTTAATGAAATAAGTACCAGGAATTCTTTTAACATGCATCTCTCAGAGGGTCAGCACAGCCATGCCGATAATAGCAAAACTTTGTGGAAGTGAAACTTCCAATACTCCATCTCAAAGAGACGGGAAAGAGGAGTCTGTACACATAAAGAGGCAGCAACTGCAACAGACTAGTCCAAGGCTTTATTAGAAGGAAGTCCCAGCAAGCTCATGGGGAAGGTAGACTTGTTCTGGAAATGTTGCCTCTTATGAGGCCGCAAGGAGAATTGCAGCACCGTGAAACAGGCAGGAGCTTGGGTGCTATACAGGCACGAAACAGCACTGCCACCTACTGGATGCTCAATGTCTTACGGTCTCCAAAGAGCAGGAGCCAGCAGGGCCAGAAAAACATAATGCTCTGGGTAGCAATGCCAGGTTTGCCTGATCCTCTGGGAAACTCGCTCTTTTTTCTCCCACTGTATCATAATGCACAACAGTGTGACTACAGACAGGGTACAAGATGAACAGACTGACCTCCTCAGAAGCAAAACAGGAAGCGCCTCTGACTCTAGCTTGTGCTACACATACACCTTGTGCTACAGCCACTCTAAGGCGACATTCTGTTCCTCGTTAGCGGTGACGATGGCATTCTGAATCCAAAAAGGGATGGAAGCAGCCTTATTAGAGTTGGCAGCCCACACACAGAGAACTTCCTCATTATTTCAGTAGGTTTCCTAAGGAAACCTAACTTCACCAGGATGGTGAAGTGGTTCTGGAGCTGGATGTAGACCTGCAAGATGCAGGTTCAAATCCCCACTCAGCCATGAAGCTTCCTGGCTGACCTTGGGCCACTCACTATCTCTCAGCCTCACCTACCTCACAGGGTTGTTGTGAGGACAAAAAGAGGGAAGGAAATGTGCACTGAGCTCCTTGGAAGAAGGGCGGCATAAAAATGTGAAAAATAAAGACAGGGAAGAGTCCACTCTGCTCCAACTTTTCGCTGTGCTGTTCAAGAGACTGTCTTGTTTGTTCCCCCTCTCAATGTCTTTACAGATAACCACTGCTGCCAACCTAAGCTTTCTCCCACCAGTGTAGCCAAGGACTGACTGGGGGCCCCCCAGACTCCATTCACTTCACCATCATGTCTGGCTCTCCATCTACCTAAGAGGAGAATGTAACATCCACTGTTCTAAAAAGGTGGGAGGTGGGGCAGGTCACTGTATTTCCCCAGAAATTGAATCCTTTTCAATCCCCCCTCTCAAATAAGCAAGCAGAAGTTAAATTACTTCTGCTGGATTTATTTAAAAAAAAAGTTACAAGATGATATTTATGATGAAAGAGAAAGATGGGGAAACAAAGTTTGCACAAAGTTTGTCCTTCTAAACAAAAGCCATCTGGGTGAGCCATCTGGGTGGAATGTTTCTTGGTCCCACATCTCTTGGATACCTGTGGGCACGAAGCAGTCAGCGTTTCCGCTTGAACTGGAATTTGTAAATAGCTGGTTGGTTCACAGTTTCTTTCTTCAGCTTCACTTTCTGAGTTTTGTCCTGGAAGGAGGGGAGCAGAAACTAAGCCTTCCTGAAAAGCAAGACACTCTTCCCAAAGCATCAGTACACCCACTCAACCAGGGCTCTGGAGCCAGCAAGGAGACAGGGAGTTATCCACACCCAGTTATTCTGCCTCGTTCATTAACTAGGGAGCCAACCCTCCAGTCACCAGCGTGACGCCAGAAACTGACCACCAACTCTGAAGACAGAAGGTTGTGCCTTGTTTTATTATCTAGAAAGGCTGCTCCTCACCCTCTTTAAAGCACAAATCCTTTAAATCAGAGTCCTAGAAGGCAGCAGGAACAAATACTGCATTTCACCAGCAAGACGACTGAATTCATACATAGGCAGGTTCTGACCCAGAGCATAAGCTTCAGGACACAGGGAGACCATCTCAACTACAAGCCAAAATCAGAGGGGTCAATGGGAGGAAGGACAAAGCAAAGTATCTCACCAAGAGATCCTTCCGAACCTGGAGCTTCTGGGCTATGACAAACATTTTCCGTTCCCGCTCGATGCGTTGCCTCAATAGGTCATACTGATTCTTCCTCTGCCGGGCTAATTTCTAGAAAAAGAAACAGGGTGGTTTTATTTGTCTGTATGAGCAGAAAAGGGCAGGAGGACATGCTCTCAGGGCAATGCCACTATCCAATTGTTCCTAGGCTGGTTGTGCATTACTGCCTGCCCAAGACAGTTTCCAACTTGAAATAAGCCTCCTATCGAAAACTTTTTAGATTTTGAAAGAGGAAGCCATTTAATAAATTGATTTTAGCTGTAAAACACTTTAAGAACTGTTTTGTAGAAAACCAGTTCAGGCAGGGCCTCACATCCATGGATCCTGTATCCTCAGATTCAGTTACCAACAGCTATGTGGTGCCCCCCTGTGCACACCCATTATATTACCTTCTTTTTCGTGTGGTCACACTGGAAGTATGTGTTTGTTTTACTTTAAACTTGCTTAAACAAAGCAAAGCTACATGCAGGCAACCAGCTTTAACAGGAGCAGCCAGGGTGGTGTAGTGGTTTGGGAGGTGGACTTAGACCTGGAAGATCCAGGTTCAAATCCCCTCTCAGCCACGAAGCCTCCTGGGTGACCTTGGGCCAGTCACTTTCTCTCAACCTCACCCACCTCACAGGGTTGTCATGAGGAAAAAAAGGAGGGGAGCAGCCGTGTACAGCGCCCTGAGCTCTTTAGAAGAGCAGTATAAAAATGTGATTAATAAATAATTAATAGTAAATAACAGGAAGCAGGACAGACTACACAAAAAATAAGGTAATATAATGGACGCATGAAGGAGGGTGCAGGGGATCCAGTATTCATATAGTATTCCCCTGTATCCACATTTTCCCTATCCACAGCCCTCGCCCCCCCCCCCAAATGGAACTCCTGTGGATACAGGGGTCTGCTTGTATAAGTATGCTTAATAATAAAATTCTTAATCACCTGCCAATTGACAACCATATGTTCAGGGAAGTGTGGAACCTACACAAGGTCTGAAAACCCAAGTGGGTTGATCCTGGAGCATCAAAAGCATGGGGCAGGGGAGAGAAAGGCAGGGGAGAGGGCAGGCGTCAGTATTACCCCAGCAGGTGCCAAAGGAATTCATGCCTCTCCCTTGGGGCTGGCCAAATGCCAGTCCCAGGGAACAGGCTGCCTCTTCCCACAGCACCCAGGCCCCAGGCTGCTAACCCCAGCCCAGCTGAGCTTCACTAAGCATGGCCGTATCACAGCAAGTGTGAGCTAATTAGAACTATCGAAGAGGACAGATCCCGACTTGTCCCGCCTGGAAGAGATGACTCAAGTCTCCTGGAAAAGGAGGAGGAGAAAACCCACCAGTCTGAACTAGCCCAGCGACTTCAGCACGAAGTCAGAGAGAGAGGGTGGGGACCTTATCTTGAATCTTAGGCAGCCATCTCCACCTCAGCAGTTCTGGACACCACAACGTTCCTCTCCAGTCATGCTTCCATAGGTTGCCAAACAGGCAGTGCCTGGCGAAGGCATTTCTGCAACAAGTCAAGCTTACCCCCAGGCAGGAGACAAGGCTTCAGCCTAGCCAGGAGAACTTAAAAACTGGCCTTGTGCTGCTGCGTCCCTGAATATCAGCTAGCAATAAGGGTACATCAGAGGGAGGAGGAACGACCTCTTTCAAATGCACCAGAGAAAAGCCTACAGTATTCTGGGTTGTTTCCAAACTCAGAAGAGTCTCAAGTTTCTGAGCAGTCTGTGCGTTTCAGAATCAGGAATCACTTACTAACTATTGTTAAGATTAACAACAACAACAACCAACAACAGGTATTTATATACTTCCCTTCTGGTCATTGGATTGCTCCTTTTGACTTTTATTCAAGGCACTTCACACAGGAAGAGTTTCTCTAACCCCCCCCAGGGGGGGTTTACAATTACAAATACTTTCTATCATTCAAGAACAATCTACATTCAAGGTGGATTAAAAGCTGACTCTGCAATCCAATGCATGTTTACTTGGAAGCAAGTTCCACCAAGTCCAATACGACTTACTGTCAAGGAAAAGTACACAGGATTACACCCTGAGACCACTGCCCTATTCCTATCCTATTTCTATCAGTCTGCCCCCCCACAATCCAAGAGTGACAGTAAGAACTTAATGATATCATGCACAGCCCCTGTGATTCTAACACACAATCAATCCTTGTTTTCAATGCCAGATGGAATCCAACTGCAGGTTTTTCAAAGATTGCTATTCTTGTTTTCTGAATGCTCAGTTCAGTTATTAAACCAAAAACTTTAAGGATCCATTAAGTACCATGTTCAAAAGTGGCAGCAGCTGTACAAACCTTTAGCAGGGCAGGATTGGTCGCCCCCTGAATGGTTGCCTTCTGCAATGTTTCAAGTGTAGGTCGGTTATACACTCTCCCCACTAGCTCAGGGGCCGTGTTCAGTTGGGTGGCAATGTCAAATCTTTGCACTGAAACAGGAAAAGTCAGTTCAGGAATTTCATTCTCTTGGGGGGGGGGGGGGAAGACTACAACCAGAGAGTTTTATCAAAGGCCCAAAACAACAAAGTAGCAGGTAGTCATCCTACTCCCTTCTCAGCTTTTTCCTCTAGCAAAGTCTGCTCAGTGCAGAGGAAGCATGCTATGGCCAGAGGAGGGGGGGTAATTTACTTAAGATAAAGGGGTGGGGAGGAAGGAGCTGAAATGCAGGACAGACACCGCTAAGCGATTCAGTACAGCTGACAGAGCTCTCACCTTCCTGCTTTGTGTCAAAAAAGAAGGTGTGCCTGTTGGGCTGCTTCCCCTCAGCTTCCAGCAGATGGAGCTCTGACTTCAGCCTTTCGATTTTCTGAGAGACAGAAAGGATTCAATTCTTCTATCACTTCGAACTCAGACCACAAAATCATACCGGGGCAGAATGCAGAAGTTATCTAGAACATTCTCTCTGCCCAAGGCATGACTACCCAATTACCAGCTTCCTCTGTCTGGATCCCTGCCCAGTTCAGAACATGGGGGCCCTTATGCAGGGTTTAAGGTTTAAGGAGCAACGAGCTCATGCAAGTCAGCCATGCCACACAGAGAACAGCCACCCACTCTACCCTAAGGGGACAAATCCTTCCCAGCCCTAGATGTGGCAGTCAACCAAATTGCAAGTGCAAGCAATCACTTAAAGACAAATGCAACAAAAAATGGCATCATCCCACAGACAAGTTAGATAAGTGCAGCTCAATAGTCTCTCACCCCTCACTGGTACAGTTTCCTACATCTCAGAGAAAGAGGGAGAAATTCAACCTGGCCTGGCTGAGCACAGGTACTGTTTATGAAGGATGAGCCACTTAGCAAGCAATTACTTGATTCATGCATATATTGCCCTACAATCAGCTCATACACCTGCTAATTGGGTAAGAGGCACTTTTTCAAGTGGGTGCTCCTTTTTTTTAGCAGGGGGAGAGTAACTGGCCCACCTCACCCCAGCACTGTCCGTTCTAGTGGCTGTCTGCTGGTATTCATTTGCATCTTTTTAGATTGTGAGCCCTTCTGGGACAGGGAGCCATTTAGTTATTTGATTTTTCTCTGTAAACCGCTTTGTGAACTTTTAGTTGAAAAGCGGTATATAAATACTGTTATTAATACTATTATTAATACACCTGGTCCTATCGCATTTTCTGGACCACCACCTGCTCCTTTTATTTCATAACACTCTAAAATCGATACAGAGGCCAGGGAGCACCTCCAGCACCTGAGTAACAAGGCTGGGATGAGTTTTGGAAACCCAGTTTTGGAAACTGGGAAAGTTTTGGAAACAATGGAAACATTGCCCTCTCCATAACATGTGCAAGATCACAGTTTCTCCTATGACATTTCCACTGATTTAAAGATAGCAGGCCTCCTTTTAAAGGACTGAGTAGCACATGAATTGCGGAAAGGCCCGCCGGAGCCACTTGCTTAAAGCAGGGGTGGGCAAACATTTTGGCAAGAGGGCCAGATCATCTCTCTGACACTGTGTTAGGGTCAGGAAAAAAAGAATTTATATTTCAAATTTGAATAACTTTACATAAATTAATACATTAGAGACAGAACTTATATGAATGAATTTTACTGAGCTTATTTATAATACACGAGAACTATAATACAGGCATGCAGAACCACATGAGAGCTATGAACTGTTTGCCAAACACCATTTGCACAGCGAAAACATACGGACGAAGCCAGAAACACATGGGGGCATGGGGGGGTGGTGGTTAAAATAACAGCCAGAGAAAAGCATAAGACACATGGAGACTATAAAAGGCCATGCCCTAACTCAGCCCGCAGTTTGCATCTGGTGATCGCAAGCAGCAGTAGCGGGCTCCAATAGACCAGAGGTTCATTGGAGACTGGGGACTCCCTGCGGGCCAGATTGGGGGTCCCTGACAAATGGTCCCCAGATTGGGGGTCCCTAACAAATGGTCCCCAGGCTGGAGTTTGCACACCCCTGGCTTAAAGGAACTGATTAGAAGCAGTTCCCAACAAGCTTCCACACAAGCCACCATTTACACCTCCCATGCATTACAGTCTCCCTCTGCCAAGAATACATGGAGACCACTCTTTTCTACAGCCAATCCTACACACACACCCATGGAGGACAACCTGCCCACCCCTCAAATGGGACATTATTGTCATCACACCTTGCCCGTCTGCTCACCCAGAATATCTGAGCAATTTAAAACAGGGCTCATTTTGTTATACAAAAAAATATAGAGGCCGGAGGTGGAAAGAGGAGCCACACACACTGAAATATTCAAATGCTTGGTGCCTGGAAGCACCAGGCATACTTGCTATCTTACATCAGGGAGAAGCAGGCACAAGGCTGGTCCTGAGCCTGCACAGCAAGCAAGCAATTCTACTTTATCTATCAGATACCAGCAAGCAGCTCTGACCTTGGCTTCAGCCACCCGCTTCATTTCAATGTATTTCAGATCCTGGGTCTTCATCAACTTCTGCTGCTCCAGTGTGGTTTCTTCCTCCTGGTGTTTAATCACGTGAACTCCATCCTAGTATCAAGTAGACACATCCGTTGAGCTCAGAGGAAAAAAAACTGCTGGGGTACGGGGGTGGGGATCAAGGAGATTCACAAGGACACTCAACTTTGCAATATTCCTGATTTCTCAGCAATGACAGGACATTATGAGAGCCAACGCTGGGAAGGGGCAAACATAATATAGAGCAGTGATTTTCAACCTCTCTCATCTCATGGCACACTGACAAGGCACTAAAATTGTCAAGGCACACTTTCAGGTTTTTGACAATTGACAGGGCACACCATGCTACTGGTGGGGGGCTCACATCCCCCATTGACCCTACTAATAAATGACCACCACCCCAAATTCCTGTGGCACACCTGTTGACCACACATGGCACACCAATGTGCCATGGCACAGTGCTTGAAAACGGCTGATATAGATTAAGCCAGGGTTAATTCAAGTTTAAATCCTGCTCAGCCGCAAAGGTCCACAATTGTGAAGGCTACTTACTAGTCCATTCTTTTTGTAGGGCAAGACATCAGGAAACCAAGCCCCACCCATACACAGTTACATAAAGCCACATCCTTACCTGGAGCTGCACACGGGTCATCTTGAAGTAGAATTCATCTGGGTTCTTCTCTTGAGCCTTCCTACGAAGTGCTCGGAGTGCATTCTGCTTCTTATGGTAGTCACTGAAAGGGACAAGCATAGTATGAGCAGTCTTTCCACACAAGCAAAGCAGATTATCTCGTAAAACACCAGTATCCTGGATTACTCTCACAGAATACTAGAACGAGTGACCAAGCAGCTGCCATGAACGTTCACAGCTGATGTTAAGACCAAGAAGTGAAAGCAATGGCTTTGGGAATTCTGTCTCCAGCAAAGTAGTCATAGTTCACAATTTTAGCAAAGTACAAGGCAGATTCATCAAAATGCCCAGAACTCATCAATAGCTATAGAAGAGGATGCCAAGAAAATCCAGCCTTGTGCATAGGGCATTCTAGACTCTCTCTCTCTCTCTCTCTCTCCCTCTCTCCCTCTCTCCCTCAGTGGTCTCCAAGGGTTCTGCCCTGGCACTGAGGAAGAGGCAGATTCTCACTTTGCATATGATAAAGTAAGCTGAAATTTGCAAGGGATACCCTAACACAGTGGTCCTCAAAATTTTTAGCAACAGGACCCACTTTTTAGAACAATTTGTCAGATTCCACCAGGCGTGAACCTTATGAGAAACACATTGGGTCTCCCTTTTGCTCAAGGTGGCAGACCCAAACACAAGTTATGGATCCTGCTACAGCAGCTGAGTGATAAACAACATGGAAAGGAAAGCAACAGCAACTCACTCAGCACGGAGCTTGTAATCCTTCTTCTTCTCAAGAAGCCCTAGGTGCTTCCGGAAACCAGGCTGAGAGGGAAGAGATGGGATACAGAAGAAAATCCAATAATGAGAGAAGGCAGACACACAGTGGAGAGAGATCTAAAACGCATGTGGTGGTTTATTATTTATCAAAACAAAACATGTTTGTAATTATGCAATAAATTCCCTTAATTTATTACTTTTTTAATCCACTGACAAGCTTACATAGCAAGCCTTTTACAAAATAAAGCCAAAAAACACATTTTGCATGAACATACTGAACATCTGAGCTCTTAAACAGGCTTCAAGCCTAAGCCATGATCAGCCAAAGGTCCCACTATACAGCGTGCTTGTGCTGTTATTTTGCATAGCTTGAAATTCAAACATTCCAGCTCAAAAGGCAAAACAGAACACAGACTTGGATCCTTCTCCAACCACACAGCCCTCTTCCCTTTCCAGCATCCCACCTTCCCAACTGTTCAGGGCAAACTACCATGCCCCTCCCACTGGAGCCTGCCCAGCAGCTCCGTATCCTGTATTTTCAGCTCTGTATTTTCAATGTGCTATGTGTATTTCAATTTCAATGTGTATTTTCAATGTGCTATGCAATCCATTAGGTTCACAGCCCACCTAGTGGGTCCCAACTCACAGTCGGAGAAACACTTACAGCAGTGTTTCTGATCTCCAGGATAGCACAGAATATGAATCAGAACTCTTGTTTGTGCATCATGGAATAAAGTCTCTTACCTAACACACATCTAGCCAAAGGTGCAGACAGCCATAACTGAGAACAGTAGCCATACCATCCCTCCACCACCACAGAGGCAAGCCCAATTCCTCCCCACCTTGGCACTGAAATGGACAGACTTATAAGTAGAGGTACTTATAAGACAGGAGCAGGGCCCATAAGAGGTGGGAGCAGGGGGTAAATTGTACCTGAGTCTGAGGTCAAAAGGGGAAATGAGAGCCAAAGGGAGGGGAGCCAGAAATTTATAGGGAATTCAGAATATCTCTGCATATATTGTGTGAAGACTAGCACTCATGTTTTGTGTAAGCCTACACAGTATGATCCAATGACTGTATGAAATTCTGTTCCAGTGGCGTCGCTGGGGGGTGCGGGGGGTGGGCCGCACCGGGTGACGCACACTGGGGGAGGTGACACGCTAAAATTGCAGTGGTTAGGAGTAACCCCATCATGTTATATACCGTTGGATGCGGAATTTCGAGCAGAATGTAATGCAAAAAACCAGAGTGAAATATCTTCTATCAAAAGTTATGGATAAAAAACAGAACAAAAAATGCATGGATCCCTATGGAAAGTGAAAGTGAGCTGTATCGTGCGTTTACTCACAAGTAGGCAAACTTGCCTTAGGGTTCAATCCTATCCAATTTTCCAGTGCTGGTGTCGTTGTGCCAGTTGGGTGTATGTGCTGCATCCTGTGGAGAAGGGGCAGTCACTGCAACTTTCTCAAGGGATGGGAACATGTGTTCCCTTACCACAGGGCTGTATTGTGGTTACACCAGAGCTGGAAAGTTGGATAGGACTGGGCCTTTAGTCTGTTGGAAAGGGCAGGCTGAGAGGAATCCAACTACACCAGAACAGTCCTGATCCAATGACTGCAGCCCCCAAAAACACCTGAGAAGGAAGTCCCTCCCTCCAAGCAGAACCCTATGGAAAGTGAAACTAAACCTCACAGTCAAGTTTACTCGTGAATAAGCAAATGTGCCTCAGCTGCTGTGGAAGATTAGGTGAAGGAGAGTGCAAGGCTACCAGAATGGTCCTGATCCTATGCACCTGGAGCTAAACATGTTCTCCAGAAGGCAGCCCCCCCCCCACTAAGAAGGATCAAAACAGGCTTCAGCTGATAATGTGAACTTTTTTGAAACTTGCAAAGCCAGGTGGATCCTGGCAGTGATCTGATTTAAACAGAAGTTCTTAAATTGAACTCGGCACTGGGTAGGGCTGAAAACCTTACTTGTTTTGGAGAGGGGGTGTTATTGCAGGCAGGCTACAGAGGAAATTCACTTGGTGGAACAGGACCGGCTTCCACTTATTTAATTATTTGTTTTACTTTAATTACTTATATTTATTTTAATTTGCCTTCTGATGTCAACTTCTGTTGGGTCTTGGACAAATTGTCATTCTAAAAAGTGGGTCCCAGTTCTAAAAGTTTGAGAACTGCTGCAATAAAGTGTTAGTAAGTTGACACCTGGGGGAGGGGTGTGACACCACTAGTGACCAAAATCACTAAAAATCAGTTTGGAGGAATAATACCATCATGTTATATTATCAATCAACAAGAACATAAGAACAGCCCCACTGGACCAGGCCATAGGCCCATCTAGTCCAGATTCCTGTATCTCACGGCGGCCTCACCAAATGCCCCAGGGAGCACACCAGAAACAAAGAGAACTCATCCTGGTGCCCTCCCTTGCATCTGGCATTCTGACATAGCCCATTTCTAAAATCAGGAGGTTGCACATACACATACAACCCATAATGGATTCTTCCTTCAGAAACTTGTTCAATCCCCTTTTAAAGGCATCCAGGCCAGATGCCATCCCCACATCCTGCAGCAAGGAGTTCCACAGACCAACCACACGCTGAGTAACGAAATATTTTCTTTTGTCTGTCCTAACCCTCCCAACACTCAATTTCACTGGATGTCCCCGGGGTTATGTGAGAGTGTAAAGAGCATCTCTCTATCCACTCTGTCCATCCCCTGCATAATTTTGTATGTCTCAATCATGTGCCCCCTCAGGCACCTCTTTTCTAGGCTGAAGTGGCCCAAACGCCGTAGCCCTTCCTCATGAGGAAGGTGCCCCAGCCCTGTAATCATATTAGTCACTCTCTTTTGCACCTTTTCCATTTCCACTATGTCCTTTTTGAGCTGTGGTGACCAGAACTAGACACAATACTCCAGGTATGGCCTTACCATCGATTTGTATAATGGCATTATAATATTAGCCGTTTTGTTCCCAATACCTTTCCTAATGATCCCAAGCATAGAATTGGCCTTCTTCACTGCCGCTGCACACTGGGTCGACACTTTCATCGACCTGTCCACCACCACCCCAAGATCTCTCTCCTGATCTGTCACAGACAGCTCAGAACCCATCAGCCTCTATCTAAAGTTTTGATTTTTTGCCCCAATGTGCATGACCTTACACTTACTGACATTGAAGCACACCTGCCATTTTGCTGCCCATTCTGCCAGTCTGGAGAGATCCTTCTGGAGCTCCTCACAATTACTTCTGGTCTTCACCACTCGGAAAAGTTTGGTGTCATCTGCAAACTTTGCCACCTCACTGCTCACCCCTGTCTCCAGGTCATTTATGAAGAGGTTGAAAAGCATAGGTCCCAGGACAGATCCTTGGGGCACACGGCTTTTCACACCTCTCCATTGTCAAAATTGACATCCACTCACTGTTTCCTGGTCTTCAACCAGTTCTCAATCCATGAGAGGACCTGTCCTCTAATTCCCTGACTGTGGAGTTTTTTCAGTAGCCTTTGGTGAGGGACCATGTCGAACCCCTTCTGAAAGTTCAGATATATAATGTCTATGGATTCTCCTGCATCCACATGCCTGCTGACCTTTTCAAAGAATTCTATAAGGTTCGTGTAGAGAATTCTATAAGGTTCATGAGGCAAGACTTACCCTTACAGAAGCCATGCTGATTCTCCCTCAGCAAGGCCTGTTCGTCTATGTGTTTTGAGATTCTATCTTTGATGAGGCATTCCACCATCTTACCGGGTATAGATGTTCGGCTGACCGGCCTATAGTTTCTCGGGTCCCCCCTCTTTAAAGATAGGCGTGACATTTGCTATCCTCCAATCGTCCGGCACTGTGGCCGTTTTGAGGGACAAGTTGCATATTTTAGTCAAGAGATCAGCAACTTCAATCTTCAATTCCTTAATAACTCTTGGGTGGATGCCATCAGGGCCCAGTGACTTATTGATCTTTAATTTATCAATGAGGTCTGAAACATCTTCTCTTTTAACCTCTATCTGACTTAATTCCTCAGTCAGGAATTCCTTGGTCAGGAACAAGTAATTTCATGCAGAATGTATTCTATCTTCTATCAAATGCTACAGCCAAAAAAACCATTGGGGGTGGAGTGATGGTACATCACCACGCCCACCACCTGGGATGTTGCTCCACCCACTGCATGGAGGTGACAGGCTAGCATCCTGCACCAGGTGACATGAACCCTAGTGACACCACTGTTCTTATCCAATGGAGAAGGGAAGGGGCCCAAAAGAAAAACTGTATTCCCTGATAAAATTCCTTTCACAGTCCTTGGACAGGATTGCAGCATAAATCTTACTGAACACAATGGGCTTACTTCTGAGCAAAAAACACCACAATTTTCAAACACCTCTACTTAACAGTCATTTACTAAGGGTGTTCATTTAATATATTTGCCATGCCTAGCATTGGGCTGTCAGGTTGCAATCTTATCCACACTTATCTGGGAGCAAGCCTCACTGACCATAATGGAACTTGCTTCTGAGTAGACATATGTAAGCTTGGGCTGCCAGGCTGCAATCCCATCCACACTTACCTGGGAGTAAGCCTCACTGGCTCTAATGGGCCTTACTTCTCAGTAGACAAGCATAGGATTGGGCTGCCGGGCTGCAATCCTATCCACACTTTCCTGGGAGCAAGCCTCATTGACTATAATGGGGCTTACATCTGAGTAGACAAGCATAGGATTGGGCTCTATGTTACCTTATGTTCAGAGAAAGGCTGCCCCCAGCCCTTTCAGGCAGAGGCACCAGCCCCCAGGCAAGTGAGCGCCTACCTGAGCCCGTTCCCGATGCTGACGCTGCCCAGCCTTGCCTGCTTTCTTGAATGCAGCAGCCATGCTTGCAGGCACCCAGCTAAGCCGCTTCCGGGTCGGTTCCCAGGCCCAGCTTCCTGTTGTAACCCCCACCCTCCCTAAACTGCTGCCCCTCCCCCTGCGGACCATAAACTGATAAGAAAGCTAGACTGACAATTGCATTGTCTGATGGCGGGCGCTTCCTTTTGCGGAGCTGCAAACTTTTGCAAACTTCTGCCAAAGTTTGCACACTTTTGCATAAAGGTTTGCACACCTTTGCAACCGTTGCAAACCTTTGAAACAGGCTGCAAAAGATTGCAACAGGTCGCAAAAGGAGGTGCCCCCATCAGACCAGGGAGTTGCAAACCTTCGCAGACACTCACTCACGTGCAGAGTTTGCACCGAGGGAACTGCACGGCGTCAGCGCAGCTCTGCTGCAGCCTGTTCGGCCCTCCCCAAAGAAATGGGAGCAGCAACACCCGCTGGTTTCCCAGCCCCAGTTCCCCGGGAAAGGGCGGCCAGACCCCTCTTTTTCCAGGGCGTGTCCTCTTTTTAGTCTTGCGTCCTGGAAAAGAATTCCAAAGTCCTCCTTTCCTCTCTGAGCAGACCCCCGCCGGCAGCACATCCGCTCCTTGTCGTAAACTGTATGGCATAGAGTTATAGTATACATTTATTATATCTCAGCCCCTGCTAACTGGCGAAGAGGCACTTCAAGAGGGTGATCCTCTTTTATTTAGCAGGGGGAGAGTAACTGCCCCTCCTCACCCCTGCAGTGTCTTTTCTAGTGGCTGTCTGCTGGAGTTCTTTTGTCTCTTTTTAGATTGTGAGCCCTTTTGGGACAGGGAGCCATTAAGTATTTGATTTTCTCTGTAAACTGCTCTGTGAACTTTTTGTTGAAAAGCAGTATATTAATGCTGTTAATAAATAATAATAATAATAATAATAATAGTTTTAAATTGAATAATAAGTAATATAGTGTTTAAATTAACCACATGAAATCCATATACCATACAAGTGTTTTTAGCTTTTATTTTATCGTGTCCTACATTTTTCTTGGGTGTCCTACATTTTGGGGTGCCTCTTTTGCAATCTGGTCACATTGCCCCATGGAAGCCCTCCTAATTTCCGCTATGGTTATAGGACAACATTGAGAACCATTTACCACAGTGGTTCTCAAACTTTTAGCAACGAGACCCACTTTTTAGAATGAGTATTGGTCAGGACCCACTGGAAGTGATGTCATGACCAGAAGTGGCATCATCAAGCAAGAAAATTTTTAACAATCCTAAACTGCAATCCTACCCACACTCACCCAGGAGTAAGTCCCATTTACTATTATTGTTAAAAGTATAATAGCCTGTTGAAAGTATAGATCTCTAACACTTGTGCAAATGCAGTCACATACCATGGTAGCATCAAGTCTACTATGTTACAAATAAAATATTGAAATGAATGGGGTACCACCTGAAATTGGCTTGTGACCCACCTAGTAGGTCCCGACCCACAGTTTGAGAAACACTGATCTACTGAATGCAGAGAGTAGTATAGTATAGTACTGTATTCAGAGAGTTGAAGAATAAAGCTAGTTGAAGAGTTTGAGAGCAGCCCCTGGCCAGTACTAGGGACCTCGTGGGTGGAATTGGTCAAAGAGAAACCAAGGACACTAGGTGGGCCCACTAAGCCATGCACAGGCAGAGTCCACCTCACAATTAGATGAGCTGAGAGCCCATCACAGCATGCCAAGGGTGAAGAAAGAACCACTTCTGCCTGTGACAAAGGGGGATCGTGCTGCACCTCTGAGAACTATTGTATGTCTTGCAGGATACAAGAACATTGATTACTCTGAGGAGCAGCAAACAGGTGAACATCTGTTGTTTTCTTTAAGGAAGTATTACACATACCAGTGCTGATGGAATGAATAGATCCAAATCACCACTAGATTGCCTATTCCACATATAGCCCTCTAGATGTTAAACATGTTAGACTGTACCAGCAAAAATAGTCTGGTAGGACCCATGCCTCAATCCTGTTCAGATGCTGCACCAAAGGTACACAGACACACCACGTCAGTCATATCCTAAATCCACCCAGGCAATGCCATACAGGTACAGCCCTCCCAGTAACACCGGCACAGCCCTTTTTAATAATGCCCCAGCATCCACGGAAACCCTGACAGCCTATCACCCATGAAGCAGCATCCTGCATCATCAGTGTGGCGTCCAAGTGTCAAGGGCATGATACCGAATGAGCCAACCACTGCATCCACCAGCTCCAATATTGGCTGCTCCTCAAAGCCCATGAAATCATGGAGTGAGGAAGCTGCAGACCCTGAGAACAGAGAGCCACCCCTCCCCCGTCCTACCATGAGGCCAACAGAGGTAAGAATCAACCAAAATGGGAACGATCTCTGTCTGCCAACGAAGAGACAACAAGTGTGATCAAGTCAAAGTTTTCATTGACCTGTATCAGCAATAGAGAAGCATCTGAAAGAGAAACACACAAGTGTGGTTGCCAATCATCTCTCCTAGCAGGGCTATTGTTCCTCTGCAAATAACCAAACAGATGGTCAAGTCACAGGTACTAGTGAGGTCTGATTGCACCACTTAGTTCACTGTCTGTGAAGGAGTTTGCAACACCCCAGGTCGCTGCTGGAACAAAATAGTTCTTGCCAAGCAGCAGCAGGGCTCACACTGGTCACTGCAGGCAGGCAGGCAGGCTATAGGCTTCCCTTGGGGTCTGCTTAGTGTCTTCATCTGTGGGACAGCTGCCTGTGGGGAGAGGAGACACAGAGTAACAAAGACTTGACAACAGCTTCAGTCACACCTGGTCTTTGGCTTTAGATGCATATTCAGTAATGGTGAGGGAGAGTGCTGCCACCAGAGTATATATCCAGTGTGATCTGTGGGAGGGGTGGCAAAATCATGGTGACTTGCAACATGGGCAGTGCAATCTAAACATGGAGTTGGCGCAGCCACCCTGCACTGGCCTCTGAGTGTCGCAAACATGCCATAAAGCACGTTCACACCACCTTGTGAGTTGGGAAGGCCGGTTCAGAGGCCCACACCAGCTCCGAGGCCGAATCTGGATCCTGTGCTGGTGAGTTTTGAGGCTGGCCAGTGTGGGGGTTGGTAGAGGGTAGCGGAAGAGCAGAACAGAAGCGGAGGGTGTTTCTTGGGGGGGGCAGCCCAGGAGGCAGATCAGGCCCAGGAGAGTGGGACCAGGAGGTAGATCGGCGGGGGGGGGGGGGGGGCAGGACTAGCTGCAGCAGCACAGGCCAATCCTAACCTCCATCCGTGGCCTGATCAGCCTTACATGGTGTAATGGAAATGCACAAGACAAGATATGGTGTCAACCGTGGCCCCCTTGCTCTGACAGGTCTGAGAAGCATGGGATTAACACCAGGAGGATGGATTGATGTAGGTGTGCTACACAGCTGCAGCCACATAGAGGCAACAAGGCCTTCAGGGATAAAAGCAGCACCTGAAGGCAGGAGAGTTTGTGAGTAGTAGGAGGAAAGAGAGAGGACTGGGTGATGGATGAACAAAAGACTGAGGATTGCTGGAATGGGGACAGCTAGAGACTGCTGGGTGGTGGAGAGCTGAGGAGGTGTTGCTGTACCTAGAAGAGCTTTTGCTGTGAGTATCAGGAGGGACCCTACAGACAAGCTACCTAATGGTTACTTTGTTAGTGTGGAGGATCAATAGTAGCTTTGTATGCTGCTAGAGCAAGCCAGGTGTGAGCCAGGGGAACTAATTGGCTTAAAGTGGGTATAAGTTCTCCAGACAAACGTGGAACAGGAATTTGGCAAAACACGCAGGCTACTTGGATTTGCACCCACAAAGTTGCCAGTGCAGATCCTAGTAGCCCCATGGCTTGACAAAGGGTAAGGGGGAAAATATCCTCTTACCCCGAGTTGACCTCCAGCCAGCACCTACCTTGCTCTGGATACAGAGTCGGCCACTCAGCATGGCTGTTTCAGCATTCTACTCTACTTTTCCCTCTCTTTGGGGGGGGGGGCACTGCAGTAGAATTCTACAAATTAATGTTTGACCAGTGGTAGCAATGGTTGGAGCCCCTGGTACATGCCAAAAGGAAGCAGACAACTACATTTTCCTAGTGGTTACAAGGAAAAAAGTTTGGGCAACCTTGATGTCTCCACTTCTTATCTCCTATCACCTTAGGACTATCCCATGTTCAACATCAGACAGAGATCAGGAAGGATACATTGCAGCATGGAATTCCCTCCCCCTGCTTTGTTTATCCCTTCGGGGTGCACTTGCTTGCTTTCTTCCTTTGTGGTTCCAATTGGGTGTTTGTGCATGAAGTTCTCCTAGTACAGAGTCCCTGCAATAAGATCTGAGAAGGCAAGTGTTATTTTGCCATGTTTCTTTTGAGGGACAAAAGACTGTTTGTGCAAAAGTGCACAAGTGCCTTTCCCTATGCACCAAGTGCCCTTTCACCATGGTTCCTATCACTAAAGTTCCCCTTTGAGTGGCTAGAGAGGTATAGCCTTTGCCACACATCCAATCGGCTATAGTCTCCCTGGCAGGGGCTTTAGTACTAGTGTTGATGTCCAGTGATTGGCTGCCATATGGAGTCTGTATCCTATGTGCCTTCATAAGAAAATGCATGGACAGAGAATGGAAAGTGCAATTTTCTGCTGTTTTCACTTCCCCCTTGTTCCTTATAGGGTTACTCTGATCTATGCCAGCTCTGTTGTTGGTGTAACACTTTCCCAGCATCAGGGTTGTGTCTGAAAGAGAGTTGGGATTCCTTCTCATTTCTCCCACATCACACCCCCATCTCCTCTTCTTTTTAACCTCTCCACCAGCAGAGTTGCACCCACATCCAAGTGACATCCAAGCTACATTGGTGTGGCATTTTTCTGGCATTGAACCAGTGTCTGTGGCATGTCCATTGGCAGGTTGACTTCTATGCCAGTGTATCTCGAGGATAAAATTAGAAGGTAACACACTTAATTTAGTGTAAGTTTTTTGTGAAACTTTATCAGATACATGATGTGTAACATTCAGTAGGCAAGTACTCACTCTCTCACTCTCCCTCCCCCCTTCTCTTGCAACAAGCATACAAGATCAGTGCAGTGACTGTTCAAAATTAGTGATAACCTCCTAGCAATGCTAAGTTAATTAACTCACAGCCCCATCCTAGGCACATTTACTCAGAAGCAAGTCCCATTGCAGTAAATGGGGCTTACTCCTATGAAAGTGAGCATAGGATTGCAGCCTCGGGGCCCAATCCTATCCAACTTTCCAGTACCAATGCAGCTGCAGTGCAGCCCCGAGGTGAGGGAACAAATGGTAAGGGAACAATTGGCATGGCTGTGTCATTGCTGGAAAGTTGGATGGGATTGGGCCCTCAATCATGTGATAAAGAACACCCTTTGGCTAAATCCTATATGCATTTACCTATGAGTAAGTCCTATTGAACTCAGTAGGACTTAGCTCAGAGTAGACATGCCTAGGATTGCACTGCTTGTCTCAGCTAGGTCCAGCAGTGATGCTGTCACAAGATTCTTTGTCATTTATGTATATTTTGAATGACCCTTCACAAGGGCAAAATCCAACATGATGTTTATTAAACAAAAAACTGCCTATTTTTGGTAAATTCATACATATCAGTCTAAACAAAGAGTGAATCACCAGAGATGCTGTGGAATCAGTGACACATCCCAGCTGGTGGGTTCCTTAGCTGTAATTTCTGAAGTCTTATTCCTTTTGCATCGAGTAGTGAGTGAAGGCATGAAGAACACCCAGGCTAAGAGTAATGGGGAGCATACCAGCAGCATGGACCAGGGGCTTTGAGGGGGAGCTTCCTGTTAATGCATCTACCATTTAATATTCAAAAAGCAGAACACTTGGAACAGAGGAGCTCAGGCGAGATGCCAACCTGGAAAAAAAAAAACTGTTCCGGCTATGCTACAATCCATTTGTGTCACCCTTGCCCCAGCATTACAAGGGAAACATGTAACCAAAGAATATATATGCCTCGTTAAAATCTGAGATCCAGAAGAAGGCAACTTGCCTCAGAGAGCTTGAGTGTGAGCTATTGAATCCCAGGGACTCAGCAAAAGTGCCTGTTTTATACCACATCTAGGTAGAAAAGTAACCCGAAGTTGTGAAAAAACTGCTTGAGAGCCCTGTCCTATCCAGTTTTCCAGTGTTGGTGCAGCTGTGCCAATGGGGCATACACTGCATCCTGTGGTGGAAGGGCAGTTACTGAGGCCTCCTTAAGGTATGGGAACATCTGTTGGCTGCACTGCAGCTGCAACGGTGCTGGAAAGTTAGATAGGTTTAGGCCCCGAGTCACCTCAAGTCCCTTAAATATGATCTCTACTCTCTAAGGCAGTAGTTCTCAAACTTTTTAGCACTGGGACCCACTTTTTAGAATTATAAAACCCACCAGAATTTATATCATTAACCTGGAAGTGACATCATGGCTGGAAGTGATATTATCAAAGCAAGCACCTCCCTGACAATCAAATCAATCAAATAAACTAAAAGTCTACAATAAGTTAAAAAATTTATTTAAAATAACAAAGAACCCTCCCAAGCAATTGCTGAACTGGTTGCTGAAAATATTCCCCAAATGTCCCAAAGGCTACAATCCTATCCACACTTGGTTGGCAACTTTCAATCTCGAAAGACAATGGTATAAGCCTACAGCACCTGGTATTCCCAGGCACTCTCCCATCCAATTATTAACCAGGCCTGACCCTGCTTAGCTTCTGAGATTAGACAAGATCAGGCACGTGCAGGGTAACAGGTTTGGTCTATCCCAGGAGTAAGCCCCATTGACTACCATTGTTCATAGCATATACATAGTAACCTATTAAAAGTATAGATCTGTAACATTTCCCAAATGCAGTCACATTCCATGGTAGCATCAAATCTGTTTTTTAAAATACACATTGAAATGAACAGGAACCCACCTGAAATCTGCTCAAGACCCACCATTTGAGAAACACTGCTCTAAGGTCTCCATGAAATTGTTTGCAGCACAAACCTATCCTTTGCTTCCAGGTCAGCTTTATGTCAATTGGACCAATTGTTTCCAAATGGGCCCCGCACCTAAGGGGGCCCTGCACAAGGGTAACATACTCTACTCTTGTATGAAGTTTTATATTAATATGTTCTTAGATCAATTTGGTTCATTAACTCACGTGTGTTTTAAAGTGCACATTTTAATGGCTTTCCATTCTACCATGGAGATATAAAGTCTATATTAAATGTTATTGATATCTCTAAGTTTCTGCAAAGCTTGTCTGCGAACCTGGGGACCTGCAAAAAATGTTTCCAGTTGGGCCCTGCACCTCCTAAGGCCGGCCCTGTGCAGACCCATTGTTTTCATGGTCAGACTCAAGCCTTTCTCCTAGCAGGAGACGGTGGCGGACACGGGTTCTCTGGTCCGACCTCCTCTTATGTAGTAGGCTATGAGGCCGCTGCCTGCTATGATTGGAATGTTCTTCCTTTGGTGCCTGCCTGGCAAAGGGGATGGATCTTGGCAGGCTGCAGTTATGTGGGCTGCCTGGAGATTCGGGCTTCTCTCTGAGGGAGGGTTAGAGCTTGTGTCTGATGCCACCCTCCTGTCCACTGCATCCTGGAGTTTGCCAAGAGAAGAAACTGCAGACTAAGCCTCAGTGACGTACCTAAGGCACCTGTCACCTGGGGCTGTGACATTAGACATCACCATCCAGAAACGTCTAACTTGGAAGTAATTGTAGTGATGTAATGACCTCACTGTCAATTACTTCCAGTTTTACAGTGCACTTGGAGCAGTTGTGAGCCACTCTGAGCAGCCAATCATTATTTAGTGGTCAGTCACTTCAGAGTGGCTTGAAGTGCATAGGAGAGGGAGTGCAGGAGAAAGTACTGAGGAGTCAAGGAAGTGTCCTTACTGCTGCTGTATCTTCTCCTGCACCCCCCCCCTACACTTCAAGATCCACCATTGGGGGGGTATGAGTTGGCAGCCCCTGAAGGCATCATACCCTGAACAATGTACCCCCTTCACCCCCCCTTAGCTATGCCATTGCTCAACCTGCCTGACTGGTTGTGCACTGGGTGTGTGGTGGGTGTGCACTTGGTAGGAGGATTCATGAGATTGCTCTGCCCTTGCTGCATGCGAATTGGGGCCTTTAGCCCTTGCTCATGTGGGGGCCTCACTGGTACACAGCATTCTGATTGCAACCAAAATGCCCTGGATGCTGCCAATTTTACAACTTAATCTTTTGTGACCACTATGATTTCTTTGCTTTCTGCTTGGCAGCTATGAAGGCACAAGATTGCCATGACAAGATGCCACAACAATACCCACTAAAACTGTGGCGTAACCAGCATAGTTGGGCCATGATAGGATCAAGCTGCTTGGAGCTCACCAAGCTCATGTTTATCTGCAAAGAAATCCATCTGGGAAGGTGAATTGCACAATCCACCCCCTCCACCATGCCAGGAATGTCTAGGAGGCCCCCTTGTCTCCCAGCCTCCTATATTTACTGTAAATGGAAGACAGTGACGCAACAGGGACAGGCCCAATGCAATGAGGGCTGCTGACAAAGAAAGTGGGACTGCCTCAGTTGCCAAGGAAATGCCAGAAACTCTGGCCTGTTCTTTTTGTGTTTATCTGTTTTAGAGACACTCTCATTTGGCTGCACAGTTCTGAATGCAGAAGTCTTGGGGAGAGGGGTTGGGGGGAAGGACAGTGAAGAAAGGAACATTGTAAGCTGCTACCACCATCCAGGTGCAGAAAGATGTGAGTATGATGCAGTGGGATGTCACAAAGGGTAGGATGCAGTTTTCTGCTGTGCAGATGCCTCTAACAAGGAGAAATTTGCATGATCCAACTTCACTTTGCTGACGTTTCTGCAGTTACATAGATATTAGTATGTAGATAGTAATATCTATGTAACTATGTACATAAATATACACTGTAGATATGTACATAGATATACACTGGATATTGCTGCTCTAATCTTACTGTTCATATTAACATAAGGTTTGTTTTTAATGTGAGACAGTTTAGTCCTTTCTTCATGCCCTTTTTATTGAATGCAGAACCCAGCTCAGTTTGCTAAAGCAGGAGAACCTTGCCTATCAACACAACTGAGCAGATGCATCAAATGGCGCATGAGAGGAGTAGACAAGGAGCAGAGGCAGTGTTGCTCAAGCCCAACAGGCCAGGGTTGGTGCATGACTCCTGATAAACAAGATTTATGCTACCACCTCTTACTTGCTGCCTACTTCCCCCCCCCCCCCCGTCAAGCTCTCTGGATTGGAAAAGCAGAGGTGTAACTAGAAGTGCCAGAGCCCAGGACAGTGAAGTCACGTGACACTGTGATGTCACTTCCAGGTTCTCCCTGGAGGAGAAGTTGCTGACAGCTTCACACACCCCCATTTATTCTCCTGGGGAGGCTCCCCAAGGCCCCTCCAGGCATGGGGCCCAATTTGTCCAAATTGTCCTAAGGCTGTAGCTCAGCACTCTCCTCCCCTCCAGATTTCCTCTTCCTCTTTGTCCCCTTTCTCCTTTTCCAATCCAGGGAGTGGAAAGAGGAGGAGGAGGAGGAGTAGTGGAGCAAGTGGATGGACAGAAATGAGTAGCCTCCACCAATGTGCTACCTGAGGCAACTGTCTCAGTTGATCGCATGGATGGGCCAGCCCTGTCTGTTGGTCACATAGCCAATCAAGGGTTCCTCTCTTCTTGCCATTTTCAGACTTGATACAGTCTGGCATTTGGCCAAAACTGTTTCCTCTCTAGGCTGACTTGGAACAGGAGGAGCAGACATTTACAGAGCAGAATAGTTGGTTGGTGATGGCCATCTGTTGGGGATGGAAGAGGTTGAGGAAGGCACAACTTCGCATTTCAGATGCAGAGAGGGCAGGCCCCATGAGAGGGGGATAAAGGGTGTAATTTGTATCTGGGCCCACGGTCAAAAAGGGGACCCAAGAGCCAAAAGAGGGGGACCCAGAAATTTCTTGCAAACTTTTATTTTCCTATCTCATCTGAACTTGCTGCCTATGTGGGATGCTGGGTGTGTGGCTTCTGCTGCTACCAGAAGCCGTATGTGCTGGGCCAAGGAATGCATACATGACACTCCTTCACACTGTGTCAAATCCGGGAGGAAACTGGCCTGCTACAGTTGCTCCTTGTATGGCAGCTCAGGGACACAGCTGCAGAGCTACAGTGGCTGCAGAAGCATGTCTTAGTACACACAGGACACTTTCTATTCTAGTCTGAGCCTAAATCCAGCAATACTAATTTTCTGCAACAATTTTCTTTATTTAAAAGAGTTTAGGGTGACTTAGGAGTGTGTTTGGTTTTCCATATTTCTGTATCTAGCTGCTAAAGCTGCACTGGGAAGCCTGGTAGACCTGGACTCCAAAAAACTTTCTGACTGTTGCCACCCTCCCCTTGCCCTGCTTTGCCCCCTCCCTACCCCTGCTCTGCCCACTCTTGTCATGACCCCCCTGCCCTGTTTTGCCCCTCCCCATCCCTGCTCTGCCCACCCTTGTCACCACCCTCCCCCTGCCCTGTTTTGCCCACCCTTGTCATGACCCCCCTGCCCTGTTTTGCCCCGTTCCCACCCCTGCTCTGCCCACCCCCTCCCTTGCTGTTTTGCCTTCTCCCTCCTAACCCTTGTCACCCCCCTCCCCCTGCCCTGTTTCACCCCCTCCTTTGCGAAGAGGCCCCAAAGAAACTTTGTCTCGCCCCCTATCAAATGCCACTGGGAGGCCCTGCCATGGGGTGAACCCCCCAAAGACCCGCGAGTGGGGAGAAGTCTCCCCAAACTGCCTGGAAGATCCCGCCCCGTGGTGGCACAGCAGCCGTGCCAGGCGTGCGCCTCGAAAGGACCCCCTGCCAGCTGGAGGGGGGGCTCTGGGGATGGTGGCTCAGCCCCGCCTGGTCGGCCCTCCTGCCCCTTTCCCCGGCCCTCGTGGGCAGCGACTCCGCCCACGGTGGGGCGGAGGAGGGCGCGGCCACTCCGTCTTGGGCAGGCTGCCTGCCCGCAGCGAGGGAGGAGAAGAGCCTCGAGCGAGCGCTGGCTGGCGGCGGCCGCGGAGCGCGCACAGGTGGGCGTCCAGAGAGCGGTGGCAGCGCGACGGGCGCTCCAGCTGCCCCCCGCGGGTGGGTTCTCCGCGGCACAGGCGGGACGGCTGGTGGGTTCTCCCCGGACAGGGGGAGGAAGGGGGTCGGAGGCGCCTCCGGGCTGCCTTTTGTCTTGGACATCGCCCCTCCCCGCCTCTCCAAGCTCCCCAGGACGGGGCTACGGTGGGGTCTCCGGAAGGCATCCACTCTGTGGATCCTCTCTGTGGATCCAAGGGGGAGTGGGGCGGCTGGGGGGCGGCCAACCAAGCCTGCGCGCGTCCCCTCTTCTCTGGGGCTGGAAAGTCCAGTCGAGAGAAGGACCAGCAGGAATCCATCGCGGGGGGGGGAGGGATTTGGAGGGCAGGGGGAGGCTGCGGATGTGGAAGCCCCCCTTTGGGGAAAAGTGGGCAGAAGCAGCTGGATCGGGGCCACGAACCGAGCACAAACCCCCCGGACTCGGGGTGACCGCTGCGCTCTTTGTGCGCTTCCTTCTTCCGCCTCGCTGGCATCCCGAGCCTCATCCCCTGCGTCGGTAGTGTGCCCCAAGCAGCCAGTGGATCGCCTGAAGCGCGGATCAGAGCGATCTGTTGGCAGAGCGATCTATTGCCAGACGGGGGGAATGGGGATGGGAAGAGAATTGCCTTCCAGCTCTTTTTCTTGCCCCGCGTGTGGTGAGGTGGTATAGCCCTCCCCCATCAAACGTGTGAACCTGCACTTCGAGCGTACCTTTCAAGTAGCTTCGGCTGTGGAGTGAGAGGACCCCAAAGTGGGCACGGTGGAGAGAAGGGGGGGGGGCCTTGAGACTCTGTATAAAAGACTAAGAGCACAATCTTATGCTTGTCTACTCATAAGTAAGCCCCATAGTTTTCAATGGAGTTTACTCTCAGGAGAGTGTGCATAGGATTGCAGCCTAAGGCTACAATCCTATGCACACTTTCCTGGGTCTAGGCCCCATTGAATACAATGGAACTTACTTCTGAGTAGCCCTGCATAGGATTGGGCTGTTGGGGGATATTTAGAGGATTGTAGTCTGTTCCTTCCCTTTCCTCGCCACATTTTTTTGTGCCTGAAGCTAAAATCCTCCCAAGCTGGTAAAAAAGGAAAATCACAATGGGGAAGTGTAACTGACAATCTGGTGGCCTCTAAGTGTCCCAGTATCTGTTGACTGGGGCTGCAATCCTATCCACACTTACCTGGGAGTAAGCCCCATTTACTTCTGAGTAGCCATTCCTAGGATTACGCTCTGGGGCAGCTATTTTGCCCTGCCTGTGATTGGACCAGCCATTGCCTTCCCCCCCCCCCTCAAAATTCCCTGAGGAATTGCTGCTAACTGCCTGCCCCACCTTCCCTGTCCTCTTGCTTTCTCTTTCCTGGTTCCAGCAAAAGTTCTGAATTTTCCCCTTTTCGCAAAGGCTGGTTGGTGTGGGCTGTGCTTTTTTAGGATGTCTCATCCTGCTGTATCTGAGGAGTTGAATGTGATATGGGCCTCTCCCTCTTGGTTGTCTTTGGACATGTTTGCCAAGGGTCACAATCTTCGCTGAACTGGTTTGTCTTTTTGAAATGTTTCTGAATGTCACCCTTCTCTTCTCTAGGCTGGGGGGGGAATGCTTCTCTTCTGGTTTTCTCATAAGGCAGGGGGGGTTTCTCGAGGAGTGTGTGCATGAAGGCAGTGGGTTGGTACGCTGCATCTTGTAGTGGGAGAGCAGTTATAGAGGCCTCCTCAAGGTAAGGGAACACTTATTCCCTTCCCTCCGAGTTGCATCAGTGCTGGAAAATTAAATAGGACTGGGCAAAACCCAACTCCAAAGTAGTTATAACCCCTCCCCCATCACACTGGACTCCAGCTGGCAATCTCTAGAACCATCAACCTCCATGAACTACTTGAAAAGTAGGGGCTCCAGCATGAGAACAAACAGGGCTCCAGAGTGCCACACTGCTACCTAGATGGAAAATGTATTTCTACAACTTTCTATATTTGGACCCCTGCTTTCTGAATAACACCCCCCCCCCCAATTTTATAAACTGATCCACTGCTGCATTGATTTCAGTGCTTTGCTCCTTGATATTGGTCTCTTAAAATGTTTTGACTGCTAATTTTTGGTTTAGAAACCCGCCACACTCTCCCCTACCCATGAATGAATTCTTTGTGCATCAGCCAGAATGCCTTTCAAAACTTGCCCTTTATCTCAGGTTTTCAGGGTCAGCAGATGTGCTCAGTTG
The DNA here is from genome assembly GCF_035046505.1 of Tiliqua scincoides. Taxonomy (NCBI): domain Eukaryota; kingdom Metazoa; phylum Chordata; class Lepidosauria; order Squamata; family Scincidae; genus Tiliqua; species Tiliqua scincoides. Next base: position 8,946,760 of record NC_089830.1, on the reverse strand, counting down.
ACAGGACATCCTTTTATCTGGCCTTCCACATTTGTTTTTCCAAGGGATATTTTAGCTTCCTGAGGAAAGGGGGGAGGTCTTCCCCCTTTATTTTCTTGGGCTTTTTTCTGCTGCCTGGAGACAAAGCTTCTATGGTTAGTCATTGTAGGCACAAAAGCTGAGCACAGTTCAGAGGAGAAAAGGTGGCTTCCTCTTGATTGTTGTGTACCAACCTGGCCTTTCACAATGAATCACAAGGAAATCTGGTTGTGTGTGTGTGTGTGTGTGTGTGTGTGTGTGTGTGTGTGTGTGTGTGTGTGTGTAACATTCAAAGGGTTCATTTTCCTGCTGCCTCATCGAAGTCCTTAATCTTGAGTCACACAAAGTTGTTTCAATTGATTTTTCTCCCGCCTACATTGATACTGTTGTTAAAACTTCTATCCCACTTTTCCACAAGGATCTGTGGCCAAAGTGATGCACAACGTGTAAACAATTCAGCATGACAGCCAACAGTACATAGCTAAAACACAATATCAATATTTCAAGTAGCAATAAAGCTGCAAACAGCTTTTATTTTTAAGAAAAACAGTTAAACCTGCACAGCGTAGAAGCAGCACAGCATAGAAAAAAGCCTTCAGACTGACTAAGGGATACAACAGAGAAGTCTAAACTGTCCAGAAAACTAAAGGTTTGTCAAACTTTGAATGTCAAAAGAATCTCCGAGAGAGTCAGAGTCAGCCTCCTGGGGACAGAGTTCCAAGACTAGAACACCGCTGCAGAAAAGACTAGAGAAGGTCACTGTCCACCTTTCTTCTGGTGGTGGGTCCCAGAAAAGGGGCTCTGCAGAGGCTTAGTTGCATTCCACATAAGAGAAGGCCTTGCTCCTGCTAAGTTTTGTCCAATAGCATTGGCCCTCAATCTGAAATGAGATGGTCACTGCTCTTAACTCCAGTGCCCTTGCACCTTGGAACTGAGGATTTAAGCTTCCTACCATTGAGGTAACCTTTGCAGGAACCCCTGTGGAAACTCCGGCCTTGTTTAACAAGCATGTTGGCCATTATGGACAAGCTGCCCAAAGGACCATCCTCTCATTGTGGGGTTGCTTATTGGCTTCTGGGAAACCCTAGGAGTTAGGAGCAATGAAGCTGTGCTCTTGTTTAAAGGTTGTCTACCCTGGAGCAAAGCTGTAACAGATGCAGTGGAGTGTGACAAGATGCAAGTATCCTGTTGTCCTGAGTGCTCCCAGAAGTATCTGGTGGGCCACTGTGAGATACAGGAGGCTGGGCTAGTGGGCCCTTGGCCTGATCCAGCAGGGCTCTTCTCAGGTTCTTATGGCTTGAATCGAAAGAGTACCTTTTGCAACCGCTTCTACAATGCGTGAACTCCCTTCTCCATTTGCTCGGGAGTTGCTGAAGTAAGCTGGAAACCAGGTTACAGAGAACCTGAGTAACCGTTTTTCATTTCGACTCCGAGACACTGTCTCTGGGCTTGTTTTATGGTGATAGCATCAAACATAAGAGTTTCAGTGGATAGCTGAGTAATTAAGTGGCAAGTAAGGTGTGAACCTTCCCTGCCTGGAGGCTTATGGCATCCTGCTGTGCACTCAACCTACAGCTAGAACTTAAAGCAGCCTTTCCCTATGTAGTGTTAGATGTACCACAGCAGGATTTGGACTCTTCCTTTGGTTAGGAAAGTGCTGCTGTAATTAGCATGGGAGCCTCTGGCTACACCCAGCCAAGCTGCCCTCTGTCTGGGCTGGAACTATTCCTGCCTTCCTGCCACTTCTTTGGGCTTGCTGGAAGCCATACCCATCCTGGTGCTGCCATTGCATCAGTCTTGTATCACAACGTTGCCTTATCAGGCTGAGAGATCCTCCAACAGAGGAGTCCATTGTGAATGATATAAGGCTGACAAATCCATTTGGGCAGGTGCCAGTCTCATACTGGAGATACCAATTTGGCAGCTAGCCTGCTGACTATCTTTCTGACAGCGACTCCGTGAATGCTACCTCTGGAGTAGTCAGCTTCTAGAGGTTTGAAGAGGGCCAAGACTGGCTAGCAGTCATCTGATGTAGAAGACCCAGATTGGGAGAGAATAGAGATCACTTCTTGTTCCTTGCTGCCGCTTGCATCACCTAGAAGTTGGCAAATTCTTGAAAACCAAACCTGTCGAAGACGAGCAGGTAAATATGTTGAGCCTTGGAGACTGGCATCAAAGGGAACCTGCACAAAGTGTCCATGCTGTAATGAAGAATGTGTGAGTTATGGTGAGATTCCCCCCTCTCTGAGGTGTGGCTTTTTGGCACAGGACTCCCCTAATTTGGAAACAGGGAGTGCTGCTTTGTAATTGGAGGATTGGCAAGTCTGTGTGATAGCTGTCTGTGCTGTTGATTTAGTGCTTGAGCTCTAACAGTGGTGCTGGCTGCAAAATGGAGATATTTCACATGGGGCACACAGTTTGGCCCTGTATTTCTCCCAGTGGCATTTGGTAGACTTGTGGTGATCTTGGCGGGGTTTGGGTCAGGTGATATTTCAATTTGGGGAATCGGGTTCCATGATTTGGTACTTATATGTTCTAATGAAAATTACTTGCAGATGTGTGTGTGTCTTTTGTGGTGTCACTTGCACCCAAGACTTGGTGCAAGACCCAGAAAGAGTCACTCTGGGTAAGAGAATCATTAGGCCATGCCCTCTGCAGAATGGGACAGTTCCTGTTGAGAGTCTGTGTCTTTCTTTTTCCTACAAACCTAATTGCATGTAGAATGTGGCTTTCAGCAATTTGCAAGGAGCCAGCTGCAGAATGAGGCCTCCTGTGGTAGAAAATGTCAGGGATCAGATTGGAAAAGAGGGAAGGGAAGGGAAAGATGTCACAAAAGAGCGTCACTGGTTTCCCCATTTTTTATTAATATTTATTCAACCAGTGTTTAAAATGTACTCGTGCTCAGTGACTCATCATGCTCTAAGGGTGCCTCATCCCTGGAGGGATGTCAAGGAGGAAGTTCCAAACTCTGTACTTCGTGTGCCAGAAGACATCCAAAGCACATCTAAATGGCAAGAGAAAATAGCCCAGCAATGCTCCTGGGACCACACCTTGCGGGGTCCTTGGCTCCCCCAGTTTTTGCACTTCCTCCCCCCCCCCACTCTCTTATCAAATGTTCAGAATTGTATCCCAGTGAAATTCTTCAGGTATCTCCAGGCCAAACCTAAGGTTCCTGTGCTGTGTTTGGAACAGCTGCTTAGAACAGTGGTTCCCAAACTGTGGGTTGGGGACTGTCAGGACCTGATTTTTGGTGGGTGACAAAAGGTGATGGAAAGATCAGATAACGAATTGCCTCAAACCCTGAGGCTATCGAGAAATCAGATACTGTAGCTGCTAATTACCCTGCAGAGAGTTCAGCTCCTGCAGTTTTGCAAGCATGCGTAAATATAGGGAGATAAATATTTGAGAGTCTTGTTTCTGGTTATCGTTACTTATAAATAAAATATTATTTCTTTCGAGATGTCCTTTTTAAAAAGTCTGGTAAACCTAGGTGGGTCCTGACAGAGTGTCATTTTAAAAAGTGGGTCCCGGTGCTAAAAGGTTTGAGAATCACCTGGAAGAAACTTTTGCATATCTTATTGTGAACTACTCCTGTTTAAAAGTGGTATATAAATATTCTTCATAATTTGGCAGGACAAATTGAGTGCTTTCCAGTCCCAAGTGCTCACTGTCTCTCTTTTCTTCCTCCCGCTTGAAATCCAGGCGTTCATCCCAAAATAACCTGAACAACCCCTACTGCCTGCCACACTTCCCAGACTGGAAGGGTTTTGCCCATCCAAGGGCTGCCAGCTTGACCAGCTTCCGGGCAGGCAGGCATGGAGCTGGAAGCTGAAGCAGCTGGCCAGTCCTTCCTGTACAAGGAGCCGCAGCTCTGCCCGCCTTTTATCCCCACACACTGTTTTGCTCTTTATGATCTGGCCAGTGCCTCCTAGAGCCAAACAGTTGTCTCTGGTGGCCAATTCAATTGTGTTTCCATTGTTGCAAGGCCAGGCTCTCCCCTTGTTCTGCTTTCATGGCTGCTAACATGTCCAGCCAAAGCAAACAGGAACTAATAAAGATGGGGCGATAACCAAAGTGGAGCAGCTGCAAGGCCTGAAAAGTGAAGCTTGGGTGCAGGGAGCAACTTTGTGGCTGACCAGCACACCACCTGCAGCTGGAAGAGCGCCATTGTGCATTGGGATGACAAAGCTGCACCCGTTCTCCATTGGGCAGGACTTTATTCAAGATGGGGCTTAGCACTGGAACTTGTCTCCTGTGGAAGGGCCTTGCCTGGGCATGGATGATGTTGAGGGGAAGTGCCCCACAGAGGACACACAGCCTGCCTTCTCCTTGCCACTCTGAAATCAATGAACAGGTCCCACTTTCAGATTGGAGTATATGCCTGGCATGCTGGAGCCTCAGAACTGCTCCCTTTATTGAAATCCAACTTGGTTTCTGGAGCAACTCTTACAAGGATCCCATTGGCCTGCATGTGTATCCTTTCAGATGGAAGACACAGGCCATGACTCTGGAGTGCAGAAAGTCCATTATGAGTCAACTATCTGGCTGTCTACTCAATCAGAACCTTGTGAAAATTGGCCACACAGGCTGCTCAGGCAAGCATGATGCTTTTGGAAGAGAAATGGAAGGGGTGGTGGCTCTAGGAAGGCTTCCTGACGGCCCAGTCCCCCTTGTGCCTTTGGTGCTTGCTGGCCTGAACTGGGCACCTCTTTCCCCATGCAGGAATTCACTTCCCATCTGAAAAGCTTGAGTTCAGTGATTCGTCCTCCGATAGGATAGCCAGCCATCCTTGGGTGGGTCAGGCAGGGAGAGGGGTGACTGGCAGATTGGCTGATGAGACTTCAGAGAAGATTAATCATCTCCAAGTAATAGTCATCATTAGCAATGGAGCAGCATGGAAGGGAGTGGCATTCTCCCTTTTGTTGCAAGCCAGGCTAGGCTTGCTCTATCACAAGGCCGGGCTTAGGGCAATTTGGCCAAATTGGGCCTGCACTGGGAGTGCAGAGCGCCCACAGCCTCAGATGGCACCTCGCTCTGTAGCTGATACTCCAGAATGGAATCTTCCATGCCGATGCATCACAAGCAGAACACAGCAAGCAGAACATTGCCCCTGGGTCTGATCGGCTTGAAATTGCTCCCCCCCAGCAGTTGCTGCTTGTCCTACAGGGGTGCCCCCCACACAAATATTTTGCATTGGGCCCTGCAAATCCTAAGGCCAGCCCTACTCTGTCACTACCTCTGGGATGAAGTCATGGCATCCTCAGCCCCCCTTATCCACTGAGAATGGGCATAGTTTGGACAGTCCTGAGCTCCGTAGTTGGAAATGCAGCAGCTGCAGTGGGATGACGCAGACCTTGTCATTTCTCAGAGGGACTCCCCCTTGACTCGATGGGTGGAAAACGCTTGTGGGTCTGCCCAAACATGCAGCTATGGTTGAGATGGCCAGATCTGATCTGCTGAACTAATGAGTCAGTCTTCTTGGCCCTCCCTCTTGGGAGCCTTGTCCTCTGGTGCTGCTGCAGCAGCATCCTGCAGGTCATGGTGGGGTCGCATTGGCTGGTTTTTCCCTGCACCTAGAAAGACTAAAAATCTGTTGCAAAAGGCACTGTTTGCTCTGGCAGTTTCTCACAGAGTACTGCAAAAGCTGCCACTGTAACAGCAGATTGCTACAGCGTTGATGTTTGGCTGGCTTTAGCTTGGTTTGAAGTTATGAATGATGGCTCCTCCAGCTGCTTGAAGCATCCTCTAGGGAAATGAGAATGAAAAGGTTGGGAATCCTTTCTCTTTGCTGGCTTGAAAAGGACTTTGAGCAGCCAAGGGCCTGGAAAATTCCACAGGCAGGGCCTCAAGTTTAGACCCACTTCCCGACCCTGACACCATGTCTCAGTGAGCTCCAGCCAGCTTGTCACCCAGTCCTCCTGTGATCTTGGGGGTGCCTCCTGATTGAGCCCACAGCAGGGTGCTGTAAGCAATTTGGGCAAATTGTTGTAAGCAATTTTGCAGTGAGGAAACTGCAGCACCCACCCCTTCCCCAGGGCCTTCCCAGAAGAAGCCATCATTCCTGTGACCTAAGACAAGTGGGAGGGAACCACATGATTGGGGGTTCCTTCAACAGGGTTAAATGCTTGGCCCCCACCTTTTCCCCAAAGGTCCTGGTCATGACCCAGAGGATCTCCTGCCCCAGTGGGGATGGCATGGCTTATTTTTCCACCAGAAACTTGGGATGCTATTGATTAAGTTGGGCATTTGGGGGATTTTTTGCCCCAGCCTGCTCTGCTTCTCTTTTGCAGCCTTGTCCAGTCTCGTGTCCTTGAGGAACGGGTAAGGAGCAGGGACTGATTGCTGTGGCCCTGAGAGGCAATAGTTTGACCAGTATCCTGCTGCGGGGCGTAGATTTTGCAACTGCATAAACTGCTGATTTCAGAGAGCTATCTTATCAGAGATTAGGATCTCAAGCTAGTGTTCCCAGCAACTCCAGGTCAGCCTGTTGCCTGGTCCCCAGATGGCAATTTGGCTGTCCCCCTGCATGGGAATGAATTGGGAATTTTCCATACTGCCCAGGTCTGAGCCCTGTCTAAGCCATACTCCCTTTGTATTGCTGAAAACTCCCTTTGTGTGTGTGTGTGTGTGTGCATTTCTCCTCTACCCTATGGAGCAAACCAAACTGTCTGCCTCGAAGATCCCTGGGAATTTAGCATTGCTGGAGTGTCTCTGCAAGATCTTTACCCTCCCGCAGAATGGGAATTTCCAGAATTCCTTGACAGGAAAGGTAAGCTTGCTGTCAATAAGGTTTCTGTGTGTGCCCTGGGTCTCTTTTATCCCTTGCAGAGGTCTGAGGCAGACTTGCCGAAATGCTCCTACATGTCCCTGTCGAGTGATTGAAGTTTCCCTTTTGATGGAAGGATGTTGTGCTCACAAATCAAAGGTGCTTGGGGCTCAAGGCCCCCCTCTGTGCAGCCAAGCACCCCCTGCATGGTTGCTGTGCTCTGTGGTGAACTGCGCAGTTGTCACTGTTCACCCTCTTGCTGTTCTCAGTTTCCAGCTTGTTGTCAGAGAGCTGGTTGACACAAATAACACAAATGGCTTTCTGTGCGGAACAGCTGCCATCTTGAACCCAGTGGGTGCTTGAGTCTCTGCAGAAGGTGGCTTCGGCCAGTGCCCTGGCAAGGTGACTGAGGGCATGTATTGCCCCTCCAGGAGGGGTAACAGCCCATTCTTGGGGGGGGGGGCTACTTTGGCAGCATTTGACAGCTATTCCTCATTAGGGGGTATCTGTAGGGTAACCCTGTGGGTGTCAGTCAGTACATTTGCTAAACAGTACAAGATTGATCTAACAGCCGGGTCTCTCAGTAGTTGCAGTGGTTCTTTTTGGGGGGTTCCATTTCTCCAAGGTTACACACCTTCCTTGCAGTGTGCACCCCAGGCGACACCCCCCCCCCCCGTTGCAGCCTTGTGCAAAAGAGCAGCTGTTCCCTCCAGGTCTCTGCTGTCTTCCCTGCCCTTGTTGAATGCTTGGCATCTCCCAGACTAAAAATATAGGCTTCAGAATTGCCATGCTTGAATTGGGGTCCTCCTTGTGCCCCATCACATGGCCTCTCTGAATGGCACAGGCAGCTGGCCTCTGCCTTTGTGTCTTGTGTCTTGTCCACGTTTCAGGCTGCCCTTTTCTAGCCTGCTGCTTTGGCTGGCCTTTGGGAGATGCCTCCCCATTCTTTTTCAAGCCTGGATTGTGTTGCAAAAAATAGACCAGGGAATTTTCTCGGCAGCCCTTGCACGCCCCCCCCCCAACCCTCTATTGCTTCAGCCTCTCCCCAGGCGCCAAGGACTCTCACTGTGGAGCGTAGTTCATGTGACTGCTCTTTGGAGTCTGGAGTGATGAGTGACTGAAACCTAGAGTGGGAGGGGGGAGGAGAAATGACAGCCTCTTGGCATCAGTAGGGGAACAGGCATAGTGACTGAGGTGGGGGTACCTATGCATTGACTCTTCTTTCCTTTTCCACATGGAGCTGCTGGATCCTGCTGTCCTCCAGCACTGAGTTTGTCTCCTTAGTTCATAATACACCATCTTGATCTCTTTCTTATGTTCTCTGCTCAGTTGCTGTTGTCCAGACCAGTACAGCTTCTTTTCCCTTGGCATTCTGGTCAGAACCCTGTTTCTCGGGTTCATAAAATGCCTGTCTTGCTGGGTGTCAGTTTCATGTCTCTTAAGGGTTGCTCTGAATCAAGGGGTGTGTGTTGGGGGTGCATGTTGTATATCAGCAGCAAAGTCCATGTGTATATCTTTTTTGCCACTTTTATTATTAATTAACAGTATTTATGTACTGCTTTTCACAAAGTGGTTTACAGAGAAAATAAAATTATGCAATGGCTCCCTGTCCCAAAAGGGCTCACAACCCAAAAAGATGCAGAAGAAGCACCTGCAAACAGCCACTAGAAAAGAAACTTTATGGGGTGAAGAGGGACAGCTACTTTCCCTTTCTAAGGGTGCAGTCCTAACCCCTTATGTCAATGCTTTCCAGCTCTGAGGTAAGGGAATGAACATTCCCTTACTTTGAGGAGGTCACTCCGTGAGTGCCACCGTGTGAGTGCCACCCAACTACAGGATGCAGCACACATCCCATTGGCACTGCTATGCCAGTGCTGTAAAGCACTGACATAAGGAGTTAGGATTGCGCCCTAAATGTAAGAGGAGCACCACTTGAAAAAGTCTCTCTTTGCCCAGTTAGCCAGGTTTTTATCATACACCTTTTAAAGATGTGGTTCCCAAACTTTTTAGCACCTGGACCTACTTTTTGAAATGACACCTTATTGGAACCCACCTGGGTTTACCAGCCTTTTAAATAAAAGATCTAGAAAGAAATAATATTTTAATACATTTATTAGTAATAATGACCAGAAAAATATACCCTGAAACTTTTATCTCTGTCATGCTTGCAAACTGCAGGAGTTCAGCTACTTGCAGGGCAGTTAGCAGCTGTCTTGCAAACTGCAGGAGCTGAGCTCTTTGCAGGATAATTAGCAGCTGCAGTATCTGATTTCTCAGTAGCCTCAGGGTTTCAGGCAATTCGTTATCTGATCTTTCCATTACCCTTTGGCAGCCCACCAAAAATCAGGTCAAAACTCACAGTTTGGGATCCACTTAAAGCATGAGAGAAAGAGGCCCTGATATTTTTCCAGCTGTCAACAGTGTGTATTTTAGAGGATGGACTGTAAAAACAGCACGAGTGCACAGTTCACGTGGGACTTCCCACATGTGCACAAGCCCACTAGCTTGGCTTCTAGTGAGACAAATATAAAATGTGCATCATTTGGGGGATGCTCCCTGGCTTGCACTTTCCTCCCCCTCCCGATCTAGTGCTTTTTGTATGTGCCAGAAGGGGGAATCCAGCAGCAAGAAAGCAAGCTTTCCTGCCCCAACTGTGCTCACATAGGAGCCACTGAGGCTGGCTGTTTGCACATGCCTTGGCAACCTCTGCCGGCTTGTGCAGCTTCCTGCCTTGTGCGTGCTGCATCCTTTGTTCTCGCTCCCCCCCCCCGGTGTTCCTGCAGCTATGCTCTTAAGCAATCCTAGTGGAAAGTGCTTACCTCACCCTGCAAAAATGCTTTGTTGCTAAGAAAATGAAAACTGTCTGAAGTTTTCTGGGCTGAAAGGAATGGCTGGTGTCTCTTTGAACCGCAGCGCAGTGGAGGCTGGAGAGCCTTCCCTCCGCAAACGGATAATTTCATAGCTGCTGGAGCACCATGGAGACTGAGGACCTTCAGCTAGTGAGAGCCAAGGACTTGCTGGCAGAGAATCCAGAGGCTGAAAGAGACCACAGGCACAAACCACAACTTTTCTTGCTTTCAGAGTTGCTGGGGGGACCTTGGAGAAAAACGAGGGTGATTCAGCCAGGGTCAGAACTGAGAGCTAATCTGGGTTTTGACTCCAGTTGAATCTCAAACTTGCATGCACTTTCTAGTTGGACAGAAGCCTCTTTTGATAGCGGTGAAGGTCAGGGATTTCTAATGAGGTGGGAACCAAAATGTCAGGAGCTTAACTCCCATTTAGCTGTCCAGATGGCAGAGAGCTGAGCATCCTGGGAAACTCTACCCACCATATGGGTCCTGCAGACTGGGCCCTGAGTGGGGAGAGTGGGCAAAGGCATGTGGGATTGCTTTTACGTGCTGCACCTTCTCTTTGCAGTGAAACAGCTGGTGCCAGGACTGCTGCTGTCCTTGTGACTGTGTTCTTGAATTCCTGGTGGCAAAGGGAGTGGATCTGCTGGAGGAGTCAGCTTCCCAGAACAGCTAAGCGACCCCCTCTTGAAACCAACAGAATGAACAGCCTCCTTCAATTGTTGCCATTTTATGGGAACACAAATCCCAGTGGCCCATTGAAAATACTCGTTTGTAGTTGATGGCATGTGTGACTAAAGAGTTTAGCATGTATGGGCACAAATGCGTTCTGTAAGATGTTGCAATCCGTGCATGTGCGCGTGGGTGGGAGATGTTGGTTTCTTTAGTTTAAGAGGTTACCTCTCTACTTGCAGGTGGATAACAAGGGAATGGGGGGGGGGTGCTTTGCCCTTCCTGGACCTTCACAGGAGATAACCCACTTTCGTAGACTTTACTCATCTGATGTGTTGGTTGGCTATTTTCAGGGCATGAGCAGAACATAGGTCATTTGTTCCATGCCACTTGATGAGGCAGGCCTTTCACAGAATTGTATCCTCCCTGTATCATACACAGCCCAGAGCCCATAGAGCTGCGGTTTTGTTTGAAACCCGCAGTAAGTCTTTGCGGGGGTGGGGGGGAGGCAGCGACGCAATCCCCAGGATCGCATCGCTCAGGGGGCTGCAGGGACTGGGATGCACTCACCAGTCCCTGCAGCAGCCGTCCCTGTGTGCGGGGAGCCCTGCGCGAGCACCTGCAGGGCGCCCCAGGACAGGGAAAGGGAGAGTGGAGCAATCCGCTCTGCCTCCACAAAAGCGGATCCAGAGTGTGATCGCCCCACTCTCCCTTTCCCTGACCTGGGGAGCCCTGCAGGTGCTCGCGCAGGGCTCCCCGCACACAGGGATGGCTGCTGCAGGGACTGGAGGTTGCACCCCAGTCCCTGCAGTCCTGTCAGAAGGGAAAGCAGAGCGATTGTGCTCTGCTTCCGGTTTTGCAGAGCGGGGCGTGATCGCTCCGCTTTCGCTTTTCCTGACCTGGGGAGCTGGTTGGGCAGAGCTCCCCGCAGCCCCGGGAGGCTGCAGGAGGCTTGGGCAAGTGCACCCAAGCCCCTGCAGCCCCCCTGAGTGGCGCAATCCTGCGGATCGCACTGCTGCCTTCCCCCTGTCTCCTGGCTGCCAGGACCCACAGGCTGGGACGTCGCAACGCCCCAATTTGAATACCACTGCCATAGAGAGTAAACATAAAGAGATGCCCACGTAATGAGTAACTAGCTTTCCTACCAGCCTGTTCCTTTGGTTGGGCATTCCTGCCCTTTTCAGGAAATCGGCCCTTCCAGGTAACTATAACCTTCATGAATTACTCACTTAACCACAAACAGTGCAGAGCCTCTTCACGGACAAAGGGCTATACCACCAGCACTAGGAACTTTCTTTGCAACCTGGTTTCCAGAGTCACCCAGTAGTGTAGCTAGAGGGGGTGAAGAGAGCCTCACTGAAGCGTGCAAGGGGCTCCTCCCCTTTGGAGCCTCCGTTTTGCTCTCCCAGCCTGGAATGGCTTGGAAGGGAAGGAGGAAGGGTCCCTTGCACACTGTGGTGAGGCTCCCTGCAAAACTTAGTGCTTTGCACCCCCTCTAGCCACACCACTGGAGTTACCTGGTTGATAAGGGAATGTGCAAGAAAATCTTCCTTTCTAGAAGAAGTTGGCAAAGGACTATTCTAAGAGCAGCCTGCACAAGGTAATTGTACAGGGTTCCATTCTTCCCTTCTTAGTTGCTGGAAATTTAAGCAACACATGTTGAGCAGGGGTTTTAAAATTCTCTGTTAGGAAGCCCTGCCTTTTTACTGATGCATAGGTGAGAAACTATGGGGGGGTTCCGGGGGGGGGGTTCCAGGCCAAGCAGTTAGTGCATTTAAAAACTGTGTCCTTGTCCCGCCTACCTTGCAAGATGGTCTACTTGTGAGTAAGTTCAACCAGTGTACATTCAGGCACATTTTAAAAGTGGTGGTCATCTTTTTTTGCCAGGGAAGAACAGCTGTTCCTGTTTATCCTGGCTTTGAATCTTCTCCCATAGCTATTTGCTAGAGTATCATGTGTTTTGTTTTGTTTTTTGTTAAAGCTTGTGAGGCTTTTTGAGATAAGGAGGAGCCATGTTTTTTATTTATTTTGCTCTGTGATCTTTTTGTTGAAAAGTAGTATATAAGTATATTAACAGTATTTTGCTTTAAGCTCCTGAAACCCAAGGTGGGTGTTTTGGAGCAGTGTGGGGTGTGCCAAGCAGGCTGGCTCACTCCTCTCTGACTACTAGGAGGAAATGTGCTCTGGGTTGCCCCATGGGATTGTGAGAGACAGTTTTGGGCTTTTGCAGAGTGCCCAAGATATTCTCTAGGACAGTGGTTCTAAAACTGAGCTGTGGCTCCTCAGGGAGCTATGGAAACCAGCCAGGGGAGCTGCGGAATACTCATGAAAACCCCACTACCCTATACAATATATTATTTTAGCACTGATGGGGCATTAAGGCCAATGGCCCAGTATTGCCATTGGCCAGGGTCAAGGGAGCCCCCAGTCTCCCTTGGGGAAAAATTGGCAATCACTGCTCTAGGGAAATGCTTGCAATGTTGATTTTGCAATTGTTGCTCTTGCAGCAACAGAGCTTGCCTGTGTTCCTCCTCTTCCCCCCCCCCTATGTTTTTTCCACCAGTTCCTGAACTTTCTGTCGAAGGGTTTTTCCCCCTAATGGAGGAGAGTGCATTGCCCTGTAGTAGTTTGGCTAAAACTCTTTTTCTCTCCATGCCCCACACCACCACTCAGTTTGCTTGCTGTGGCAAGCTGGGTCTTAGCTGGACAAGCTGTCAGAGAGCAATCTTGATATGCCTAAGCCTTGCATGGTAGATCTTTGCTGGTTGCTCTTTTCAGCCTGGCTGAATGAGACGGGTGCTGGGGGCATCCCTCCTGATCTCCCAAAGGAAAGGTATGTTTTTGCCTCAGATTGATTTCTCGGACCAAGCAACCGTTTGTTATGACACCAAAAGGTCAAAATCTTCGTCAGGCAGGGACCCATTCTTTACGGGAACGCTCTGCTCCCTGCTTTCAGAACAGCCTTGGGGGATCAGGTAATGCCCAGGACCTGGAACCACAAACTGTTTTTCTCCTTCATGACCATCTCTCGGAAAGGAATTGTCAAGAAGGGATCTTGAGTCCCCATGGAGAGATGTTGCAATGATGGAGACGGATTTGCAGTTGGCTCGGGCTTGTGTGGGGAGTGTAATTCATACCAGATGGTGCGAGCCCAGCTCTCAACTGGGTCTGGAAAATCTCAGCTGTGCGAATGGAAATCCAATCCAGCTCTGCTCTGATGGGGGGGGGAGAGAGGAAAAGGTGCTTTGTGGTCTCCTCTCTCACTGGCAGCAGCCCACTTAGATCACGCTGACGGAGCCTTTTCCTTTTAAAAACAGGGCTGGTGTGTGTTGTTGCACATGCAACAAATGGTCTGAATTTCTCAGTCAACAATAGGGATAGTAACCCGAGTTCCTTCAGTTTCATTGTGTCGGGTACCTTCCAAGATCTTAAAGGGGGATGAAGGCTTCAGTTCTCTGACCTGGAAATTGCATCCCCATTGATCTTGGTTGCATGCATGGCACACTGCACAGTGGCAAGCCCTGAGTCACTTGCTGAGGTGCTGTCCAGCTCAATGGAAGGCATCTGCTGCCCAGAAGTCACAAGGCCTTGGGATGTCTGATTTATGTCCCTCCTGAGCTGCAGCTCTTAAAACAAAAGGCCACAGCAAGAGAAGCTGTTTTGACCAAATTAAGGGAGAATCGTGCCCTCCAGCCTTTGAGGCCACTCCTGGAAAGGCGGAGAGCGACTGCGTCTGCTTGTTTCTTGTGCCCCTCAATTTTCCGCAGCTGCTGTTTTTGTCACACCCATGTGCGTGATCCCACCATTGCAACACACCGATTCCTGCAGGCATAACTTGTCTCCTGCGAGTCGCAACCCCTGCCTGCCTGGGGGAATGTTTCCAAAAATGGAGACACGGGAAGCAACAGGTTTTATTCTGGCTTCCTGCTTGTCTTGGTGAGATTGCTTAAGAAACAGTGTCATCATGGGTGATGGTTGTTTCACCATTGGAGTACTGGGTGGAGGCCAGGCAGACTTTGTGCCCTCCTGCCCTGTCCCTACTACTAGGGGGCCTGGGCATAATCACTCTTAAAACCTGCAAACTCCACCTCGCCAAGTGTCCTCGACTGGACGCCACTGCCTTGGTCTGCACACAGGAAGAGGCAAGATGAGCTTACCTCTTCCCCAGGATGATTTCCCCACATTTCTGTGGCTATGTGTGCAGAACAGAACAGGAAGCCCCACTGCGAGGCTGCCCTCAGATGCTGGCCTGGCCAGGAGGACTGTGTCACATCTATGTCCAAGGGAAGGGAAGGCGCTTGTGGATGCAGAAGTGAAAACTCGTGTTTGTCTGGGTTGGAGTTCAAGCTTCCTGTGACCTTGATTTGGAGCGGTGCCTCAGCAGCTGCAGAGGGACAAGATCTCCATTGGCAAAGGGCTTGGCCCCCGCTGGGACAGAGATGCCTTGTCCCAGTGCCCGGGAAGTCATTTTCTCCTGTCATTCTTTGGAAATAGCTGCTGGCTCTGGGGATCATCCCCATGGAGTGGGAGTAGGTTTTCTGAAGTTGCAGCACTAAAGCCCATGCTGTTTGGCTTTCCTTACACAGATTTTTCCCCAAGAACAACCACCAGATATTGTTTGTACATGCATGTGTTTGTGCGCACTGTAGTCCAAGCAGAAAATTATGGTACGGTCCTTGTACTGGGAGGCAGTGTTGCCCTGTGGTCATGGCCTTGCTTTGCAGATCTGGAGCCCTGGGATCTCTTCTCCTGCACCACACTCAGCTGTCTCTCTTGCCACAGAGAGATCTGTTTGGCATTCAGCCAGCCAAGTGAAGTGTGTGGGAGGGAAGGACACCTTGAATGCCAGACCACTCTAGTGCACTGGGGCAGGTGAGATTGGCCTCTTCCCAAACTTTCCTATTATTAGCCCCCCCCCCCCCCACCAAGGGTTGAAACATTGGAATTCCCAATGGCAGGTCGTATCTTGTGGTTCACCTTCCACCAGTTTCAGGTCAGCTAGTCCAGGCATGCCACATGAGCTCCCTGCTTGAACAGCCAGCTCATGTGCAAGAGGCACTGACCTTGTCAAGATGCTGAAAGAAGGTGATGGTGCAGGAGGTCAGGTGGCCAGGTGGGCAGTGGATGGGTCGGGGGGGGGGTGTGTGGGGAGAGTTGAGCAGCTTCTCCAAAGAATACTTTGTTTTTGCACCATGCTGCAGCTTAACTGCTACAGGGGGGCTCATGACTCATTCAGCTTTCTTGCAGTGGAGGGAGGCTGATTGCTTAGCTGGGAACCTAATCCCTAACCACAAATGTTGAAGGAGGGCAGGGAATCTCTTTTCTCCCTGCTACATGTGCTGTATCTTGGGGCAATATCTGCCCAGAGCTCCTGAAAAGGGAGAGAATAGAGGATAGTTCTCAAGCCTTTTAGCTTTTGGACCCACTTTTTAGAGTGGCAATCTGTCAGGACATACCGGAAGTGATGTTATTAAAATGGAAGTGATATCATGCACAGAAGTGACATCATCAATTTAGGCTTAAAACCTAAGCCACAATCAACCAAAGGTCCCATTACACAGTGTGCTTGTGCTGTAATTTTGCATAACTCGCAATTCAAACATTCCAACTTGGAAGTCAAAGCAGAAGGCAGACTTGGATCCTTCTTCAACCACTAGCCCTCCCCCCTTTTCAATGTCCCATCTTCCCACCTATTCAGGGCAAAGCAAAAAGGCTTCTCTCACACTGCAAGCCTGCCCTGTCCAACAGCTCTGTACCCTGTATTTTCAGCTCCATTTTATCAATGTTGGCTAAGCAAGGTGTTATGCGACCCACCTGAGAGTGGCTCGCAACCCACCTAATGGGTCCTGATCCACAGTTTGAGAAACACTGGAATAGCCTATGTCTCTCCACCCTGCTCCAATCCTGCTCTCTGTTTCTGCTCCCAGAAAGTGTGTGCATACGAGCGCGTGAAAGTGCACCTGATGTCCTAATGCCCATTTGGGCTGAAATTATGTCTTGTTACCTGCAGGTGGACAGAAATTATATCTGGCAGCTACAGCAAACGACTGTTCCTTCTCTTTCCCCAGGAGGTGTACAAAGTCCCAGCCAGCAACATGACTGAGGGTTTTGACTGTGCCAGCTGCAAGGAGTCCCTCTATGGGCGCAAGTACATCCAGGTGGACGAGGGCCCCTTTTGCATCCCCTGCTATGACACCCACTTTGCCAATACCTGTGATGAGTGTAAAGAACCGATCGGACATGACTGCAGGGTAAGACTGGCTTGCATCAGACAGTGAGCTGTGAAGGGCTTTGTGGGCTGTTGTTCCCCCAATCCCAGGAGGGTGCAGTATCTGAACAAGACTCTTCCTAGCTGCAGCAATGATTTAATGTGGTGAGCCACCAGACCTGCACATAGGAGCCACCCCCAAGCAGCCTCGCAGTTGTTCTTCCAACAACAACAACAAAAAGAGATCGAAAAGTCCTGGTTTAATGCATAACTAAGTCCTTCTGTTCCCCGAGAAGCCTGCACATGTAAGGCTGGTCTTCCTCAGAAGGATCAGATCTTTGCAACAGGGAGGCAGGAACTTCTCTGTCCCAACATCCTCCCCCAGGCATCTGCTTGCTTGGTCCAGGAGGCAGAATCCTCTCCTGGTATTTCTGACATACCAGGCTAACGCGCAAGCTCCTTGATGAGGTGGGATGTCCAGGTGGCTTTCTGAGAGGAAATAGGAACAGGGCTTTCTGAGAAGACCCTTTTACATAGTGACCAATGAGAAAGATAGTTGGCACATGGTGTTAGATGAATAGAGCCTCCATGTGCAAGAGAAGTCTCTCTCTGGATGGTGGAAAATGCCCTGCTTGTGGGCTATTCCAGAGGCATCTGTTTGGTCGCATCCAACGCGGGTTTGCAGCGAGCAGTGGCTCAGCCAGGGGCAAGGGGAAGCTCTTCCCCTTACCCCTGGGTAAGGGCTGCGCGCCCCTATGGGTCTTCTCGGACCAGCGCCAGAGGTGGCGCAAGTCCGAGGAGAACGGGGCGGCTTGAAGCTGCTCCGTTCGCCCTGGGGAAGGGAGTTGGGATCCGGCATAACTGCCAGGTCCCAGCCCTACCCCTGGATCCCTGTGTGCCCGGGCCCGCCCTCCCCCCGCCCAGTAATGCCCCCTCCCACCCCCTCCCCACGCCCCCCATGCCTACCTTTGCAGCTTATGTCGACGCAGTTGCGCTGTCACAAGCGGCTGTGCGGAAGCCGCAACGGAGGCTTCTGCCTCCCTCCACGCATCGGCACATCTGCTCACGCAGCTCCTGCTCAAAGAGGCACAAACGTGCTTTACGGCACATTTGTGACCCTCCAGGGCCACCTATGCCGGCATAACTGCCAGTTAGGATTGCGCCCTAACCTGCACAGGGCAGCCTCGTGCATGAAAGCTCTGTTGATACTTTCTAAACATTATATGTGTTCATTGCAAACAGGCCCAAGCTGTTGCAAAGGCCAGTGCTACCCATGTGTGCCCAGAGAGGACTTCTTCATCACCTCTTTTCCTTTCGGAATGAGGCTGTGGCTCAGCGGTTGAGCACCTGCTCTGCATGCAGGAGACTCCAGGCTCAATCCCTGGTACCACTCAGCGGGACTGAGAGAGACCAACTGCAAATTCTTGGCTCACTTCCTTTGGTGTCACCCCTCCCACTGGTGTCACCCAGTACGGTCCGTGCACCCCTAGTGACGCCACAGCATACTGGAGCCCTCTGATGTTTCCAGATGTACAGCGATGACATCATATGTCATCACTGGACTTCTGATAGCTCCAAGTTGTGCAGAGCTTGGGTTCCTAGGGTTTTGAGCCACACTGCTTAATTAAAGGGAATGCTGGAGGGCAGTGTATTGAGGAGGACCCTCTACTGTCCATTAGAACAGGCTGCCATAGTTGGGTGGGTGAACAACTTGTCTCTGATGTCCTTTCCCTCACTGTTCCCCAGGAGCTGTACTATGAAGACCGCCATTACCACGAAGGCTGCTTTCGGTGCTTTCGCTGTGACCGCTCCCTGGCCGACGAGCCGTTCACGTGCCAGGGCGAGGAGCTGCTCTGCAATGACTGCTACTGCCGGGAGTTCTCCTCCCAGTGTGTGGCTTGCCAGCAGGTGGTCATGCCAGGTGTGGTGCCTCCCCACCTCCCAGCCTGCTGACTTGAAGCTGGGCATCTCGGAAAGGGAGGGGATATAGGGAGGGGGGGAAGGTACAGCAGTGCCTAGGACTGTGATCCTGGCCAGCATGGTATCTACTCCTGCGTCCCTGTGGCCTGCTCACCCCCAGTGCCCCCTGCTCCACAGGCTCCCGGAAGCTGGAGTACAACGGACAGACGTGGCATGAGCACTGCTTCCTCTGCAGCAGCTGCCAGCAGCCCATCGGTGCCCACTCCTTCATCCCTGACCAGAAGGACTATTACTGTGTCCCATGCTATGAGAGCAAGTTTGCCCCTCGCTGCACCCGCTGCAACAAGGTCAGGTGCTAGGGGAGGGGAGGGCAAATGGGTGGCACACATTCCAGCCACAAATAGTTGGCCTTTCAGAGAACTGGGGGTGTGTGGAGGGGAACCTGCAATGAGCTCTGGGTACCAATCTTGCTCCTGTGTCCCACAGTCACTGACCAAGGGTGGAGTCACTTACCGGGATGAGCCATGGCACAAGGAGTGCTTTGTCTGCACAGGCTGCAGGACACCTCTGGCCGGGCAGCAGTTCACCTCTCAGGACGACCAGCCGTACTGTGTCAAGTGCTTTGGAAGCCTTTATGCAAAGAAGTGCAGCGCTTGCACCAAGCCCATCACAGGTGAGTGGGACAGGCCTGAGCCGGTAGCAGGAGGTAGTTGCACACAAGCAACAGGAGCTGGGACTTGCCTGGTGCTCAGAAAGTCTGGTCACTGCAGTCCTCCTCAGGTGGAGGAGGTGTCTGAGCGCTAAGCTAGCAGCCTGCATGGCAGCTGCCAAGCAATGGCACAGCTATGCCAACTGGTACCCAGGGGCACAATTTTTTTAACACTTCCTCAAGGCACTTCTGGTTTTTGGCAAAAACTGCAAGTGCCTTTCTATAGCCTCCAGCAGGCCTTCTAAACCTGGGAGGCTGTGCATGGCCTTTCTGAGCCTCGGAAGGCCTTAGCAGGCCTGCCAGAATTCATAGTTCATAGAACTCTCATAGAACAGTGCCTTTCTAAGGACTGCAGCAGGATTTCTGAGGCTTAAGAAGGCTCTATACAGTCTCCCCAGGCTCAGAAGCCCCCAGAAAGGCACCCACCTGACACCCCTCAGACATAGCATCTGGTGCAATTGACTCCTCATGCCCCCCAGCTACACCACTGCTGCTCAGATCACAAAAGCCCTTCCCTCTTTATCCAACTCTTCTCCTCTCTTCTCCAGGCTTTGGAGGGGGCAAGTATGTCTCCTTTGAGGACCGCCACTGGCACCATAACTGCTTCACCTGTTCCCGCTGTGCCACCTCTCTGGTGGGCAAGGGCTTCATCCCTGACAACGAGGAGATCCTGTGTCGCGACTGTGCCAATGACCTCTGAAGTCTTTCTGAAGTCACCAAGGCTTTCTGTGTGCCAAAGACTACCCCCCCCCCAAGAAGCAGCAAGGCAGGAACAATGCCCCCTCCCTTTATGAAGGAGCCTGCCTCTGCTTCCTGGCAGGCCAGAGTAAACCTAGACAGCTCAGCCAAAGCTGGCCTGCTCCCCCTTCCCTCCATGGCCAACTTGGGTTCATTCTGTCCTATGCTTTCATGTGACCATGTGTCCTCACCCCCCTGCCCTTCAGCAGTTTTGTTGTGGGGTGAAAGGCACATCCATCCATCCCCACACCCCCCAGCTACAAACTGCACTTGGCAGATAGAGCCCCCCCCTCCAGGGGAGCGGGGTCTTATTCTTTGCAGTCCCACAGGGAGCAAGGGTGTGTGCATGTGTGTCTGGTGCTGAAGCGATGGCAGGCCTAACTGAGAGTGACCCTCTCTGACCTAAACCTTGCCTCTAGCTGGGGTTGTGGAGAGCGATGCGTCCTGTTAGCTGGGGCAAGCAGCTCGAAGCTGCCTGCTTTCCCATCTGGAGCATGCACTGCTCACTAGTAATTAAATAGCAACAGGCCAGTAATACTCCCCCCTGCTGTTGTGAGAGAGATGGAGAAAGAGGAAAGGCCACTGTCACTACCCCAGCAGCCATTTAGGAAGGACACTCGTTCCCCCTCCCTCATTTTTTTGGGGCCAGAAAACCAGGAGGACTTGTCATCTCTGACCTTCCTGCCTCTCAGCCTCCCCAGTGTAGGAGGGCAGGGCCCAGGTAGACAGGAGTAGAACTTGTGCAGAGAGAGAGACCTCCGAGGCTTCAGCTTCTGGCCTTTCTTCCCCATTGTGGACATGGAGGGAGTTTTGTCCCTGGTCTCCTTCCCCCAGCCCAGCCCTAGTCGTTCTGTCAAGCAGGTCTTGCTATAACTGTACAGAGCTGACCCACTTCCCCTCCAACAGGAAGTTTCCTTGCACCTGTACTCCAGCTTCTTTCTCTTGAATTTAGACTTTTTGCTTTTGTTCGCCTTTCCGGCAGGGGCGGGTGGGGGGGTCTCCCCCTTCTCCCCTGAACGAATGTTATGCATGTGCCTCTTGAACCATGTAGCCAACCTGCCAGTCCCGTGGATACTTTGCTGTGGGGGAGTTGAGTGCTGTGTGTTTGTGTGTCTGTGTGGGGCACTCTTCTATCCTTGCCACCAGCTCGTCAGGGTACACCCCTCATTTTTTGCCTCCCTCCTGGCTTTGTATAATAAACCTTTTTAGTGGACTGTTGATACATTAACTGTAGTTGTGAGTGGTTGCATAATATGGTTTCCTTGGTCTCTGTAGAATTTGCAGACTTTTCTTTCCTTGAACTGAACCTAAATATGGACAAAGCTGGTGACATCTTTCTTCCCCTCGCCACCCACCCCCAACACTGGCTTTTCAGAACTTGCTGGCTTTGCTTCAAAGCTGTTCTCTGCATTCCAATGCCTCCCTATTCCAGTGCAGTGTATGTGTGCTCTGGGTCAACACTGAAGGTTACAAAATTATGCAGGGGATGGATATAGTGGATAGGAGGGTGTTCTTTTCCCTTGCCCACAACACCAGAATCAGGGGACACCCACTAAAATTGAGTGTTGGGAGAGTTAGGACAGACAGAAATATTTCTTTACCTAGCGTGCAATTAGTCTGTGGAATTCCTTGCCACAGGATGTGGTGATGGCATCCAGGCTAGATGCCTTTAAAAGGGGATTAGACAAATTTCTGGAGGAAAAGTTCATCACAGGATACAAGCCATGCTGGACATATGCAGCTTCCTGGTTTTAGAACTTCCTGCACCAGCTGCAAGGGTGGGCACCAGGATGCAGGTATCGTGTGTACTCCCTGAGGCATCTGGTGGGCCACTGTGAGATCCAGGAGGCTGGACTAAATGGACCTTTGGCCTGATCCAGTGGGGCTCTTCTTATGTTCAAACAACAAGAGAAGTTGTTTCATTCGGGTGCTGCCTGCTGCATTCTGGCTTCAACATGTGGCTGCAGCTTCTTTTCTGAAATCATAGCAGCTGCTTCTCTGGGGCCTCTCTTGTAAACAGAAGCTGAGATCTTCTTGAAGTCCCACGCCTACCCCCACTGGGCCATGCTGCAAGATTGATTCAGGCCAGTCCAAAAGCCAATGGTTGCAATGAAGCAATGAGTTCTTCCCTGTTGCCTGTTCCCTCCCTCCTATGAACTACTAGGCCCTTTTGTCATGAAACATGTTTTTAATCCTCCAGATAGTGGTCCTTGATCAGTGGGCTTTTTCAACACACCCACACGCTGAGAGCAGGATGGGGAGCGCTCAACCCAGCTGAATACCAGCCTCTTCTCCCTTCCCCTCCCACCAACCCTAGCTGGAGATTAGTTACCAGCTTGTGTTACCTCTGGGCCCCTGGGATCCCCTGTTAGTGGTGCTCTTCTCCAAAAAAGGAAACGGCCCAGCTGCATGGGGCCAGCAGCATCTGGATTCGATCCCAACTTGAATGGGTCATGACTCGCTTGGCCGGCCTGATTTATTTTGTGGGGAGGGGAATGATGTAATGGGGCCAGTCTGGAAGGTGGAGCTGAGTGGGAATGGCGCTGGAGCTTGAGTGATTGAGCAGAGCTGAGAGGCCACAGGGGAGAGGGTGGGCTGGGGTGGGGGGGGGCTTTTCATGCAGAAGATCACATCTCTGGCAGCATCTTTGTCTGAGAAAGGCCTCAATCCAGAATCCTGGAGCATTGCTGCTGCCACTCGGCATCCATGACGGCGAACCGGAGGAACCGAAGCTCTGACTCCATACAACAGCAGCTTCCTCTGTTCATAAAGAGGGTTCAAGGGAAGGCAGCTTGGTTTTCTGTGCAGTCACTGCCCTGCCGGCCTGCCCTGCCAGCCAGGCCAGCCTTCTCTGTACCTTGCACAGGAAGCAGTTCTGCCAGAAAAGACAGATGGGTTTCAGGGGCAGACCTAATGCGAGCCTTGGGGTCCTGCAGCCCTTCCTCCCTCAACAGCCTTTTGGGGTAGCCAGTGCTTGGAGGGGGGGGGCTAGAAAAGACACTTGGCTTCTGCCGTTACAATACAGGCACTCAAACAGAATCTGAACAACCTCTTGTTAAGGCCTCACTTGAACTTCTAGTCCAAGTAGACCATCATCCAAGGTGACTGGGGTACTCCTTTTCCATTGGGCTACAAAGATCTCTGGCTATTTTGTGGTGGGGGGAGTGAGAGCTTCATGTTCTAACACAGTACCCCCACTGAAGAAGCATTCAAAAATATCAAAAGAACATTTTTCCCTTCAAAAGGAGCAGCATAAATATAAATACATAAACTCCACCAAGTGGTGTCACAACAGGGGTACAACTGGTTCAGACCACACCAAGTGCCACCCTCAGGATGGGGTGATAGCACACTGCCTGAGCCTCCATTGGGCAATTTCTAGCCTTCTCCAGGCCCAGCCACCTCACACTCTCAATGCAATTGTGTTTTTGCTGCTCAACAATGAGAAAACAAAGCAACTGGACCTGAAGATCGCTGAATGGAGGAAGGCAGATCACATTAAAAGCAATGAAAGAGCCTGGAAGATCGGGGGTGATGTGATTGCATCATTATGTCACCCCTGAACCTCTGGAATGCTGAGCTCATGCAGGTAAGTGCCACACCAGGTGTCACACACCTTTGGGATGCCTCTGAGTCCACCATCTCAAAATACATTCAAGGTGACTTCCACAGGTGCAGTCTGGTCCTGCAGTGGCTATGAGTCTAGCACGGCCAAGGCCAGTCTACACACAGTCCTGAAAACCTTGCAGCCATTTTTGTGCCAAGGGCAGGATTTTGCCCTGAAATGCATATCCAGTACCCACTGGCTGCAACCTGTGTGTGCTCCTGGGTCTGCGGTTCCATTTGATTTCAAACCATGTACAGTATATCCTGCTTCTCTTGCCAAAGGCAACCCAAGGTAGCCAACAGCAACAGAAAAACAACATAACAAATGAAAGAATCAATACACGACCATCAAAAAGACAGAATAAAAACAGCCACTGCCACCCTGGACATTACCTCCACCCACCACTTAGGCAGCCCCCCCCTCCCAAGGCCCAGTTTCTACACACCACTTGTAATTATAGCTTAGGGACAAAACAGGCTCTGTGGGGAAGGAATTCTGCAGATTAGGCAGACGCTTTCCCATAGAAAAGCAGGTCTCAAACTTTTCAGTCTCCAACCTTTTACACTACTGAACAGTCTCAGGGACTGGTGCATGCATAGTGTTGTGGGGAGCCCCATAGCATCAGCACATGGGCAGAATGGCACAGCATCAAGCAGCCACTTATGGTGTTCTTGTGGAGCACTCAGAGGAAAGCCTCAAATGATGACCAGTGGAGGGCATGTGTGGGTCCTTAAAGTACTCAGGCCCTAAACTGTTTAGGGCAGGGATCTCAAACTTGTTTCATACAGAGGTTAGCATTCGTGAGGTGACATCATTAAGCAGATGATGGCCAGAAATAAGCACTTTATTCTCACATAACTAATTAGCTGCAAAGAACAGAAGAAAACGTGCAAATCTCGTTTGTATCTTCGAGATATGAGAGCCCAATTATGCTGGGAGAACTCAATCATAAGAGGAGTTGAATAAATTGCTTCCAGTGGGGCTGCATTCGACCCACGGGCCTTATGCTTAACACCCCTATTTTAGGGCTTTAAGGGTCATACCCAGCATCTGCAATTGAGCCTGGAAGCACATTAAGGGCGCAATCCTAACCCCTTATGTCAGTGCTTTTCAGCATCCAATGGGACATGTGCTGCATCCTGCAGTTGGGTGTCACTCACGGAGGCCTCCTCAAAGTAAGGAGGATTTGTACAAAGAATTTTGTACAAACATCTACATGGGATCTTACTGTAGGTGAGTCAGCCTGCTCAAAGCTCCACATACCTGGTGTAGCTCTTATACAGTGCTGTAAACTTTTTATAGTAGGAGTGAACATATTGATTGGTGCTTTTATGAGTAACAGATTAAATGGGTCCTCTCAAATCCTGAATATATTAAAAAAAAAGTAAGGGAATATTTGTTCCCTTACCTCAGAACTGCATTGCTGGAAAGCACTGACATAAGGGGCTAGGATTGTACCCTCAATGCCTGACAGCTGCACTGATATACACTTGCTGATTCAGAAGCAAGTTTCTGATCATTTTTCGCAGCCAGCCCTGTGCTAGATCAGCCCTTGTCAGGTAAGGTTGTAGCTGGTGAATCAGACCAAGCTGATAAAATGATGTCACTGCAGTCACCTGTCCCTGCAGGAGAAGGTATTGATTGAGAAGTACCAATGGACCATGAACCTGATCTTTCAGGGAGAACGCCCATCAAGCCTATCAAGAACAGACTGAATGCCTCCTGGTCTGGTGGCACATCCAACTAACAATACCTATGTCTTACCTGGATTAATAGCCTAACCCTGCACAAGACTATTCAGAAGCTAGTCCCAGTGGGTTCAATGGGAACTACTCCCTGGTAAGCACCTATAGAAGTGGTTCTCAAACTTTTAGCATCAGGTCCCACTTTTAAAAATGACAATCTGTCAGGACCCACTGGAAGTGATGTCATTAACCTGAAAGTGATGTCATGACCAGAAGTGACACCAACGATTCAGGCTTCAGACCTAGGCCGCAATCAGCCATAGGGCCCATTGCACAGCATTCTCCTGCACTTATTTTGCATAGCTTGGAATTCAATCATTCCAGCTTGAAAGTCAAACAGAAGGCAGACTTGGATCCTTCTCCAAACAAACAGCCCTCCCCCCTTTCCAGCATCCCATTTCCCCACCTATTCAGGGCAAAGCAGCCTCTCTCCAGCTGGGAGCCAGCCTTAACCAGCAGCTCTGTACCCTGTATTTTCAGCTCTGTATTTTCAATGGCAGCTGGCTGGGGCACCTCCCTTATGAGAAAAGGTTACAGTGTTTGGGCCTCTTCAGCCTAGAAAAGAGGCGCCTGAGGGGGGACATGATTGAGACATACAAAATTATGCAGGGGAAAGATAAAGTGGATAGAGAGATGCTCTTTTCCTTCTCACATAACAGCAGAACCAGGGGACATCTACTAAAGTTGAGTGTTGGGAGAGTTAGGACAAACAAAAGAAAATATTTCTTTACCCAGCGGGTAATTAGTCTGTGGAACTCCTTGCCATAGGAAGTAGTGATGGCATCTTGCCTAGATGCCTTTAAGAGGGGATTTGACAAATTTCTGGAGGAAAAGTTCATCATGGGTTACAAACCATAGTAGGTATGTGCAAGCTCTTGGTTTTAGAGGTAGGCTGCCTCTGATTGCCAGATGCAGGGGAGGGCACCAGGATGCAGGTGGTGTGTGTTATCTTGTGTGTTCCCTGAAGCATTTGGTGAGCCACTGTGAGATACAGGAAGCTGGACTACATGGGCCTTTGGCCTGATCCAGCTAGGCTCTTCTTATGTTCTTATATTAGGTGTCATGTGACTCACCTGAAATTGGCTCATAACCCACAATTTGAGAAATACTGGCTTATAGGATTGCAGTCCAACCTGTTCTCCCCCATCCAGTCACATACAGCTGCCAAATACAAGTTATAGTGCCTCCCTTGGATCAGCTGAAAAAGTGCCATGTAGTGATTAGTGTCATCAGTACATTGATGATTCCGCATCCCACATCTCTGGACCATTTCACTCCATTATTTCATGCAGGTGTTCAGCAGCATAAAGGGGACAAGATGGAACCTTGGGGAGCCCTCCAAACTGAAGGCCAGGTAATGGAGTAGACGTTCAGGATCACATCCTTGAGAAATAAGTAAAGTCACAGTGCTTTACCACTGAGCTATGGCCCCCTATTCTTATCCCCTGGGGCAACCTTAAACACTCAAAGAGCCATTTGGACCCATTTTCCAGAGGGAAAAAATCCTCAGGAGCCACAAAACCCTTTTGACACCTAAAATGAAGATAACACTGCATATAGAGTCTGGTCCAACAAGAAGCTGACGGAACATACCAAGATCCAGGTCTACAGAGCTTGCGTCCTGAGTACACTTCTGTACTGCAGCGAGTCATGGACTCTTCGCCCACAACAGGAGAGGAAACTGAGCGCTTTCCACATGCGCTGCCTCCGACGCATCCTCGGCATCACCTGGCAGGACAAAGTTCCAAACAACACAGTCCTGGAACGTGCTGGAATCCCTAGCATGTATTCACTGCTGAAACAGAGACGCCTGCGTTGGCTCGGTCATGTCGTGAGAATGGATGATGGCCGGATCCCAAAGGATCTCCTCTATGGAGAACTCATGCAAGGAAAGCGCCCTACAGGTAGACCACAGCTGCGATACAAGGACATCTGCAAGAGGGATCTGAAGGCCTTAGGGATGGACCTCAACAAGTGGGAAACCCTGGCCTCTGAGCGGCCCGCTTGGAGGCAGGCTGTGCAGCATGGCCTTTCCCAGTTTGAAGAGACACTTTGCCAACAGTCTGAGGCTAAGAGGCAAAGAAGGAAGGCCCATAGCCAGGGAGACAGACCAGGGACAGACTGCACTTGCTCCCGGTGTGGAAGGGATTGTCACTCCCGGATTGGCCTTTTCAGCCACACTAGACGCTGTGCCAGAACCACCTTTCAGAGCGCGATACCATAGTCTTTCGAGACTGAAGGTTGCCAATACAATATGCTCTTATAGGTCCCATTTTTATAATGTAGCCCCCTCTTGTAGCTTTTAGTTAGTTTTGTCATATATTCTTGTCCTGTGTTTTCAGACGCCTGGTCCTCTATGGTGTTTTGCCTGATTCCAAGGCCATTCTCTGCCTGGAGAATTATGCCCACTTTAAGCAAATTAGCTCCCCTTTCCCCCAACAAATGACCCTGGTTCTGCCCTGCAGTCCTGCTGGACCCCACCTCCAGGGTAGCTCGCCTGTTTCCAATATAAGTGGGGGGGGGAGCAGATCTCTATACAGACCAGTGCAAAAACTGGGAGAAGGTGCAGGGGAGGGAAGATCTCTATATAGATATCACAGCAAGACCATTGCAAAACCCCTTGCACACAAAACCAACACATGGAAGTTGGGGGGGGGGGCAGATCTCCATATATACCAGTGCAAAAACAGGGGGAAAGGTAAGTCAGCCCCAGTAGAGTCAACGGGGCTTCATCCCAGGGATGCATGGACAGGAGTGCAGCCTGCGAGTGGCTCCTCTCCCTGTCTACTCAGAAGTCAGCCCCAGTAGAGTCAACGGGGCTCACTCCCAGGGGAGTATATATACACTGCATATATAGTTTGCACTCCCCTCTTGTAGGTCACAGTTATATAATACACTTCCCTCTTCTAGGTCCCACTAAAAATCAGGTCCAGACCCACATTTGGAGAACAACTGTTTTAGATTGTGCACAGGTGAACTGCTTGTGAAGGATACTGTCATTCTTTACTGTCATTTACTTCTGTACTTCTGTAAATGCCTTTCCACACAATACTACCTCTGAACAAGACCACTTAGTACTACTTAACACTGTTTACAAAGGTGCTCCTGAACAAACAAGCTAAGAGTTCAAAACTGCATAAAATAAAAGGCATACTAACAGTGATTACTTCCCAAACATGAAATATGCTTTGGTGCTACATATACAGTATGTTACACATACAGTATACAAACATATACAGAATACCATCTGGTGCAGGGGTCTCCAAACCCCCTTCAAGTTTCCAAGTGAAGGAAATGGGGCAGTGAGAGTGTGAGTGAGTGACGGAGGATGCTGAGTGGGGAGCTTGAAGGCTGTAATCCTGTGCACACTTTCCTGGGAGCAAGCACAATGGGACTTACTTCTGAGGAGATGCACAGGATTGTGCCCTGAGCTTGGGAGGAGGACAGAGCAGCTGCACTCAATTGCTTGCTTTTGCCTTGGCTCCATGGGGTCAGATTCGTTTATGCACCATCCCCTACACGGGCAGGCGGCTGGGGCTGTGGCTCGGGCGGGAGGGAACATGCGGTGGCGGCGGCGTTGCGGGCTGTTTGGGCAGGAGCTGCTCCGCCAGCCGTTCATGCCCTCTCCTATGGGGCGCAGCCGCAGGAGGTGAGGGAGCTGCGCCTGTGCGCTCGGGCTGGTGAGCAGCGGCTGCTTCACAGGAGGAGCGTGCCCCTCCCCCCACGGCTTGGCCCCGCAGGGAGCCGCAGGAGAAGGCTGAAAGAGCCGCTTGTGGCTCCAGAATGGCAGGTTGCGGACCCCAGCCCTGGGGGCTGGGGATAAGAATAGGCCCTCAGCTTGGCTGTACTTGTCGTAAGAGGCGACTAAACAGCCACCGGGTAGATGGGACTCATCAGCCTGGGAAGGCAGCTCATCTGAGAGAAAAAAAACCCTGATCCCAAACCTCCACTGCCTTGTGGCTACATCCAGTTATGGAAAAGGCTTCAGTAGTCAACCTCGAGGCAAAATCCATAGCCGGAGTCCCTGAGGCAGTTCATGGCTGAACACAGTCATGTTCTGGCAACTCCTGCGACGCCGCTGGAACCAACCATATTGGCCTCTGCCTTTCCATTGGACCATTTCAGCGATGTGGAGAGGGGGGGATTTGCTGCATGGGTAATAGTCTATCCTACTTTACCCAGGCTTCGCGCACTGGAGAGGACACTCTGTTCCAGAACACTATTCAGAGCGCGATACCATAGTCTTCCGAGACTGAAGAATGCCAACATTATGGCCCCAAAGTGAGCACTGACCTGACCTTGCCCACAAACCACTGGACTACAACCTGTTCCAAGGCTAGGGCCCACTGGAGAAAGGCTGTCTGGGTAGCCAAGACAGCTCCCCCACCCCATATTCCCCCATTTGAGTTCAGTTCAGACCTGGCAGAGAATGACCCTCCTGGGAGCAGCAGACCTCATCTATAATTCTTAGTGTGCTAGAGCAGGCCTCTTGGATTGCACATGCTGGGAGCCAGGGAGGGACAGCAGCAGCTGGTCTGCATCAAGGAAGAGGATGTGGAAATATTAAATATTTCTCCCTCACCAGAGAAGGCCCCCGTCTCATGCTCTCTTGTTAACCAGCCAGTGCCAGGAGCAGGGGCAGACAGAAAAAGGCAGGCAAGGGACTGTAGGCAGAGGTTGCCCATATTTCTGGGGCAGAGCATGTGCTCAGGGAGAGCAGCATGTACCCAAAAGATATCCATTGCTGGTTGCTTGGTGCAGAGGCGTAATGTACTGCCCTGGCATCCAAGATGGTGATGTCATGACATCATGTGATGAAACTTTCAGGTTCTCCCCAGAGGAGGAGGCTGCGCAGGTGGCTTTGCACACCCTGTTCTGAGGAGAACCCAGATGTGATGTGACACATGCCATGTGACATCAGGACATCACTGCCCCAGGAGCTCCTTGGAGAGCTTCCACAGGAGAAGAAATGGGGGAACAAACCACCAGTGCCTCCTCGGTAACTAGTCATGCACCCCCCCTTTGCATACTGCCAGAGGCAGCTGCTCCTCAGGCTGCCTAAGTTATGTCTCTGGCTTGGTGGTTCCTGGGGATGAGAGGGGATGTTTCCTTCCCTTTGGAGAACAGGCAAGGCAGGGCTGTTACTTCGCTCTTGTTTGGTTGCAGCAAGAGTCCCTTCAGCTCTGCCTGGTTCTGTTTCATCTGCCCTCACATGCCCCCAAAGAGCCCCCAGAGTGAGGGACTGTCTCTAGCCTTGCACTGCCCTTTGTTCTCGAGATAGGCCGGCTGCTTTTCTGCTGCTGCTGCTATCTCTCCCCACCATATATGGGCAAGCCTGGGAAAGAGACTCAGTGGCAGGAGTTCTTGGCCAACAGGAGAGCTTCCAACCACTTCCTTGCCCTTAGGCAAGAGGGCACTGAAACCTCTGCATTAGCCACTTGGGGGCAGCACCATATCCTTGGGGGTGGGGCAGTGAAAACCCTTCACTCCCTTGCTCCCCAAATACTAACAGCATTTCTCTTCTTTCAGGGTGCAGCTCTTTTTAATGCCAAAACTTAGCCCTTGCACATACAAAAGTAATATAGTAATCAAGTCAAGAGTGCCTCTGGGCATATATGGGGTAATTTTTCTCCCTTACCCCATCATGCATAGTGGGGAGCTAAGCAGCAGGCAACACACACACACACACACACACACACACAGAGAGAGAGAGAGAGAGAGAGAGAGAGAGAGAGAGAGAGATGCAGGAAGCATGAATCCTTTTGTGTTTTATATTCACCTCCCCCTTCCCCCCCCCATACCATGTAAATAACAGCTCATATGCAGGTATATAGAAGGTGTCTGACATGCAGTTCATGTGTACACAGAAGGAAGTGTTCTGCTTTCTTCTATGCTCAGCCCCTACTATGTTCAGTGGAATTTGCTCCCAGGATTGTAGGTCTGTTTGTGGCTCTGCAGAGGTGCAAAAGCCCTTTGGAGCAGATGCAAGGGAGAGCACCAGGATGAGGTCTCTTGTTATCTGGTGTGCTTCCTGGGGCATTTGGTGGGCCGCTGTGAGATACAGGAAGCTGGACTAGATGGGCCTATGGCCTGATCCAGTGGGGCTGTTCTTATGTTCTTATGACCACAGCCAAATCTCTGTAAGAATCATGGCTGGCACCAGAGGGAAGGCAAAATTCTCCTCCAGAGGTTTGCTCCTCCTTTCCTGGTGCCCTGTGGTGGTAACTTCGGCAACTTCAGTAACTTCGGCTTGCTTCAGCAGCACATATACTAAAATTGGAATGATACAGAGATTAGCAAGGATGACGAGCAAATTTGTGAAGCGTTCCATATTTTTTCCTGCATCATCCCCTGGGGGCTGGCGATAAGAACAGGCCCTCAGCTTGGCTGTACTTGTCATAAGAGGCGACCAGACAGCCACCGAGTAGATGGGACTCGTCAGCCTGGGAAGGCAGCTCATCTAAGAGAAGGAAACTCTGACCTCAAACCTCCACTGCCTTGTGGCTATATCCAGTTGTGGAAAAGGCTTCAGGAGTCAACCTCGAGGCAAAATCCGGAGCTGGAGTCCCTGAGGCAGTTCGCAGCTGTACACAGTCACATTCTAGCAACTCCTGCGACCGCGCATTAGAGAGGACATTCCAACTTTGCTATACAGCGTCGGCACAACACGGGAAGCAGCAGTTTACCGGTTATAAGTCTTCACTCGATTGGTATAGAGCGTGATGCCAGGGGCTGCTTCCGACGGTGGGAGAGAACAGACTGAGGCAAAGAGGCAAAGAAGGAAGGCAGGGAGACAGACCAGGGACAGACTGCACTTGCTCCCAGTGTGGAAGGGATTGTCACTCCCGAATCAGCCTTTTCAGCCACACTAGACGCTGTGCCGGAACCACCACTCAGAGCATGATACCAGAGTCTTCCGAGACTGAAGGCTGCCAACTAAGAAGAGTGGTGGTAACTTGGAAGAAAGGCATTTTTCATGTAGAGTGCTTCTTCTTCATCATTTTCTTCATCATCACCATCCAATACTATATCAGCTCCACTTGGGAGGAGCAGTAATGTGAAACCCACTACTGCTGTGGTTCCCAAACTGTGGGTCAGGACCCACTTGTGGGTCACCAAAGGTTGATGGGAAGATCAGATGACCCTGAGGCTACTGAGAATTCAGATACTGTAGCTGCTAATGACACTGCAAAGAGCTCCGCCTCTGCAGTCTGCAAGTACCTGTAGACAGAGCCTCGGGAAGAGCCCAGGCCATGCAAGGCCTACTCAGAAGCAAGTCAATGGGGCTTACTCCCAGGTAAGTGTGAAGGTATTACCCACATTCACAAGGGAGCAAGCCCCATTGACTCTCATGGGACTTGCTTCTGAGTAGATACTGCATAGGCCGGGCTCTAAAACTCACGTCCAAACATCACGTGATCCACGCAAGCGGGAGTCTAGCCTTGCACAGTCTATGCCTGGGCTGCCCGCCGCGCACGCGCACCCTGCATGTACTCCAGAGACCCACTGCGCATGCGTACGGCGACGACGGAACTCTAGTTGCGTGGGCACGGGGAGGCAGGGTGAGGGGGAGCGGCGGGAGGACGGACGATTTCTGGTTTCTGGAGGGACCCGCTTCCGGTCTCGTCTCTTCTGGGCTGTCTTCCGCCGCCGCCATGGAGACCATCCTGGAGCAGCAGCGTCGCTACCACGAGGAGCGCGAGCGTCTGATGGACGTCATGGTGAAGGAGATGCTCACTCGCAAGTCCACGGTGAGGGGGGTCGGGTGCCCCCCTTGTGGCCCCCCTCTGCGGGCCTCCCCCGAGGCCTCCCTCCTCTGTGGGTTCTCCCCCCTTCTGTGGATCCTCCCCCCTCTGTGGGGCCCCCCCCGAGGCCTCCCCCCTCTGTGGGCCCCCTGCGCTGTTGTCCCCAAGAAGCTGGGGTGCTCCTCCTTGGGTCCCCCCAAGGGATCCTGACCAGCTTCTGTGCCCCCCACTTCTCCTCGAAACCCACCAGGGCTACGAGGCATTGGGTCGGGGGGGGGCAGAGTATCTTTGGGGCCTTTTCCTAAAGGGGGAGGGGAGGAGGTGAAACAGAGTGGGGGGAGAGTGGTGACAAGGGTGGGCAGAGCAGGGGTGGGGAGGGGGCAGAGCAGGGCAGGGTGGGTGTTGACCAGGGTGGGCAGGGGGCAAAACAGCAGGGGGAGGGTGACAACAGCAGGAAGAGTCTTTGGAGCTCAGGTCTACCGGGCTTCCCATTGCAGAGCCCAGGTCTACCTGCCTGCAGTGTCTATACAATTAGATACAGAGGTTCCTACAGAGGTTCCTACAGAGGTTCCACTAGTGAAACTAGTGGGTCACAACCTGATTTTTAGTGGGTCCTGTACCAGCGTAGCAGAGCATCCAATGAAAAGGTGGGTGATGGCAAGATCAGATAACTCATTTCCTCAAGCCCTGAGGCTATACAAAAATCAGATATCTCTTTACGGTTTCCGTACAGAGTCTTCACCTACTAAATGTTTATGCCTAATAAAGGTTGACTTGACTTGAAAAATCAGATACTGTAGCTGCTGACTGCCCTGCAAAGAGCTCTGCTCCTGCAGTTTGCAAGCATGTGTAAATATAGAGAGATACAGTGTGAGGGTCTTTTTTCTGGTTATCATTACTTATAAAGAAATAAATAAAATATTGTTGTGAACCCAAGAGAATTTTAAAAAGTGGGTCCCAGTGTTAAAATGTTTGGGAAACACTGAGATTGATATGGAAAACTGGACACACTCCTAAATCTCTCTAAAGTCTTTCAAATACAGCAGATCACTGCAGAAAATTAGTATCGTTGTATTTAGACTCAGACTAGGATAGAAAGTGTCCTGTTTGCACCGAAACAGGACTTCTGCAGCAGCTGTAGTTGTCCTGCAACTGTGTCCCTGACTCCTATACATTCCTTCCTGGCACAAGCCAAAGAGCTACTGCAGCAGGCCAGTTTCCTCCCAGATCTGACACTGTGTTAAGGAGTGCCATGTATGCAGTAGCTTGCAGCAGCAGCTGCCACTGCATACCCAGGCATCCCACAGAGTTAGAGAGTTTGGGTGACATTAGAAAATGTAAGATCCCAGGAAATTTCTGAGTTCCCTCCTTTGGCTCCTGGGCTCCCTTTTTGAGCCTGGGCTCTGGTAAAGATTACCCCCTTTACCCCCCTCTCATGGGTCCTGACTAGGGCTGCCATCCTGTGCACATTTTTCTGGGAGTCAACCCCACTGAACACAATGGGATTTATTTCTGAGTAGCAGTGCGTAGGCTTGTGCCCTGGCCCATCTTCTTAAGAACATAAGACAAGCCCCACTGAGTCAGGCCAAGGGACCATCTAGTTTGGCATCCTGTGTCTCATAGTGGCCCACCACTATGTCTCTGGGAGCACACAAGGCAAGAGACCTGCATCCTGTGGCCACTCCATTGCACCTGACATTCTGAGGTAGTCTACTTCTAAAACCAGGAAGTTGCACGTACCCATCACAGCTTGTAACCTGTGATGGAATTTTCTTCCAGAAATCTCTTCAGTCCCCTTTTAAAGGTAGCTAGGCCAGATGCCATCACCACATCCTGTGGCATGAAATTCCACAGACTAATTCTTTCTCATCTTCATCCCCTTTCCACCAGCTGCGGGACCAGATCAACTCGGACCACCGCACACGAGCCATGCAAGATGTGAGTATCTCACCCTTCTGATGGTAGTGGGGAACTGTGACCTTCCCAGTCTGGGGGGACTGAATGCTGCTTGCCCAGTGTTCCTGCCTTCCATGCTGGCTCAGGTTCCTGAGGCTTTTTCTTTGCCTTTTCAGAGGTACATGGAAGTGAGCGGCAATTTGCGGGACTTGTACGATGACAAAGACGGGTGAGTGCTTTTGACCACCTTCCTCCTCTGCTGGTCTTCTGACACTCCAAAAGTGCTGCAGTGGGAGTGCTCCAGTTGACTTTGGGTCAGTGTGAGAGATTGGTGAACCACAAAGACCTGAGTGTGGACTGTTGATGTCCTCAGCATGCTTTGTGCTGGTTTGGGGGGAGTGTGGGAGGTGATGGAAGCTGAGCCCGTTGGCTGGGCTGCCTCTGTTTCTTCTCCTCCTGCAAGCCTGTTCTGCTCAACCAATTTGATTTAGCTTGCTCTTTTCGGAGTTCTCAGGTTGCGAAAGGAGGAACTCAGCGCCATATCGGGACCCAATGAATTTGCTGAATTCTACAATCGCCTAAAGCAGATTAAAGAGTTCCATCGGAAGCATCCAAATGAGGTGAGGCCAGCTGGAAAGTAACTCTCAAGCAGGAGCAGTGTGACCAGTTCCTCTCCCCCCTCCCCTGGTACATATCTCTATGTGAACCAACCCTCTGGGTTTTCCTGTGCCTGCTCCCAATAGAGTATAGGTGGCTGTCTGTGATGTGGTCCATGGAGGTGGTGCCCACCCACTGTCTGATTTCCTTGTGTCTGTGTTGCCTTCCCCTTTTTCTCCATCCTTTGTATTTTCTGCCATACTACAGCCTGCCTTCCCTCTTCTTGTCCTGGCTGGCTTCTTGTCCTCCCGGGTCTTTCTCATTGTGTACTTCCTTCAAAAAAAACTTTCCTGAGCTTTATAGCTCAAAGTTTTGATACTTTTCCACTCTTACTCCCATTCTTCATCTGGAAGTGACAGGTCACTTTGTCTTCTTTTTTGTCTAATTAACGTAGATTACAATATACTTGGGACTAGGTGATACAATTTTTAATGATATGCACTTCTCAGGCTAATTCTAAATACCAGAGGGCATGTCTTTGCTTCCCTACAGATCTGCGTGCCAATGTCAGTGGAGTTTGAGGAGCTCCTGAAGGCCCGAGAGAACCCCAGTGAAGAGGCCCAGAGTAAGTGTAGAGCTTGTTTGGAGTGCCTCTGTGCTTGCTGTCCTGTCCTGAGGCTAGTCCTCCATTGTCTCGGGATGCATGAATGACTAGAGTGGTCATTTGTTGGGTCCCGTTTTTTTTTCTTGCTATCTCTCCTTTCTTGCTGTGACAGTTCTAAGCTATCTCTCGTTGTCTTCTTCCTACAGATCTGGTGGAATTTACTGATGAAGAAGGATACGGCCGTTACTTGGATCTACATGACTGTTACCTCAAGTACATTAATCTCAAATCCTCAGAGGTGAGAGATTCCCATACTGTTGCCTGGGCTTGGGTGGACATTTCTTGGCCTCTCTCTTGCCCTCTGTGTATGCTCCCATCTGCCTGCCTTCTGGGCCTTCTCAAAGTGGGAACTATCCAGAGAACTGCTGGCAACAGATCACGAAGCTCTGCATTAATCAGCATGCTGATTAATGCTCTTTCTTCTGTCTTCTGCAGAAACTGGACTACATCACATATCTGTCCACTTTTGATCAACTCTTTGATATTCCCAAGGAAAGGAAAAATGCTGAGTACCGAAGGTAAGTACTTGCAAAACTCTTGATGAGATGGGGAGAGACAAGAGACACTGAGGCTGCCTTTTGCCTTGTGTGCACAGTCTCTAATCTTGTATTTCTCATCTGGCCTGAGTTTTTTTGTTGTATTCTCAGGTTGTTGAGGCCATGTTAGTGAAGTGGTCTTGTGCCGACAATGTTTCACTGTGGGCAGAATTTCCCCCCCCCCCCAATAAGGGGCTTAGTAAGAAGTAGAAGCAACACTGTTGCCACAGAGCACACCATCTCTCCGTTTGCTGGATGTAGAGAAATCCAAGGTCTCCTATATCTGGTGGAGCTGGAGAAATCCATTCTGTGTTCAGGATTGGGTGGGAGAGGGA
The DNA here is from genome assembly GCF_035046505.1 of Tiliqua scincoides. NCBI lineage: Eukaryota > Metazoa > Chordata > Lepidosauria > Squamata > Scincidae > Tiliqua > Tiliqua scincoides. The sequence goes on along the minus strand of NC_089830.1, from coordinate 8,909,755 downwards.
GCCTTGCTTTGAGCACAGGAATTGTACCTCTCCCTGCATCCTCTTCTCGTTACTGTTCTAGGTACTTGGAGATGCTCCTGGAATATCTGCAGGATTACACAGACCGGGTGAAGCCTCTGTTGGACCAGAATGAGCTGTTTGGCAAAATCCAGGGAGAATTTGAGAAGAAGTGGGAGAATGGCACATTTCCTGGTTGGCCAGTAAGCAGTGTTTCTTGGGCAGGGGAGAAGATTGTGGTAGGGTAATGGCCTCCTGGAGCAGATGAGGCAACCTTTCCCATAGGCATCACTGGAGCCTCTTGCTTCTGCTAAGGAAGCTCCAGAATGCTTAAAAGATGCCTTCAATCACTAAGCCTCTTTATCTTCTCTTGGCAGAAAGAGACAAGCAGCGCCCTCACCCATGCTGGAGCCCACCTGGACCTCTCTGCCTTCTCTTCTTGGGAGGTTTGTTTGCTTAATGTCCCTCATTTGTTTTGGCTGACAAGGTAGCGGGACAACCCCTGCTGTCTCCTGGAATCTGGGTTTTGTCCAGGAACTTACTCTCTGTTGCACTGGAGGGGGAAGTCTTTGGTTAGAATCTATAGTCACATCAAGGTTTGATTATTATAATAACATGCCCTTTGTGGGGCTGCCCTTGAAAAATATTCACCAACTTTGGCTAGTGTAGAATATATTGTTGCAAAGTTGTTAACTGATTTAGATTCAGGAACCTTTATTGGCATAAATAAAACATAAATAAAATAAGACAATACATTTAAATCACACCTAAAACAGCCCGTAAACTCAACCAATACTCTGCCCTTACTAACTCACACCACGCCTCCTCAAAATTGCATACAGAAATTTTGCAACCTGGCGTGTACATGCCTCATTCTTTCTAATAGCAACTGATGAAGCACAAAGTCCCCCGACCCACGTATGGAAGACAAAATTGGCCTGAGAAACTGCAAATGCAGATCGTCAAACCATTTGCAAGTTAAAACCATATGTGAAAGAGATTCAGTGTCATGGGAGTTGCAGCTACACACCCTTGCTTGCACACTCAGGCCATTGTATCTCCCTGATGTAAAATTAGATGGTATAACATTGCAACGCACCAGGGAGAAGGCTCTCCGTTCTTGTGAATTAAATAGGAAATGTAAGTATGCGGGCTGTTTATCCAGGATTGGGAAAAGCGAAAACCTGAGGGGAGAACAGGTCGTGGTTGCAGCTGCAAACAGCTTTTGACGCTCTACATCCTCACCGGGTTTTCAGAGTTTTAAATGCCAACTCTGGTGAGAGGGCTCCTAACAGATCTGCTGAGAGACCTATGACTTGAACTTTATTTAGGAACAATAACAGACCCAGCGAGAATGTTGGATCTGTTAACAGGTTTCTGAGCAGAATATCTTGCTCAGACGCGTAACAAACACTTAACCAAAATTTGCAGAAACTCACTCAGGCCATGGTTTCTAACTTGTGTTGGCCCACTTCCAAACATAATACTGCGTATGGGACACAGTGTGGTAGAGCAAATATTTTATATAGGAACCATGATTGGATTCTCTCAATGCTGGCACCAAATGCAGACATCCAAATAGGTATTCCATACAAAATTTGGGCCTTAACTTTAGTATTGAAAATTTGCAGGGCAGAAGGGATATAAGAATTGCCCTATGCATAGAAAAAACATACAATGGCCTGCGTAGACAGTTTTGCAACCTGGATCCTCGCCTCCCGGTGCGGACTCCAAGAGAGTCTGTAATGATACAGAATGCCCAAATACTTGAATTCCTTGATCTGCCTGATTGTTTAGCCATTAAAAGTCCAAAGCTGTGGTTTCCATGATCTGCCAAATAGCAAGATTTTGGACTTTTCACAGTTCAGAGAGCTTGCTCTGTTCAAAATATGCCAAACCACCGCAGACACTCGCCTATAAGATAAGACCTCACGGATAAGCAGAGGGCAGGTTTTGAGGCACAAATCATAGAATTTTCTATGACCCTTGGATAAGTTGGGGTCATAAACTTGGGGGGGGGGGTCTGATTATAGTTTTGTCTGATTTTACCCTAGGCCAGATCCTGAAAAATAACCTATCAGTAATTGTTACCTAAGAACTGACAGTCTCTAATTTATTAAAAATATAGTAAAAGATCATAAGGTTCATTTTTATTCATAAACTTTTAAATTCTGGTCTTCACCTTTTTTTTGTAAACACTATCAATAATAACAACAACAATAATAATAATAACAGGTATTTATATACTGCCTTTCTTGGTCTTTATTCAAGACTTTATTCAAGGCGGTTTACATAGGCAGGCTTTATCTAAATCCCTATTTTAAATAGGGATTTTTACAATTTCAAAGAAGGTTCTTTCTTTCAAGAACTACTACATTCAAGGTGTTTCAATCCGATCTGGCTTCACATTCTGGCCTCCATCCTCCCACGCTCAGAGCAGATGGAATTGCTCGGCTTCAGCTTGTCAGCTGCTCCAAGGTCGCATGGCCTCGAACTGGCGGCCTTGTGGATGTTATCTTCAGGCAGACGGAGGCTCTACCCTCTAGACCAGACCTCCTGCCCTCCTTTGACCTCCTATCAAAGAGTAACTGCATTGTAAACAACATGCTAATAGAACAGTGGTTCCCAACCTAGGGTTCATGTACCCCCAGGGGCACTAAACAGGACCTTTAGGAGTACTTGAAAGAGAATGGAATAATGGCAATAATCCAGAATGGCTTGCAGGGCCAGCAAGGCAGGAAGGGAGGTAGCTAGTTGACTGTGAAAGCTCCACTAATAGCTAATTTTTGGTGATCAATTCATGTATGAACCAGTGATTGAAGACCAGCATAGGAAAAAAATTAAAACATAAAGTGATCTATCACTCAGAATTTCTCAGGACATTTCTGGTGCAAAACAATGCAAAGGCAGAGTCTCCTGCTCTTAAGCCAGAAGCTCTACATATAACATACAGCTTAGAACACAACTGGGAGCATGCAATTCAATTCACAGCAGAGATAAGCAACAGCAAATGGCTGTGACCAAGTGCAGCTGCACAAAGCTGAAACCCTATTTACGCAGAAGCAGACCCATTGCTTTCTCTGGGTGTTATTCCTAAGTAATGGTACTCTGAATTGTAGTTTGTGAGACATTTGATGGGAGTGTTTCCACTTTCAGGGAAGGTGCATCCTGCAGCTGCAACAAGCCCACCCTCACCTGGTCTGAGGGTTGTTTCTTCCTCTTGATTTACAGCAGGATCAAGGCTGTAGGGGGTTTCACTCTTAAAGAAGTGGGGTGATTCTGGGGAGCCAGTTAAACTCTGCTCTCTGTGTTGGGGGGATGTGCAAATGGAAACTGCTGCTCTAATCAGTTTCCTGGTCAGTTTCCCTGATTGCATGGCTTTTAAATAAGGAGCAGAGAAAGAGGAACAGTGGGGAAGGGAGAAGAGAAGGGGGGCACAGCGGTCAAGGAGAAGGGGGAGAAAACAGTACAACAGAGTGAAGGCTGGTGGAGGGAAGAGAGGGGCTGGGGCTGAAGGGCAGAGAGAAGCAGGCAGTGCAGGAGTGGGGGCAGGCGGGAGGCAGGGAGGCTGTGTGGGGGGCTCCCCTCCTCCCTCTCGCTTGGAAGAAGCAGATGCAGAGCTGTAGACTCTGCATGAAGAAGCAAACTTCTTCAAGCTATGATCTTTTCCTGGGAGTAAGCCCCATTGACAATAATGGAACTTACTTCTGAGTAGGCATGCACTGGCTTGGGCTCTAAAGCTGCCATCCTATGCGCACTTTTCTGGGAGTAAGCCCCATTGATGACACGCGTGGGAAGCGCTTCAGGCTCCTGCTCCCCTTTCCTGTCCTTTCGAAGACTAGCAGGGGTGGAGAAAGAGAAAGTCAGAGCCAAGGAGACCAGGCTCAGGGAGCCTGAGCGGGCGGGACTGCAATACCCAGGAGTAGCAAGGAGGAGGGAGCGGCAGGCGAGCCAAGCAGCTCCGTCAGGCTTCTTGCTCCAGGTGGGAAGCACACGGTGGGGGAGTGGGTGGTGCATCACCCTCCCCAGCAGCACCACTGCTGCTCCTCAGTGTGCCTGAAACAGCCCTGACCGCTAGTGGCCCCACAGATAAGGCGGATTCAGGAACGATCTGCTGGGACAAATTTATCGCCCTATAGGCGAGTATCTGATTGTGCCAGGCGCCATAAGCCAATTCTGGTTCGAGAAAGCAGGACCATATCATCTGCATAAAGCAGCACGGGAACTTTTACAGAGCCAAGTTTAGGACAGTGGGCATCAACTTTGTGCAAGTGAGTGGCAAAATCATTAACAAATAAATTAAACAGGGTGGGGCCAAGCACGCAACCCTGTTTTTTACTCCCTTATGCAGGGAAACCTCCCCAGACAAATCGCCTCGTGAGGACAATTTGATATGACCAGAGGTGCCAGAGTGGAGTCTCTGTATCAACAAAATCCATCTTCTATCAAGACCCATTTTAGTCAACTTGCCCCACAAAATCCACCGAATCGAATGCACCCTTGAGATCCAAAAAAAAGCAGCATATAGATGTGAATTTCGCTGCGAAGCATACTTTGTTGCAAGATGCGACAGGATCCAACAATTATTCATGGTTGACTTCCCAGCTCGAAACCCAGCTTGCTCAGGGCCTATAACATTGTTCTCTGATAACCAACCTAAAACTTGTCAAGCAAATGTTTGGAGTACATTTTGGCTACCACTACCAAAGGCTTATTGGTCGGAAGTTTTCAGGGAATCTTTTGTTGCCTTTTTTGTGCAGCAGAACCAAGATGGATTTTGTCCAGGAGGCAGGCATAATTCCTGACCTGTCCACCTGAGTGAACAGATCGGCTAGAATAGGGGCCCACCAATCCGGATCTAACTTACAGGTCAGACGGTAGACTGTCTGGTCCGGCAGCCTTTCCTACACTGAGCTCACTAATAAGCTTTTTAATATCTGAAGCTGTTACTGGAGGCCATTCCTGAGTATCCCCTAGGGAGGCATAATCAGTGGTTGGTTCTTGATAATTCTCATAAAAAAAGATTGATTTAAAATAGGACTCCCACAAAGACACAGAGATCTGTGAGGGTCCCATGGGCAGTTTACAAAAAAAAAACCTGAGATCACCCTCCAGAACTGCTTGGAATTTTTTTTTTGAGAGAGAGAATTGCGTTAACTGGAGCCATTTTTGTGGAGTATGTGACTCCACTTCTACAACTGTTCTGGCTGCTGTTTGTTTCTGGATGCAAGTTACACTTTTAAACTTTACAGTTTTAAATTACATTTACAGAATTAAATGACCTGGACCAAGTTCCACTTCCACCCAAACAGTGCTATCCATTTTTCTACTGTCAAATGAGGAAGCTCTTTTTAGGATTCAGCTTTTAAGGCTGATTGAAGTTTAGACTGGCAGGAATAAAGGAATAAGGTTTTTCAGCAGTTGTGCCCAGACTATGGAATTCCTTGCCCAGGAAGGAGTATCTTGCTCCCTTGGTATTTTGCTACTTATTAAAGACTCTTTTTCACTGGTTGAATATGGATTGCTTTATTTCCTTCAGTTGCTCTCTTGGTTCCCTGTTTTTACTGTAACTGTTTTGTAAGCTGCATTGAGCTCTTAGTAGAACCACAAGTTTGGAATAAACCAACGTTGAGTATTTGTTGATTTTTCCACTTGCACAGGAATTGGCCTCTCTTGGACTTGACAGGCTAAAATCTGCTCTGCTGGCGTTGGGGCTGAAATGTGGTGGGTAAGTGAGGGGTTTAATTTTTGTTTGGGGCTGGCTTCAGGATTGCTGCTGGAATGGATGTGTGAACTGGGCTCTGGAAGGCCTGCATGAATCTTGGCAGAACTTGGCAGCTTTGGCACACTTTCCATCTGGAAATGGAAGATTTTCACAGGTTTCTTCCCTCTTCCCCCCCCCTTTCTCCTTTCCTCCCCAGGACACTCGAGGAGCGAGCTCAGAGGCTGTTCAGCACCAAGGGCAAGTCCCTAGAAGCCTTAGATTCCTCCCTTTTTGCCAAGAACCCAAAGACGAAGGGGAGCAAGCGGTAAGTCACCTGTGTGGCGTGTTGCAGGGGGCAGCAGGGTGGGTTCAGCATGACCGGCACAGGTCTGCTAACCCACTTGACAGTTTTTGTAGCTCTCCCTTTTGCCTCTCTGCTGGCTGCCTTAGAAAGGCATGAAGAGTGCAGTTGCCTGCTTGTTCACAGAGCTGTTTTGCTTTGACAGGGACACAGAGAGGAACAAGGACTTGGCTTTCTTGGAGGCTCAGATCTATGAGTATGTGGAGATACTTGGGGTAAGTACCCCATGTCCCTTTCCCAGTTGTGGCCCCATGGCTGGGTTGAGTGAACCGCGTTCACAGCTTCTGCTTCCTCCCATAGGAGCAGCGGCAGTTGACGCATGAGAATGTGCAGCGCAAGCAGGCACGAACTGGTGAGGAGCGCGAGGAGGAAGAGGAAGAACAGATCAGTGAAAGCGAGAGTGAAGATGAGGAGAATGAAATAATCTACAATCCCAAGAACTTGCCCTTGGGCTGGGATGGCAAGGTGAGCTCTACAAAAGTAGAAGGAGCCTCCTCCTGGATCACGTCAGACTGGGCTTGTGCTCTCAGTCCTGCAAGCTTAACACTCTCTCTTGCCTTCCAGCCCATCCCCTACTGGCTCTACAAGCTCCATGGTCTGAACATCAATTACAACTGTGAGATCTGTGGGAACTACACGTACCGTGGGCCCAAAGCTTTCCAGAGACACTTTGCGGTAGGGGGGGGGGGGTGTTACGTGATGGTTTGGGTTGGGACAGTACAAGATGCCAAAGGTGGGAAGATTTCAGAGAACTGGTCTTGCAGAACGAGTTGTCAGCTTCAACTGGGGCTTCTGGATGGCAGGTGCATCTGTCTGTAACTGTTGATTTACTGAGGGATTTTTTATCCTGGCGAGGGTAGCCGAGATCTGTGAAAATCATAGTCAAATCTTAACTTCCATGTTCTCTCCACAGTTAATCTGTTCAGAGAGAAAGAGGTGGGGGGGGGGTTCCACTGGCTAAGGCAAGAGTCAAACGTAAGGCCTATGGACTGGATGCGACCCACAGAAGCTCTTTATCTGTCTCTCAGGCTTGCTCAGCACCACCATCAGATGTTCTTAGCTGCTAAACTATGTTGAGGTGTCACTGCCGAAAGGCAGCCCACCTGATAATTGGGCTCTCCTGTATTTTGAAAATACAATTTTCTCCTCTGTCATTTGCAGCTAATGAGTTTCTGAAAAAGTGCTTATTTCTGGTCATTACCTGCTTTATGACACCACTTCCAGCCCTCAGCAGGTTTATTGAATGCTATTCGGCCCACTGTATGAAACAATTTTGACCCTTCTGGGCTAAGGACATTCCAGGGGTTGCTCTTGGCTTTGTATTCTAAACCCAGTTGCTGCGATGGTCTGTACGAAGGGCAGGGGAAGAGACCAGCCTCTCCTTGCTCTTGCTAGTTGTTCTGAATCATTATAGCTACTTGAGGGAAGTCATGGTGCATCTAACTATCTCCTTGATCTCCACATCTGCTTGTAGGAATGGCGCCATGCCCATGGGATGCGCTGCCTGGGCATTCCCAACACAGCTCACTTCGCAAATGTCACACAGATTGAAGATGCAGTCTCGTGTAAGTGGCAACAAATAATCTCTCTGACACTGGCTGTTTTGGGATCATGGCCAGCACACGCTTGCACTGTCGCATTTGCATTTGCTTGGAACTAATGCAGGGGTTGGGTTCCCCCTCTAGACTGGTTAAAGGCTCTGTGACAACCTCCTTGGGCTTTTGGAGGTAGAGAAGGAGAGAATGGCAAGATGGGCTGCAAGAGCTTGAGGAAAGAAAGACAGAGACTTTGTCAATGGCAATGCTTTTACAGGAAACCAAAAACTCCGTTTGGTGATGAAGGCAAAGCCCTCTTGCTGTGGTACTAGCAGAGGAGTTTGGAAATGGGCCAGGCTGGGGATCCTCTGACCTTGTATTGCTCTTTGTGTTACAGTGTGGGCAAAGCTGAAGCAGCAGAAGGCTTCGGAGCGGTGGCAGCCAGACACAGAAGTAAGCAGGGGGATTGGCTATTATGGAAAGTGCTTATTTAGACCTCAGCCATGGAGGAATTAGTGACGTATCCCAGAAGAGATTCCCAATCTGTGAGGTGCAGCTCTCCAGAGGCGGCATGGGATGCCTGCTGCCTGGCAGTGAGAACTTGACCCTACAAACAGTGGTAGGAGACTCACAGCCCAATCCTATGCATGTCTCATTAAAGTCAATGGGGCTTACTCCCAAAAAAGTGTGGATAGGACTGGGCTGTCAGTGATCAGAGCTCCAGCATGCAGTTTTTGTGCACTTGAAAAAGCCCACCCACCCTGAGGTTCTTACCGCTAGTTGTAGCATCGCGTCTGGCCTCTCAACCCAGAAATAATTGGTGATTACAGTTCTGGAGGCCTCTGCAGCATGAGGGGGGCATCACAAGTGGGCGGGTCTGGGAAGCACTGTTTTATGCCTATATGCATGTGTGCCAGGCCCTGCCCCCCAAAACTAACCTAAATCATCCAGTACAGTATTGAAAAAGAATATATACAGATATTTAGATAAACACTGAAACTTCTGCATAAGAAGAGCCCTGCTGAGTCACACCCATCAAGTCCAGCTTCCTGTAGTGGCCAAGCAGATGCCTCTAGGAAGCCCACGAGTAGGAGATGAGGCATCCCCTTTTTCTCTGTTGCTGCCCTACAGCTAGTATGGAAAGGCAGGCTGCTTCTGAACCTGGAGGTAGCATAGAGTCCCTGTGGCTACAGACAGATTTGTCTTCCACAGCTATGTCTAATTCTTTTTTAAAACTAACTAAGCTAGTGGTCCACTACCTTACGCAGTAGAAAATTTCACCCATCCTGGGTGGTGGAAGTACTTTTTTTGATACGCCTAAATCTCCTGCCAATTGGTTTTATTGAATAGTTCCTGATCTAGTGTTATGCAACTTCTGTGTGTATGATTTCATACACTTTTTTCTTATTCCAAAACTGAACCATAACCCTGATTAAGCTTCCAAAATTTACAGAGGAAGTTTTCAGTTCTGTTTCTAAAGATTTTATATGCCATTAAGTTTAAGCAGGTATGTCATGTTTCTTGAATCATTTGTTCGCCTAAGGGGCCTCCAGCTGTTATCAAGAGAACCAGGAGACTGGCAATAGGGAGCCTTTTTGCTACCCCCAGGCTGCTCTGCTTGGTTGGAGTTGATGGGGCACAGGGAGCCTATCTGGACCTTCTCTTGGCATTCTGTTATTGCTTTGTTGTCATTCTCTCTCTCCCCCCCCCCCCCCACTGGAACTCAGCCAACTTCTCCCTCTTCTCTCCAGGAGGAATATGAGGACTCCAGTGGGAACGTGGTCAACAAAAAGACCTATGAAGACTTGAAACGTCAAGGCCTTCTGTGATTGGAGGAGATACTGGCAGCAGGACGCGCCCTCTCCCTCTTTCCAGCCCCCTTTCTTATGTGCCTGCATTTTCCTCTTTCCAGTGTGCAGGCACTTCAAGGACACTTGCAATGAGCTTTCTTTGTATGGATCTGAAAACATTAAAATAAATCTTGTCTTTAGAGATGGAAGGGATGGGATTCTGGTGTGTTTTGTATCCCTTTTTAATGGAGCAGTTCAGAATTCCAGCATGGAAAAATTCTATCCTTGATCACTAGGAGCTGATATTTATACCAGTCACCTCTTTTCCTCTAGAGCTATCCTAGGTTGGAGGAGGATAACAGGTGTCAACTGTGAGAGAGCCAATTGGAAGTTCCTTTTTTTTAAAACTTTGTTCTGGAGCTGCACTAGAAGAGTTGGAGATACAGAAAGTTTGTGTTCTTAAGGACAAAAGCACTTGGTTTCAGAGGCTGCATTCTGTTTGCCAATAAACCTGTCTCGTGGTTGTGCCATGGCAGTGGGGGGCGGCGTTCATGTTTCTGAGTGTCCCTTCATACAAAACACACATATGAGGAAGAGAAGTTTAGCCTCAATATGTGGAACATTCAATTCTCTGGTCTGTTATTTGGAGCCTGAAACAGGCACAGATTCACTACCTTATTGAAAACTAGACCAGAGTCAGACCTGCCACAAAGAAACAGGAAAGGGTTAGAGCAGGGGGTCTCTAAACTTTTTGGCTGAAGGGCCACTTCAAATATCTGGCACAGTGCCAAGGGCCGGGGGGGGGAATTAAATATAAAATTTAAATAAATACATTAGTGATGGAACTTAGATGAGTGAATAAGTGGATGGGCTCAAATAATGATTTCTCCAAGCAGCAACACAGCCCAAGAAATAAAGCACACACTTAAATGGACTCCCATTCCCCACCCTACAAGTACAACTGGTTGTTTGGTCACCTGGGCCAGAGGCTCTCAGGAGATCAGAGGCTGGCCATGGGCCAGATAGAGGCTCTCTGCAGGCCGCATCTGGTCCCTGGGCCGGGGTTTGGAGACCCCTGGGTTATAGGACCAAGGTTGTGGAGTCCCTTTATGTCTACAGGTATAGTTCCCCCTGTCCCTCCCTGCCTTTGCTCATTCCCCTTTTTGCTATCCTGAAGTTCTGTGCAGTAAGCCCCAGTTCTCACGTGAGGAAGCGGAGCACTACAAGAGTTCTGTAATGTACTGGGAGGATTTTGAGGACTGCAGGAGCCTGTGACCTTGGCAGAGGAATGTTGGACGTCACCCTTGATTGAAAGCTTCTTTTGGAGCGGGAAAGTGTCCCCATTGGCAAGCTGACTTGCCCTGACTACAGGGCCCATCTTTGTATGTATGATTATCATGTTGTGTGATCATTATGTTGCTGTTTCCATCTAGTGGGGCCTTAATGCCCACATGTCTTCTCTGCAGAATAGAAAACTAGTATTGGCATAGGAATAGCAAGCATATGGGAAGTCTGCTGGGTGGAAGATTCCCCTGTTTGGTGGAAAGGGGGGAGGGCAGCAGAAAAATATAAAATTAAATTCTGGCTTACAGAACAGAAAATCCTTTCGGTCCTACCACCTGCACAGATTTCATCTGCCGTTGCTGTGCTGCATTTCTCTCTGCGTCAGAAGCTTCCTGGCTGTCATTGCAGCTTGTTGTAGTTTCTGTGCTGCTACTCTGGGTCCCCACTGACCAGAAGTCCCTAGGAAGGAAAGGAGTGGATAATTAATCTAATTGGGGCGTGTTTGTTTCTGTAATTGCCCCAGGAAGCCAAAGCCCCAACCGCTATTTTACTGGAAGCAAGCTGGGCTATTTGAGCTTGGGAGGACAGAGAGAATCAGATCCTGCTAGATCAGGATGGGGCAGAGCTGTACAGCCTAAAGGACCTGTCTAAATGGCACATGAGACACTCAAATTGCAAAGAGGAGGTGGAAGCTATGAGCCACAAGTTCATTCCAGTTTGCCTGCAGAAAATTCTATGGCTTTGTGCTGTAGAGTCAGAGCATCTTATCCCGCAACCAGTGTCTCTATCCTTTTCAGTCTTTACTGAACTCCAGGTACTTCTCCAGGTACTGGCAAAAGTACCTTGGCTGGCAATAAGCTCTTTTTCTTATATACAAAAATCTTTTCTGATTTTTGTATATAAACTCACTGGAATGTATCTGGTTTCAAGCTACACACACAAGTCCTTCTACTGTTTATTCCCCTGCAAGACCTTTTGCTTGTTAACTCTGTGTTGAAGCCAGCAGCACAGGGTTTCTCAGTCGTCGCTTCCTTTCTTGAAATGAAGGTTTGAAGAGTTCTTGGGCTCTTGAGGGGCTGTGTTTTCACCTTTTTCTAAGATGGTTTATGTGCTTTGATGATGTTTCCAGCCAAGCTTTCAGAGGCAAGCAGGCTAAAAATCCCCATGAGGCCAGGCTTGATGGCTCAGTGCACCACCCCTCAAGCCTTGATGAGCACTGGTTGTGCCCTAGGTGAGGAGAACATCCAGGAGTTGAGTGTCTCCTTCCTCCACCCCTCCATGCTACCTGTTGGTTGGTGCCATCTCCGCCTAGGCGGGGAGGAGGACTTCCCAAGGGGCATCTCTCTGCCAGTATTGGAGGCAACCAGAAATTGGTCACAGGTGACTGGCAAGCAAGGTGAGTGGACGCAGCTGGTGGGTTGCTTTGGGGAACTGGCTAAGGAAATGGGGAGTGTGGGGAGGGAATTGACCTGTTTGGTACAGAAATGTTCTCAAACTAGGTTTTGGAAGAGAAATTCTTTGTGTGACTGATGTGCATGTTCCTTGTTCTTCATCCTCAATGGAAGGAAATGGTCCGGAAGAACTCGAGATAAGGGAGGTGTTGGAAGAATGTCTCTCTCTCTCTCTCTCTCTTAGTCTATGGATTGTAATGTGGTGGGAGATGCACTCCCCAGTTCTTTACCTGAAAACTATTGCCTCTTGATTAACATATATTTGAGGATTAGCCATGGAGAACTTTTAACATTTTGGTTCCTGAGCACAAGCTCCCCAGATCAGGGGTAATACTTGAGGATTAGGAGAGGGTAAAAACCAAGTAGAGTGACATGACATCAAGGCTTCAGTCTTGTTCCCCTTATCTTTTTCTCTACTCCTTGACATGCCAACTTTGGTAAGTTGAATGGGCACAATCTCTGCTCCATCATCGGGGCTTCTAAAGCTTTAAAAGTTGGGGTTAAGAGAGCTGGAGATGGATTCTGAACAACATAGTACCTTAGGGTGTTTGGTTGTTGATTGTCTGTTGGGCGTTGGTTGTCACTAGATTGCAGGATACGTACTTCATATCTGTCTCATTCTCTATTTCCCACTGAGGCTCAGCCAAACAGACAGTTGCTAAGCCAACAATGTCTCATTAGCCTGCCAGCAGCATTGGGCTTTGGGGCTTGTCAGTTTCCAGTCTCCATGGCAGCCACCAGTTGCTCAGGGATCTGCATGGGAACCTGAAACTGAGCCTGCAGCCCTCCCCAGAGCTCCTACATCTGGGCTCTCTCTGTCACTCTGTGTGTGTGTGTGTGTGTGTGTGTGTGTGTGTGTGCGCGCGCGTGCGCGCGCGCTGCATCCCTGAAAAATAGAACTATCCCAGTACACAGGCCAACCCACATTTTGCTTCCTTAAACATTACACCAATTCCTGGTTATATTTGGGGTGCCAATTCCAAAAATGGCATCCGTTTTGCCCTATCACATCTAGTTTTCGAGACACGGCATAGCCTCTTTAGTGAATGGTTCAAGCAGCGTTCTCATGAGGAAGCCTACACCATGGCTTCCTCATGAGGAAGCTACTTGAACCATTCACTGATGAGGTTATACTAGATCTCCAAAACTAGGTGTGATAGGGCAAAACAGATAACATTTTTGGAATCAGCACCCCAAATTCATTTCAAACCACCATAAAGTTTGGGGAAAACTTTTCTGACCTCAAAATAACCTTTTGTAGGTCTGTGTTATTAGAGACAGCTTAGCAGATGCATTGCTAACTTTATATGCAAATGAAATTAATAAAAATAACTCTGATAACATACACTGTTATCATACATTGTTTTATAGTACAACTAATTAACATTTATACAGTGCAGAGTTTGCAGAGCTGCAAATAACAAGAGACCTGCATCCTGGTGCCCTCCCTTGCATCTGACGTAGCCCATTTCTAAAATCAGGAGGTTGCACATACACACCATGGCTTGTAACCCAGAATGGATTTTTCCTCCAGAAACTTGTCTAATCCCCTTTTAAAGGCATCCAGGCCAGATGCCATCACCACATCCTGTGGCAAGGAGTTCCACAGACCAACCACACGCTGAGTAAAGAAATATTTTCTTTTGTCTGTTCTAACTCTCCCAACACTCAATTTTAGTGGATGTCCCCTGGTTCTGGTGTTATGTGAGAGTGTAAAGAGCTGTAAATGTTGTCCTTGTAACAACCCTGTAAGGTAAATAGTATTATCCCCGTGCTGCAGCCAGGATGGAATGGCTTGCCGAAGACCACTACTGAGCTCTTGGTAGAGGTGTGATGGGGGATGTCTGGTTCACAGCTCCAGTCTCTCAGCCATTATGCTACCCAAGCTCTAGATTAGGCATGCTTCTTCCTCATATGTGTGTGACAGAGAATGGATAATGAAGTTTGCCACTTGCATTATTTTTTTGTAAGTACTTGTATTTTTTTTAAATCTGCCCAATTAGTTGAGGCACCTTTTTAATTGACTTACAGTGCAATACAAACCTGCTCTGGAGCAGGCAGGCCAGCAGGCCTGCACTGCATCCAAGGCAGGATTGGGGCTGAAAGCAGCTCAGCCCTGGGTAAAGCCACTGCAGCCCCAATGGGGTTACTTGGACCTGCGCCACCTCCAAAGGTAGTGCAAATCTGAGCAGCCTGGGATTGCCCCAGGCCACCCGGGAATGGGGTTAGGATCCGGCATAACTGCCGGATCCTGGCCCCACCTCCCACTCCCTGCCCGCCTGTCTCCGGGATCACCCACTGCCCACCCTTCCCCCACCCCAAAACGCCTCCTCCACGGCCCCCCAACCCCTGCGTTGGCCGAGCTTGGCTGATGCAACCTACCTGCCTCCCAGGGTCCATGTCGGCATGGGGAGGCCGGCACATGTCCGTGCACCAGCCTAAACGCACTTAGGTCATCGCGAAAGTGCTTTATGGCACTTCCGCGACAGTATTGGGCCAGCGCAAGGGACATGTGCTAGCCCAAGGCCTGGTTTGGATCGGGTCCTTCAATTTTTAAAAAAATCTGATTTAATTGCTTAAACATTGCAGTCCTACTGAAAAACAATTGCGTTATTGGCCAAAAGTATCTCAAGAGATTTGAATCCTTGGATGGTCCAAGCAGTTCTGACCAGGTGGTGAGACACAAACTGGCCAAGTGTTTTGTGAACCGCTCAGTCGGCAAGAGAGCAGGTAACTCACAGGCAGCCAGTACAGGCAGCCAGTTGCATGTAAAACATTATAGCTGTAAAACGGCTTACAGAAGATGTTGAAAGACTTTTTTGTTTAGATGAGCATTTTAAATGCGGGATGAGTGGGCTGTTTACTTACCCCTTACTCTTATCTGCTGTTTTTATTAGCACTTTTATTAATAGTATTTTATTCCTCTGCCTATTAATGTGATGTGTTGTGCTATTGTGGATGGAATACAAGTTGATTGTTTAACCTATTTCCGCCCAGCCCACAGGTGTACGCATTTGATCCCTGTTGCGTATATGCAACGTTGGGCAGAAATGGCTTGATTGATTTTACTGAATGAATGTACTGGATGAATTTTAATGTTGCATTTTGGAATTTTTAAAATGTTTCCAATGTTGATTTATTTGTATTGCATTTGTGGTATTTTGATAACACAACTGTGTTGCATGTCCGAGTTCTGCCAGCTGCTTTGAGCACCTGTTGGAAAGGGGGAAAGCATTTTCTTAAACACTAATTAGGTCGATGAAAGTGTCGACCCAATGTGCGGTGGCAGTGAAGAAGGCCAATTCTATGCTTGGGATCATTAGGAAGGGTATTGAGAACAAAATGGCTAGTATTATAATGCCGTTGTACAAATCTATGGTAAGGCCACACCTGGAGTATTGTGTCCAGTTCTGGTCGCCGCATCTCAAAAAAGACATAGTGGAAATGGAAAAGGTGCAAAAGAGAGCGACTAAGCTGATTACGGGGCTGGGGCACCTTTCTTATGAGGAAAGGCTACGGCGTTTGGGCCTCTTCAACCTAGAAAAGAGACGCCTGAGGGGGGACATGATTGAGACATACAAAATTATGCAGGGGATGGACAGAGTGGATAGGGAGATGCTCTTTACACTCTCACAGAGCACCAGAACCAGGGGACATCCACTAAAATTGAGTGTTGGGCGGGTTAGGACAGACAAAAGGAAATATTTCTTTACTCAGCGTGTGGTCGGTCTGTGGAACTCCTTGCTGCAGGATGTGGTGCTGGCGTCTACCCTAGACGCCTTTAAAAGGGGATTGGACAGGTTTCTGGAGGAAAAATCCATTACGGGTTACAAGCCATGATGTGTATGCGCAACCTCCTGATTTTAGAAATGGGTTATGTCAGAATGCCAGATGCAAGGGAGGGCACCAGGATGAGGTCTCTTGTTATCTGGTGTGCTCCCTGGGGCATTTGGTGGGCCGCTGTGAGATACAGGAAGCTGGACTAGATGGGCCTATGGCCTGATCCAGTGGGGCTGTTCTTATGTTCTTATGTTCTTATGTTAATTAAAATGAGCTGCTAACACAGGATATATCATGATTTTCTGGACAGGAAAAGAGACTTCTCTTTGGACTTTGGCAACCTGCAAAATGGGGGGGGGGTGTGAGAATGCAACAACAATCAGTGTGAGTGTCCCAATTTGCATTATTTAGAGCAGTAATTGAAATCTTTTTCATCTCATGGCACACTGACAAGGCACTAAAATTGACAAGGCACATCATGCTGCTGGCAGGGGGCTTACATCCCCCAACGGCCCAACTATGACCTGCCCCAAACTCCTGTGACACACCTGCAGACTGTTTGTGGCACAGCAATGTGCTGCAGCACACTGGTTGTAAACCACTGATTTATGGAGGGCAACCTTCAAAAGGTCCATTGCAAATAGCATTGGTATTAGGGGGTGGCTAGGTGGGGCACTGGCTGAAGACCCCTGCAGCTCCAGTACCCAGTGGCAGGAGCAGCTGTGGGAATATGCAGGCCTGGGGCCTATAACAGCCCTGCACCGATAGGGATTGCAGAAGACAAAACGGAATCCCAACAAGGCTTCAGTCTCTTAGGGATGATGGCCAATGAAACAGATAAAGCAACCCATTTTTGACCCCCTTCCCCAAAGAGCTTGCAATAAAAGTCTGTGTTCTCCATCTACACCCAATCTTGAGTTTTGTTGTTTTCAGGGGAAGGAAGTCACAGCTGTGGGCAGCCACCAAAATTGCTTCTCTCTATCAGTGCACTTTAGGGCCTCACTTGGATGTTCCTTGGTCTTTGTTGACCAAAGAACATCATGTTTTGGGATCCAAGAAAGGCAAGCAAACTCTCTCAGATGCGTAACATGCCACAGGCATTGAGCGTTCACAGGCCAAAACTGGAAGGATCTCTTTTAGCCCCAAGCACACGGGGGTGATTTGGCATCATATGAAGAGTTAACTATTGGTGATGGAGTGGGGGCTGGTAAATGTGCACAAAGGGCAAAGGGGCTATGGGCAGTTGCCCTGCAGAATGGGTCAGCTGTTTCCTCTGGGAAAGCAGGCAAGTTAATGAGAATCCTGGCTGCCTGCTCCTGCCAGAGCCTCCCCCTGTGGAGACCAGGAGGAAAGTTTACTGTCTGGGCAGCTTTACCTCCAGGCCACAGATGTGTGGACTGAATCTGCCCTGGGGAGGTCGGATTGTCTGGCCACCTTCTCCAGGTTGGCTCCATTGATACCACCTGATGAGAAATGGTCCGACAGTGAGAGGTGACTCCTGATGCACTGCCAGTCGATGGCTGCTATTTCTCAAACCCTCTGCAACCTACAGCTGCCTCCCGCACACCAGCTCCCAGATCTCTATTCCTTGCCTCTGGGTGGGCAGCATGCAAGGTTACTGGGTATGTTGCCAGCAGAGAGATAGGACTGGGCCAAGTAGCCCAATGGCCAGTGACTGCTGCTTTTGTGTCTGACTGTCATCTGTGCTGCTGCCGTTACTCCCTCAGGGAGGGCACAGAGAAACTTGAAGAGTGCATACATGTTCCTTTCCTCTTCCCACATAGGGTCTTAGACAAGCACGTCACCTGGGTTAAAGATGGCAGGCCACAACTTCTGGATCTTTCCAGTCCAAAGTAAGAGCCTGAAACTTTCTACAGTTGTTGCCACCCTCCAAGAAGTTGAGATGAGTAGCAATTGGGCACAGTGGCATCACTAGGTTTTGTGATGCCACTAGGAGGCCAGCATGATGGACCTCCTCCCATGCAGTGGGCGGGTCAACTCCCTGGGTGGCGGGCATGGTGATGAAGCATTGCCCCACCCTTGCTGGTTTTTTGGCTAAATCTTTTGATAGAATAGAGATATTTCAACCCAGTTTGTTTCATTGCATTCTACATGAAATTACACATCAATTGTTATATGCTAGTATACCAAGATTTAAAAATTTTTGGTCAGTAGTGGTGGCCAAAGGGAAAGCATGGTTAAGACAGAAGAACGTGAATAGTCAGAGAAAGAAAAGCATCACTGGTTGAATTTCTGCCTGCCAAACATCTCTTAAATTACAAGAGCCCTGCTCAAAAGAAAAATGGTCTGCAACAGACTCCTTCAGCATCTGAATGTGACTCTTGGGGAGGATTTGACAGCCATCCACATTGGGTGGTAGACTAATGGCTTCCCAGGCAGACAGAGGAGCTATTTCTCCCTATCCCTCCAAACAAAGTCTATGTGTATCTCTTTAGGGTTTCTCCTGCTCTGGGTTGTTCTGCATTTCAGTACCTGGAATCTTTACACATCAGCAGGTGAGGTGGATGATGCATGCTGGGAAGGGAATTAGAAGGGCCAGGTGCATGCAGACAAGTGACAGGCCCACCATCCTGCCTGTGGTCTCATAACAGACTGGAGAGGAGACTCCCCACTGTTCTTTCCCATATTCCCTTATCCTTCGCACAGTGTCAGTTCTAGAAAAGACTTCTGTTCCCTGAGGCCTGCCACTGGCCAGAGCTGATGCTGTCCTCATTGTAATATCAACTCATCTCTCCTTCCTCTTTCAGACCCTGGACCCATCTCTGAAGCCAACACCTCCATGCCTGTAAGGAAACTCCCCCACTGCTCAAAATGCAAACATGGGGGAAGGGCTGGTTCAGGCACTTCTTGGTTGCTTTGAATGAGAAGAGGAGGATAGGGGAATTCTGGATCTGGAACCTTTTGCTGAGAATGGAAGTCTGTAGATCAGGGCCAGCCTTAGGGCAATTTGGACAAATTGGGCCCTATGCCTGGATGGGCTCCACACTGGGGCAGTGCGTGGAGCACCCACAACCACAGTTGGCACCTCGCTCTGTAGCTGACGCTCCAGCATGGAATCTTCCATGCTGAGGTGTCGCAATGAGAGTGTGGTGAGTGGAGCATTGCCATGGATGCCCTCCTCACCCCCATGGTCTAATTGGCTTGAAATTGTCGTCGTCGTCCCTCAGAAGCAATGGTGGTTACACCACTGCTGCTCATCCTGGTTGGGGGGGGCACAAAAATGTTTTGCGTTGGGCCACCTAAGGCTGGGCATGCTGTAGACAGAATCACTCACTGTGCAGAGTGAAGGTGGGATGGGGAACAATCCCTCTGGAAGGGATGGTGGCTGACACATTGGGCTTTTACAAGTGTCAGGTGTGCTGGCAATTCTCTGGGTGGGCTATCTGGAAGTACCAGACCACACCATCAGGTGAACGGTTTAAATTCCTTCTGTCTCTACAGCTCACCTGCCAGGCCTTCCGGTGTTTGGGAGAGAGATGCTATGAGGAAGAAGCTCATGGAAACAACACAATGAACTGCACCAATGAATTGCACTGTGGGGTAGGGAGCCCCTGCACCTCAAAGATCCTTTTGTTGTCTAAAGTCTCCCCCCCCCCCCCGCCAGAATGGGATGCAGAAGGAGGCTATGAACGGTCTTGGGAGGCTCTCGAGTGCCATCCTGGACCTCCTGTTTCCAAACAAGTGGGCAGATCATGTATTGTGGGGAAGGGGGATACACACTAATTAAAATGCTGGCCCTCTACTCATTTGTGACCCTGTTGATGCTTCTGTGACTCTTGCAGCTTTACCGTCTCAACAGCACCAGTTACACAGCCAATTGCAGCAATGACTGTGCCAATGCCACTGGGATGTGCGTAACAAACACCAGCACGAGCATGAGCCAGTGCTTCATGGAGTGCTGCAGATCTCCAAACTGCCTGCGTCTCAATGCCACTGCCTATGGTGAGTCAACACAACGGGAGGTATCCCAGGACGCTCTCCTGTGGCTTCTGTCAGAGGTCCAAGAGGCCAACCTCTTCTCTCCTGTCTCTTTCCAGGCGACCTGCCACCCACCACAACCCCAGCTCCCACGACCACAACCACTAAAGCACCCCCAAAAAACGTAAGTGGCAGTTCCTGTTTTTTAAAAAATTGTGTCCTACTTGTGCATCTTTTGCTATGGGAAGTGTCATAAATAAAATGTTCTGGCCAGGTGGCTTCTCTTGTTGTGGGCGTAAAGTTGTTCTGTCTCCCTTTTCTTATGCCCTTCACCCCACCTCAGACTGGTTGTTCATCCCTGGGCCAAGTGATGCCTACTAGGTGGTCTGTCTTCCTCTCTCTTTCTCTAGGGGAAAGTGTGTTCCACCTTCACCTGCCATGGAGAAGGCTGCTACATGAAACAGAAGGCCTCAACTGGATGCATCATGGGCTATGATTTTTGTGAGGTATTGTTTCTGATCCGACTCATGCACCCACCAGGTCCTTACCTTGATCCATTCAAGTGCCTGTTACAAAGATGTTTCTCTAACCCAGAGGCATACCTAGAAGCCCCGGCACCCAGGGCAGTGATGATGTCACATGACATCGTGATGTCACTTCTGGGTTCTCCTGGAGGAGGCTGGTGGCTTTGTGCCCCCTGTTCCTTGTCCTATAGAGGGCTCCCCCTTGAAGGGACACCACTTGAAGGGGATGCCACTGAGCAGAAGGAATGGGGGGTACAAAGTCGCCCTCTCCTCTGGGAGAACAATAAGTGGTGCAAGGCAGTCATGCCCCCCCACCTTAGTATATGCCCAGGGCAAGTGCCCCTCAGGTTTTGTCCTTGTTATGCCTTTGCTACAACCCCATGGAGCCCCAGCAAAGCAAGCAGCAGAGAGTCCAGAGGCATTGAGGAACAGAAGCCAACTACTTCACTGAGGTCTTTCTTTGTGAGCAAAAGACACCAGACACCTGAATAGGTCAAAGAAATAAATGTGAATTAAGATAATGGAGAGGAAGGCAAACACCCAACTTGAGGGCTATGTAAATAATTTGTTTTTATCTGGAAAGCCTTTTTTTTTTAATGAAAGAACCCTTTTCCAAACCCAAAACTTGAGTCAGGTTCACCAACAAAACCCCAGCCTCAGCTGCTCTTTATGTGCGGCAGACCAGTAGCATACCCAGAGGGGGAATGGTGTGGTAAATACTATAGGTACTGCAATGTGCTGTGTAAGCAGCCCCTCCCATTCACCCCCAGAGCCATTCTAGAAGGCAACCTGCAGGCACTCCCTCTGGCTACGCTATTGGACAGACCTCTCCTCTTCCACATACACTGTTTGGTCCTGGCTTGGCCTCAGGAGACCTGAGCCCCTTGTGAAGTCACTGGAGGAAGAAGTCTTGCCTTTGGGTGTAGCTCTATAGTTAACAGCCAAGCTTGTTCCCACTCCTTCAGCCCATGCCCAACACCTCTTCTTTCCCCCCTCTTCTTTTCAGATGAAGAAAACAGGACCCCACTTTGTGGCTGGTTGCAGCAAACTTTGCAATAAAACTGGTCCGGCCTGCACCGCGGGATCCAAGGGCCCTTGCTTTCAGGAGTGCTGCCACGCTATGCCCAAAGCCAGCTGCCTTAAACTGGATGGCAGAGTGCACTACAATGGGGCTGGGCGCTTGACTCTGGTGCCCCTGTACCAGCTCCTGGCCTGTGTAGCTGTCCTTGGCCTGACCTATGCCCTCTCATTCCCATCTGGCCCCAACTGAAGAGGATGGCCATAGATCAAGACCTGGCTGCAGGAAACTCAGGCTGTGCCTGGTGGCTAGGAAAGAATCCTTTTGTTCTTTGCCTTGGGCTCAGGGTCTCTTTCTTTCCAGGAAGTGAGAGGGAGGCGGTAGACATTCAGAAAACCACTCCCTTCTTTTCCCTTTCCTCAGACAGGTGCCCAAGCTACCTTGTTTTCACCCCAGTGTATCTGTATTTATATCTAAAGCAGGGGTGTAAAACAATGGTAGGCCTCAGAGGGGCAGGGGGCAAAAGATCCAGGCACCACATCTGTGGGCCCTATGAGAGTGGCACTCCTGCACCCACCACCCCCATCCATGTGCCTTGGCTGCCACCTCCACCCGCCCTCTGGAGCTGTTCTGGGAGGCAGAGGATGCCCAGCGCAACCTTCCCCTTGGTGCCCCAAAAACCATCTGAGGTTTCTTGAGCATCCTTAACAGTACTTAAGGAGCATCCTTAACTGTAACAGTACAGTTTTCTGTTGGAAAACTGGATGTTCTTTTAACAGCACTCCAGAAGCCTCAGACGACTTTTGGAGTGCCAAGGGGAAGGTCGCGCAAGGCTCTGTGCAACCGAGTAAGTATGGGGGGGGGTGGCATGTCATGGACCTGGCCCCAGGCAGTATAGGGGCCAGCTCCGTAACTGGTGTCACACTCATTTCATATAGTGGGCCGAATAGCATTCATGGTGCCTGCTGAGGGCTGGTAGTGACATCATTAAGCAGGAAGTGATGTCATTAAACAGATGATGGTCAGAAATAAGCTCTTTGTTCACATAAAAACTCATTACTGCACAAGACAGAAGAGAAAATATGCAAATCTTGATCATGTTTTCAAGATAGAGGAGAGCCCAATTATCACACGGGCCACCCTTTCAGCAGCACCACTTCTCCGCAGCAACACTTTGCTGAGAGACGATGCCTTGGCAAAAGCAGTGCTGCTGAAAGGGCAGCCTGCGTAATAATTGGGTTCTCCCAGCACCTCAGCAGTGCCTCCTTCTCTCGCCCCTCTTGGTCTGCCCTTTACCCTGTAGAATTCCTTGCAATCTGAGGTCTCGTTTCATGTCTCCCTCCTAGAGCCTTGGCAGAAGCAGCACTGCTGAAAGGGGGAGGCTCTGGGAGAACCCAATTATAATGGGGGCTGGATAAAGACTTTTGGCGGGCCGCATCCAGCCTCTGTCCCTGCTCTACAGAGACAAAACTTCCTCTGCCCTGGTCCGTTCAAGAGCTTAGGCTGCAGCTGCTAGACAGAGTAGAGAAGGCAGCAGACTTTATCACATAAAATTTCTGTTCATGACTTCTCAGCTACCTCCCCCAAAAGTTAACAAGGCAGTTTCCACAGCAATGAGAAAAGGCCAGCTTCCCCCCCCCCCCTTAGACAGAGAACTAATCTTCAGGAAAACATGAAGAAGACTCCAACAATTGCCAGTGGGAAGGATGTGATGCTGGGATGAAAGGGGGCAGTTGCTCTCCACCCCCCACTAAGTAAGCTACCACTTTGACAGGTGCCTCTTGCCCAGGCTTAGTCTTAAGGCCCATTGGAACAGCTGCTGGGACCAGAGCTGGCCTTAGGACTGGCAAAGGCCCCCCACTCACCACCATGGTATCTGGAAATAGCTGGCGGTGACATTATGTCACCACCAGCTATTTCCAGATACCATGGTGGTGAGTGGGGGGCCTTTGCCAGTCCTAAGGCCAGCTCTGGGCCTTCTGGCAGACTATTTCATTCCAAACAGTCCCAGGGGAGGACAAGCAAGCCCACACCCCGCTTACCATGCTACCCTCCCAGGTTGCCAGATGCTGGTTGCAGCAATAGGAGATCCGTCTGCCACTCCAGGGCAGAAAGTGGGGGCCCAATGTTATGACACAACCCACGTTGCCCTAAGGGCAGCCCTGGCCAGGATTTTCAAACAGGTGCTTCCAGGTTATACCTACAAAGAACACTGGCAGGAGTTTGTCCCTGTGATGCTACTGATCTGTGATGCTACCGCCTAGGCAGATAAAGGAGCATCTGGGCTAGTTGGGTAGGGGCTTTTATATTTGGCTTTCAACTGCAGGATCCAGAGCTGAGCCTTTAGCTGTGTTTCTTCCTCCCTTTAAAGTGGGCTCATTTGTGGGAGGGGGAAAACTGCCTTCCACCTTCTTGAACCTGATGTGTGCTGCTTAGAATATGGTCAGTGCTCTTTTTCTAGCTGCAGCAGGGAGCAAACAAGATGTAAAAGCAAATTATGTGGTGAGAATGGAGCTGCCAAGTTTGTGCCTAGGCCATTAGCTGGCATAACTGCTACTACCGCCTTCTGGGCGCTGTAGTTGAGGCTACCCGCACCACTCACTCAATGTCAGAAATGTATCTTTCAAATAATATTTGCAAATAAATCTATTTAACCAAATGGCTAATGTGGAGTAGTTTTTATGAGGAGAGTTACTACTTGGGAGGGGGGCTTTTAAGACTCTAGAGCAGGGGTGCCCAAACCCCAGCCCGGGGGCCACTTGCGGCCCTCAAGGCCTCTCTATGTGGCCCTCAGGGAGCCCCTAGCCTCCAATGAGCCTCTGGCCCTCCAGAGATTTGTTGGAGCCCACACTGGCCCAATGCAACTGCTCTCAGCGTAAGAGCAACTGTTTGGCCTCTCAAGTGAGCTGTGGGATGAGGGCTCCCTCCATTGCTTGTTGTTTCACGTCTGTGATGCAGTAGCAGCAGGAAAGAAAAGGCCAGCCTTGCTTTGTGCAAGGCCTTTTATAGGCCTTGAACTACTGCAAGACCTTCATTCATTCATATAAGTTCATCTTTAATATATTCATTTATGTAAATTTATTCAAATCTGAAATGTAAATAAATTCGCCCCCCCCCCCAACACATTGTCAGAGAGATGATGTGGCCCTCCTGCCAAAAACTTTGGACACTCCTGCTCTAGAGGTAACTGGATTACAGTTGTTCTGAGCAAGTGAGCAGTGGTGGGAGCAAAGAGATGGAGTGGCCACCACTGCTGGGTTTGCCCAGGGCCTCTGAGAGGAATTTTATTAGAAGGGTACAAAGTTTCTTTAATGCTGCTTTCCAAAGGGGGGGGGATGAAGCAGAGTAGGGGGAGGGTGGCAAAAGGGGTGGACAGCAGGATCCAGAGAATGGGAGAGAAATGGGTTGGTGGTGACAGCTGCTGTAGTCTATGGAGTCCTGGTCTACTGGACTTTCCAAGGTAGAGCCCAGGTCTACCTGCCAACATGGTGTCAGCAGCTAGATACAGAAATATGGAAAACCAAACACCCTCCTGAGACTGCTCTAAGGTTTTTTAAATATAGAAAAGCTCCTATACACGCCTTCATGGTAAGTGGATCCACAACCCAAGGAGCTACTTTGGCTCCCGGGCCTGAGTACAAATTATCCCCTGTACCCCCCTCTCATGGGTCCTGTGTCCACAGGGTAGCTGCAGCATCAGACTGGTTGAGTCAGGGCTGGCTTTAAGCCAGTTGCTCCCAATTGGGCCCCACACCTAATGGGGTCCCACGCTAGGATAAGCTAGTCTTGTCAAATGCACACAGCATGTTGCAAAGGACATTTTGAAATTTTTTTTCCCCTAAACAAACAAAAAATTTTTTTACTAAATCATTTCACAGCCACTAAAACAAGTGGTTTAGTAATTATTTACTTTTCAAAGGTAACCTACACATTTTGTTTGTTAACTTACAGGCTGACATGTATGCAGTTTCATATTACAATGTGCTTAGATGCATTTGGTCCATTAATTCACATGCACTTTTTAAGTGCACCATTTTATTGCTTTCTATTCTACCATAAGAGATATAAAGTCTATAATAAATTTTCTTTCTGTCTGTCTAAGATTTGACAGATCTTGGTTGTGAACCTGAGACCCTGCAAAAAGTGTTTCTAATCGGGCCCCGCAAAGGCCAGCTTTGGGCTGACCAAAGGGGCAGGGTGGCACCATTTATGAGGCCAACTGAGGCTGTTGCTTCAGGCAGATGGGAAACTACATGACAGATTCGGCTTGCCTCTGTTACTCTTCTGATTTGAAAAGAAAGAGGGGAATGGAGTCTTCCATGCCATTCCCTTTTTAGCTTTTTGATCCAGAGCAGAGGACCTCTGGATATTCACAGGGCTAACTCCAATGCCAGCCAGTGTCAGTAGTGGTGACAGCAGCAAGGAGCAGGCAGGACCGCTAAAGGCATTTTACATCTGGGACGTCCTCAACTGCAGCACCAACCCTTTGTGCAGAAAATCCACCTCCATTCCTTGAGGCCCCCCAAAGGTTGGTCGGTGCATTCATGCCCAGGTGGTGGTGCTCCAGGACAGGCAAGAGGAGGACCCTTGCCTTCATTGCCAAGGTGCCCACCCCTGCTTGGATGCTAACCGGCCTTGTCCATCCACAGCCCCAAAGGGCCCAATTTAACTTGGGGCCCCTGTGGAAAAGGCTCCATCATGCATTTTCAAAAGTACATCAGAAGAGCCGAGCTGGATAAAACCAAAGGCCCACTTACAGCTTCCTGTATCTCACAGCAGCCTACCAGATACATCAGGGGGCACACACGAGAACAAGAGACCTGCATCCTGGTGCCCTCTCTTGTGCCTGGCATTCTGAGGTAGCCTACTTCTAAACCAGGAGGTTGCATGTTCCCATCATGGCTTGTAACCTGTGATGGACTTACTCCAGAAATCTATCCAATCCCCTTTTCAAGGTCTCGAGGCTAGATGCCATCCCCATACTCTGCGGCAAGGAATTCCATAATTACGTTCTGCCCATCACTAGGAGTCTATTCCCATGGAGCCTTGAATGCAAAGATAACTTTTTGGGAATTGGTTCATGTGAGAGAGAGAGAGAGAGAGAGAGAGAGAGAGAGAGAGCATGCATGTGTATATCCATATCTTCTAAGACTGTAAGAGCCCTGCTGGATCAGGCCAGAGGCCCACCTAGTCCAGCTTCCTGTATTGCTCTGTGGTCCACCAGATGCCTCTGGGGGAGCACACCAGACCACAAGAGACCTGCATCCTGGCGCCCTCCCTTGCATCTGGCATTCTGAGGTAAGCTACTTCTAAACCAGGAGGTTGCACGGTACCCATCCTGGTTTGTCAGTTGTGATGCACTTTTCCTCCAGAAATCTGTCCGATCCCCTTTGCAGGGTATCTAGGCCGGGTGTCATCCCCACATGGCAAGGAGTTCCACAAGCTCAGTGAGAAAGGGCCCCGCTGAGCATCAGCATGGGGGGGGGGGGACCCGAGGAGACTTTCTGGCTGCACAGAGAAGGGGCTGGAGGGGGAGGAAGCTGCCACGGTGGGAGCGCGGGCAGCCTCCCCGCAGCAGGAGGGGCGAGCCGGGCTTGGGCGCAGCCGGAGAGGAGGAGGAGGGCAGCCAGCCCAGCTCTCTCCGCCTTTCCTGGCATGGGGCGAGCAGAAGGGTCGGGCCAGGCTCTCCGGAGCCTGTGCCAGCCCGGCAGGGGCCGCTGCGCTTCCTGCCTGGGAGGGAGCCGCCCTCTCCAGCTGCGCGTCCTCCCGGCACCCGGGCAGGGCCGGAGCATCCCTCGCCCGCCTCGGGTAGGTTTGCTGCGCGGCGCTCCTGCTGCGGTGGGCTCCCTCGCTCTGCGCCCCCCTCCCCGGGACTCTCCGGACTGGCCAGCGGGTCCGTCCCGGGCCTGCTGCTGACCCTCCCGCTCGCCCCTTCTCGCTCTTGGCTTGCCCAGCCAGCGGACAGCGCAAGCCGCGCAGCAGCCAGCAAGCGCAACGAGGGTGGTCACTAGGGTGTGGAACTCCTTGCCACTGGATAGTGGTGGAACTCCTTGCCACAACATGTGGGGGTGGCGTCTGGCCTGGATGCCTTTCAAAGGGGATCCAAGAGCTTGATGGAGGAAAAGGTCATCACAGGTGATGAGCCATGATGGGTATGTGCAGCCTCCTGGTTTTAGAAGTAGGGTGCCTCAGAACGCAAGGGAGTGGCATCAGGGTGCAGGTCTCTTGTCATCTTGTGTACTCCAGAAGGCATCTGGTGGGCCACTGTCAGATACAGGAGGCTGGACTAGTTGGGACTTTGGCCTGATCCAGCTGGACTCTTTCTATGTCCCTATGTAATTAATCTGTGGAACTCCTTGCCACAGGATGTGGTGATGTGGTGTCCCCGAGGCCCACAGGAAGCTGGGCTAGATGAGGCCTTGGCCTGATCCAGCAGGGCTCTCGTAGGTTCTTATGTTTAGGATGGTGCCTGAGGGGCACCTGCCCCAGACACTACTCTGGGGGTCGCAATCTGTAAGGCAGTCACTTCTGGGTTCTCCCTGGAGGAGAAGGAGGCACTGGCAGCTTTGCACCCCCTTTTGTTCTCCTGTGGAGGCCCCCCAAAGGGGAGCTACTGACATCCAAAGGCGAGCCTCCACAGGAAAAGGAAGGAGGGTACAAAGCCACCAGTGGTTCCTCCTCCAGGGAGAACTTGCAAGTGATATCACAACATTATGTGACATCACTACCCCAGGCACTGGGGCTTCTAGGTATGCCTCTGGCAGCAGCCCTACTCATTATCCCCCCCCCCGGTAAATCAGCACCTGCAGGCCCCCCCCCCCAATAAGTGAGCACCTGCAGTGGCGTGAGCCTACAGAGAGGACTCCACCATTTTGGGATGGAGGAAAGAATCCCAAGTTTTGAGGTGTTGTTAACCCATACTAACAACTCCTTGTCTGTAAACAGAGAACAGCCCAGCCAGCCAAGGGCTGAGCCAGCCACTTCCTCCCTGCTGTGCTCATTTTTTATTTGCAAAAGGATTTTTTTTTCTTTAAAATAGTTTTAAGTCATCAAAATGAAATTCTGCTTCCTGCAGTCAAAAGCGGCACTGTCCTTTCTACCACTTCCTGTTCTGCCTGTCATTAAGAGAACTGAGACTCAGTACACTTCGCCCCCCTCCCCAGCAAGCTGTGAATGGTTTGATGGGTGGAGGGGGTGTGTGCTTTGGAATTGTCAACTCCAGCTGCATTTTTCCCCCTTTCATTCTTCCCCAGGATGGACCAGTCTGTTGTCATCCAGGAGACACTGTCTGCTGGAGAAACCTGCGTTGCCATATCCTTCAGAAAGGGGGTGACCAAAAGCTCCAGCCTGCTTAACTCCAAGAGGCTGAGCTGAAGCTGGGCGGTTGACACTTGCCTGTCTGTGTTATGGGTGCAATTCAAGACAGCCTGGTTGTCCAGTGGGTTGGAGAAGGGTTGAGTGCCTGGCTGGATGCACTTGAGGAGGGTTGAGTGCTTGTACAGGGCAGGCTTAAGCTAGTTGGATTAACTGCTTCCAGTGGGACCCCATGCCTAAGGGCCCCCCACACCAGGGTAATCTACTCTAATCTTGTATGCAATTTTATATTAAAATGTTCTTCAATCCATTGGGTCCATCAACTCACATGCACTTTTTAAGTACACATTTTGATTGCTTTCCATTCTGCCATAGAGATATAAAGTATTATTTATATCTCTAAGATTCTGCAGACCTTCACTGTGAACCTGGGGCCTTGCAAAAGAAAAATGTTTTCAATTGGGTCCTGCAGCTCCTAGGACTGGCCCTGATGATGTCAGTAGGAGTTTGCAGGTGGAGTCAGGGAGGGGGCCAGCTCTGATTCTAGGAAGCATTTGCAGATTATCAGCTTTACTAGCCCTTCCTTGACTGTTGGCAACAGGCTGTGCAGGGCATCCTAGCTGGTGAAGAAGGCGTGGAGAGTCGATTGCTGGGCCTGGTTGAGAGCCATGGCAAGTTTATGTAAGTAGCTCTTGCTAGAGGGCCCTACCTTGTTTTGGTAACATGAAGAAAACCAGAACCATGGGACGTGGCCCTCTTTACGTCATAATGAGGTTACTTCCCAGTGCCACTGTTGCAATCATTTATTTATGTATTAATTTATTTATACTATTTCTCCAAGAAGCTCAGGGTGGTGTGCAGAATATGGTTCCTTCCCTCCTTTTGTCCTCACAACAACCCTGTGATGTAGGTTTGACTAAGAGATGGTCACCCAGCTTGACTCAAGCTTGACTCAAGTTCACCCAGGAAGTTTTGTGGCTGAGCAGGAATTTGAACCTGGATTTTCCAGGTCTAAATCCAACTCCAGAATCGCTACACCATCTGGGCTCTCAGGATGCTGATGTTGGTTATGAAAGTTTATATCCCGCCTTTCCCATGCCAAAGCAAATGCCCAAGGCGGCTTTCAAAGCTCAATAATAAAATGTGATGCTTCCATGTGTCTTGGAGTGCAATCCAAGGCACGACTTCTCAGAAGTAAATTGTATTGTAGTCAGTGAGTCTTACTCCCAGGTAAGTCCAGGATAAAACATGACCAATGGCATGATCCTATGCCAAAGAGCACAATGCCAGCAGTATCCCAGACCTGGCTCAGAACCATGGGTGCGGGTGCGGATTCAGAAGGACAGCCATCCTCGAGAGGCATTCATGCCTCTGGATCAGCATTCCAATCAGGCTGGCCGTGAGAGCTGAGGTTGTTTCTGCTTTTATTTCTGGTGGCTGCTTTACAAAAATATAACTGAGCAGTGCTGCTGCAAGGTGATAGTGTGTTGTAGATCTAGTAAATGAGTGTCAGGAGGTACCCCACTCCCGATGGTGGTGGTCTGACTTCCTGCTGCATGCAATTCCCCTCTGCTCATCTTTGCTGCATGATGGTGGCAGCATGCATGGTGCTGAGGAGCAGTAGACAGGGTGCTGAGGTGTGAACTCTAGGCATTAACCTGACTGTTGCTGTCTGTGGGAACGATGGTTGCTGATGGTGGAGGTTGCTTGGCTGTCTCTTCTCCCTGCTCTGTGCTTACAGGATTTGTCTGTACACACACCGGCGAATGGCCATCACTGCAGAGGATGTCTGCCTAGAAAGAATCCTGCTCATTCAGGATGAATTTGCAATAGAAGAAGGTAGAGCCTGTTACCCCCTTATGGTTTTTGATGGGAAGGGAGTCTTCTACATATTTTTTGCCTGTTGTTTTGGATCATCAAAATGATCTGGATTCCACATGAAGAGGGGATCCAGAATCAACCATGAACCTATGCCAGCAGTTGAATCCAGAATCAACCTTCAGTCCTATGCCAGAGTTGTGCCAGCATCATTACTATGTTGGCATGATGTCCATTATAACCTAAACCTGTCCAGCACAAAGGGAAAGGGGAAAACAAAGCCCAGGCAACTGGAACAGCCCCCCCCCCCCGTGGCTGTGTGGAAACCCTTCCACCAATCAACATTCTTCTGATGTGCAAGGAGCTAATGGTTACCAAGCCCCTGCCAATGGCCAAAGAAGCACTGGCAGGGAAAACCAAGCAGAGGGTGGGAACAGTTGCACTAAACAGCCACCACTAGGTTGAAGCCTTCCCCCAGCTGCACTCAGGAATGAGTACACAGCTGCTAACTGGGGGGGGGGGGGGCATTGTGCCCTAATGGCTGACCTGCACAGAAGACAGAGTCCCTGCAATAAAAATTCTTAGAAGATGAGAATTGACAAAGGGCTCAGTGCTACCCAACTTTCCAGCGCTGATGCACCTGCAATGCACCCCGAGTTTAAGGGAACAAACATCCCCATACTTTGAAGAGTCCTCTGTGACTGCCCCTCCAATGCAGGATGCCACAAATGTCCCATTGGCTGGGCATTAGTGTTGGAAAGTTGAATAGTTTTGAGCCCAAAGTATCTTGCCATAATCTTGCCAAGGATCAACAAGTTATTTGCACAAAAGTGCCCTTTCTCCATAGTTCCCATTATCACAGTCCCCTTGAGTGTGCATGTACTCTAAGTGTGGACAACTTGAGACCAGAGAAATATAATTCCTTGCTGTGCACCCCCTCACTGAATTCTGGACTCCCTGGCAGAGGCTTTAGAACTGGAGTTGGTGTTCTGTCATTAGCTACCAAAGGTAGTCTGTATGCTATGCTCCATCATAGGAAAGTAAGCGTAGATAGGGCCAAGGGGGTGGTGAGACGTTTTTGCGATGTTCTTTCCTTCTCTTTTGTTTCCTATGACTTTTAAAATTCCTACACCAGCTCTGACATCAGCATAGTGTTCTGCTGACTTTTGGGCCAAGAAAATCAACTGGAGGGGGTCTAGCACACATCCACCCCTCCTCATCTTGCCTACAGGTCCCTCCCACACATCCACCCCATTTGGGAATTTGAAGAGTTGGAGGGAAGTTGGCATCTGTGGCACACACATCGGTGTGATGTTGGGACTGTTGTCATGCTGGTATTGCTTTCATTGCAATGGCATCCATGGGCATACACCATATCCTATGCTGCTCAGATTGGTGTTTCAGAAGTATAGGATTGTGCCCCAAGAGAGCCAGGAGACAGATGTTCTCTCTGCCCAACAGTGCCAATGTCATCCCCTGCTAATCTTGCAGCTATCTTTTTGGGTAATGATGCAGGGCTTTCTCCTGCCCTAAGCCAATGCATCATTACTAGTTATGTTTTTATAGCAGTTCATGACCTGGCCAGCTAACTGCACTTCTCCTTCTCTGTTGACAGTCCCCCAAGAGTGTGATCTGCATGTTATAGGTAAGTATCTCATCTGCTGCTATAGGTCTGGCAAATGATGATTCTAAAAAGAAAAGCAGTTCTACATTTCCCCTTCTAAGACTCCTTCACCCCACATCCTGTCAGGTGGGACTGTGAGCATGACACTGCACTGTATAATTCAAATTTTGTACCTAAGAAAGCCAAGTTGCTGGTTCTCAAAAATAATGCAGGCCAGTGGGTGCATTGCATTGAGAGGTGAGGTTGAAACCTTTTAAATAATAAATAAAAGCATAATATTTTTCTTCTTCCATTAGCCATGGGGAGGGACAGGAAAAAAAAACTCTGATGTCAGCAAAGCCTGGAAGCCCATCTCAGCCTGGTTCAGTTCAGAGGCTGCTTGTCACTGACTGCCATGTTTTCAAGCTCATCTCTGCAGCAATGAGGACTAGAATTTTGCTTTTTGAAAAAATTAAAATCAGGATTCTCATAAATGCCACTCTTCTGTGGTGCTATTTTGTATGCACAAAGTATGCACAGCAGCCCTGTCTGCAAGCTGCTCAAGTGCTATCCTATCATTCATCCCCTCTGTTCTGGCGGTTCTTTTGGGCAGTGCTGGTGTGAGGTAAATAAGCCACTGTCATAGGTGAACCTCTCCCAAGATCAAGCCACAGCGTTCATGCTGCTCTCCTCCACTCTTGTATTCTCTGTTTGCAGGCTCTGATGTAACAGTCCGCATAACCTGCAGAGATGCCAGCTTGCTAGTGCAGCTGCCGTTTGGCTCACAGACGCGAACATTTTTGCAAGAGGTCCAGAATTGTTGCAGCCCAGGTATGATGTGGGTCAATGCTGGTGGTGGGCATCAACCCATGCTTAATTTTTACATGAGTGGATCTGGGGCACCAGCCTGCCTGGAAGTGGTGCAACCTGATATGGAAGTCCCAGTGGATAGGAGCTAGCCTTGGTTACTGACTTGGTAGTGAAGAGGACTGGGCACTCTAGACTTTTCTTATTATTAATATTTTGTAAGGCTGAGTCCTAGATTAGCTGACCAGACTAGCTAACCACACTCTGACATCCAGCTCCCAGATTTCAGCATCCTGGCTGGAAAAGGAAAGCCATTAACTATAACAGTGGTCTTTAACATTTCTTGTGCCCCGACTCGCATATACAAATAAATAAAATATGAGACTGGGGAACCCATCACTGATCCAGCCTCCCTCCCAGGACCCTATCCGCCGACCCACATCCCCAGCGCAACCCTCTCCCCACCCTCGTTATGCCCTCCCAGCACTGTTCATTGTAACCAAATATTAGAAAGAGCAGAAAAAGTCAACATGAAGCCTGACTCTACTGAAAGCTATTTAAGCACAATTGCTATGAATGTGAGCAGGACTGGGACACAATCTCCTGGTACCTGAAAGGGTACACCAGATGACTCCCCCTTTACCTGATGGTACTTGAGTCCAGTGGGACTTCAACCTATTTCATTCTCATGTTGTTCCAACTGCGTAACTGAGGCTTTGTGGCTGCATTGAGGTCCCAACCCCAAGGTTGAAGAACCAGTGGTTGAAGAACCCCAAGGTTGAAGAACCAACTATAAGGATATGCTGGTGTCTAGCATATGGAAAGAGAGGTCCTTGGCTGTGTGCTTGTTGCTTCTCACAAGCTGTATAGTGCTTCTAAGGGCCAAATCCTGTCAAATTTCCCTGCACCTATGTAGTTGCAGTGCAGCCCCAACATAAGGAATATATGTTCACATACCCGATCTTGGCTGATCTCAGAAGCTAAGCAGGGTCAGGCCTGGTTAGTACTTGGATGGGAGACCGCCTGGGAATACCGGGTGCCATAGTCTTTCAAGACTGAAGGTTGCCAACCATGTATCTTGAGGAGGCCTCTATGACTGCCCACCCACTGCAGGATGCAGTACATGCCCATTGGCATGGCTGCATCAACGCTGGAAAATTGGATAGGACTGGGCTCTAAGTCTTGCTGCTACCAGGAGCCGAACAGAGCTTTGTCTTGTTACTGCTGAATCCGTACCTGTGTCACCTCTATATCTTGACTGGCTCCCAAGGCTTGAGGACATGTCCCATTATGGTGCTAAAGCAATGTCAGCCACTGGGTCATTCTGGAATGTGGAGGAGACCAGTAGTTCTGAGAGAGTAAGCCGTTCCTTTGTGAGATGCTTCTCTTCCCTTTCCCATACTCAGAATGTCTTGATCCTGTAAAGCTGCAATCCTATGCACACTTTCTTGAGAGTAAGCCCCACTGAAGACAAATGGGACTTCCTTCTTAATAGATTGTGCTCTAAGGAGATGGGTCCTCTTGCAACTTCTCATCAATCTGTAGAGATTATTCTCCATTCTCTTGCAACTCTGCCACCTCCACTATCCACCATCTTGTCTAGCTGCTAGCACTCCAAGGGTTTTATTGTTGTTGCTTAGCTTGTAAAGTGCCAGGTACATTCAGAGCGTTCAGTAAATTATAATAGGCAAATTATGTATGGCTAGGTGGTAAAAGCATTCTGAAGGATGGATAAATACTCTGGGAACTAAAAATACTAATAACACAAAAAACTAATCCAAACCCACATTTTTATATTGTGAGGCCCAACCTGTGCATTTCCCAAGGCATCAAAGCCTTAGCATGAAACAATTGGCCTTTGTCATTCAGGCTCTCCTGTGTTCTCTTCCTGTCTTGAGCAACTCAGCCCACCTGTTTCCTGTGCTCACCCTTGAAGCTGGAATTTCCTGCTGGAACACCTTCAAGGTGCTACCCTGCCCACTTTGGCTTAGTTCCCCTTCCCAGTCAAAATGAAGCTTTGCAAGACAATCCTTTACTCCAAGTCAGTGGTCTACAACCGTTTTCATGCTACGACCCCAGTAAATAAATAATGGGAACCCACTGCCAGTTTTGTCCCCTCTCCTGGAACCTGATCTGCCCACCCCCAACCTGGTTGCCACCCACCCCCTTTCCCCCTACCTCTTGTGTCTTCACAACAACCCTGTGAGGTAGCAATCTGAGCAGGGCTGGCTTTAGGAGCTGTGGGGGAAGACAGCAAGAAAAGGCTCTTTAGGAGTATATCAGGAACTTAGTTTTGATAAGACAGTACCATTATTGGATTGGATCCTAGGCTTTGAAAGGTTGCTGCAACCCTGCAAATGATGCTTCATGACCCATTGGGGTCATGACTCATAGGTTGAAGAACACTGCTTCAATTGATCCATCAGCCTATCTACACTGTGTTAACTGTACCTTGTGTATCCTATAATAATCCAGCATAATGGGGAAGAAGGAAAAAGAGCTTTAAAAACCCCAAAGAAGTGTAAAGCTGTCAGCCACTATTCCAGCACTTCTTGCCTGTCCTAGGTACCCTTCATGGTGTGGCAAGCTGACAGTGCCATCAAGTGAACAGGACGTGAAAGGAGCATGGCAGTGGAGAGGCCCCATGACTTCAACATACCACAACCACAACCCACCTAGCAAAAGGCTGCTGCAGTGTCTTCTACTGCAGGAGCTACTATGACACAGGCACCCAAGTGGCAGAAACATAGCTCAGCCTGGAATCCCAGTACGCCAAGTTCAAATTCCCTTATGCCACATGCATACTGCTAAGAATATCAAGGGGAGGAAGAGAACTACCTTGGGAAAGGCAGGTAAGCAGAATAAATGCACAGGCCTCCCCAGGGCAAGGGCCCAAGTCCCTGTGAGGAAACCCATCTGTTGGAAAGAGACTTTTTGCCAGGGGAGGACCTTGGACAGGCCACAAGGGGAGCCCCAACTGCACTTGACTAAATAAGAATGTTGGTAACTCACTCTACTGAGACCCAGAAAAGCCAGGTTCAAGCCTAGCTTAGATGATGGCTATAGCCAAGAATAAACTCACCTTTGGCATGACTGGCCAGAAACGAAGTAGAAAGACCAGGCAGGTCTTAGTCTCACACACTGTCTAGTCTAAGGGGCAACTCTCTAACCATTCAACCCCAGCAAGTCACAGGAAAAGGACACCTCATAGCATCCTGCAGTAATCCCTCCTCCTGTCTAGCCATGTACATCAACATGGAATCTGCGTACGGAATGCTATGGGGAAAAGTGTGGTTGCATACAGCAGTGGTTCCTAAACTGTGAGCTGTGGCTTCCCAGGGAGCCATGGAAACCAGTCGGGGATCCACGGAACCCTCACAAAAAAACACACTGCCCTGTACAATGTGTATAGGATTGTAGCCCTAATAGAGAGCTGCAGCCAATGGCCCAGTAGGTTAAGGGAGCTGCCAGATAAAAAATGTTTGGAAGCCACTGGCATACAGGAATGGTCACAATCTCAAACCTAAGATGTGAGCTCTCACCGCAATGGGCCTGAAGGAACCACAGACAGTCCTGGCTGGGAGACTGTTGCGCATGAGCCAATCAGAAAGTGTGTGATGTGGGCCAACAATTTGACTTGCTTGTAACACAAGTTCCTTTGCATCAGCCCATCTAACCACACACAGTGTTCATGTGCATCACTGCTGGCATCTCCTACTCATTAACCCCAAATGTAGCCAGTGTCATTCCTCCCACTCTCTCTCCCCAGCTGACTGCCTCCATTGCACCAGTGAACATGCACCTTGTGAACCCTGAAGATCCTGCCCCCTTCCCCTTGGAGCAAGAGAATGGGCTCAGTGCAGATCTCTCTCCAGAGAGAACCCCCTTCCCTACCATTATTGAGCTCCGCTGAAGAAAAAAACTGGGGTGAGAGGAAGAGATTCTTACCTGCCAAGAAAATTGCAAGTGTAATCAAGCCAAAGCCTCTATTGAACAGCATCAGGGGTGCAGCAGCATCTGAAACACACATGTGGGCTTGCCAGCCATCTTGTTCCATCAGGGCTTTTGGTGCCTTTGAGAGTAAACTGACAGATAACAAAGTGAGGCCTGGCTGTACCTGTTGTATCACTGTCTATCATAGAGTTTGCAAAGCCACAGCAGCCCTAGGACAAGTATGCCGACCACGCCACAGAGGAACAGCTGGAATCACACTGGTCACTACTACCAGGGATGTTGTAGCTTCCCCTTGTGGTCTCCGAGTGTGTGGCTAGATGGGTGGGCTGATATAGAAGGGAACTCATGTCACATGCCAGAAAGGCGATTGGGCCATGGAGTGCACCCACTAACTGATTCATGTGCAGTTGTCTCCAAGCCAGTGTGCATCTATTTGTGCCTCTGGGCCATTTTAGTGAGAGAGCACTTCTCAGGGTTAAATCTGTAGCTTCCCCGTATCAGCTTTGTACTCTCCCACTGTGCTAGCATTGTATCGACAGGTTCTGGGTTCCTGGTGTATATAGCTGGCTGATGCTGCAGGATGCTAAATGCCCCATGTAGTGCTCTTTGCATGTCTGCTGTTGTGGCTGAGTGGTTAAGAGAGACCCTTTAGAGGCTGATCAGTGTAGATTCCAGATCTGCCTTTGTGTCCCTTTTTGTCTCTGCCATAGGCGTTTCTGGACAAACATGACTTTGGCCTTGATATTAACACTTCTGGTGCCTGGGCCTAAATTTGGTTTGCCTTGCCTGGATCTCTGTGTGACGAACTACGTATGAGCTTTGCTGTTTATCTGTGTGCAGCTGGGACTCCCTTATGGCTTGTCCCAGTTTCTCCCCAGAAAAAAGATTATTTCTAGCATGTGGGCTCTTCCACAGGGACTTGAACCCTTTGTGTGTGTGTTTTCTGTATGCCTGCCCCTTCCCAAGTGGCTCTCTTTCTTTCCTTGGTTTTGTGTGGTCAAAATATATATTCTTGGCAGTGTGTGTCTGGGTGAGTGGCATAATCAGATTCAAACCCCGAGTGCTGGGTTCCTAGCTGTCTGTGCCAATGCACTGCCTACAGTGTGAGAGGCACTGTTGGATCGCAGGTTGTGGGTATGGTATGCCAGTATCACAGGTTGGACCCCCTGTTGCCATGCAGGGCTCCTTCCATGACCTGCCCGTGCCACCCTGTGCTGTTGAAGGAGTGGCTAAGGTACTGGCTGACAGAGTTTTCTCTGAGGTTCTGCATCTCACTGAAGTTTTTTAAGCTCTACTTTGCTTCTCCCGCTTTGTGCCAGACTTGTTTAGACCACTGTAGGCCAAACTAGTTAAACCAGTGTAGACTGGTGGCTTGTAATTTGAGTACATGTATAACATTGTTGTGAGTCACATTCATTCTTTTATCTCTCCCTCCCCCTTCTTAGGCTACCAATTGTAAGTTCCTTGGGGCAGGGACCTTCCCATTTTTTCTTGCTTGTGCTACCCTAGGGATCCTCATCAACAGCATCATGCTTTCAGCAGCAACAATGTATGGATGTTTTTACTGGGGGACTACCCATCCTGAGCTGCTGGGAAATGGTGGGTGGTGCCACATTCATTTCCAGTTATGGTGGGTGCTGAGCCCCCAAAGCCTGTTTCATTCGTTCATTCATTGGGCACTGCCAGATGGGGTGTCTGACTGCACTTTTTTGCTCACTGTTTTGTGTGTGTGTGTGTGTGTGTGAGAGAGAGAGAGAGAGAGAGAGAGAGAGAGAGAGAGAGAGAGAAGCACGTTGCTGTTGATCCACAAGAGTAACACAAGCAAGAAAAGGGGGGAGGTCAGGCCCGTAGCCAGGATTCTAGAGATGGGGGGGGGACTATTTTTCGGGGGGGCAATTATGTTGGGTATCTATATTGGTGTGCAAAATGAAGGGATAAGTGCAGAGAAACATCAAAGACCCCAAATTTCATGAAGAGAAAATATTTTTGGGGGGTTATTGAAACACACATTCATTACCAGTAAAGCAATGTAACAATAATTTGCATAGAATCAATGCATCTCTGTATGCAGTGTAAAATGTATTTGTCTACATAGAAATAACATGCAATATATCCTTTCATTTTACACACCAGCACAAAAGATAGGTTTGCATCCCTGCAAAAGTAAAACATATCACTGTGATAAGGTAGTACTTGCTTGTATTGAAAGCCTTTCATTAGCTGATAACACATTGCTGATACATTGAAACATACTAAAATAAAATTTATTTACATAAAAGCAAGAGGAAAGATATGCAAGTCAAATACAGTAATGCCATTGGAACATTAGTTTTTTACAATACTCATTACTTTTAAAAAGCAAAGTACAGAAGATTTGAATTATTGAATCTACCTAGTAGAGCTGAATTCTCCTATCTTTCTGAGAGTTGAATCTCTTTAGAATCAGGGGTGGATCCAGTGTCTGTATGGGGAAGGGGGCCTTGAGCACTACTTTCAGAGCCCAGGTCAACCAGGTGGATAGAGCTTATAGCCTCTGTGGCTATTTGCTGGGTGGGTAACCTGGGCTCCCATCTGGACTTGGAACCCAGGTCCACCTGCTGGGTATACCTGGATGTTACCAAAAGGGCTGTTTTGTTTAGGGGAATTATTACACTGCCCTTATTGGAACATTAGGATTGTAGACTGGATAACAAGATGGCTAATGCAGAGAAATTCCCT
The DNA here is from genome assembly GCF_035046505.1 of Tiliqua scincoides. Classification (NCBI taxonomy): domain Eukaryota; kingdom Metazoa; phylum Chordata; class Lepidosauria; order Squamata; family Scincidae; genus Tiliqua; species Tiliqua scincoides. Next base: position 8,870,158 of record NC_089830.1, on the reverse strand, counting down.
TTTGCTTAAAGAGGAGACTGAGAGAAAGATAACTTTCAACAAAAGATTATGGTTTATTACAAAAGAACAAAGGTAAAAATAATGCACATGGAGAAATGATATTTCTTGGTCCTAATGCTTGAATCCAATGTACCTAACTTTCATGGTGGTTGCGTGTGAAGAGTATTTGGTGCATCTGAGGAAATCAGAAAAAGGAAGGGTTGTAGGGAAGGATTTTTGGGGTCCCTGCTCTGCCAACCTGCTAACTAAAGATGGGGAGAGAAGGGGAGAAAAAAGGGGGGAGAAGAAGGGAAAGAGTTCCAGACACAAGATAGTTACCTGTCCTTTAGAGCAGTTGGAGGGGGGTGGAGGAGTCCTGTGGAGAGGACCCTCTGACACAACACAGATGTGTTGGGCCTTGGAAAGAGAGAGAGCATGTGAGAGGAAGCCCTCTCTTATAAGGGGTTGGGAGACAGACTGAGTTGGATGGTAGCTTGGTTGCTAACACAAGGCTGGGTGCTTGGAGTATGTATACATTTGAATGGGGATCAGGATGTCAGTTATCCAGTGGGGTCAATTGCTGGCTTCCTAGAAGGGGGAACTTACAAAGACTGAGTGGAAACAATACCAACACAAAGCAGTTCAAGTTGGCTGTTTGTTGGGTGGGTAGACCTGGGCTCCCATTCCAACCAACCTCCTTGGCACCCACCCAGTGGGTGTTTCTCTGACACCCGATTTTGCTCTCCATCCCGGTGGATGCCCTTCCCTGCTGGCAGGACAGTTGGAGTGGGGGTATGCACCCATGGCCTCCCCTGGATTTGCCCCTGCTTAGAACCTTTCCACACTTAAGTTCTTGGTTCTCTTTAGCTTTCCATGCTTTCTCCACCAGAAAAAGGGTCTCCCCAGCCCCAAACAGCAGCCGTTAATTTTAAAAATATGTCTGAAAGGCAAAAACCCCACCATGATTTTGCCAAACAGAAATATTTCTCTCTGTCCCCCACGGCAATACCACAGTAGTAATTAGCATGTTCCACAGTAGAATGGCACCCTCCCCACCCCCTCTGCCAGTACAAGTAGAAATCTCCCTGGACCTTCCTTGTAGCTTCTCTTGACCAGTCCCGCTCTCCATGTGCTCTGGATGGGGGCAGGGTGACCAGAGGTCATAACTTCCAAGCAGAAGCACCAAGCCTTCTTTCCTCCTGTGCACGAAATAAGTTGCAAAAAGGGCATCAAATTACCCCCAACTGAAGCCATACTAGACAGAAAGAGGACAGGCCCAAACAGCAGAAATGGATCTAAAATCTCAGAGGCCAGACCCATGGTTTCCGCTCCACCCCCCCCCAAAGGCCCTTCCTGGCCCAAACAGCCAAAATGGTGCATCCAAAATCTTCTGCCTGCTCACCCCCAAATGACAACAGAGCCAGCAGCAGCCTTCAGGGTCCTGCAAAGTGCTTGCACAGCCACTCAGCTCACAGGAGGGAAATAGAAGGCACTGAACAGGTTCCCTCCAGGCTTTTTCCTGCCTGCCTCTCTGGTGTCCTGTGACTATCAGCAGCTTGCTATGGTTGCCCCTAAGGTGAGTTACTGAGCAACAGCAGCCAACTGGAGGAGCCAATTGGAGGAGAGCTCTCAACGAACAGAAGCTAAATTGGAGGCCATTCAATCATATTTGCATGACAAGTCTGGAAAAAATGCGGGGGGGGGGCAAACTGTTGGCTCAGGGGGGCAAAGCCCCCCACCCCCCCAAGGAACTTGCAATCTACTGTTCCTAAGAGGGGGGAGAGGCTTAGATACGAGAGAGAGCGAGAGAGCGCACATCATCGTCCATCCATGTTTTCCCCATGCTTAAATAGCTACACTTAAAGCCCAATCCTACGCATATCTACTCAGCTGTAAGTCTCATTGTGTTCAGTGGGCTTACTCCCCGGAAAGTGTGTATAGGATCGCAGCCTTACTCTCCTGGATCCTCTGACTTTTTGGCTACAATCCTCTGCACGCTTTCCTGGGAGTAGACCCAACTGAGCGCAATGGGACTTACTTCTGAGTAGACCTGCCTAGGATCGACTTGGGCTGCTAGAGAATAGCGGCAGCGCAGCGCAGCGCAGCAGCGACGGTGTGGTGCTTGTCTACTCGGATGCAAGTGCCGTTGTCTTCAGCGGGGCTTACTCTTGGGAAAATGTGCCTGCCTGAGCGGTGGCTGCCCCGCCTGGTTTGGAGACGTGCATGCCGAGATGCAGCGGGAGGGGAAGGATCTCTGGCCCGCGTAGGCGTGGAAGGAGCTCTGTAATTCCGCGTATCGCCGCAGGTGGGGAAAGCAGGACCTCGGGCCGGCAGAGCCCTCGGGGATCGGGGTCCCCGAACGAGGGGCGCGGCCCGGACGGGGCTGGATGCCGGCTGGCCGCTGCAGAGAGAGCGCTCGGGCGATGCGCGCGGCTCACCGGCTCCGCGCAGGTAGGAAAGAAGCAACTGGGCGACTTGGCTGAGTTCCCCCCCCCAGCTTCAGCTGCCTCCAGGCGCCCCCTCCCCGCAGTGAAGGCCAGCTAGACCCCACCTGAGCTGTGGTACGTCCTGGATGGACTTGTCCGGTGGAGAGCTGCTGCCGCCTTCAAGCCCCACCCCCCAGGAGGGACAGAGGGAGGGGAGGGCAACACCTGGCCTGCCTTGTGGGGTTGTCGTGAGGGTAGACGAGGCAAGACTCCAACAGGAGTGAGGAAGTTCAAGCTTCCTTATAGGGATGCTTCCTGGAGAGGAAGGGAAAGGGATGGAGACTCCTTTGGATGAAGCCCTCCTGGGTAGTGGCCTCCAGCCTTTTTGGTGCCTCTGCATTGACTCTTGAGATCTCTGCATTGAGGGTTGATGGAGTGGGTGGTCACAGATCTTGATCACAGTAGGTCCTGGGTTGAGACCACTGCCTAGGGCAGGGTTAGGCAGGTGCTGATGGGATTGGTGACCCACAACTGGTTCCATCAGTTCTGGGGCCTCTTCTGCAGGTGCTGGCTGGGGAAGGTGACCCTGTTGTGGTTGTCAATGGCCACCACTTCTGTGTGCAGGGGCCTCAAGCCTGAGTCCCAGCAGCACCTCTCATTTTGGGGTTGCCTCCCTCCCAGGATGCTGGAGAAGAGGGGGTCCAGCCTTCCGATGAAGGAGATTATGACAGCATCTGGTTGGTCCATGTGACCCTTGGCCACTCTGCTGCCTAAGAACAAGCATCCACCACAGACTCTGTCTGAGCCTTCCAGGAGCAGGTTGCTGTACCCTTTGCTCTTTGTTGCTGGGGTGTGCTGAGCAAAGGACAACCTGGAAGTTCTCAGCTGGCTCCCAGGCATTGCCTGGCTGGAAATTCGCAGCTGCTGTTGTTTCTGGCTGACCAGAGTTGCTCAGGAAAAGCCTGTACCTGCAAGTTCAGTGGCATGCACGGTGGTAGCGAATACATTTTGCTTCAGACACAAGGTGAGGGTGCAGACGCTTGCCAGCAGGTCTACCCTATCAGAGGGGCTTCATCCCTGGCTCCCTGCTGGCAATAGCAGCTGGCATCCCAGAGCAGAGATGCTTGTATGTCTTTGTGGCCCAGTACTCTGCAAGGCTGCCCTGGGATTCTGGGTTGGGAGGGGAAGTGCAATCTGGTTTGGCAAAAAATATTTTGCACTGGATTGAAGTGTACACAAATGCCACCATGCATGGTTGTGGGTCTGTGTGTGGGTCTTTCAGGTGCCTCTTTTATTTGTGAGTTGTATTTGTTCCGACTAGGGCAGACAAGCTAGAAAATATTCCAGATGCCAGGATCATGTTTTAAAGGGGCCAGAACCAGGCAGCGAAAACACCAACCCTCTTTCATGTCCCCCATCAAATGTCTGGGCATCTGGACATCTGCTGAGTCTTCTCTGTCTTATTATGAAATATTTTACTTGCGTTCTCTGCAGTAGGAGAAACACCAACCTCTTTAGGCTGATACTTGACTTGGAGGGGTGGAGAAGTCGAAGGGGTCACTTGCTGGATCTCTGACTCAAGTTGCCATTTCAAGGTTGTTTGTTCTTGGTGGTGGTGGAGGAGGGTATGTAGCTGGTCTCAGAACTTGCTCATGTGCTGTTTCCTCACATGGGACAACTGCCAGTAGGCAGCTTCTGTGTTATTCTGAGATGCCAGCATCTGCTGGTGCAGTCTGCCCATTTCTGGCCTGTGTTTATGGGAGGTGGAGAATGTCATAACTGACCGGAGCAGTGTTTCTCAAACTGTGGGTTGGGATCCAATTTCAGGTGGGTCACATAACATCTAGTGCAGCTGCCATTGAAAATATCCCATATTTTATAACCACATGTTCCCAACATAGGATGCTGGAAGGGTGGAGGGCTATGTGGTTATTTTGCTTGTGTCGAGGTTGTAAATAGGCTTTATTTTTCGTTCTGAGTCACTTTGCTATTGGAAAATAGCTGAGAATAACTTATTGTTGCATTCTTAAGAAAGCAGCTGGCTCCGGTGTAACAATGACTGCACTTCCAGCTTGATGATGTCACTTTCGGCCATGACATCACTTCCAGGTTAATGACATCACTTCTAGTGGGTCTTGGACAGATTGTCATTCTAAAAGGTGGGTCCCGGTGCTAAAAAGTTTGAGAACCACTGCACTGGAATGTAGAAAGGGCTGTTTTCTCTTGCCAGTTTGCTGAGAAACATGACCTATAGCACCTTGTCCTGAGCTTTCTGTAAGGTATCAAATTTTGCTTCTATTCCTGGAGAAAAATTGCTGTGGGTAAGGTCTTATTTTAAAAAGAAATCCTTCCATGTTCAAATTTTAGAATTGAAATCTGACACGTTCAGACTTCAAAATGTTGCATTCAGAGTTTTGCTGAGGTTTGGATGTGTATGCTGTTTTGCTGGGGAAGAGAGGATCACAGGCAGGGTAGGAAAAGTCCAAGCTACAAGCTTCGTCATCATTTCTCAGTATTTGCCCCCCACCATACCACTTTGCATGGTCCTAATACCCCCAGAAGTTACTGCAATAATGTCAGTTTCTTCTGGGAGCCAGATATGACTCAACACACACCCATAAGAGGCTCAAGGTATTCAAGGGAGGGCTTTTCTCGAGCGTGTGAAAAGCATGCACTGGAGCTTTGCTCCCCCCCAGCCAATCCTCCTACTACTGCTTGTTGTGTTGTGTTGCTTGTCTTGCTGCCACCTACCTACCATCAGACACCACCTCAAGTACTACCAGTGGTACAAGTACTACTGGCTGAGAACCACTGAGCTGCGTGATCTTTTGGGACCTTAGTTGAATGAGCCTTGGCATTTAACTCTTGTAATAAAGCCCCTCCAAAATATTTGCTCAGTTTGAGGGACTTGACTACTGTTGACCTGATTTTTGGTAGGGTAGCCCGAAGGAGAGGGGAGTGTGCCTAAATCCCACCCATCAGGAGGCTTCAGGGTTGCAGTTTGATTTCAAGCTTGACTGCCTTTCAATAGTAAAGGTGTAGGCTACACAATTCCCTTATCTAAAATCCTGAGGATGACTCACTTCAGGCAGGCCTGCCCTAGTATGGAGAGGTTTAGAAGAGTTGCACTCTTCTGACCGACTTTCTTCATGCCCTGGAATCTTGCTGCTGTTTTTTAATTTTTGTTTTAAATGTATATTAAAAATGTGTTTTCCCTTTCCTATGGCTTAAATATTTAGCCTTTGTTGTGCCTTCTGAAATTCCAGAACAATGTGAAATAGATTTGCTGTTAACAAGTGAGATCATTCCTTCATGTCACAATATCTTGGTGAAGTATGCCACCCTTTAGCCTGATTTTTGGCTTGGCAAGACAGAAATGGGAACCAAGAGAGGGTGCCTTGCCCAAGGCTAGCCTAGGCAGAAGGGTTTTTGGTAGAAGTGGGGCTTGGACGGGGTGACTTTCACTGGGCTGCAGTAGATCTCTTCCTTGGTCCCAGGGGAGGAGGGGATTCTGCAAACAGCCTGCACAGAACATGTTGCTTCCTCTCTCCTGTGGTCTGACATTCTGGTCTGTGTCAAAAGGCAAACTTTCCTAGAAGTTTTTTCATCTCACTTGCATTTGCCTTTTGTGTTTACTGAGCAATCCTTGGTCATTCCTTAGAGGGATGAACAATGTTTGCAGAGTTCCGGAGGCCTGGCCCTCCCCTCAGGAATGGAAAAGGCTAAGATAAGGGACAGCCTTTCCTGGGAAAGTACTTGACAGGCTGAGGTTTCCAAGACACTGCTGGAAAACTGCCACTGGAGAACCCACCATGAGCTTTCTTTTGCAGGAGTCGCTGGGAACGAAGATGTCAGACCGTTGGAGAAGCTGTCACCACCGCCAGTCCTAAACCAGGGATCGAGTGCAACTGGTACTACCAAGGCTGCTGTCCCCAGGTACAGCATAGTGGTCAAGTCCCAGCCCAGGAAATGTGTAAAATAATGAAGAGTGTGGCTCAGTGCATAACTGCTATGGCTCTTCCTCTGGGAAGGGGGCTTTAGCTCAATGGTAGAGCACGTGCCCTGGATGCAAATAGTCTCAGATCCAGTTCTAGAGATCCCTGGAATCTCTAGGTAAGGGAGAGAAAAAGTCTTTGAAACACTGAAGAGCCTCTGGCAGTTGGTGCTGACAACACTGAGCTAGACAGCAATGGTCTAAGTGTGTCTAAGGCAACTTCATGTGCTTTCACCACTGAATGCATAAGAACATAAGAAGAGCCGTGTTGGATCAGGCCAAAGGCCCAGCTAGTCCGGCTTACTGTATCTCACAGTGGCCCACCAGATGCCTTCAGGAACACACAGGAGACCTGCATTCTGTTGCCACTCTCTTGCACCTGGCATTCAGAGGTAGCCCACTTCTAAAACTAGGAGGTTGCACAAACCCATCACGGTTTGTAACTTTTGATAAAACTTTTCTTCTAGAAATCTGTCTAATCCCCTTTGAAAGGCATCTAGGCCAGATGCCATCACCACATATTGTGGCAAGGAGTTCCACAGACTAATTGCGCGCTGGGTAAAGAAATATTTTCTTTTGTCTGTTCACTCAATTTTAGTGGACGTCCCCTGGTTCTGGTGTTGTATGAGAGGGAAAAGAACATCCCTCTATCCACTTTATCCATCCCATGTGTATTTTTGTATGTCTCAATCATGTCCCCCCTTGGGCTCCTTTTTTCTATTCTGAAGAGCCCCAAATGCTGTAGCCTTTCCTCATCAGGCAGGTATCCCAGCCTAGTAATAATTTTGGTGGTTCTCTTCTGCACTTTTCCCAGTTCTACTATGTCTTTTTTGAGCTGTAGCGACCAGAACTGCACACAATAAACCAGATGTGGCCTTGCCATTGATTTCACATCTCAGCCCTGGGATTCAAAATGCATCTTGCAGGCAGACATCATCTGTCGCTGTTGCAATTAAGCACTGGGTGGTGCAGGAAGTCCTTTGGGCTGCAATCCTATGCACACATTCCTGGCAGTAAGCCCCATTTAACACAACTGAATTTGCTTCTTGGCAAACATGCATAGGATTGGGCTGCTGGATTGCACCCATGGTGGAAGACAAGATGCCAGGACAAGATTCTGGCTATGGTAAGATGCTAAATAAATGTAAGAGAATTCAGGCTTTGAAGTTATGCAAACTCCCTTATGCCTGGTGATAAATGCTTTGTAGAACTCTAAAGCTTACTCATTCCTTCACCAGTACTGCCCCTTGCTTTTCATTCTTTGGGGCCTGCCAGCAAGACCATCCCAAGGTCTCCTTGCCCCTGAAGCAGCATGCTGAATGCTGCCTTCCTTACCAGGCAATGTGCCAGCTTCTCCTCCTCCCACTTCCTGGACTGGAAGAGGGGAATGGAACTGAAGAGGAAGTGCAAATGAAAAAAGAGTGATAGAGCACCTTAGACTTCAGCTTGAGTATCAAGGCAGTTCTTACTGCTTGCCTCTTTGTCAGCCCTACCCTAATCCTTGTGAGTGAACCAAATTTTCAGATTAGTGAACTGTTTGCCAGTTGTGGCATCTGGAATCCACGAGATGAAAGTGCCCTTCCTCTGCCCTCCTTGCTTGTTCCTAGGTCAACTATGCCCAGGAATGAGGTCACTAGCGAGATGGTCCGCTCCTCTAGCGTTCTGGTGTCTGACAAGGTACAGGGCCTGCCCATGCAGACATTTGGATTGAGAGAGACCATCATCAAATCCCAGCTTGCTCAGAAAGAGGATTCATATACCCACCTGCAGAGCTTCAGGTAAGGGTGGCCCTGGGAAGGGTGGTGAGAGCAATGGGTCTTCAAACCTAAATTTAATGAGGTGGTTGTTTGTAAAGGCTTCTTGATTTTCATCCCACCCTTCTACCTGCAGGAGCAAATGCCCATTTCCCTGCTTGGGAATGAGAGACTGCTGGGTCTGGAGAACCCAGGGGATAACTTGTGCATGGGAGTAGCTCAGGATAGTCTCATCTGTTTCTGTCTGCTTCTTCTTCTCTGGGCTGGCACTAGGGTTCGTGTCACTAGGGTTCGTGTCACCGGGTGCGGGAGGCCAGCGCGTCACCCCCCTGCAGTGGGCGGGGCAACACTCCAGGTGGTGGGCGTAGTGATCTACCATCGCCCCGCACCCACTGGTTTTTTGGCTGTACCTTTTGATAGAATAAAGATATGTCAATGCAGTTTGTTTCATCACATTCTGCATGAAATTATACATTGATTGATATATAACATGATGGTATTATTTTTGCAAACTGTGATTTTAGTGATTTTGGTCACTAGTTGTGTCACCTCCCCCCCCCCCCCCCGGGTGTCAACTTACTAACACCCTATTGGAGCAGTTCTCGAACTTTTAGCACTGGAACCCACTTTTTAGAATGACAATCTGTCCAGGAGCCATCATAAAGCAAACTGAAATAAATAAAATAAATAAATCAACTGTTACCCTGCACATGCCCGATCTCCTCTGATCTCGGAAGCTAAGCAGGGTCAGGCCTGGTTAGTACTTGGATGGGAGACCGCTTGGGAATACCGGGTGCTGTAGGCTTATACCATAGTCTTTTGAGACTGAAGGTTGCCAACCATCATCACCATCAAAATAAATAAATAAGGGAAAGCCAGCCCTGTTCCACCAAGTGAATTTTCTCTGTAGCCTGCCTTCAATAACACCCCCCCAAAAAGCATCAGTAAGATTTTCACCCCTACCCAGTTCAATTTAAGTTCTTATATTTCAAGCATATCGCTATCAGAACCCACCTGGCTTTACAAGCCTGAGAGCCCAATCCTATGCCTGTCTACTCAGAAGTAAGTCCCATTATAGTCAGTGGGGCTTGCTCCCAGGAAAGTGAGGAAAGGATTGCAGCCTAAAACAGAAAAAAAATTCACCTTGCCCTGTCAAGCCTCTGTTTCATTCTTTTTATTGGGGGGGGGGGCTGCATTTTGGAGCATTTGTTGAGCTCCAGTTGCATCAAATCAGGACCATTCAGGTGGCCTCACATTTCCCTTTGCCTGACCTGCCCGGGAGCCGAGGCACATTTACTTGGCGTGTGAGTAAACGCGACCATGTGGCATAGTTTTGCTTTCCATAGGGCTCAATACATTTGCCAGCTTGGAGGGAGGGACCTTCTTCTCGGGTGTTTTCTGGGGGGCTACATTCATTGGATCAGGACCATTCTGGTGTTGTTGGATTCCTCTCAGCCTGCCCTTTCAGATGGACAAAGGCACATTCACCTACTGGCGAGTAAACGCGTGATATGGCTTGGTTTCGCTTTCCATTGGGCTCCATGCATTTTTTGTTATCTGGTTTTTTGCCAATAACTTTTGATAGAAAGGTGATATTTCACTCCCATTTTTTGCATTGCATTCAGCTCGAAATTCCGCATCCAACGGTATATAAAATGATGTTATTACTCCTAACCACCGTGATGTTAGTGCGTCACCCTCCCAGTGCGCATCACCCCCCTCTTGCGCGTCACCCAGTGCGGTCCGCGCCCCCCGCACCCCTCTAGCAACGCCACTGGGCTGGCATGATTTCTTGTGTTTCTTGGCAGGTTTTTTGTTGGGACATACAACGTGAATGGTCAGCCTCCCAGAGAGAGTCTCCAGCCCTGGCTAAGTCAAGACATTGAGCCTCCAGACGTTTACTGTGTGGGGTATGTTGTGTGGGGTTCTCCTCTGGCAACCTTGCGTGCACAGACACGTGTTTTGTACTGGGTAGAATATTGAGACAAGCCTGTGTTCTTCTCACAGAGATGCACGTGTTTGCCATGTGCAGAGGTGCAATCTGATGAATTAGAACTTGATTTTACTGATTTGATGGTGGGCAGGTATCCTGGGGGTGGGGCAGGAAGAGGACCATGTTTTCAGGTTCAGGGTTTCTTATCTTGCATGCAGCTTCCAAGAGATTGACTTAAGCAAAGAGGCCTTTTTATTCAATGATACTCCCAGAGAAGAGGAATGGTTTAAAGCTGTCACGGAGAGCCTCCACCCAGGAGCCAAGTATGCCAAGGTAATCTGGACTTGGGAGCCAGACTGAGTAGGCTGCAATACCTGGTACATCCAAGGGCATAGCTCTTGAACCAATTCATACAGTTGAACCAATTCATTTTGCACTGAAGAAAAATGATATGCCTTGGGAAGATCCTGGATGCATGTGTGTTGTAGAGGTTAAGGCAGAGGTTCCCAAACTGTGCATTGCGATGCCCCAGGCACTCCCTGGCAAGCTGCTGGCTGGCCAGCAGGGAAACTGTGCAGGATGCTGGAAATGGTTGGTAAGAAATGGCTGGTAAGAATTGATTGTGTGTGGTTTTTGCTTGCTTGGACAGGCCCTCCCACACACCCTGAGCCTCTTACTGGCCCTTTCCAGCATCCCGCACAGTCTCCTGCCCCGGAAGTAACTGATAATTACGTCATTGCCAGTCACTTCCAGGAGCTGCATGCTGCAAAGGAGTGCTGCAGAATGCTGAAGATTGGGAAGCACTGGGTTAAGGGGATGGTTAGTAAGCCTCTCCATCAAGGCAGCAAAAGAGGTTTGTGCTGCCTTTATCTCCTCATTGCAGGTTCTAGGTTAGCGGAAGAGGAAAAGGGGGCAACCTGTAATTGCATCAAAGACACCCAGTGTTTTCTTCCCAACTCCAAGGCAATAAAGAGAGGCATATGAGGTCATTCCCTGTTCTTATCTCCTTGTTGATCTAGTTCATTTTTGCCCAACCCACAGGTGTACACATTTGGTCCCTGTCGTGTACATATGCAGGACAGAAGAGACTTAAGGAGCCCAGGGTTGTGCAGCGGGGAGGGGGAGGGCTGCCTTTGTGAATCCAGACAGTTTTTTATCATCTCCAATACACGATAGCAGAGCTTGGGTTTCCTGGTTTCCCTCTGTGGCTAATGTTGTGAGTAAACCTTCTCTCCAGGTGAAGCTTGTCCGGCTAGTGGGGATCCTGCTGCTGCTGTACGTGAGGACAGAGCTTGCGATGAATGTCTCCGAGGTGGAGGCTGAGACGGTCGGCACAGGCATCATGGGGAGAATGGTGAGCATCACCAAGCAGTGTTTATACTGGGACGGGGGGATCAGATCTTGACCTTGCATCTCTTCTGTCACAGAAGGCATTGCTGCAAATCAGTGGGGACAGCCTGAGCCTTTGCTTTTTGAGCATGCAAGGTGTTTCATTTCATTAATTATTCTGATCTCCACATTGCAGCTGGGGAAGGGAGGCTGAGTGACTTGACTAAGACTACTTCCTAAGTTCATGGCAGAGGCGAGGTTCAAAGCAGGGATGTTATATGGTGTGCAGCTCAGAACCTTAGTCCCTGCACTGCCTCAGCTCTCTGAAAAGGCTGGCTTCTGATTCCTCCTATAATGGGCATGATGCAGCCATCAGCACTGATTCACTGGATGCAGGAGATTTTTTTTTACTGTATCTGTGCATTGTACTATACATTGGACCCTCTGCATCCATGGGTTCCCTGTCTGTGAATTTGACCATCCGTGGATACACAGTCCACATGGGTGCTTCTGGAGGCTTCCCACAGTTGTGTACCCCTAGAGGCCTTTCCTGGGTCACATTGGGCTGGCGACCAACTCTGTTAGCCTGTGTGGGCTGCAGAATGGCTTGGAGAAGCCTCTTGAAACTACTTCCAGTTTTTGAAGAAAATTCCGATTTGAATGGATGTAGCTACTGGAAGCTTCTGCAGGCTATTCTGAGGGCTTTTTCCCCATATGGAGACCCAAAGTGACAAGTTGCAGGGGATGATTGCAGACTGCTCTGCAAATGGAGCTCTGGGCTGCCTCCTGGCCTATGCTGGGTCCCTCCTTGCACTCTCCTGCTCACCTCAAAGTATTCACCCTGCTGGCTTTGGAGTTCCTGGTCCCTTGACTCAGGCTGCCTCTGTTCTCCCAGTTTGGTGTGCAGGGCAATTGGCTTACCTAATGTATTTGACACCCAGGGTGGACTGCTCCCACTGTCCTGCCCTTGGTCTTTCAAAGCCATGGGTAGACCTGGCCTCCATGTCGTGATTCCCCCAGTAGAGGCCAGGGCTACCAGTTGTTCAAAGCAAAGGACCAACCTGGTCTCTGTCTCAAGATACCCCCCCCCCCGGGGTGAGTCCAAGTCTAACCAATCTTCAAAGTGACAGGCACACAGTGCTGGCAACCCCTTATTGCTGACGCCAGGGCGGATTGCCCCCCTGGCCCAGCCTTGGTATACCACTGGTGCAGGGGAAGAGTGCCATCTCTCTCTCTCTCTCTCTCTCTCTCTCTCTCTCTCTCTCTGCTCAGGGCAACAAGGGTGGGGTGGCCATCCGGTTCAAGCTGCACAACACCACCCTCTGTGTGGTGAACAGCCACCTGGCAGCCCACGCCGAGGAGTATGAGCGGCGGAACCAGGACTTCCGAGACATCTGTGCCCGCATGCAGTTTTGCCAGCTGAATCTCGGCCTCCCACCCCTCACCATAAACAAGCACAAGTACGGTGTGGGGGGGGAGACGATAGCCCTCTTTCTCTCCATGGGGATAGTGGTGGTGATGCAAAGGAGAAAAGAATGGAAATGGGATTGTTTGATTTGGGAATGAAATGAACATTTCCCCTTCTTACAGAGTGCCTCCCCCCTCCTTAGAGAGTGCCTCCCACCCCATCTTTTTGAACATGTGCAAACTAGATATAGCCTGTAAATCTCCCCAAGGTGGCTGCTGGATTGATTGTAAAACAGCTATGGGGAGTGGCTACTTAACGCTTTTTCTTTCCAGCTTCTTTTCCATTCAGAATTCCCTCTGCCAAGCTGCTCTGCCACTTGTAGGGGAATCCGCCTCTTTCCCAGCTGAGAATGGTGTTGTGACTGGAAAAACAGCCGGTGGGAAATTTACAGCGCAGTCCTATCTTGCGCTGGAACAGGCAGCCCAGGAGGCCTGTGCTGTATCCAGCGCAAGATAGGGCCTCAAAGTAGCTCAGCTGGAGGCAAAGGGAAACTCTTCCCCTTACCCTGGGTAAGCCACTACAGCCCCAATGGGTCTCCTCAAACTTGTGCCATCTCTGGAGGAGGCATAAGTTCGAGGAGAGCGGAGTGGCTGCTGGGGAATTTCTGCCAGGTCCCAGCCCTGCCTTCTGCTCCCCCCTGCCCGCCCCTAGGACCTCTCTCTGCCCACCCTCTCCCTGCCCACTGCCCACCCCTAGGGAACACCTGCTCCCTGCCCACCCCTAGGGCTTGCATTGGCTGAGTTTGGCCAACACAAGTTTCCCTGTCAAAGTTGGCACAGAGGCTGGCTTCAGCCTCCGTGGGCCGGCACACATCCCTGCGCTGACCCAACTGACTCCCAAGGAGGTGCAAATGTGCTTTATGGCACATTTGCAACCCTCCTGGGCCGGTGCAAGGGACTTGCGCTGGCCCAAGGGTGCCTCAGGATTGCGCCCTTAAGCATCTTTCCCAAAAACACGCTCACCCCTCATTTCTCCACTCAAGACCAGGGGTTCTCGTGGCTGCTGTTTTTCCTTTTTGCGTTAAACAAAAAGACCACCATGGGTAGACTGCTGTATGCAGATGCTGTATGTTTTCTAGCTTGGCCTTGACTTGCAGTCATTCACTTTTACTGCAGAAACAGTGTTGCTTTCCATCTTGTAGTGACGTGCAGGAATAACAGTATGAAGGCAGCTGGGCATTCATTTGAAAACCACCTTGAATCCGCCATCCCCATGGTGGCTAGGGCTGTCATTGGTCCACTTATTTCTTTTCTGTGGTTTTTAGGGTCATGGTTGGGGTGTGGTTAGGGCTGCCTCCTTGGTTCACCTGCTGGACTGAGTGAGCGTTTGGGCTCATGTGGCTGGCTGGGGTTGGGGGTTGAACTCTAGTGGTGTCACCTTGCATGAGCTCCTTCCTTCCTTCCTTCCTTCATTCCATCCTTCAGCATCATCTTGTGGTTGGGAGACTTGAACTACAGGCTGGAGGAACAAGATGTGGAGCAGGTGAAGAAACTGGTTGAGGTGCGGGACTTCCAAGCCCTTTATCAGCATGACCAGGTAGGTTGAGGAGCTCTCCCTTGCCTGGCAGAATCCAGTGCTGCTGCTTAGCATAAGAGGGGCTATGCTGGATCAGGCCAAGGGCCTATCTGGTCCAGCTTCCTGTATCATACAGTCGTCCATCAGATGCCTCTGGGAGCATGAAGGTACCTGTATCCTGTTGCCACTCTTTTGCACCTAGCATTCAGAGATAGGATTCAGAGAGAGGTTGATTACTCTCATCATGGGTTGTAACCTGAGATGGACATTTCTTTCATAAACCTCTCCGATCCCCTTTTAATGGCTTCTAGGGCAGATGATATCACAACATCCTGTGGCAAGGAGTTCCACAAATTAATCATATTCTGGTTAAAGAAATATTTCTTTTTGCTGCTTCATTCTGCTGGAAGATAGTTCCAGTGGAAAGCACAGAGCCCTTGAAACTTATGGGGAATGGAATGGGATTTATTGCTGCTCCTCCCATGGAATGGTTGTGAATGGCTGGAGAATCCTGGCTGCTTCAGGGCCTTCCGATCTTGATGCTTAGCTGCTCACTTAGGTCTGAAATATAACAGAGTACAAATTATAAATTTGGCAAAATGTCAATGAAATCTCTGGGTTATTAAATGTGTTCATTTTGGGGGGGAGAGCGGGTATACTTAAGGAGTCTTTAACCTTAAATTATGTGTAATGTTTGAGTCACCAATATGTAGTATTGCCAAATTTTATATGTCACCAGGCCTCCCCTTGTAAGATTTCCAATAATGTGTATTGCTCCTCTTGCCAATTGCTGAATTCCAAAGAATGCAGGGAAGGAGAGACAAACATAATCACCAGCTTACCAAAGGTCACCATTAATGCACACCTGTGATCCTGTGCTTGGTGTATCTCAGTGATTTTCATCCTTTCTCGTCTTGCAGCACACTGGCAAGGCACTAAAATGGTCAAGGCACACCATCAGCTTTTTGACAATTGACAAGGCACACTGTGCTGTCAGTGGGGGCTCACATCCCCCAATGGTCCTATTGATAAATGACCCTCTCCCAAATTCCCGCAGCACACCTGGGGACCATTTGTGGCACACCAGTGTGCCATGGAACAGTGGTTGAAAATGGCTGGTGTATCTGCTTAGAAATAAGTGCATGGGATCAGTGAGGTCTGACTAGAGCCAAGAGAAAGCAGTAGGGAAATCTGCATGACAGTACTCAGTTCTCATCCAAGATGTAGAGTGCAGGAGGTCTGGTCTAGAGGGTAGAGCCTCCGTTTGCCTGAAGATAACATCCACAAGGTCGCCAGTTCGAGGCCACCGGCACCTTGCAACCTTGAAGCAGCTGACAAGCTGAGCCGAGTTATTCCATCTGCTCTGAGCGTGGGAGGATGGAGGCCAGAATGTGAAACCAGATCAGAAAGAAACATCTGAATGTTGTGGTTCTTGGAAGATAGAACCTTCTTTCAATTGTAAAAATCCCTACAGGGATTTAAATAGCCTGCCTATATAAACCGCCTTGAATAAAGTCTTGAATAAAGACCAAGAAAGGCGGTATATAAATACCTATATTATTATTATTATTATTATTATTATTATTATTATTATTATTATTATTATTATTATTATTATTATTATGTTTTCCAGGCTTGTGTGATATGCAGAGGGTCCTGATGGAACTGAGCTGTAGTTTTTGTGTGTTTTGATGGCCTGCCTAGAGTTGGGAGTCAGGGGTGGCAGGGAGTGGAGTTCTCATCTATGACTTGAGTTCCAAGGCAGGAACAAAGATTCCTTTTAGGCAGGCTTTGCTGGTAGTACTGAAAATGGCATGCTTGCTCAGAAGATACTGTAAGGTGTTGCATTAGACTAAAAGTACCTCTTGAACAGAGGAGGATGTTTTACCACCAGACAATGGGACTCTACTTTTGAAGGATGGAAAGTGCATCTCCAGCACTAGGTGAAACACCCAGTTGACTTTCATCCCAATGCAACACCTAACTTTAACCTTCTGCTTTGAGGCAATGAAGTCTGGCTGTCCACAGTGCCTAGAAATCCATATTGTTGCTTTGCATCTTCCGATCTCTGCCTTGGAAGGAAGCTGTAAGTTTCACGTTAGTGCTCTAGACTGGATGGAGCTTACTTCATATGGTTTTACATGTCCATATTTTGGAAATGGTAGGAGGGATACAACAATTTTTTACTCATTTTATTCAAGCAGTCTTGCATGCCTATTGAAACCATTTAAAGTTGATCCAAGCCTTCAACACTTGTACACCAATCCCTCCTTTAAACGTATTCTCTAGAGTTTATGATCTGCAGACTTCTCTACCCTCCATTATCATCTTCATGAAGAAGTGTTTGGTAGGACTCAAAAGCTTGTTGTTAGGATGCCTTTTGCTACTTTTGGTTGGTCCTTAATAAAGCACCACCCTGCTTTGGTTTGCAGTATTTTCAAATTTTTAAAAGTATTGATTTTATTAGGCTCTTCAATGCACAAACAACTCATTCAAGTCTGTAATCCTAGACATGCTTGCTTAGAAGTCAGGTCCACTGAAATTGGGGAAGGCTTGGGTTCCATGGCAGGCCACTAGAATCTAATTCTAAGCTACAATGCTCAGCTGCAGCTTTGGCCTCCTATACATTGCACACTGTTCATGTAAAACCTTCCAATCCTGGAATATGCCCAATTGCAAACAGTTCAGGTTGGGAGGAAAGAAATTCAGTATTTTTGCAAGCAAATTGACATGCTCCTTGAATGCTTCCCTCCCAGTTTTAGGCTAGGCTTGAGGTAATGGCTGGCCTTTGAGAAATGAAAAGCTGGAGAATGAAAGACATGCATGTCTTCAGCCTGGGTGGAAATGTCTTTAGCCTGCTGGCATTTCTTCAGTTGGGAAAATGGAACTAAGAAGAGGGATGAGAAACCAGCAGGCAGGCTTAGCTAGACTCAGAGTACTGAGAGAGAGAGATGGGTTCTGTGGGAGTCTCTCACTTTCCTCTCTTTGCTCTGTTCCAGCTGAAAATCCAGAGAGAGGCCATGGCAGTCTTCGAAGGCTATATGGAGGGAGAAATTTCCTTTCAACCTACTTACAAATACAACACTGGCTCTGATGACTGGGACACCAGGTTAGACTAGCTCTGTGTTTTGTGGCACCAACTTTGGGTGCCCTGCCCTGCCCTGCCCTTTCAGATACTGTCTTCCTGTTCAGGGAATTCAAAGGTGAATGGTCAGAGAAAAGTTGCTTTGGGGTCTACCTAAGAAACAGGGACTTGAACAGAAAAGTTGGCCATCTTCACTATGTATCTTAAATGCTGCTCTGGAGAAGTAGCACTGAGTAAGTGAGCTGATGCAGTGAGTTGACACAGGGAGTTTGCAATGGGTGGGATGGGGTGGGGAGGAGTGTTAGGAAATGAAATTTCTGGGCTGTGATGCCCTGGCTGGTCTCCTGGTAGAGACTGCTGCATCCTTGCCATTAGGTGATTGTGTGTTTTCCTTTAAAAAGTTAGAACTGGTATCTAGAGAATGCAGCCTTCTCTTCCTTCTGTCCCAGGGAAATAAAACAGGGAGGTTCAACCCTGGGTCTCACTGTGCCAGTTCACAGTCCTAGCTGGTACTATGAAAGCAAATGCAAAGAAGTCAATAGCAGCACCATGATATCTGCAGAAACAAAAGCTAAGGTAGCAAAAAGGGCGGTCAATCCTTACAGCATCTCTAGAAACCAATCATGATGTTCCACACTATTGCATTCAGGGAATGCAATACAGTCACCATTCCATGATATTCACATTGTTCACACACATTGTGCACAGTGAGTTCACATTGTGCAAACACAGATTGCCTGGAAGAGCACTTGTCCTAAAACTAAACCACATCAGTTCTCAACAGAGTGTAACACAATAAAATCTAAAAAAAACCACATCGGCAAAATGTTAACATACCTCAATTTATCAATCAACAGAAAAGAGCAGTCAGAACAGAAAACTAACCACCATCCCCTGCCCCAGGAACCAAAAATTGGTTGGGTAGGTCCAAAGGCCTTCCTGCAGAGCTGGGTCTTAACTTAGCATCTCAAAGACCAGAATTATGAAGCCTGCTGGGTCTTCCTAGAGAGGGTTGGTGCCACAACTGAGAAGGCCCTGCTCTTAACAGACACCTGCTGAGCCTCAGTGGATGCAGGCTCCCAGAGTGGGGCCCTCGAATGTTAAGTGGAGAACTGTAGGGAGGTACAGTTTCTTGTTAGTTTCTTGGAGAATGTGTGCTGTTTTAGGCAGTGAGCCAGGAAGACTCAGCTAGTTTGAAGTGGCATGGGGGAGGGATGCCAGACAATCAAGGCAGCCCAACTTCACTTTGTTTTTATTTTAGAAGCATGAACAAGTTATTCATTTAACATTCAGTATCCAGGAGTCCTATGCTTGGTCTCCCCCATCTACAGAAGTTACAGGGGTCCACTTCTCTGAGGTGGTGATCCCTGGTCTGGGCTATACCATTTCACACTGCTAGCGGGGATGGTGTTGAAACTTTTTTTTGGGGGGGGGGGAATTATCTTGCATAGTAAGGAGGATGCTTTGATGGTTGCACTAAGAATAGAAGCAAGGAAAGGGAATTTGGTTATCAGTTTGTATGTGAGTGGTTGTTTTTTTTTTACACACAGGAAAGGGAAAGCACAGTGGGGTTTTGAGGCAGTTACTGCAGCAGAGGGAAAGTGTTTTGCAGAATTTGTTTATAAAGGAGTTGCAAAGTCATCACTTTGAGAAGTTTGACTTTGGGGACTTGAATCTGCAACAGAGAACTCACATGTTTGAATGCTTCTCTGGACCAATAAATAAATAAATAATAGTCCACACAAAAGTGACATTTTGTTTGATTTGAAGATCCTACCTTTTGATCAAATGATCCTCAAGGTTGGTTAAAACAGACTGCAGCAATAGTGGTGGTGGTGATGGTACTGATGATGAACACCCACCTGTACACTGCACACACACAGCCCTTAGTTCTCTGGTCAAAGGCAGAGGCCAAAGTGTGATTCAGGTCTGCAGTCCTTGCTGGTAACTTAGAGCTAAACCAGAACCCTTCTCCCCTGACCACCTAGTTTTCTGCTTGCAGGGAATCCTTTTATTATGGAGGGAGCTTTCAATCCAGTGAGCCTCACCTGCAGTGGGTACAGACCAAAGTCTGATTCACTGTTTCCATGAGGGCTAGTCCCGGGGTGTCCTATAAAAGTCTTTGAGCAGCATCTCTAAATCCCCCCCTTCCTAGCAACAGAACAATAGGAAAATGGGGTAGATGAGTCCAGCTACCAAACTGGCTGAGAAGAGCCTTCCCAGGGCAGAGTTCTGTCAGTGCTGGCCTCTGTTCCCTTTTCTTGTAGTGAGAAGTGCCGCATTCCAGCCTGGTGTGACCGAATTCTCTGGAAAGGGAAGAACATCTCTCAGCTGAGCTACCGAAGCCACCCGACCCTGAGGAATAGTGACCACAAGCCAGTCAGTGCTGTGTTTGACATTGGGGTAAGCACCCACCCCCTTGTGGGGCTGAACTAGCATGTTAGAACATAAGAACCTAAGAACCCCACTGGATGAGGCCAAAGGCTCATCTAGTCCAGCTTCCTGTATCTCACAGTGGCCCGCCAAATGCCGCAGGGAGCACACAAGACAGCAAGAGACCTGCATCCTGGTGCCCTCCCCTGCATCTGGCATTCTGACATAACCCATTTCTAAATGGGTGTTGGGAGGGGGCAGAGCCTTGAGTGAACCCCTGTTGTTGGTTCTTGTTCTGGATTCTTCCCGCTCTCTTCACCCTTGCTATATCTGCCCGCCCCCCACTTTCAGCTCTCAGAACAGGCCTGGTTGCGCCATCAAACGGCTCAGTGTTTCACAACTACCTGTCCTCTTCTTTTCTGCATCTGTGGTCTAATTCTGGGGACTTCCCTTTGGTAACGTTTGTGAGGGCTTCCTTTTGGTAATGTTCTTAACAGCTAATTATGCATGACAGCCTTGGATTAGGCTTCTCCCACACTGCAACCCTCCCATACAACAAGGATGGAATCCCAGAAGAGGACTGATATGCATTTTGGCTCACAGAAACTGAGGCTGTGGGCTTAATTGACATCAGTGCCTAGTTTATCTCACTGTGCACATCTCACATTTGGCATCTGGCCTCGTCTGTCAATGGACAGGTGTCCTTCCCCATATCTGCAGGAGATCCATTTCAGAGCCCCTGCAGATACAGAAACCACAGTAGGAGAGAACCCTACATCCTTGCCCCCGTGCCCATGAATGTTGTTTAAATGCTTATCACTGTGAAAATGTTGCTTCTTTTTACAGGATGCTATATGCATGCAGGCTTATAGCACAATCTTGAGGCAGCCTGAATGCTTGAAGAGACTAGGTCAAAAGTTAACAGGAAGCTGTTAACTTCCTGCTTCCTGTTAGCATTTGATCTAGTCTTTTCAAGCATTCAGGCTACCTGCAGCCTACCTGCACGTCGTGCTATAAGCTTGCATGGTTATAGCGACCTGTAAAAGGAAGAAACATTTTTGTAGTGATAAGCATCTAAATGACATTAAGGGGTGTGGGCAGCGGCAGTGAACCACAGGTACGGGAGGGAAGCCTAGAAAGACTGTGCCAATGGCTGTTGATGATGGTGGTATGTCTCCCTTCCAGGTGAAGGTGGCGGATAAGGAGCTCTACTGCAAAACCTTAGAGGAAATTGTGCGCTCCTTGGATAAGCTGGAGAATGCCAGCATCCCATCGGTTGCTCTCTCCAAGAGGGAGGTAGGATGTCCCTCCCCCCCCCCACAGTGTGCTTGGCCCCCAGAGAGAGGGCTTGGTCTAAGCATGTGGTCTTCAGGACCAGCTGGTAAACTTTTGCCTGTGCCAGAGAAGACAGGGAGACCTCAACAATGTGACAGTGAAATGAACTGCAATCCTTTACACACACTTTCCTGAAAGTAAATCTCTTTGAACTCAATGGGACTTGCTTCTAAGTAGACATGCAGAGGCTTGTGCTCTAGGACAGGCAGAGTTTTATTGTGTTCAAGTCTCTCCTCCCACCTTGCAGTTCCTTTTCAAGGATGTGAAGTACATGCAGCTTCAAGTGGAGTCTTTCACCATCCGCAACGGGCCAGTTCCCTGCCAGTTTGAATTCATCAACAAGCCAGGCGAGGATGCCTATTGCAAGCTGTGGCTGGCTGCAAACCCCAGCAAAGGCTTCCTGTTGCCAGGTGAATTGGCTACCATGAGCTGGGGTGTGTTGCTCCAGCCCTGTGGAGTTGTGGCTAAGCTGCACCCACTAAGATTCAGTTAACGTTTTGCTTGAGAAGTGGGCTGCTCATGGATTGCCCCTCGGGTTGAGGATTGCCCTCCTCTGGATTTAGCTGACCAGTGTGATGTCCCCCAGACACATGGAGCATGAGGTGGTTGACCCCCCTGCTCCCCTTAGCTGTGCCACTGCAGGAGAAGTCTCCCTCCACTCACCCCCCACCCACTTCTCAATGTGTACCTCAGGGTGTGGCTTGCAATTGTGTGATGTTGTCATCATAATGCATCTTTCTTCTCCCTGAAGACTCTGAAGTGGTTGTTGAGTTGGAACTGTTTGTGAATAAATCGACTGCGACACGCTTGAACTCTGGAGAGGACAAACTGGAGGACATCTTGGTGCTGCACCTTGATCGGGGCAAGGATTACTTCTTGCCTGTTTCAGGGAACTACCTGCCCAGCTGCTTTGGATCTCCCTTGCAGACACTCAGTTACATGAGGGAGCCCATCCAGGACATGTTGCCAGAGACCATCAGAGAGCTGGTGAGTTCTTACAGCAATAATTACAGTGGTTGCAACATTTCATTGCTGATGGGAGGGATGAGAGGCACTGCCAGTGGGGGAGCAGTATGGGTGTCCCCTTGTTTCCGCAGGTGACCTGTTCCAGGGACCCCCTGGTGGATGCGAAAACTGTGGATATAGGAGAACCCTGTAGATGCAAAGCTTCACACCCCTGCCATGCCCATTCTCCCCTTTTCAAGCCATCTTGTTTCTTGCTTTTACAGACACTATAAGAAGAAAGCTACAAGCAGGCAGGCAGCATGCATGATAGTCTATGTGTCTTAGTCTCCTTAGTCTAAGCAAACTTTAACAGGATGCAGGACAGTTCCTGCTTCCTCTTAATGTTCTGATTGTGTCCCCCTAGTATGCAGTCTGCCTACCTGCTTGTTGCTTTTCTTTTGTAGCATCTGTAAAATCAAGAAACCTGATGGCTTGTTAATGAAATAAATGGGGGGTAACAGTAGGGGGCTGCAGAGAATTGTGAAGAACTGAAACTGTGGATACTGGATCAGAAGATACAGGAAGGATGCCTGTTTTACTCCCTCATGCTGTCTTCCATGGAGTATGCTCTTTTGATGCAACATTTTGCTCCACATCAGACCTTGATGCCTTTATGGGAAGGAGACGATGCCTTCAGGGATCAAGAGCCCTTAGAAATCCCCAAGGAGCTATGGATGATGGTAGACCACCTCTACCGCAACGCCTGCCAACAGGTGAGGATCTTATTGCATATATTTTCTGTGCACTTGGCCAAGTCAGGGCTGGATGGCTGCACAATGGTGTCTCTTTCAGCAGGATCTGGTGTATAGCTCTGAAAGCCATTGGTGAAGAGCTATATCAGAGTTGCAGAAGCTGGACGCTGGTGTACTGTGCCAAGGTGCTTTCCAGCACGGGTTCTAATCCTATTGATATGTCCATGCTTCAGCAACATTGCTTCTTGCACATGATAGCCTGGCTGTTCAGGCTGTGTTGTACAGTTGGGTGTGTTGGTGCTGTACGTGACTTTTGGAGAGGTGCCGTCTCTTTTCTCTCAATGCTTGCCGTAATTCTGATGCTCACGAGGTCCCTGCTTGCAGGAAGACCTGTTCCAGCAGCCTGGCTTGAGATCAGAGTTTGAACAGATCCGTGATTGTCTGGATGCAGGAATGATGGACACTCTCAGTATCCTTTTAAGAAAGGGTGTTTGGAAGAGCTATGGCAGTTTTGCTCCTATGCTTCTCTACAGATAAGAAACACCCTCTTCCCTTCTGCGCACCCCCAGAATTACACTCTATTGTGAGTCCTGCTGATTGCCCCTGAAAGAGACACCCCCTTCCTTAGTTCTTCTTCCATCTCTCTTAATGTTCTTTAGGAACAAAAGAAGGAAATGCCATGCCATAATAGACCTGAGGGTGCAGTGCCCAACAATGGGTGTATCCAATATGGAAAGAAAATATTTCTTTACCCAGCATGTCATTAGTCTGTGGAACTCCTTGTCAAAGGATGTGGCGATGGTGTCTGGCCTAGATGCCTTGAAAAGGGGATTGGACAGATTTCTGGAGGAAAACTCTATCACAGGTTCCAATCCATATGGGTATGTGCAATCTCCTGGTTTTATCTCTAACATCAGGCGCAAGGGAGTCACAACAGAATGCAGGTATCTTGTTGTCTTGTGTGTCCTGGAGTCCTCTGGTGGGCCACTCTGAGATACAGGAAGCTGGACTAGATGAGCCTTTGGTCTGATCCAGCAGGGATCTTCTTATGCTATGACCCAGATGAGCAGGTCTCAGACAGCTGCAGACCCTTGCAGAGGCTCAGCACTTGTGGCATAGAGTCAGTGCTGAGAGGTACCACCTTGGCTATTGCCTTTTCTTTAACCGTTGCTGGTCCAGTTGGTAGCAATCACTCTGTAGCTGAAGCGCTTCTGCTGTTCTTGGAGAGCCTCCCAGAGCCTGTCATCTGCTACAAGCTGTACAGCAAGTGCCTGGAGCATGCTGACAGCTTTGTGCTGAGTTGTCAGGTAAGGCAGTCGTAGTGGGCAGACTTCCCAAACTGGGAGGGGGGGAGACAAACCAACACACTGCAGCGATAGATGCATTTCAGCCTATGACACTTTGCACCTGGGGATTGGTGTGAAAGGACAGTATCATCCACTCCCTGCTCTTCCCCCAGGTTGTGTCCACGTTGCCCAAGTGCCATAAAAATGTCTTCAGTTATCTGATGGCATTTCTGCGGGAGCTGCTGATCCACGAACACTCCAGAAAAAACCACTTGGATGCAAATATTCTTGGTAAGGAGATCTGAGCGACCTGCTAGTCAAACGGTTTTATCCCATCCTGCATGGGTGGGAGAGTGCAAAGTGAAAAACATACTGGGTACTTCATCTGGTATGGCTGTTGGTTTGTTTATTTGAAAAAACTCATAACCCGTTGTTCCCATGCCAAAGCAAATGCCCAAAGTTCCATAATAACATGTACAACATAGCAATAAGTAAAATCGTTTAAAGGTAAGAAACAAAACAAAAAGACAGCCCAGTAGAGCCATGGGTGGGGGTACCTATTTGATCCAGAAAGAAGCAGCCAAGCCACAGCACTATTGCAGAGGGCAGACACCATCAACCAAATGCCAGACAAAACAGACGTGTTTAGAGCCCTTGCCAAAAGCCATGAGGGAGGGGGTAGCTCTTAATGGTTTTAATGCTCTGATTGCAAGTGGTGAGTTTGTAGCACTCTGTGCCCTTAAGTAGATTGTTTTCAAAGGGGCTGATGCAGGAGGTGGTGCACAGGTGTCTCAATTCTGATACCTGGGGGCATTTAAGTACAGTTGGGACCTCAGTATCTGCAGGGGATCCATTCTCTAACCCTCCTCGGATAGCAAAAATCACAGATGATCAAATCTGCAATTTTCAGCCCCATAAGTCCTCTAAAGGGAACTCGAGCTGCACTCCGGTCCCCTCCAGAAGGCTTTCTTAAACCCGCAGAGGCAGCCCACATCTGCCCACTGCCTCTGCAATCTTCAGAATGGCAATTTCGGGCAAAAACCACTACTTCCAGTTTCCCAAAGGAAACCGGTTGTGACATTTTTATGCCATATAAGGCATTCTTAGGCCTGGGGAAGCCCTTGGTGTGGCCTGCCTCTGCAGGCTTTAGAAAGCCCTCTGGAGGCAACCAGAGTGCAGTTCCTATCACCTCCAGGTGGGGCCAAGACTCAGGAGGGACTCACATTGAGCCAGATCCAAGGATACACAATCTGTGGACATGGAGGCCCCACCTGTATTTGAACTGCCATGCCAAGAAATTTTCACTGTTTGCTTTGTGTTTTTGTTGGCAGGAAGGGGAGGAAGAGAGAAACTGTCTTTTGGATACTCATATGTCCTGTTCCTCTTTCAAAAACATTAATTAGCATTTCCATGTTTTCTGTACAGCTAGTATATTTGGGGGCTTATTGCTGCGGCCCCCTCCTGACCACCCCAAACCGACTGTTGCCGAGAAGCGGAAGGCTCAGCAGTTTGTCCAGCATTTCCTCTTGCGGGAATGTGGTGTGCTGTGAGGACTGTGGGCTAGCAGATCCGTAAGGAGGGCCACTGGGCTGTGTGGATTCCTGCAAAGATAATTTTGTATATGCAGAGTATTAGATCCAACAGTATTTTTATGCAAGAGAAGCACAAACCATCAGTTCTGGAATACGAGTATGAAGACGCAGCTGCTGCTGTATTAACAGCACTACAAAGGACAGTAGATTTCATAGTGAATTGTACATGAACAAGGGCTTGATGCACTCACTTCCTTGACTCATGAGGCATCTTGAACTTTCTGATGGTGCCCATTCTTGTCTGTCATTGCCTGTACACTTAAATCCTTAAAGTTGTAAAAAAGGTACTTTTTTTATAACTAAAAAGAAAATAATATAATGTGAATTTAACATTTTAAAAATTTTAAATGTTCTGTATTGGCCCTCCTTGTTCATCTGATACCATCTGTACAGGGATGCCATGTTGTAGAAGTGGGTGGGGAGTTTGAAATGAGTGTTTTCCACCTCTGCTATGCGTCAGCTCTCTCTGGGTCCTGCAGGCCTCAGCAGACAGAGGCTGTGCCGACACTGCAGGGACACTGGCATGATGTCTGTTGTACCCCAAACCTGGCCAGCAAAGGCAGGGGAGGAGGCGAGAGAGTATCGGCCGAGTCACGTCTTGCCATTTCAGCAAAGATGCTGATGTCTCCAGCAACCACAGTGCTATTCAAACAACATTGCCGGCCGCACTGCTGGCACCATGGCAGCCCAGCTATCAAGTGGCATGGCTCTGATGTCACTGCAGCCAAGCAGCACATGACACATGCTTGCCCTGACAACTGAGCGATGCCACACAGACATGGAAACAACAGCACAGGCACAACCCAGCAAAGGAGGCCAAGCCACAACATCCCAAGGTTGCCTCATGGGTCACAATTCCAGACACTCCTGTCCAGGAGCTGCCTCCCTGGAACTCGATGGAGACTTGGTCCTGGACAGATCTCCCAAGGATAGGTTGCAGCACACATGGATGAGGAGACCAGGGAAAATGCGCCACTGCCGCACCTGTAGGCACCCAGCTAGAGCAGAGCTCATGCATATTTCTGCTCACCAGACACCACTGTGCCCACATAGCACCACCCACAAGGTACCCTGCACATCTGCCTGTTGGTGGTCCCAGGGCCAATGCACATGGCAGCATCAACCTAGCATACACCCAGCACACTTCCAGGCCATCTGCAGCAAGCACTGTCTCCCCAACACCATGGTGAGGCTGCACATGAGACAGGGGCAGGGGGAATGGAAAAGGTGCAAATAAAGATACAGGGAGTCCCTACTGACTGGTCCCTCAGTCCTGCTGGCAAGGGTGCCTATATCCTCAGTTGGCTGACTTTTTGGAGGGCAATTGAGGAGCAGGCCTGGAGCTCTGAGCCTGTTGTGAGAAGTCAGTACAGCACTGGTTTCCAAACTGTGAGCTGAGGCTTCCTGGGGAGTCACAGAAAGCAGCTAGGGGAGCTGCAGAATCCTTGCAAAAAACCCGCCTTCCTATTCAGTGTATAGGATTGTACCCCTAATGGGGAGCTGCAGCTAATGCCCCAATAGATCAAGAGAGCTTATAGTCAAAAATGTTTGTGAACCACTACAGAGCAGTATTGCAGTCCCTCCCCTGGACAAGTGTAGAGGCCAAGGCTCCTGCTCACTGTATAGGGAAATTATCATTATCATCAGCATTGTACCAGGAGAGTAGACAGCATGATGCAGAGTGAAAAGACAAATCCCTGCCACAACTGGCTTGCAATACAGGTTGGGGACTGTGAGAATCAGAAGGACCTTGCAATGCAATGCACCACACCCTGTATGTATAATACCCTGTATGTATAATTTGGATTGATGATCAGCCTTAAGAAAACACAGGTCATGGTTCAGGATGTGGACTCACCTCCGTGCATTACAATCTCTGCACATGAACTGGAGGTTGTCCATGACTTTGTGTACCTTGGCTCAACAATCTCCGACACTCTTTCTCTTGATACCGAGCTGAACAAACGCATCAGTAAAGCAGCTACCACGTTTTCCAGACTCACAAAGAGAGTCTAGTCCAACAAGAAGCTGACAGAACTTACCAAGATCCAGGTCTACGGAGCTTGTGTCCTGCGTACACTTCTGTACTGCAGCGAGTCATGGACTCTTCTCTCACAACAGGAGAGGAAACTGAACGCTTTCCACATGCGCTGCCTCCGACGCACCCTCGGCATCACCTGGCAGGACAAAGTTCCAAACAACACAGTCCTGGAACGAGCTGGAATCCCTAGCATGTATGCACTGCTGAAACAGAGACGCCTGCATTGGCTCGGTCATGTCGTGAGAATGGATGATGGCCGGATCCCAAAGGATCTCCTCTATGGAGAACTCGTGCAAGGAAAGCGCCCTACAGGTAGACCACAGCTGCGATACAAGGACATCTGCAAGAGGGATCTGAAGGCCTTAGGAGTGGACCTCAACAGGTGGGAAACCCTGGCCTCTGAGCGGCCTGCTTGGAGGCAGGCTGTGCAGCATGGCCTTTCCCAGTTTGAAGAGACACTTGGCCAACAGGCTGAGGCAAAGAGGCAAAGAAGGAAGGCCCACAGCCAGGGAGAGACCAGGGACAGACTGCACTTGCTCCCAGTGTGGAAGGGATTGTCACTCCCGAATCGGCCTTTTCAGCCACACTAGACGCTGTTCCAGAACCACCATTCAGAGCTCAATACCATAGTCTTTCGAGACTGAAGGTTGCCAACTACACCATACCCTGTATCCACCCCCTACTGCAGGTTGGGGACAGGATGCACTTTCAGTAGCACAAGCAAATGGGTGGGTGGGTGGGGGGCTTCTCTTGCAAGATGCCTACAAGGATCCAGCACACGGGGAGCTGTGGGGAAAAACACCAAGGGACCTGTGGAATCCTTGGGGAAAAAAACCTGCTGCCCTATACAATGTATACGGTCCAGTCCTGAATACATTTTATACTTATTGTAAACTTTTAATTTAGTTAATTTTGATTTGATTTTGTCATATGGGCGTATTAAAAAAATTTCTTACTTGATAACATCACTTCCAGCCATGACATCACTCCCAAGTTAATAACATCACATTTTTTAAAATACAAAAAAAATTATTTCATTTCAGATTTTTGGATTTATTGTAAACTTTTAATTAAATTAAAAGTAAATTAAAAGTTTACAATCAATCTAAAAATGGAATTAAAATAATTTTTTATTTTAAAAAAACGTGATGCCATCCACCTGGGAGTGGATTTAATTTTTAATTTAATTATTAATTTAATTTAATTATTTACTTTTACTTAACGCACAGCCCAATCCTATCCACACTTTACTGGGAGTAAGCCCCATTCACTCTAATGGGACTTACTTCTGAGTAGACATGCATAGCACTGGGCTGCAAATTAAATTGGTTAAATTAAATTTACTATTAATTTACTTAATTTTGATTTAATTTTGTCATAATGTTCCCTGCTTGATGACGTCAATCACTCTCATGACATCACTCCCAGGTGGATGACATCACATTTTTTTTAAATACAAAAAAATTATTTCCATTCAGTGTTTAGACATATTGTAAACTTTTAATTTAATTGGGAGAACTTTTTGGGAGAAGGGCGGGATAAAAATAAAGTTTTATTATTATTATTATTATTATTTTAATGTAATTTATTTAATTAACTTGGATTCGATTTTGCCACGTGTCATGATTTTCTCTGCTTGGTGACGTCACTCCCTCCCGTGACGTCACTCCCAGGTGGATGGCGTCACTCCCAGGGGGTTGGAATGCTGGAGGACCTCCGCCCTAAGCGGGCCAGCCTCTAGGGGGCGCCGGAGGGTGCCGCTGTAGCCCGCCTGTCTCTATGGCAGGAGCCCAACCGGAAGTGGGACTCTCCCGACGTGCCCCGCGGCAGGCGGAAGCGGAAGCGTGGATGTCTGCGGCGCCTCTCTGACGGGTCGGGGACCGAGCGCCTGGCTGGCCGGCCGGCCGGGCGTGATGGCGGCGACGCGGGCTGGGCCCGGCCTGGCGCTGGAGGGAGCCGGTGAGGCGCTGCTGCGGGGTGGGTCGGGTCGGGGCTGCCCGGTCCCTCCCCTCCCTCGGCGGGTCGGGGCTGCCCGGGCCTCCCTGCGCGGCCTGCTGGGGCCTTCGTCCTGGGGCCTTTGCTGGGCCTTCGTCCTGGGGCCCGCCCTCGGGCTGCCCTGGCTGGGGGGCTGGGCCGGACTGGGGGGAGGGGTGACTGCTCTGGGGTGGGGGCTCTCTTTATATTAGAAACTTGGCGGGTTCTCCTGGGGGGCAGAAATTGGGGTCGCTGTGGGCAGTGGGGCACTCCAGATACTTGGGGGGAATGGGGCACTCTCAGGGGAACCAAGAGGAGTGGTGGGTTCTTCCTCTCTTAAGGTCTTCAAGTAGAGGCTTGACAGGGGCCTGGGGGGGTTGTGGGGCACTCATTTGAGGTCATCAGGCAGAAGCTTGACAGGGGCCTCTGGGGGGAGGCAGAAAGTGGGGGTGGCTCTCAGGGATACCAAGAAGAGTGGTGGGTTCTTCCTCTCTTAAGGTCTTCAAGTAGAGGCTTGACAGGAGCCTGGGGGGGAGATGTGGGGGTTGCTGGGGGGAATGGGGCACTCTCAGGGAAACCAAGAGAAATGGGGGGGGTTCTCCCTTTCTTGAGGTCTTCAGACAGAGAACATAAGAACAGCCCCTAGATCAGGCCATAGGCCCATCTAATCCAGCTTCCTGTATCTCACAGCAGCTCACCAGATGCCCCAGGGAGCACACCAGATAACAAGAGACCTCATCCTGGTGCCCTCCCTTGCATCTGGCATTCTGACATAACCCATTTCTAAAATCAGGAGGTTGCGCATACACATCATGTCTTGTCCAATCCCCTTTTAAAGGTGTCTAGGCTAGACGCCAGCACCACATCCTGCGGCAAGGAGTTCCACAGACTGATCACACGCTGAATAAAGAAATATTTTCTTTTGTCTGTCCTAACCCGCCCAACACTCAATTTTAGTGGATGTCCCCTGGTATAACAGGCACCTGTTTAGAGGCATAACAGGCACCTGTTTGGGGAAAAGTGAGGGGGCTGGGGGGGAATGGGGCACTCTCAGGGTGCCAAGAGAAGTGGGGGTTCTTTCTCTCTTGAGGTCTTCAAGCAGAGGCTTGTCAGGCGCCTGTGGGGGTGAGAAAGTTGGAGTGACTAGGGGAGAAATGGGGTACTCTCAGGGATACCTGGGGGGAAATGGGGCATTCACTTGAGGTCTTCAGACAGAGGCTTGATAGACGCATTGGGAGCTACCCCAGAGAGGCATTTTCTGCTTCAAGCTGGGGGGAGTGGAGTAGGAAGCGGCTAGGAGGGGGTGGGGCACTTGAAGAACTCAGGTGAGGGAGAATCCACCATTTCTCTTGGTATCCGTGAGAGTGCCCCTTTCTTCCCCCAGCCACCCCTACTTTCTTCCCCCTCTCCTGCTTGAAGCAGGAGATCCCTCTCTGGAGTATCTCCCACTCTCAGGGATACCGAGGTGGTGAGTTCTCTCTCCCTTGAGGTCTTCAAGCAGAGACTTGACAGGTGCCTGTGGGAGCTACTCCAGAGAGGCATTTTCTGCTTAAAGCCAGGTGGGTGGATTTGAAGTAGATCAGTGTTTCTCAACCAGTGGTACAGGCACCACCAGTGTACTTGAGGTGATATCTGGTGGTACTTGCAGGACCCCTGCCATCCAGCAGTGAGACCAAGAATGTGATGCAACAAACAGTGGTAAGAGGCTTGGCTCAGCAGGCAGAGCTCCAAAGCATGCTTTTCTGTGCTTGAAAAAGCCCTCCCATTCACCCCGAGTCTCTTAACTCGTGTTTGTCACATCACATCTGGCCTCCCAACCCAGAAGTAACTGGTGACGCCATCTCCACTTGCTTCCAGTGGTACTTTGATTAGGTGGACCATGTGAAGTGTTATGGTGGAGGGCAAAATTTGAGAAGTACTGGAGTACATGGCCCTTCCTTCAAGTACAAGACCCCTTCCTTCCTGTATTTCTGTGAGAGCAAAGTTGAGATGCAGTGATCCCACAGGGGGCTTTAGCCTTTGGAGTCCAAAATCTTCTGAGGTCATTTCCAACCTTCGCAGAGTGCTGTTAAGTGAACTTGGCAGTATGTTTGGTGGCAGACATGTGCTTTATGTACAGCACATATGGTATAGCATAGGCTTCTGACTCATAATTTGCAGTAGTAGCTGAAGACGTTATGTACAGGATGCCTTGCCTGGTTTTTGTAATACAAAGCTGAGAACAAATGTATCTGTTCTTGGCCAGTTTGTGGTTGTGTGCAATCTAGGTGTGCAATGCTGAACTTCTCTGGGTCTGAAATCTCTGTTACGCCCCTTACATGTTCCTTGCCTAAAGATTTGGTGCTGGCTCTTACCATGTTTCTTTTAAACCTTGCTGGGACTTGTCTCTCAGAAGGAGGATTTGCTGTCATGAACAATAGTTGTAGGTAAGGTTTACTCATGGCTGTTATACGGTGAATTGTTGTCATTATTTCTAAATAACTTTCTTCCATAGCACCCAAACTGAACATGCAACAGGTAATGACAGTTTGCCTAAAGCAACTGAAGCATATTCTGCATGGGACAGAATAATAGAATTGTAAAGGAGCAAAATAAATCAAATTATACAAGCCCTGAAAGTCAAATTAGTATCAGTTTTCTAATGTTGATCTGATCAGGCTATTCTAACTATGTGTTCTGTATTCTGTTCATAGGTGAACTGTTGTGTACTAATTATGTGACTCGACCCTGATTTCTACCTAGCCATGGGGGAAAACAGTCCTGAGAATGTAATCTATTATGAAGTGGAGGAAGATGACTTGGCCCAGGATGATAAACCGTTGAGGTTTGTGGACAAGAATGGCCTTGTCCCATCCTCATCCAGGATGGTGTATGACCGGACAACAGTTCTCATTGAACAAGACCAAGGGCCGCTGGAGGATGAGGATGATGACGGGCAGTGTGGGGATCACCTGCCTTTTTTTTCTGATGGTCATGAGGACAGGTTTCATTTGATAGCTGACCATGAAGGAATGTCCCAGGGTTATGTCCAGCACATTATTTCTCCAGATCAGATTCATTTGACTATCAATCCTGGCTCAACTCCCATGCCACGAAACATCGAAGGAGCCACCCTCACTTTGCAGTCGGAATGCCCTGAGACCAAGCTTAAAGAAGTAAGTAATGGACTGTAATCCAGCTACTTTCCCCTTTCTGGAGGCATTTTATCTGGATCTCAAAGTGTTGCTTTTTGTGGTACTCTAAAAAATGCTGTATTCTGTTCTTTATTTTTTCTCTGGGGCCAGAAATTGCCTTTCTCCAAACATGTATCTTCAACAGAGAAGAGGTGCCTAAGCTTCCAAGCTGACACATGCTTCTCTTTTAAGACATATTTGTGAAGTAAACCAAACGTTACATCTCCATGCATCTTTTGATAAAAGGATGACTCCCAGAATATGTAACTGTGGGCACAATCCTCACCAACTTTCCAGCACTGGCATAGCTGTGTCAGTGGGGCATGTGCTGCATCCAGCAGTTGGGGGGCTGTCATGACGGTCTCAAGGTAAGGCAATATTTGTTCCCTTACCTCAGAGGTGCATTGCCCTTATGTCAGTGCTGGAAAATTGGTTAGAATTGCGACCTGTGTCTTTTAAAAGTAAGATGGAAAGCAGGCACCACAGGATGGTGCTAGGTAGAGCCTCTGACTTTCTGAGCTGACATGTACCTGTAATAACAGAATGGCTGCTGCATGTCTACTCTCGCCATACTAAGTCTTGAATAGTCATAGGTGAATTCAGTACTTCATGTTGTTTTGCCCTTCTTGGGAATCTTTACAATACTAGAACAAAATCACCAGGGCTGTTTGTGCTTTTTAAAAACAGAAACGTGAGAATTGTGTCATGAGATAGTCATGACAAGAGAAATTCTGCAATTTTTGTTTTGAATCATACTGCTGTTGGTGACTCTGTCCTGGCCACTGAAGTCTCTCTGGCCCCTGGAAATCTTATTCCACAACTCTTCTGCTGTCTTAACAGCTCACCAGGGTTTACAATCATACCCTTGGAGCAATTAACCAGAAATATGCTAGAAAACTGTATAAGAATTGTAAAATGCTGGAGAAACCAAATTCTGCCCAAGTGTAGAAACTGCACTCTTGCAAAATCACTGGATTCTTGTAACCTTGACTAGGTGGGGTATGCTTTGAAGTGGAGAGCAAATCCAAACTGCAGTAATTGCTCTAAAGTAATCTAGTTTTGATCTGTGGAGCAGTGATTAGGAATTTGAAGCTTTAGATACAGCACTTGGATTCTAATAGGTAGAAATAATCTTTTGTGTGGTTTGCATAGCAAATGGGTTGTTTATATTTTAATATGTTAACAGCAGCAAAAATTCCTGTACTGCATTTTCTGTCAGTGTATCCACTTTAAACTTGGATGTATTGTGCTTTGATTATTTGGATGGGAGAGGAAGGATGTGCTGCTCAACGGAGTCTTAAGGACCCACCTTCTATAAGCTTATAATCTGAAATAGGAAGCTGGAGTCCTAAAACTGCATATTTCTGGGGAAGTGGTGCTGGTTTCAGTGTGATTACTGAGGAGTGTGCTGGATGAGTTCAGCCTTCAACAAACTGATTCCTTGTAACACTTTTTACTGCTTTAGGTGATGAGGAATAATGAGACTGATTTAGTTTGAGCAACAGTGGAGATTACATTCCCTATCTCTAGTTTTATAAGGTTCCCACAAATAACATTCACGTGGAGTTTTCAATCGATTTTGAGTTGATCATGGTAAAGCAGACCATACATTTGCCATGTACTTTTTACATACCATGTACATGTATGTAATGTACATGTACCATGTACATTTTGCATACATAAAGCAGACCATACCATTTGCTTTTGGAAGATGTATGGAAGATGATGGAGGTAGTTTTGAGGAGAAAGGCTTTAGCTGTGTATGTATGAATGGCACAAAAGTGGGTGGCACTTAGGCACTCCTATGAGAGTAAAAATGCTACTTGCCATTGATTGGGTGGATGTAAGCTGGACTGGGCTCTTACAACATCTATCATATCCTAAGCCCATCCTGGCTAAGCCACACCAAAAGCACACATATACCAGTGTGACAAGTGCCAAATACCAAGCCTGCCCTGACAAAACAACACTGGTGCGGCCCTTCCTAGTAACACGCCTAGCAGCCATGGAAACATTGACACAACCTGCTATTCACGGAACGGCATCCTGATGGCAGCGTGGCATCCATGTTGTATCCATGTGTTATTGCCGTGAAGTCGGTAACTCATCCATCTGTCGTTAGTGTGATGTCAATCGCTGCATCCAATCAGCCCCAACACTGGCAGCTAGAAAAGTGCCACTAGAGTGAACTGATTAAGGGGCAGAGACAGGTGAAGGGCCAATGAGTGGCCAGTGCTGGGGGGAGGATGCTGCCAGCCAACCACTAGGAATACAGCAACTGTCACCACCTCAACCACAGAAAGATGCCGAAAGGACACCACACCACATAGCACAGCATAAGGATGCCACAGGAGTCTCAGTGGAACCAGCAGCAAAAGGGCAAAAAACAAACAAACATGCAAGCCTCTCAATAGCAAGGGATTGCATCCCTGTGAGGGCACCTGCCAGCCAGAAGGAATCCTTTTGCTGGGGAATGGACTGGGATGAGTCACAAGGGGAGCCTCAAAAGCAACAGCACTCAAGCAAAGCAGGATACCAGTGGCTCACTGCACAGAGGCATGATCTGGGTGCCAGATGAGACAGGTTTGAGCTCAGTCATGGAACTTGCCCTCACCAGCAAGGTGCTCACATTTTGACTGACCAGAAACACCTATGTCAGGGACAACAGAGGGAAGCACACTTAGAACCTACATTGACCACAAAGCTGCTTGCTAACACCCAGCCATAGCAGGAAACAAGCAAAGAGCACTTTGCCTCACATTTGGCACAGACTAGCACATAGAACTTTCAGAGGGAACACTGCTTGGGCCAGTCATTGGGTTGGCATGTGACACAGGGCTGTTGTGCTATTGTGAGTTACACAGTAGACAGCCGGATAACAGGTGCCTGTGAGAACTAGCTGCACCAGTTGGTTGCCTGTCCACTTTGGAGTTTGCAAAGCCACAGGGGCCTGACTGGAATGAGTAGCTCAGTAACCCTA
Organism: Tiliqua scincoides; assembly: GCF_035046505.1. NCBI lineage: Eukaryota > Metazoa > Chordata > Lepidosauria > Squamata > Scincidae > Tiliqua > Tiliqua scincoides. The sequence continues at coordinate 8,834,224 of NC_089830.1, read as the reverse complement.
CCAAGCAGCAGTTGGGCCCTTACTAGTCAGTTCAGGCAGGCTATAAGCTTCCCTTGGGATCTGTATGGTGCCTTTGCTGGTAGGACAGCTGCCTGTGGGGATCGAAACGAAGCACAGAGAAGGTAACGGACTTGACAACCACGTCAGTAACACCTGTTCTTTGGCTTGAGATTCTTACTTGGTGTTTGTGAGGAAGAGTGGTGTTCTGTAGTGTATGTGAACATAGTAGCTTGTGACCTTTCCCGCGGGATGGGGGCTGCAGCTGAACTGTGCAGAGGACCACTGTTCCACCCCTTGTGGCAATAGTCCAGTTCAGTCAGTTTCCAGTAGAAAACATACTGCTTGAACACTTTTTTTTCTACTTTGAACCCTTGTGCAGCTGAAGGGGCATGTACACCTGGCTGTCTACGTTCCTTAAAGTTAAAGGTATTATCTGATTTGTAAGGAAGAAGGGATTAACGTTGTTGGATAGGGTGGCGGCCTCTGTAAAGTTATGTGAACTGGTGTTTTAGGGAGCATGGTTCTTGGAAGAAGTTTTTCTATGTAGTCTGGAGAGGCTTCAGGCACAGATGCACGCAGTCCCCAATAAAATGTTCCCAAAATCTCATGGAGGTATTCTCAAGTTCTCATCACAACCTGGCTGTAATTCTTTCATCCCTAAACCCTTGCTCATTTACTGTGAAACTTCTGGCAAGAGCCTCCCCCCACCCTGCCTCATGGATGTTGCTCCATCTGGCTTTTCCAACCCTTCCCACACTGTTAAACTTGATGAACTGCTTTCCCGAACTTTTTTCACAAGCTCCTTGGCAGTTCATTCAGGTCCTCCAAGAGCTGCCTTGTCAATGTTCTAACTGATGCTGTACACCAGGCGTGCTCAAGACGTCGATCGCGATCGACCGGTCGATCGCAAAGCAAAATCTGGTCGATCGCGTGCCGAGCCTCCCGTCCGCCATGTTGAAAGGGGCGGGAAAGAGCCCCAGAGCTTCCGATTGGCCCGCCATCGCATCCGGGACACTCGGCGTCGCCGGGCCAATCGGGAAGCTCCGGGGCTCTTTCCCGCCCCTTTCAACATGGCGGGCCAATCGGGAAGCTCCGGGGCTCTTTCCCGCCCCTTTCAACATGGCGGGCCAATCGGGAAGCTCCGGGGCTCTTTCCCGCCCATTTCAATCAATGAAAGGGGCGGAAAAGAGCCCGGGAGCTTCCCGATTGGCCCGCCATCGCATCCAGTGCCGAGGAGCCGCGGCGGAGATGAGCAGAAGCTGCCCCGGCTGTGGCGCATCCCCCAGGGGCGGTGGTGTGGGCAGGCGGTGCTGGAGCCCGTGGCCGGTGGGGACACTCTGGTTGCTGCTGCTGCCCCACACGGGCACCACCGTCCCTGCCTCGGGCGCCGGGCGCTGTGAGGCTGCGGCCGGCGGGAGGGCGAGCGCCGCCGGAGGCGCCGCCGAGACCCCCTCCCTGGGGACAGGTAAGGGGAGCCCGGGAGGAAGCGCGGCGCGAGGCTGGGATTGGCCCTGCGGCGCTCTCGGATAACTTTTCCTGCTCCCAGAGGGTCCTGTTCCCAGAGCTGAACTTTTTCAGCTCCCAGAGGGTGAGCTGAGCAGGCGCCTCGGGGCAGAGGGAGGGCGGGCGGGGAAGAGGGTGTGGGGCTGCCCCCAAGTTGCCCCCCTGGAGGGCTCCCCAGCCGCTCCCCTGGCCCCGCACCTGGTGTCCCCCCACTTCCCATCACCCCCCCAAGTTGCCCCCCTGGACGGCTCCCCAGCCACTCCCCTGGCCCCACACCTGGTCCCCCCACTCCCCATCACCCCCCCAAGTTGCTCTCTTGGAGGGCTCCCCAACCCCTCCCCCTGGCCCCGCACCTGGTGCCCCCCCACTTCCCATCCCCCCTCCAAGTTGCCCCCCTGGAGGGCTCCCCAACCCTTCCCCGTGGCCCCACACATGGAGTCACCCCACTTCCCGTCACCCCCCAAGTTGCCCCCCCCGGAGGGCTCCCCAACCCCTCCCCGTGGCCCCACACATGGAGTCACCCCACTTCTCATCACCCCCCAAGTTGCCCCCCTGGAGGGTAGATCTCCAGGCCTTGCTGGGTTTCAAAGTAGCTCTCCAGCCAAAAAAGTGTGAGCACCCCTGCTGTACACCCTTGGGTAACTTGGGAACAGGCAAGGGGCCCCAGGGCATGGTCTGAGTGCACATGATGTAACTGACTTGAGGCAGTTAAGCAGATCTAGGTCTGGTCACCATCTGTCTGGGTGTCCCCTTGGGAACTTCATGTACACCACCTTGAGTTGCAGTAAAGAAACCTGATTTAATTTGAAGGCGGGGGAAGTTACAGAGCTTTTTCTTGCAGTGGGACTAATCTCAGCAGTGCAACCTGGTTCTCTGTGGGGGGTGCCATGCTCTTCTCCTGTATTCTTGTACCACGTGACTGGACTTCAGAACTGTTAGCAGCACAACTTGTTCAGAAAGCTGCTGCTGCTACTGAAACCACTTTTGTCACCTCTGCCAGCTTTGGCACCAGACTCTATAGTCTTTTTCTACATTAGCCTAAGCCACTCAACTGAGCCAACAAATCCTTTGCTCAGATCTCCCCATGGAAGGTGGGCTAGTGATAGTTCAGTGGCTGTTAAATCTTTTTGAGTACATTAGTGGCTGGTTCAAAGTCCCCAAGATTGCTTTAACTGTCCTTTCAAGAAAACGAAAAAAAAAAAAAATAGAATTGTCTAATTCGAATATAACACTTCAAAATAAGTTTCAGGCAGGTTCCTCCTTAGTGCAGCTGTATCCCAAAGAGGAGGCGTGACTGTTAGGAAGAGACCCCTTCCTAGCAGACTATGTGTGTGCACATCCTGAGGGCAATGTACCTTCTATGGAACATGATACTAGGGTATTTCTGTCCTGATCAAATGTGTCCAGTCATTGGCATCCCTGGGTATTTGGATCTGGAATTTTTTACATTCCAATTATTTGCATCTCACTATAACTGGGCAACAAAACCCATGTTCCTAAGCCTCTTATACCAGCCTTAACCTTATATTTGCATTTTAAAACTACGTCAAATGTAAATATACATATATTGGGATAAAAAAGTTCAGGATGCAAAAAAAAAAAAAAAATGCACATGTCCAATACCAGAATGCATTTGACTGGGATGCATTTGTCCAGGATGCAATGGTCCTTTCACCATGGGACACACCCAGAAGCTTTCCCAGGTCTCTCAGCTAATGTTAGCTACTTTTGTTCAGCTCCTTCAGAATGACAAATGTTTTTAGATATAACATGCCAAGCACTAAACAGCTTACACCATTGTAAGCCCTGGGCAGGATTGTGTCCAGCAGGAAGCATCAGACTTTCAGTGTGACCCTAGACTCTTGGATTGAGCTGCCCCATGAAACCAACCATCAATCCACTCCCAGCAGCCGAGTCTTGCAGGTGCCAATAGCTTGAGCCTGAATTGTGTCTAAATGTATCAGATGCAGTCATGGTGCCCCAAGAACTATTCTGGTTCAACTGGTTGTCCCATTTTGGGGAGAGTTCTGGATATTACTCCTCACGTTCAGTGGAGATGAAAGGGAAGGTGACTTGAAAGTCGTGGTGACCTTCCAGTAACAGCTGCTGTTTGTTCTTCCCTACTGAGAGTTGAAGCTCTCTCTGTAAACATTTCAGCACTGTGCCTATTGTTAGATTCCACCTGGGAAGTACCTATTTCACTCACTTGGGAGGTTCCTCCATCCTTATGCTGTAGTAGAATATCTAATGCACTGGAGCCTTTGGCCCTTTTTTACTTTGCGAAGTGGTTGTTTTCATCCACTGGAGAGAGGAGAACATCCTGGCTTCTCAGTTTGGTGACCTTTCTCTGGTCACCTTGCAGAGTTGGGTAGGCTATAAAGCATGCCTTGCCCAAGAGAGCCTGGTTACCAGGGTGATCCGGGAAGTTGGAGAAGTCTACTTAAAATATAGGTTTGCATTCAGTGTCTTCCAGAGGCATAGCAACTTTTTCAGCAAACAGTATGTTAAAAAAATAAATATACGTTAAAAAAGAGCCTTGCTGGATCCAGCTAATGCCCCATCCTGTCTAGCTTACTATATCTCCCAGTTGCCCACCAGATGCCTCTGGGAGCACACAGACAACAAGATGCTTATATCCTGTTACCACTCCCTTGCATCTGGTATTCATAGATAGGCTGCCTTTGAAACCTGGAGGTTGCATATAGTTATCAGCTTCAGCCTTTCATCATAAGCTTTTGTGGATCAGTGTCCACATCAGCAGAAACGTTCTCCCTCAGTTGGCAGATATGGGGTTATAGGGGATAGAGAAAAAGAAAGTATAGTAAAAAGATGATGGGATAGAAGAGTCAATGACCATTATTATGGAATGTTAAAATGTGAGTTCAGTAATTAAGGGCGCAATCCTAACCCCTTATATCAGTGCTTTCCAGCACTGACTTCAGGGCAATGGAGCTCTGAGGTAAGGGAACAAACATTCCTTTACTTTGAGGAGGCCTCAGTGAGCCTTTGTCCCAACTGCAGGATGCAGCACACGTCCCATTGGCACTGCTATGCCAGTGCTGGAAAGCACTGACATAAGGGGTTCTATGCAATTCTATGCTTGGGATCATTAGAAAACGTATTGAGAACAAAACAGCAAATATTATAATGCCATTGTACAAATTGATGGTAAGGCCACATCTGGAGTATTGTGTCCAGTTCTGGTCGCCACATCTCAAAAAAGACATAGTGAAAATGGAAAAGGTGCAAAAGAGAGCAACTAAGATGATTACTGGGGCACCTTCCTTATGAGGAAAGGCTACGGCGTTTGGGCCTCTTCAGCCTAGAAAAGAGGCGCCTGATGGGGGACTTGATTGAGTCATACAAAATTATGCAGGGGATGGACAGAGTGGATAGGGAGATGCTCTTTACACTCTCACATAACACCAGAACCAGGGGACATCCACTAAAATTGAGTGTTGGGAGAGTTAGAACAGACAAAAGAAAATATTTCTTTACTCAGCGTGTGGTTGGTCTGTGGAACTCCTTGCCACAAGATGTGGTGATGGCCTCTGGCCTGGACGCCTTTAAAAGGGGATTGGACAAGTTTCTGGAGGAAAAATTCATTATGGGTTACAAGCCATGATGTGTATGTGCAACCTCCTGATTTTAGAAATGGGCTAAGTCAGAATGCCAGATGCAAGGGAGGGCACCAGGATGAGATCTCTTGTTATCTGGTGTGCTCCCTGGGGCATTTGGTGGGCCGCTGTGAGATACAGGAAGCTGGACTAGATGGGCCTATGGCCTGATCCAGTGGGGCTGTTGTTATGTTCTTATGGGTTAGATTACACCCTAAGTTGCTTTATTTACTGTTACTTCTGTTTCGTATTGTCACTGTTCTTACCTCTTTTGAACTAGGTATTTCTTTCTTGAAGGTAAGTTTTTACTGTGATCCTCTTCAGTTGTGGCAGCCCTTCACTTTGGTTGACTTGTGTGCTGTTTTCTCATCCCAGAATGGGTGATTCATTTATCTCTGAATGCAAGGAAGTGGCAACAGGGTACAGGTATCATGTTGTCTTGAGTGCTCCCAGAGGCATCTGGTGAGATACTGTGAGATACAGGAAGCTGGACTAGAAGGGTCCTTGGCCTGATCCAGCAAGGCTCTTCTTATGTTCTTACTTAAAGCATTTCATCCTGCTCTTCAGTGACAAGGGTGACTGACTTACATTCAGTAAATAATTAAAACAATAAAAGCTGTTTGTTCCCCCCCCCAACCTTTGATGGGTGCTTCTTCTCCTGTTCACAGGGCAGTTGGTGGTTCTGCTGGTCTCTGGGAGGGGAGGCAGGACCCAGTCCCAGCTGAAGAAGAAGCAGCAGTAGGTGACAGTGACATTTTGCCCAGCTTTCTTTCACAGATTGCTGGAGAAAAACCGTGATAACCCTATGTATTGATTTCAGCTTACGCTATTGATTTATCTGATGTCTCAATCACATTAACACCATATTCTTCTTTTAGGAAGCTTAACATAGCATGTATGGAGTCATCCTTTTTTTTTTTTTTCTTGCATTACCCCTGTGAAGTAGATTGAGCTCTCTTGTGCCCATTGCTGAGAAGAGATGGCCATATACATGGTGGAGATTTAAGTTGTGCCCTATTTGTTTCACAGGTGAAGCGCTATCAGTGCACCTTTGAGGGCTGCCCTCGTACCTACAGCACTGCAGGCAACCTGCGCACTCACCAAAAGACTCACCGGGGGGAATACACCTTTGTATGCAACCAGGAGGGATGTGGGAAGGCCTTTCTGACCTCCTATAGCCTCAAAATCCATGTTCGTGTCCACACCAAGGAGAAGCCTTTTGAGTGTGATGTTCAGGGCTGTGAGAAAGCCTTCAATACACTGTACAGGTAAGAGCCAGAGGGCTTCCCCCCTCTCAATCTCAAAATATTCTACATGAAGATAAGCGTGAGTAAGGGCAGATTTACTTGACTAAGACATCCAAAATATAACCATAAATCTTAGAGCATCTTTGTCCTGAGAAAAAGTTAGCTTTTTCTCTCTCATGTAATTCTTAGCATGTGTGTGGTGCTTTTTAAGTGTGCAAAGCATATCTATGTATTATCTTGTAATCCAAACAACAACCTTTAGGGTAAGTTTTCTTGCTTAAGGCCCATCTAGTGAGTTTATAGCAGATGTGAGATTCAGAGCAGAGAGGTCCTGGTTCACAACTTAGCATCACACCATAGTCAGTGCTTTTTGATCCTCTATAATTCACTTGCTGAAGTGTAACTTTCCCTTCTGGACTACTGTTATGTTAGAAGGGAGGCTGTTCTTCCAGCCTGTCTATAGAGTCTGCAAGAAGGACAGTTCACTTCCAGAGAGGCAGACCAGTTCTGGATGTGGCTCCCTGGCTCGCACCTGTCCAGATGAAGCCTGCTGTTTCATGTACTTTCAATGGAAAGATTGCCTTGTTGCTTGCCTCTTTGGTTTGGGCTCAGTCCAGAAGAGGCCCCACAGTGACAGTTATTTCCCTTCTATAGGTTGAAAGCCCATCAGAGGCTTCACACAGGGAAAACATTTAACTGTGAATCGGAGGGTTGCAGCAAGTACTTCACCACGCTCAGTGATCTACGGAAACACATTCGGACTCATACGGGAGAGAAACCATTCAGGTGAGTCCTCCAGTTGCAGTGGGGCAAGGTCTGCCTGGCTCACTAGCTAATCATTCTAGTGCTGCTGAATAGGCGACTGTGCTTCACTTTTCTTCTGGGTCCTCTCTTGTGTGCGTCTTGGGTTACAATAATGTGTGCACTCATTGCACTTCAAGGCTGTCTAAAGTCTGTCTTGGTCACACCCTATGTCCACCTGAGTCAACGGGGAACGGTTTCTTAACTCTCCTCATTCTGATTCCATACTGTATCTGCTTTTGACTAGTGTCCTGCTGTCTGGCAAGTTCTGCCAAGTTTTAAAACTTGGCTAGTCAACATTTTCATTGCTCATGGCCCAAAAGTGTTGACTTCACTAGTCAACATTTTCATTGCTCATGGCCCAAAAGAGCCAGCGGTTGCAGCCGTTGCTAGCTGCTTATGAGAGTGAATGTCAGCAGTCATTGTGCTGCAGTGATGAGAGAAGTTGCATCTCCAGGATTTTCCTCTCCCCTTAAAAGCATAGGAACCCTGTCCTGCATTGAAACTGGACCCAGCAGTGCTACCTTGGCTAAGCTCTGAGCTCCTTCTAAGTGGCAGCCTTGCTTGTTACCACTTATAAGGAGCTGTAAGATGGAGCTGTGGCATCTGTGTTTGTCGTGATGCCTTCTTCAGGGGCAGCCTCATGTCTGCACAGAGGAATGCCTTGCCTGCTGTTGCAGTATTTATTTAATTTATAACCTGCTTTTCCACATGAACACTGTGCAAAGTGGCATACAAGTTTAGCTTTCAGAAATTGTAAATGATAAAGCAACACAATAAAAGAAAACTAAATATCGGTTTGAACTGGTCTCTACAGGATGCTTCCTATTGCTTTCTCAATGTTTCTTCTCTACTTAACCCTATAGGTGTGATCATGATGGCTGTGGAAAAGCCTTTGCTGCAAGCCATCACCTAAAAACACATGTCAGAACACACACGGGTAAGTCTGTGGGGATGAACCATTCTTGGATCTCTTACGAAGGCAAGCACCTGGCATTGGTGCAGGCACATGGCAACAGCATTGTCACAACCTGCTTGCTGGGTCTGAAAGATGGTTGTTACTGACTCAGAATTGAGGAAGCTAAAATATTACATGAAAAGTAGTTTTAAAAGCCCAAACCAATATAGGAAATAGAGGGAAACTCCTTATGTGGTAGCTGACTTGCTGAATATTTTTCACTGAAACCTGCTCCACCAGGTTCCTACATGCTGAGTCCATCTCCTACCTCACCTGATATTGCCACAGTCCCTGTTGCCCTCTGTCCAGGTCTGAGCAACAGGGAACTCAGGGCAGCTTGACTGGCATCAGTGCCTGCATTTTTTCCTCTTCTTGTAGGTGAGAGACCCTTCTTCTGTCCCAGCAATGGCTGTGAGAAAACTTTCAGCACACAGTACAGCCTAAAGAGTCACATGAAGGGACATGAGAAAGGGTCCTCCTATGCTGTGCTCCCCAACAGCGGCATCTCTGAGGTGAGTGACTTCCCTCTCCACTGATGATAGCGAGGTTTTCTCTTGGGAGGAGCATCATTGCACCTTAGTCAACACACTGTAGTCTACCTATGATATTAGACTCTCCATAGCCAGGGCTTTTTTTGGGGGGTGGGGGGCATGCAAACATCCACATGATTAACAGCAACCTTATGTATGTCTACTCCGAAGTAAGTCCCATTTTTTTCAGTGACACTTACTCCCAGGTAGGTGTGTGGGGTTGCAGCCTACGTGACCATGATTTGAACCTAGTTCTCGCCTATCCTTCATGGACATCCTGGTGAGTGACTTGGTGGGATTCAGTCCCTCACCATTGAAGCTATTTGTGGAGTCTGAACCGAGACTGCAAAGGCTGCGAGAGACTGAAATCAACCTCAACTTGGCATTTCCCCTCTTAATGGCTTATTTTTAAACTCTGGAATTCCTGCCAGGTCTGATTAGCAAAGATAAGATAATGTAATATTTTGAATTTGAGCTAATCATCAAACAGTGGTAGTTAAACGTTAAGGCTTGTCTAAGCATTCATTAGAGTTTGAGGGAACAGAAGGGACATGGGGTGAGGGGGCAGATTGGGGGGAATGGTCACCAGGATGACTGCATTTGAGGATCTGGGTAAGTAAATCAATAACTAGGCAGTTGTGTCCCTCTTATGCCAGTCTAACCTAGTAGTCCCACATAACATAGTGGGAATCCTGTATCACCCTGTGAGTTGGGAGGAGCTGGGGGGGGGAGCCACTAGCCCTCCCTCCATTGTCCATGCAGCACCATCAGCACGCACCAGTCACACTCCGCCATCACTCTGTTTGTTGTTCTGCTGCCTCCTTTGTTGAGTCATGTTGGCTTATTTGATGAAAGAGACAGAAAATGGATTTTGACCCAAGTCTTAGATTCCCCCTGACTACATGTTGTTAAATCAAGGGCTGAAGCCCCTTGAACCATCCATGCTAATATTTTAAATGCTCTACTGATGCGCCCTTTCCTCATCTGCAGGATACGAACAACTCACTCTGTCTGAGTGACTTGAGCCTCATGTCCACAGATTCAGAACTGCGGGATAGTTCAAATACAGTAAGTATCTTTTGTATTCAGTAATGTGGCATAGAAAAAGCACCTAGCCTTTTCTTTGGGTAAGAATTGGCATTCTTCATTTTGGTGGCTGTGTTCCTTGGTCTTGCTGTAAACCATGCAGGGTCCTTTCAACCCTGTCAGCCAATTGCTGCAGTAGTCACTAAAACTAGGAGTTAGACCTGTGAGTGTGTCCGTCCAAGCAAGTGGCTTGCATTGTCACCAAGCTCAGGCACAGGTTCTTATTGCTGCCTTGGAGTTCCTAACTGCACCTCCTTTTTCCAGATGCACGGGCAAGACCTGAGTACCATCGTACCAGCAACCATCTGGAACGTGGAGCCCATGTTCCAGAGCTCAGAACCTCCTGCAGATGAGGAAGACTCTAAGCACACAGGTGGGGGGCTAGTCCGCATCACCTTTTCTTTGGCCTGTTGTTAGTAGTGACTATAGGAAGTTAGCAAACTGCCCTGAGGCTTAGGACTTGGCAGGATTGGTGCCAAGTATGCAAGGATGATGACTGGAGGAAACTAGAAATGACATGCTCCTGTTCAAAGAGACCTTCTGCTTGTCTGTCACATTTTTGTACCTCCCTTCTTACAGGGAACTCAGGAAAGTGAACATAATTCATTCCTACTTTTTTGTCCTCAGCACAATCCTGTGAGGTAGATTAGGCTGAGAGATAGTGACTGGACCAAAGTCACCCAGGAGCTTCATGGCTGAGCGGGGATTTGAACCTGGACCTTCCAGGTTTAAGTTCAACTTCAGAACTACTGCACCATCCTGACTGTTCACTGCAATGAAGACCTCCGGTATCCTGGTGCCATAATTAGCCATCCAGTGACAATGAAGGAATAAGTGCAGAACAGGAGTGCATTGATTATAAGGAGTTTCTCAGTTAGCTGGTCATGCCCTCTTGGGGAGACCTGGGCTGTACTAACTTAACAGAAATCTCCAGAAGTGTGTAACATCTTGTCTGTGTGGCCCTTTCCAACCTTCCTGGAGTTCTGACATCAAGAACAGCATCCCACACACTTAGGCTAATGGGAAAACAAACTAGGGTTAAGAGGGTCCTCATCTTTGCAAATGTCTTGTTGAAGCTTTCTTGGAAGTCAGATGTGAAAGCTAGCCCCATCCCTGTATGTTCTGAGCCACAGCTAGGTGATGCTCTTCTCCAGACCTAACAGTTTTTTTAATGGTGCTTTTTTATTAGCCACCACCTTGATTGAAAATTTTGGTGGTGATGCGGGCCCAGCTTCTGCTGTCCAGCCACCTGCAGGAGAGACCACAACGTTGTCCCTGCCACTTGTTCTGCAGCTTGACATCTCTGAGCCTGCCCAACCGGCACTGCCTCCTGTCCCTACAGGGACTCAGCAAGTGACGTATGGAGCCCCACCCACGATCCTACAGTCCCCAGAAGTGCCTGCTTCTAACAGCACACCGTTTGCAGCCAGTTCCCAGGACTTTCTTCAGCACATCCAGACACCTCCACAGCCTGTTAGGACTGGCCTGCCTGTGGTCACAGGTGTCCCTGCACCAGCAGCACCGAGTGCCCCTGAGGTTCTACCCAGCGGGATTCAGACTGTACCTGTGGGAGGGAGCTCTGTACTGTCTGGCAGCCCCACTATTACTATCACCCCATCACAAAGCGCAGCCATCCTCCAGTCCAGCATCGTCATGGGAGAGCAGAACCTCCAGTGGATTTTAAATGGTGCCACCAGGACGCCCCAGACCCAAGAGCAAATGGTTAGTATAACCTGCACAGAGAGTGCCAACAGGAGTAATTGGGGTTGTGGCCTTAGGGTTCCATTTTGGGGGTCCCAGGCTATGTTGTCAATAATGAGCAGGACTGCAAGGGTTTGTCACCTCAGCTGTGTGGTATCTGCAAAGCGAGAAGGGCCTGTTTCTTAGAGGCCATAGGAATGAGCTTCTTCTGCTGCCTGTCTGGGCTCAGACAGACAGCAGTGTATCCCAAAGTGTGTCTCTGCTTAAGTGTGTTTCTCTTCCCAAAGCCACAGGCCCCAGTGGTGGAGAACGTCTTTTTTACTACTGCCCTTCCAGTTGCTGGTAATGCAGGTAAGTTGCATGAGAGGCCTTGAGTCACAACTTCCTGTTTTTTTTCACGGCACACTGGCACTGCAAAGGGTGTCATCAGCTTAGCCTGCTTCCTACACTGACACTGGAAGGGACCAGCCTGAGGTAGCAAAGTTTGTGGGGTGGGGGTGGAACGTGCCATCCACTTGGTCTTTCAAGATGTGTTCACATTCAGCAAGGAATGAACCTCTGCCCCATAAAATCTACTCCCTGCAGGTGATCTCTAAGTGAAATCCACCAGCTTTCTGTATCCTTATGTGTGCATGTCCTCCTTTCTATAAATCTATGGCAGACAGTCAGCTATAAGTTGAGGAAGTGAGGTTGAGGGAAAAAATGAGAACACTCCTTAGGTGAAGAGTCTCCAAACTGGCCCATGGTGTGCATCAGGGTTAGTCTTCCAGGCGTGGAGCAGTATTTGCTACTTACCATTTGCTGCTTACTTAGTATTTGCCTTACCATTCTGTGCCACAGCCTCCAGTTTTCACAGCCGGTCTTTGCACAAACTCACACCAGGCAGTAACTTCCACTACCAGTTGCCCCAGAAGGCGTTGTGCCCTGATTTCGGCTGTGAAAACTGGCGACTGCAGCACAGAATGGTAACACTTCACTGCTGTGCAGCACGCAGAAGGCTAATCCTGGTGCACCGGATTGGGCCCATGGGCCAGGGTTTAGGTGCAGGAGAGTTACAGCACAATCCTCTGCATGTTTACTCAGAATTTAAGTCCTGTTGTGTTCAGGCCAACTGTAGAGGATAGCAGCCTGAAGCATAAGCATTCTCTCCATAACTATAGTGAAGATCAAGGGCAGCAGAGCAGGCAAAGACTTATGGTAATTCCCCCCCAGCAGGCAACTGATGCCAGGCCATGTCCCCACCCTTCTGGCATAACATTGCCAGAAAGTTAGGGGTTTGGCATCCCCGGAGCCTTTTGTGAATAAATCATGTTGGCAGTACTCCGATGACTCATCCTGGCAGTTCTATAGCAGCATCTCCTCCTGATGCCCAGCAAGGGCATTCTGCTGCTGCCTGAGCCTTTGCCCAGGGTCAAGATGCTTATGCTGCTAGAGACCCTGCTGTTGAATGTTTCCTGACCATTGCTGCCACACTTCCCTCATCTGTTTTCTGCAGCTTGGTTTTGGTAGGGAAGCTCTGGAGTGTGCAGAGGTTTGCAGAGAAGCAGCTGGCGCCTGCCTATGAACTGATTGTCTGTCTGTGTTTGTTTCCAGGGACTTCGGTGCAGCAGATTGGCCTGAGCTTGCCTGTGATCATCATCAAGCAGGAGGAGGCTTGTCAGTGTCAGTGTGCCTGCCGGGACTCAGGCAAGGATAAGGCCAGCAGTAGCAGTAGGAAGGGCTGTTTCTCACCAGGCTCCAAGGCTTCAGAGGAGCCTCCTGTGCCAGGGTCTCAGCCTCAAGCCTTCCCTGTAGTCACTGCCTCTGCTGCCGCCGCCACCTCTTCCTCCTCATCCTCTGCTGCTATTCTCTCCTCCATGTTGCCTCCTGCTTGTGAGCAGAGCACCCTGGCAAGGAACCTGTCGGACTTGCAGACCCAATCCCTAAGTGCCATGGATGTCTCGGACTTCCTCTCCCTCCAGAACCCCGAGGCCCCTTCCCCACTAATTCCAATTGAAGCCCTTCTGCAAGGGGAGGAAGAGCTTGCCCTGGGCAGCAGCTTCCCCAAGTGAAGCCCTCCTAGCCTGGCCCGAGAGGGCAGATGTGGAAGGATTGGCAGAAGCCTGTTGTGCCCTGGAAGGTGGGTCCTCTCCCAGGGAGGAGAGGCCTGTCCATAGTGACAAAGCAAAGTTATGCCTAAACTCCTGGGCTGCACTCTCTGGTCACTTTGCCTCCCGGTGATGTAACTGGGAACTGGGAATCACGGCTTGTGGGGCTGGCTGCTCTGTAGTTGCACCTTGCTAAGATGGTGGTGGGAGTTGGGGAGCAGGGCTACTGGCACGTGAGGTTCTTGTTACAGTTCCTGGGGGTGTCTTCAGTACTAAGTGTGCACTATTACAATTGTCAGGAGGGTAACGGAGAATAAGATGTTAGTGTGGGAGATGTCAAATGGTGAGGTGGGCTCTTGATCTAGAGGCAGCTGCATTGTGCAGGGTGTTGTTGCCGCCCATTTCAGTGTCAGGCAGGGGAGGGCAAGGCAGGTGCTCCCCAGGGGCTTCCCTGTCAGAGTGCAAGGCGCCTCGCATAGGAGTTTGCACATAAGCAGAGGGGCTTGTTCTGTCATGGCAGCTGGGTTCTGCCTCTTACATAGAGATCCTGCTGGCTACTGGAGTGCCACTGAACAGCTGTTTGGGTGTTTACATGGAGTTCAGGGGCTAAAAGGATTTGCACTGTTGCAGCTTTACCAGAACCACTTGCTCAGCGCAGCAGCTGGTGACATAGTGAAGGCACCCATGGAAGCCTGGCAGGTGGTTGCCCTGGCTTGACAGAGGTGTCTGTGGAGGCCTCCATTTGCGTCAGGTAGAGCTGGCTCTTGCCACTAAGGAACAATTCAGCCAGTTCCAGTCAAGCACACACACTGACTGTGCTGCGTCTCCCTAGGGCTACCGATTGCCATGGTGTCTCTGGAGCAACTGCAGTGAACTGGCACTTGGCCAGCTGGTCCTCCAGCTCTTCCCAGATGCTTCCTTTCTCCTGTCAAGTGTCTGATTCCTGTTCAGTCCTACCCCCACCCTGCTGTGGTGAAAAGTGTGTCCTTTCTTATCTTCTAACTTACTCAGGGTAAAATCCTAACATAGATTCCCCTCAACCCAAAGCCTGTAAGGTTTCAGTGTGTGTAGCTTCCTTTGTCACATTTTATATATCTATTGTGTTGCTACTTTTAAAGAATAGATGCCATCTGCCTGGATTTCTCCCTAGGGGAGACTGTAGGAGAGACCTAATTCAGAATATTTGTCTGATGGCCAAAGGGATAGTTCTTGAGAGGCAGCCTGATTGACACAAGGGCTGCCCCTCCCCCCCGCCCTTGGCGCTATCCATCTTAAGCTAGTCTGTAGCAGGGCAGGATCAAGAGGGTTCAGTGCTTGGGCTGAAAATTATTCAGCTGTGGTAACTGTTGGTTTTCAAGGAACTTCCCAGTAGCATGGTAAGACTCAGCAACCTCAGGGGAACTTCATAGCTGCTTAGCACAGACCTCCCACTGCACGTTCAACTATGTTGACAATTAACAGGCAACTCAGAGCACAATCCTACACTTGTCTATTCAGAAGTAAGACCCACTGTCTTCAGGAAAAGTGTGCATAGGATTGCAGCCTCAAGTGGGCAGAGCCAGGAAGTGCTGATGATTATTTCAGCCTGTCCCATGAGGTGGCTGCTTCTGTACACATATACGTTCCACATCTTGGCTGTTCTACTTGGTTCTCTCTGGTGGAGCAGCAGGTGGAAATGGAGAGCAGAGAAACATCCTTGTGATGGTTCTTGCTTCTGCTCTCTTATTTTGTTAATATGAAGCCAGGCCACATCATAGGAGTGTGCCAGTAAGCCATGCATAGCCTAAGGGTGTTCCTTGGTTGGACATGGAGAGGCCGCCATGCTGGATAGCCAGGGATTAAGAGTTAGCATGTGAACTCTATTAGGATAATGCACCACAGGAATGGATGTTGGAGACCTGCTCACAACAGGTGCAGTGTGGGAGCATAATCTTTGCTCAGCATGTGCCGCTGTGAATAGAGGTATTTGAAAATTGTGTTAATTACCTTAATCAGAAGTAAGCCCATTGTGTTCAGTAACATGTAGACTATAATCCTGCCTTACCCACTGGAAACAAACATCTCTACCTATGAATTCCAGGCCTGCTTCTCCAGCTAGTGCTGCTGTGGGCTCAGTTGGGGTAATTTGGTTGCGCTGAGAACCCAGGTTATGGAGAGCAACTGGAGAATCCTCTCTGGACCCACATGGAGATTGTGCTGGAGAACAAGTTGGCTGCATTTGCTGGAAGCTGCTGCTGCTGGAATTTAGAGAAGGAAAGTACTTTGCTGGGATTGCTCCACTGACACTCGCATGCTGGGCTCTAAAATGCACTTTAGTTCTCTTTAAGCTGACTTGCTGCAATTTAATTTGTAAATACTCTTCACAAAGTTATTAGGGTTCCCCCCCTTTTCGCTCTGAGTAAACGTTAACTTGGGTGTGCAAAAAGAAGAGCACTTAACCCCAGTGCAATATGTGTAGGTAGCAGTGGCATCCACGTGCGCTCTCTGTGTGTCCGTGCATGCGTGAGATGGGTGGATTTGGTGTGGGAACCAGCTCAATTATGTATGTTCTGCCCCCTTCGAACTTATGCATCTTTAAGCAAATGTCCAGTCTATGCAAAATTTCCATTGGGAGCCTGAGCTGAAAGGAACTTCTGCTGTCTGAGGTGACTTTGCTCACTGCTTGGATACAGAGTCTATCAACTGCCATGCCCCTCTTCTGAGGGGAAGAAGAAGGAACAGGCTGTCCTTGGATGGGCATGTAGCACCTTCTAGGGTTGGTCTTCTGGATATCACATTCCTGCCTTACTTCACTGCAAGTGACTTGTCACCAGAAGTGGTAGAGCCCTGCAGGTGTCAGTTCAGACAGATTTGTAGTCTCTGGTGCCCGTGGTCTGTAGCTGCGAGCAGTTCAGGTGCCAACAAGAGAAACTGCTCTTGATAAACAGGGACATGGAAGAGGTGACAGCCATGTCACTGATTGGCTCCCCTTTTCTGCAAAACCATAACCAGAAGACTCAGTCCTCTTTGCAGAGATTGAACAGACTTTCAATTGGAGGCTGTTCTTGAATGCTGTGGGTGGCTGTTTGTTTTAAATTGGGGCATCTTTCCTTTTAAGCCTGTTTCAGATATGGGGTCTCCCTTTCCATTTTGTTTTTAAAGTAACCATTCCCTGTATTCAGGGTCAGGGCTGACATGTAAGATTTGCCTCCTGTATTATTGTTTCTTTCTAGGGTTTGGACTCTGGTTCTGCACTGAGAAATGCCAAGGAAACTGGATATTTATGTGGTGGTGTGTGTCTGTCTGTGTGCTTGTTTGTGGAAATGGTGTGTAACCCACACTGTGTTTCTAGTGGTGTGCACGCTGGCCAAAAAGTGGTTTCTATGCAGTGGACACTTTCAAGTAAATACAGTTTCTACTTAACACATGGGGATGTTTTGGTTTTTTTGTTCCCCTCCTATACTCTTCACCAGTAATGCCCAGGGAGATTCTTTGATTTTTATTTTTGCAGTCTGTTAAGTGAAATGGAATCTTCCTTTGCCCTGCAGTGTTGTCTCTTTCCAAATGCTTAGATACTAAACCTCTTTATGTAGGGAAAGAGGAGGAGCTGCTATTCTCTCTAGCACTGGTTGGGTGAGTGTGGAGATGGATGCAGAAGCTCCATCAGGTACCTGCCCCTTTCCCACTTTGGATTAATTTGAGGCATCTTGGGAGGTGGGTACTTTCATTGCTCCTTAAAGAGGGAAGGGAAGGTTGTGGGTACACCTGTGCCCACTGTGCAGTGAAATGCTACCAGGTGTTAATACCATGTGTGAAATGGATAAGGTGGGGGAAGAAAATCTCTCAGTTAAGGCAAGGTTTTTCAAACCCATTCACCACTGTCACTACCTGCTGTTCAGTGGAGAGCAGTGGTTAGCATCAGGACCCACCTTAAAAGAAGTTTCACTTTACTAGTCACTCAGCACTCTGTGGCTATAATGGTGATTGGGCAGCAGTGCTCCTCCTAAGTAGCAGGTTGTTTAACCCTTGATGCACATAGCCTAATCTGCCCTCTTTGCAGACCACCAAAAATTGGGTTGGGGGGCCATGGACCCATAATTTGAGAACCACTGTCCTAGAGTGTTGGAGTTAGGGACTCCTAAAGGTTCTCAGATGACATCTGTGATGTCCCTTTCTGGGTCCTCACTTCCAACCTGAACCAGGAGAGGGGGCATTCGCCCCCTTGACTCCATGACAGCACATGGTGTTACTGGGTCTGAGCTCCAAGAGACCTCCTTGTCTCCTGTTGCCTGCTTCTTCAGGGCAACACTGAGTTAAGTGGAGGAGATTTGAAGTTGTCAGTTTCTCTCAGGAGTGCATATGTTGTGTTTAAGCAAATTTAATTTAACTCTGAAACATGGGAACAAATGTCCTTGCATTGTGTGATGTGAAGATGTTAGTTAACAGGTACAGTACTTCCAAAGGAAGAGCCTCTCCAAAATCCCAGAAGCATAAACATGAATTTGTATTTTTGAAGAATGTAAAATGTGAAATAACAGTGTTTGCTTAACTGCTCCATTTTGTATAACATTAATATTGTACTTTGAAATACCTGCAAGGAAGTGGGAAATTAATTTTTTTAATTGAAAGCAATATTAATACCAATGGAATCCTAATTAAATGCTTATTTAAACCTGTTGCCTTTGGAGGAGTCATTTCTTGAGGTGATGGGGCCTGCTAGAGCAGGCAAGAGAGCCATTTTTTTTCTCTCTGCCCTAATCATACATGACTGAGGTATAGGTGAGAAGGAGGTGGCAGCATGGACCTCAATCCAGACATGGGCCAGAGACCTGAACCTGTGGAAGTAGGGGAAGAAGAGATGTGTGTTTTATGCGTTCAGTCGTGTCCAACTCTTGGTGACTTTATAGGCAAGAGCTATACAGGCAAGTGTCAAATGCAGAAAGCCTTGGGTTTGGCAGTGGGTGAGAGAGCCCTGAAAGGCCAATTCAGGTTCCTTAGAACAGCGTTTTTCAACCAGTGTGCCACAGCACATCATTGGTGTGCCACAAAAGTCCACAGGTGTGCCGCGGGAGTTTGGAACACAAGTAGTTGAAAATTGCTGGAAAACCCTTCTTAGTTCTGTGGCTCTTTCTAGGGCAACACTCTGTAGTAACAAATTGTCTCTCTTGGAGGAGGAAGAGGGATGGACAAGTCCTTACTACAGACATTTGCCCTAGAAACAGAACCCAGATAAATCTCCAGGAAGCTGGAAGTGACACCACAAGAGGTGAAGACAACAGTGGTTCAGTGTGCTGTGAGAAAAATGTTGAAAGTCACTGCTTTAGCCTCTTTGATGGGGCTCCCTCCACTTTTCTGAATACACTTTACCACTTGGCAAGTGCAAAGGACTGTGTATTGAGAAATCTGGGCATTTTTATTGTCCTGGCAAGAAGTGAGGAAAATCTCATGCATCTGATTAGAAACCTGATTGAATCAGATAGTTCTGCCTACTTGGCAGCACAATGCAACTCAATGCAACACACCCATCCACCAAACAAGTAAGTTACAAAAACAGCAAAGGGCCTAGTGACATCTTGGGAACAAGGCTAACAAGCCTACTGTGGCATAAATGTTCATAGACCAGAACCGCTTGATTAGTTACACAAAGTCAGGTGACCAGGTACAGTGGAGGACAGAGTGCAGACCCTTCAACTTTAGGGCTTCTGGACCTATAACAATAGTGCAGGAATTTCAGCAGGTGCAGCTTGTCATCTTGCAGCTAACATCTGCTGGAATTCCCTTCTCTACACAATTGTCCAGGAGCTCTGAAATTGAAAGGCTGGCCACCCCTGCTCTAAAACCTGAAAGTTGCTTATACCCATCATGGCTTGTAAACTGATGGACTTTTCTTCCAGAAATCTGTCCAATCCCTTTTAATAGGATGCCATCACTACATCCTGTGGCAAAGAGTTCCACACACTAATTGCATGCTGGGTAAAGCAATTCTTTTGTCTGTCCTAACTCCCTACACTCAATTTGGTGAGGTGGCGGGCGACACCAAACTTTTCCGAGTGGTGAAGACCAGAAGTGATTGTGAGGAGCTCCAGAAAGATCTCTCCAGACTGGCAGAATGGGCAGCAAAATGGCAGATGCGCTTCAATGTCAGTAAGTGTAAAGTCATGCACATTGGGGCAAAAAAATCAAAACTTTAGATATATGCTGATGGGTTCTGAGCTGTCTGTGACAGATCAGGAGAGAGATCTTGGGGTGGTGGTGGACAGGTCGATGAAAGTGTCGACCGAATGTGCGGCGGCAGTGAAGAAGGCCAATTCTATGCTTGGGATCATTAGGAAAGGTATTGAGAACAAAACGGCTAATATTATAATGCCGTTGTACAAATCGATGGTAAGGCCACACCTGGAGTATTGTGTCCAGTTCTGGTCGCCGCATCTCAAAAAAGACATAGTGGAAATGGAAAAGGTGCAAAAGAGAGCGACTAAGATGATTACGGGGCTGGGGCACCTTCCTTATGAGGAAAGGCTACAGCGTTAGGGCCTCTTCAGCCTAGAAAAGAGACGCCTTAGGGGGGACATGATTGAGACATTCAAAATTATGCAGGGGATGGACAGAGTGGATAGGGAGATGCTCTTTACACTCTCACATAACACCACAACCAGGGGGCATCCGGTAAAATTGAGTGTTGGGAGGGTTAGGACAGACAAAAGAAAATATTTCTTTACTCAGCGTGTGGTCAGTCTGTGGAACTCTTTGCCACAGCATGTGGTGCTGGCGTCTAGCCTAGACGCCTTTAAAAGGGGGTTGGACAAGTTTCTGGAGGAAAAATCCATTACGGGGTACAAGCCATGATGTGTATGCGCAACCTCCTGATTTTAGAAATGGGTTATGTCAGAATGCCAGGTGCAAGGGAGGGCACCAGGATGAGGTCTCTTGTTATCTGGTGTGCTCCCTGGGGCATTTGGTGGGCCGCTGTGAGATACAGGAAGCTGGACTAGATGGGCCTATGGCCTGATCCAGTGGGGCTGTTCTTATGTTCTTAATTTTAGAGGGTGCCCCTGCTTCTGGTGTGAGAGAGGGAAAAGAACATCCCTCTATCCCAGTGGTTCTCAAACTTTTAGCACGCGGACCCACTTTTTAGAATGAAAATCTGTCAGGACCCACAGGAAATCATGTCATGACTGCAAGTGACATCAAACAGGAAAATTTTTGACAATCCTAGGCTGCAATCCTACCCACGCATACCCATAAATAAGTCGCGTTTACTATCATTGTTAGAAGCATATTATAGTAGCCTGTTCAAAGTACAGATTTGTAACATTTCCCCAAATGCTGTCACATACCATGGTAGCATCAAGTCTAATAGATTAAAAATAAAATTTTGAAATGAATGGGGACCCATCTGAAATTGGCTCATGACCCACCTTGTGGGTCCTGACCCACAGTTTGAGAAACACTGCTCTATCCATTCCATGCACAATTTTATACATCTCATGAGGAACAATGTGTCAGCTGGGGGCATTTAATAACCCTGCTGGTTTTCTGGTCCAGATTATCAGCCTCTCTCCTGGACCCAGTTGGGGACAGGGGGCGGGGTCTTCCCTAAAAATGTAAGAGCCCTGCTGGATCAGGCCAAGGGCCCATCTAGTCCAGCTTCCTGTATCTCACAGTGACCCACCAGATGCCTTTGGGAGCATGAAAGCTGTATCCTCTTGCTGCTCCCTTGCACCTGGCATTCAGAGACAGGTATATGTAACCTCCTGGTTTTAGATCTGCCCAGCCATTTTCAACCACTGTGCCATGGCACACTGGTGTGCCACGAGTGGTCCACAGGTGTGCCGCAGGAATTTGGGGGGAAGGTCATTTATTAATAGGGCCAATGGGAGATGTGAGCCCCCACTGCCAGCATGGTGTGCCTTGTCAATTGTCAAAAACTTGGTAGTGTGCCTTGACCATTTTTAGTGCCTTGTCAGTGTGCCATGAGATGAAAAAGGTTGATAATCACTGGACTAGCCTATCGGGGCTTGTAGCCTGTGAAGGACTTTTCCTCCAGAAATCTGTCCTATCTCCTTTTTAGCCTTATTTGCCCAACGTTGCATATATGCAACAGGGATCAAATGTGTACACCTGTGGGCTGGGCAGAAATGGGTTAAAGGCATTTAAGCCAGACTCCATCACTACATCCTGTGGCAAGGAGTTCCACAAACTAATGGTACAGAAATGCTTTTCTCTTGTCTGTTCTGACTCTCCCTGCATTCAGTTTGATGGATGAGAAAAGAATGCAGTTCATTAACCCCCCAGTCTTGGAGGGAAGGAGAAGTTAAGCCCTGCAGGGGTGCACAACAGCCCTGCAGGGTTGCAGGGCACAGCAAGGGTTGAGCCTGTTGCATCAGCCCTCCCTCCCCCCACGTGGCTCTTGAAGGGGTGGGGCACTGACGTCAAGGGAGGAAGCCGGAGGTGTCGTAGGAGCGCCTGGCTGTGCAGGACGGGCTGTCGCTTATGCTGGGCAGCGCGAGCCGCGGAGCGGTGCGGGCGCTGGCGGGTGCCGGAAGCTGCGATGGGGGAGCTTGCAGGGGCAGCGTAGCTCGCCTGGCTGGATGCAGCAGCCCGCAGAGTGAGTGCAAAAAGCAACCAACCCCCCTTCCTCTGTGCGTGTGCAGAGTGCCTCTTCCGCTCACCCCACCTTGGGGTGTGCTGGGCTGCATTGGAATCCAGCCAGAGGCTGGAATGTGGGTGTCCCCCCCCCATGGGTGTCTACTCCCTTCTCCCTCTTGAAGCCAAGCTGCAAAGACTTCAGCCCCCCCCCCCCCCCAACAAAGCCCCTTCCCAGAATCTTCCCTGCTTGGATTTCCTCACTCCCAGGCAGTGGGCAGAGTTCCACATTGTGGGTATTATACAAGGGCTCCCTAACCACCATGATGCATAGCTGCTAAACATAACAAGAGCTATGCTGAATCAGGCCCAGGGCCCATCTAGTCCAGCTTCCCCTATCCCCTATCCATCTAGTCCAGCTTCCCACTGTGGCCCACCAAATGCCTCCAAGAGTGCACAATACACCTGCATCCTGTTGCCACTGACTTGCGTGTGGCCTTCAGAGCTAAGCTACCCCTAAAACCGGGAGGTTGCATGCAGTCATCATGATTTATCACCTGTGATGGACTTTTCCTTCGGAAATCTGTACAATCCCCCTTTGCAGGCATCTAAGCCAGATGTCATCACCACATCTGGTGGCAAGGAGTTCCACAGACTAATTGCATGCTGGGTAAAAAATATTTCTTTTTGTATGTTCTAGCTCTTCCAACATTCAATTTTAGTGGATGTCTCCTGGTTCTGGTGGTGCGCAATAGGGAAAAGAACCCCCGCCCCACACAGATCTCTGTCTGGCTATTCTTGCTCATGCTGCTTCTTCCTTCACCCTCTTGAAGCAAAGCTTCAAAAACTCCAGTCCCTTCCCAGAATCTTCCCTACCTAAATTTCCTCATTCCCAGGCAGTGCACAAAGTTCCACTTTTTGGGTATTAATCCAAGGGTCCCCCCAGCCACCATGATGCATAGCTGCTGCTCCTCCTCAGCGGAGGAGCTTTTGCAATGCATTCCAACAAAACACCCTGGGTTAGATTCAGTGGTCTTCAACCTTTTCTGTGCCATGGCCCCAATCAGTCAAGTCAGTAAGTATGAGACAGGGAACCCACTGCTGATCCTGCCCCCCGTGACCTGATCCATCCACTTCTTGACCCTGCTTCCCCTGCGTCAGGGATGTCAAGCTTTTTTCATATAGAGGGCTGAAGTTAGCATTCAAGGTGCCTGCTGTCAGTCTTAAGCAGAGGATGCCCAGAAATAAACACTTTGTTCTCACAAGAAACTCACTCATGACCTGCAAATGACAGAAGAGAAAATGTGCAAATCGTGTTCATATTTTCAAGATATGGGAGAGCCCCATTATCAAGCTGGGAGAGCCCAGTTATAATTGGAGCTCAATAAATGCTTCTGGGGGCTGCATTCAGCCTGTGGGCCTTGGGTTTGACACCCTGTGTCTTATGCCTTGTGTCTTCTCAACAACTCTATGAGGTGGCAGCCTGAGCAGGGCTGGTCTTAGGAGCTGTGGGGCAAGAACTCAGTTTTGAGAAGCCAGTGTCTAATGATTGGATCCAAGCCCTCTCTTGCACAGTCCTTGAAAGGTTGCTGCGACCTCACCCCCCCCCCACCACCACCAATGAAGCTTTGCCACTCCATTAGGGTCTCTCTCCATTACAGCCACAAGTGGAAGAACACTGGGTCTGAAATCTTCTTGTATGTGCACAGGGACCCGTTTGGGGATCGATGAGGTCGACCTCAATGCCTTGCTTTGTTTCCATCCCACAGGCAAGAAGGATGTCCTGGCTGCAGCAGTCACTGTCTTGCAGGAGGGTGGCCTGGTAGCTGTACCTACAGACACCATCTATGGCATTGCCTGCCTGGCACAGAACTCACAAGCCGTTGAAGCCATCTACAGGCTGAAGGGGCGCAATGGAAGCAAGCCACTGGCCATTTGCCTGCCAGAAGTGGACCACATTTACAGGTGGGAAAAGTGATCAGAAATTTGATGGGTAAGGTACCCAGGTGACTGGGTCAGATGGTCCCACGTGAAAGAATCAACAGAGATCTGAGCCAGCCTGCTTCATAGCACCAGTATATGTGGACAATTTGTTGTGTTGTGTTGTGTCTCCAGTGCTTTTTGTTTAGTTGCATCCTAATCTGCTATCTTGTCCTGCTCTTGGAGTTGGGGGAGGAGGAAAGAAGGATAAGACTTCATGTGTGCTTCATGAGTGGGATTGAGCCAAAAATATCACATCCATCCCAATCACTGAAGGACTCATGGAAAACTCCTGGCCTGTAACTCCCAGCTCTGCCCCTCTGGATTCCTCAACATGTTGGGCTGTTGCCTCTTTAGTCTCCTCTCTGATGCTGAAGCTGTACATGGTGTCTTGACTGCCCTGACAGTTAAAGCTTATTCTAGTTGCAAAATGAGCTGGAGTTCCATTTCACTTTCCTACTTGGTCTGGCTCTCCAGTTTGGGACATCGCTAAACTCCTAAGCAGTTAGTTGCTTTTTCTTTTAGACGAAATCAAACCCTGTCCCTGAGCAAAGAAAGAAGCAGACCTAAAAGAGCCTTTAGCACACCTGAGCTTTCCATTCTTAAGAGTATCAGGAAGGCAGAAGCCATTGCAATCCAAGGTCCTCTTTCCTCCAATGGTTCTCTTTTCCATCCTGCCCCATGGCTCCTTTCTGATATTAAGTGAGGCGGCCCCCTGCCATTCCAGTGACTGTCTATGTGTTTCAAAAAAATAGTTCAAAGCAAAAATAATGGGGTGTGTGTGTCATTTTTCCTCTTCCAGCCTGGAGACCATTGTACAAGTCTGCATTTGGCTCAGTAGCCCAAGCTGTTGAGCTGCTTACCCCAATGCATTGTTGTCCTTTCCTCTTCCCTGGGCTGTTTCTGAGCTTCTGTCTTTTCCTTTTTCAGGTACTGCAGTGTCAGGGTGCCTGATGAGCTGCTGCATGATCTTCTCCCTGGACCTGTGACGCTGGTCCTGGAGCGCTCCGAGGCCCTCAACAAGGACCTGAACCCATTCACCCCAGTGAGTCATGGAGATGGGTTCTCTGCTTCCTACCAGCAACTGACCCCTGGCCTTATGCAGCCACTTCCCAGGGGTTCAATAATGTTTTCATTAACTTTGGGAATCCCACTCCCCCCCCCCCCCAACGAATACACAGGATCTTTATTTCTTTCTCAAAATTAAAGTGCAAATTGCTGGACTGAGAATGTTGGTTGCTGGGAGAGAATAAAAATGTTAACACTTGGTTGGGAGTCTCAAACTAAAAACTGGTATTTTATCTTGCCTAGGTAACCAATGTCTATGTTCTGCCCTGACCTAGGTGGAGTTTTGGAAAGTTCAGAAGTAACTTAGGCCCAGTCCTATATAACTTTCCAGTGCCAATACTGCTGCAATGCAGGTATAGGAACAAACATTCCCTTACCTTAAGCATTCTCAGTATGCAGCACGTACCCTATTGGCACAGCTGGATTAGCACCAGAAAGTTGAATAGGATTGGGCCCCAAGTCCCTCTTCCTGCCCTGTTCAAGCATTTGTGAGGTTTCACCTCCACCCTATGGTATGGTATGTGGGTATCGACCTCAACCTTGAGAATAGCAAACTTCATATCTCTGTCCCTTGTGTTACAGCTCGTTGGTGTCCGCATCCCCCAGCATTGGTTTATCAGGGAGCTCGCCAGGGCATGCGCTGCTCCTTTGGCCTTAACCAGTGCAAACATCAGTGCTGAGAAGAGCACCCTCACAGTCATGGTAAGAACAGTTTGAAGTCCTGGGGTGAGGCACAAGATGATGTGAACCTTGTCTATCTCTTTTCAGCATGGGTGACCTGGAGCCCTGCACCAAAACCAATTTGCTACCATAAAAGTGCTCCTTGCAACAGGGTGGAGCCCGTTTGTCGAAGTAGGACATCATTGCTCAGCCAAAGGAGGGGCTGAAGGGGCATGAAGGGAAGACTGTTCCTGTCTCACGATTCCTGCCTTGTCCCTAGCTTACTTGGTGATGCTTGCTTCCTTGGCTCCTCTGGCTTGAAGTTCTTAATGTTCTTCTTATTTTCCAGGAGTTCCAGGAGCTCTGGCCTCACTTGTCTCTGGTCATTGATGGAGGCCCAATTGGGGACATGCATAGCCCAGAGTGCCGCCTGGGCTCCACTGTGGTGGACCTCTCTGTCCCTGGCCAGTTCAAGGTCATTCGGCCAGGCTGGTAAGAACTTAAGAAGGACCCTGCTGAATCAGGTTATGAACCCATCTAATTCAGCTTCCTGTATTTGTGGCCCACCAGATGCTTGTGGGAGTGCACAAGTCAATAAGATAACTGTCTCTCATTGGAACTCCCTTGCATCTGGCACTCGGAGATAGGGTACCTCTAAAATCAGGAGGCTGCATATATTCATCATGACGTAACCTGGGATGGATCTTTCCTCCCTAAATCTGTCCAATCCTCTTTTAAAGGCCGCCACACACACTGTGGCAAATAGTACCACAGATTAATTGCATGCTGGGTAAAGAACTATTTCCTTTTTGTCTGTTGTAACACTCCCACCAGTCAATCTTAGTGGATGTCTGCTGGTTCTGTTGTTGTGTGTGTGAGGGAAAAACTTTCTATTCATAATTTATGTCTCAATCTTGACCTCCCTCAGGTGCTTTCTTCCTGAACTGAGCAGCCCCAAACACTGTAGCCTTATCTTGTGTCCCAGCCCATTAATCATTTTGTGGGCTGGGGCACCTCCCTTAGGTATTCTAAAAGGCAGGACACCACCTGTTCAACACCTTCTCCCAGCCACTTGCACTTTTGTAGGCTAAGGAATCTCCTTTTTCTAGCTCATTCCCTTCCAGTGAAAAGGATGGACCCCCCCCCCACCACAGCACAGAAATGTTGGGGGCCTAGAGATGAATCTATGACATCTGTTATAAATGACTTCCTGTAAGCCAATGTTTCTCAAACTGTGGGTTGGGCCCCATTACATGGGTCACGAGCCAATTTCAGGTGGGTTCCCATTCATTTCAATATTTTTTTTCATATATTAGACTTGGTGCTACCATGGTATGTGACTGGGGAAATGTTACAGATCTGTGCTTTTAATAAGCTACTATATATATTCTTTTAACCATGATAGTCAATGGGACTTACTGCTGGGTAAGTGTGGGTAGGATTTCAGCCTACGATTGTTAAAAAAAATTCCCGCTTGATGACTTCACTTCTGGTCATGACATCACTTCCAGTGGGTCCCAACAGATTCTCATTCTAAAAAATTGGTCCCAGTGTGTGAGAACCATTGCTGTAAGCACCTGTGTTTGCTCATTAATGCGTGAGAGGATGTCATGTTAATTTGGGGCACACCTCATATTCTGCACTTGCCTGGCTCTTTCCAGGAGTAGTTCTCCCACAAATTGAGGTGAAATCAGTGCTGCAGCTTTTTCCTCCCCCCCCCCACTCACTTTCTGTTTTTTTTGCTCTCTCCACAGTGCACTTGCCCAGACAATTGAAATCTTGGTCACCAAGCATGGTCTGACAACTGAACTGCCTGCTCAATGAAACTTACACCAGGTGCACTTGAGTGCTGTGTGACTCTTGAGGAAGTTGCTCTCAGCAACCTTGTTCAAGAAAGGAGAAGGGTTTAACTCTGCTCTTCCTGGGTCCAAAAGGAACTTCTCTTCCCAACTAATGTCAGTGGCTCATCGCAGCTTGGAACCTGTAGCATGGAAGGGGGTGGATCCATGGAAGAAGCATTGCCCTCCCCCTTTGAATTTAGAAAGGGGTGGTGGCAACAGCACATGAAGTTCAGAATGTGTCTAAAAGACTCCTCCCTCTCAATGACTTCTATCCAAGGAGGCCAGTTTCCTCTCTCCATCGTTGGAGTAGCAAGCTTGTGAGAGTAGAAGACGGACACATCCTCCCATGGAGGACTTGAATAGCTGGGTATGAATGAGACAGTTCAACTAAGGACTTTGGGGATGGACAGTAGCATACTAAGGCAGAGTCAGAGGGGTACACCACCCTGGGTACCATGTCAGAAGGGGTGTCAAGGTGGGGGCACTTGAAGTGGTTGTGTGCCACTCTGAGTGGCCAATGGCTTTTTTCACAGTTTTTTCTCTTGACAAGCAGAAAAGGCAAAAAAAAAAAAAAAAGCATCTCGGAGTGCTGCTGGAATCTGGAAGTAATTGGTTTTTGACATCTTCACCACAGTTACTTCTAGGTCAGGCACTTGGGATGACATCATGAGATATGGCTCCTAGGTGAGACCACCTATGTCACTGGGGGATAGGCAACAGTATTAAGTGGCAGCTGGGAGGGATTGCATGTTAGCAGGGACCAATCTGTCTTGAGCCTCAGCTGTGCTTGAAACATGGAGGGCCAAGGGGAGTCTGGTCCCAGCATGCTGCAAGCTGATTGTGGACCAACATCATTAAAGTGCAGACTTTTTGCAGCCTGTTTTGCCTCTGCCTTTGTTCCTTCTTATGCCAAAACATGGAATGGTGTCTTTCTTAACCCATTTTTGCCTGGTCCATAGTGTACACATTTGCTCCCTGTTGTGTATATGCAACATTGGGCAGAAATTAAGGGCTGAAGTGAGAGAAGACATACTGCTATGAATGATAAAATGAGAGCAGAATCCCATCATTTTGTCTACTACCCCCTACCCTAAGCATTCACAGCAGTACCATTCTCTTACTAGCAAGTACATAGCCTGCACACTGTGCTGGCTTGTAGTTCAACCCTTTGCACTAAACCATGGGTGTCAAACACATTTCATATAGTGGCCTGTGGTGCCTACGGAGGGCAGGAAGTGACATCATTAAGCAGATAGTGGCCAATCACAACCACTTTGTTCTCAAGTATGAACTTTTCAAATGTCAGAAGAGAAAATATGCAAATCTTGATCATATTGATCATATCATATTCAGCAGCACTGCTTCTCCTGAGGCTTCCCTTTGCAGCTCAGCAGCTGAGAGGTACTCAATGCCTTGGCAGAAGTGGCACTGCTGAAAGGGTGGCTCTGGAAGAGCCCCAATTATAATGGGTGCTGGATAAAGAGCTTGCAGGGACCACATGCTTGACACCCCTGCACTAAACCAAGAGCAGTTAATTACGTGTGACAGCAAGTACAAATTCTGCAAGCAATGAAGGATCTCGGCCTGAAGGAGCTTCCAGTGCCTGCAAGAAGTCTCCCTCCATAGTTCCTACCTGTAGGTCAGCAGTCTCCAAACTATGAATCGCTGCATAGCATGGCCATTTCTGTTCATGCCACAGCGACTTATCTTTCCAGCCAATCTTGTCAGAAATTTGTGCCGGGCAGATGGTTATGCCTGGAAAGCGGGGCACAGAGTCTGCTAAGGGTGATGGGCAGTGGAAGCAGCTGCCCGATGCAAATTTCTGACAAGATTGGCTGGAAAGATAAGAGGCTGTGGCACAGAATGCACCACAGCTGCATCATTTTCCTGGTGCTGGATCCGGCCTGCGGTTTGGGGGCTACCGCTGTAGGTCACCCATCTGTTCTGCTTCTCTACAGCTGGCTGTGCTGAAGTAGCAGATGCCAACAACTGCGGTTCTCATTTTATTGCAAGATTGAGTGCACTTTGGATTGTGAAGTTCCAAAACCATGATAACGTCAAGTATGTTCTCAGGGCTGAACATTAAATGCAGCGTGTTCTAGGGGTAGGGCTAACACACAGGAGATTTAACATTTTCCTGCAAGTGTTTGAGGTTTAACTGGCTGCAGCAGCCGTTGAAATAAATATACCTGGGCTGCCACAGTGTCTAGTTGAACAAATGGGTGTACAATTCAGCTCAGCATTCCCTAGAGAAGCCAGCTCTGATACTAATTTACCTCTTGCTTGCAGCAGGAGAGGGGGCAAGGAGCACACGGATTATTCATCAGAAATAGTTGAGGATCCTAGAGCAAGAACACACTTACTGAAGCAGGAACCCAAGTATCATGCCTGATGCTCTGCACACTGATAGAGTGTGGTGTTATCTAGGAACATAACAGTCTGTTCAGAGGTGCCTGAACTATGCCAGCACTGAAGGTCATCCCTGTTCATGCAGTTTTTTGGAGTTTACAGCCCTGGGGAGCAGGTTCCTCTACCTGTGCTGTGACTGGTTCCCCCTTGGGCTACTTTATGCCCACAGACCTCTAAGGCTTCAGTTTGTTCACATCAGCCACTGTTCCTTTTCCTTGCTGTAGTGCTCTGCCCACCGGCGGGTCAGTTCCAGGTACATGTCTGGCTGATGGGGCAGGTAATCCAGGTAAAGCCGTGTCGAGGTCTTCTTGGGCACAGCCTTCTCAATCTGGGTGCCCTCGTGCCACTCATTGAAGGAAGTGATGGAGACGATCTCCGGGCGCACCATTAGTGCTGCCTGCAGGGCAGTCTCATAATACTTGCCATTGACCCTGTTGCGGGTGTTGTGGTTGTTCCAGGGGCGGATGCTCGTGTCTATGTATCCAGGCCCCACGCTGGGGATGAAGAGGAGATTGTTGGAGTCACAGAAGGCTTTGATGGCTTTCCAGTTCTGGTGGGAGGAGCCGTAAGAGAAGCCATTGGATGCAAAGTATGTGTAGATACCATCATAGCCAGCCGCAAGGATGTCGTGCTTGTGTCCCTCTTCCACCAGCAATGCAATGAAAATAGCATCATAGGGAGTGTTGCGCAGTGAATGGGAGCCTGATGGGGTTAGCAGGTTGGCCCATGCTTCAGGAGACGTCAGATAAGAGTCATAAATATAGAACAAGGGCAGGCTCCGGCCAGTGCTGGTCTTGTATCTGTAGAAAGCTTCATGGGTACCATACCTGGCAAGAAAAGAGAGCATTTAGGGCAGCCTTGGGTGTAAGGTTTAGCAGCAGCCAAAACTTTTGCTCTATACCTCTCTAAAAGAACAACTTGGTACTGTGCTCTAAACTAGCCTAGTGACTAGTTTCCCTGCTCAGAGTCAGCAGGATTTTTTTTTCTTTTGCTGCAAATAGCTGTCTAAAAAATTATTCTGATTGTGCTGTTCTTTCCTAAGGAGACTGCTCGCTTGTAACTGAACAGAATATTCCCAAGTAGAAGTTGATCCAATGGTTGTGGATTACGTTGCAGTCAGGTTGCAATACAAGATAATTTCTTTCAAGCCAGCTGACTGTTCTTAGCTTGCTACAAGCCTGGAGACAAACTCAATAAGCAGTTTTCAAATGAATAAATAATGCCTCTCCACTAGCAGGGTCTAGGATTTCACAGAGGCTGCAGTGCCCTCTGTATCTCAAAGGGTAGCATCTACTCATGCTGGGCTGTCATAGCTGGTTCCACCTTCACTCTGGAGCCAACAGCGTCGGTGCCACTTTTCAAAGTGGAGGTGACCTGGCATTTGGAATTGTCCCTCTAGGTTTCGAGCTCGTACCTGTCTATGATGTACTTCACATTCTTATGCACTGTGTTGTCATCACGTCCTTTGTACGGCTGGATGTGGAATGTGACCTGCAGAACAGGAATACATGGCCACAAGTGCAATTATAAGAACTTTGCTGGGGGGGCACTTTCATTAATGGGTTGGTGGAGTTAGTAACTACAGAAATGATCCCCTTGTTAACCACGGTGCTTCCCCTTCTCCAACCTTTGAAGCCGCTATGATCTATCAGTGGTATGGGTACTACCAGCAGTGTTTGGTGGTACTCGCAGGACCCCTGGACACCTGCCACCTGGCAGTGAGACCAGGAATGCAACACAACAAACAGCAGTAGGAGGCTTGACTTGGCAGGCAGAGCTCTAAAGCATGCTTTTCTGTACTTGAAAAAGCCCTCCCCTCCAACCCGAGCCTCTTACTGGTGTTTGTTGCATCACACATCTAGCCTTCCAATCCAGAAGTAACTGGCAATGATGTTTTTTCCAGTAACTTCTGGAGGTACTTCAAATATGTGAACCATTTGAAGTGGTAAAGCAGAGGATAAATGTCAAGAAACAGTGGTACATACACACACTTTGAAAACAGTAAATACAGGATTCCTTCTTTCCCAAAATGGTTGTCTTAAAATTATGAAGACAAGCAGTTCATCAGCTCCCCCTCCCCTCCTTTTACATCAGTTAGAAAAATGAGATGCTTCTCTGACCTGTCCCCATGGCTCTCCAAAAGTTCCATTATCCCAAAAACACCCTTGCAGGGGTTCACCCTCTTTCCCCTATTGTTAAAGACAAGCTGATGATATCTGGCTTAAGTTCGCACCCCTTAGTTATTAAGAATATTTATATGCTGCCTGCAAGCCTGGGTTTGGAGCAGTCTGGGTTAAACTGAGGGTTCACTGTAACACCAAGCTGTAACAACAGTAGAGTAAGTCTCACCTTGATGGTATATCTATGTGCAGCATCCAAGATGAAAGGTACCAGGCTCTCTGAAGGCTCCCCATTGTCATCTGCTAGGCCAGGTGGGTACCAGGATAGAACCATCACACCTGCAGTAAGACAGAATTGCACACAGCCAAGGAAGTGGAAACAGTCTTGGATCTCTCTTATATGCAGGATAATTTGAATCCCTCCTTAAATCCAGCACTTATAAGCCCACTGTCCCTCAACACATCTAAAACCAAAGGGGAAGCTAGCCACCCCCACAATGGTAGCCCCCTGCTCTGGGTTAGCAGTGCAGAGAAAAGGTCATTCTGCAGTCATGGAAGTGGGTCAAGGAGGCTCCTCCAGCATTCCTATAAACTCCCACTGATTAACTGGATCCAGAGCATTTTAAACTCTTAAGCAGCACCCACAAGAGGGGGGACAACCTGCACTGCTTCCTGCCCTGTGAAGGAAAGCAAGGCCTCTGCAAGGAAGTTATTTTGCAGAGATCTGGTTTGAGAGGAGCTGTCCAGGACAAGGCAGTGCTGAAATTTCATTTGGGCTTCAGATGTCGACATTTCAGCTGCAAGTCTTTTAGGTGAAGCCTAGCCTAGAAACACTAAATAAAGCAAGCATGAAGTTATGCTATCAAAAGAACTCCCCCTCTAGTGGTTTTAGATCCCACAAACACATTCCCTTTGCAGCACTAACAGCAGCCCGTTCAGTGGTTGCAAGGTGCATTCTTGGCCAGAGGACTAAGGGCCCAATCCTATTTTTCAAACGCTGTGCCAGCTGAATCCTGCAGTGGAGGGATCCTGCAGTGGAGCGACTGCACTTGGACCTCCTCAAGGTATGGGAACATGTGTTCTCTTACCACTGGGCTGCATTGTGGCTACAATGGAAGCTGGAAAGTTGGATAGGTTTGGGCCCTAAGATGCAACATCCTCTCCTATAGCATCAAGACCACAAATCCAGCCATTGCATTTGCCAGGTTTATATGCAAACCATCCCTCCAACAGTGGTGCGCAATCCAGGGAAGGGCTCTCTTTTCCTCCTAGAGTGCTGCTAGTGTGAGTAAAATTAAGGACTGATGCATCAGCTCCACAGGTACAATGGCACATACCCCATTACTCATTAGCCTGATAAAATATCAGTGCCTGCCCCACTCCCACCTTCCTTCTTCATTCATCTCCACACCTAACACTTAAAGCAGGGGTTTCCAACCTGCAGCACGCCATGTGCCACTTTTTATGTAGAGAATCTTGAACCACTCCACCAGTATTGCTACTGGGTGAGCCAATGGTGGGGCAGTCAGCCCTGGGTGTAAAATGAGCCAGTGAGTAGCCAGCAGATCTCAGGGATTTTGAGGTGGGTGCCAAGTCTACCCACTGTTTTGAGTGGCCACAGAAAGCCAAGGGTAGACCTATTCTCTGCCTCAAGATACCCTGGGTACCCAAAGGGAAGACCTGGCCTCCACCAAGGGATCTTGAGGCAGAGGGTCCAACAGTGTGCCACTTATAAAGTATCCATGTGCTACCTTTGGCATGCATGCTATGGGTTGGCCACTGTGACTTAAAGAAAGGGACAAGGAGGTGCTCTTGTAACCCTGAAGCCTGAAATGAGAGCGGACTGACCCTGACCCACAGCACAGCCATTCTTGATCCTGTGGGCTGAACTGTGTGCACATCTGGAGGGTGGGGAGTGGTATTCCACATCTGTCAGCACATGTGCTCATTCGGTACACACTCTCCGGACCTGTGGGCTCAGAGCCTTGGGCAAATGCCCTGCAAGTTATATATCTGGACTTCCAGAAGGCGTTCGACACGGTCCCTCACCAAAGGCTACTGAAAAAGCTCCACAGTCAGGGAACACCGGAACCAGAGGACATCCACTAAAATTGAGTGTTGGGAGGGTTAGGACAGACAAAAGAAAATATTTCTGTACGCAACGTGTGGTTGGTCTGTGGAACTCCTTGCCACAGGATGTGGTGACGGCATCTGGCCTGGACACCTTGAAAAGGATTGGACAAGTTTCTGGAGGAAAAATCTATTACGGGTTACAAGCCATGATGCGTATGTGCAACCTCCTGATTTTAGAAATGGGCTATGTCAGAATGCCAATGCAAGGGAGAGAACCAGGATGCAGGTCTCTTGTTATCTGGTGTGCTCCTTGGGGCATTTGGTGGGCCGCTGTGAGATACAGGAAGCTGAACTAGATGGGCCTATGGCCTGATCCAGTGGGGCTGTTCTTATGTTCTTATGTTAAGTCTGGAAGCAGAACCTCCCAAAGCCACATGGTCCTTCTGGGACTCCATCATTAGAGGTCCTTGTTTCGGGTGAGTAAAATAAGATTACAGCTTAAATCAGGGATGTCAAACTTGTTTCATGCAGAGGGTGGAAGTTAGCATTCATGGTGCTTCATGATGGCTGGAAGTGACATCATTAAGCAGGAAGTGACATCATTAGACAGACACTAGCCAGAAATAAGCACTTTGTTCTCACATAGAAACTCATTAGCTGCAAATCACAATGTGCAAATCTTGTTCATATGTCAAGATATGAGAGAGCCCAATGATCAAGCCTGGAGAGCCCAGTTAAAACTGGGGCCAGATACATTACCTCCAGGGGCCTTATGCTTGACATCTGTGGCCTTCCTGAACACAATGGACTTGCATCTGAGTAAGGTAAATCACACCA
This sequence comes from Tiliqua scincoides, assembly GCF_035046505.1. Classification (NCBI taxonomy): domain Eukaryota; kingdom Metazoa; phylum Chordata; class Lepidosauria; order Squamata; family Scincidae; genus Tiliqua; species Tiliqua scincoides. The sequence continues at coordinate 8,799,141 of NC_089830.1, read as the reverse complement.
CCTCTACTCCCGCCATCCCCAGCCCTTTTCTCCCAGGCTGGGCATCCTGCGGCCTTACCGATGGCAGCAGTGCGCAGCTGGTTCATGTGCTCCTCCAGCACAGCCGGGTCCCGGGAGCTGTAGGGCCCGAGTGCAGGATAGAAGCTGGCACCCAGGTCGTCGGGGGGGCTGTGGCGGCCCTTGGGGTAGCTGGCGGAGATCTTGGGGTCCCAGTGGGCCACCATGACATGGTCCCAGTGCAGGTAGCGGCTGTCGAAGCGCGGGCTGCCGTACCAGGTGTAGTAGAAGGCGTGCAGCGCCGAGTAGACCCCCTCGGGGCCGGGGGCCGGGGCTGCTGCCGCCGCTGCGACCCCCCTGGCCTCCTGGGTGCCCAGAGGGGGCGGGGAGGCTGGGTGCCGGGCGGCCAGGGGCTGCTGCTGCTGGGGGTCCAGGTCCAGGTCCAGGCCGGGTGCCAGGGCGGAGAAGCCGTCGGAGGGCTTGAGAGTGCGCAGCGCCATGAGGGTGCCAAAGACGAAGAGCGCGCAGAGGAAGAGCGCCAGGCAGGCGCGGCGGCGCAGGCGCACCATCCTCCCCAGCTGTGCCCAGTGGGAGACCCCGGGGGGGATCAGCCCGGCCCGGTCAGTCTGGCCGCCCCACCTGCGGGAGCTCCCTCTAAGCCAACGCAGGCCGGGGGCGGCCAAGGCACTCCGGCCGGCCCCCTCCAGCAGGCTCACCGCCAGCCCGGGCGGGAGAGCCCATCGGTGCTAGCCGGGAGGATGCGCTGCTCTCTCCTCCTCCACTCCCCCAAGCTCAAGAGGGTGGTACAGTCCACGGGGGGAGGGGCGGGAGAGCATTAACCCTTCCTGGCCCCGAAAGCGCCTGCGATGCTCCAGGAGCGTTAACCCCTTCCTGCCCCCCAGCAGCATCTGGGGGTTGAGAGGCTGCAAAGAGTATTCACCCCTTCCTGACCCTGCTGGCGCACGCTCAAGCCTTCCCAGCATCAGATGAAAGCATGGAAACTCCGCCAAGGAAAGTGGCGGCTTTGTACCTGTTCGGGGCTGGGGGCTGTCGGCGAGCCCCCGAGCAGGGACGATCCCCCCTCCCGCTGCAGTGCAGTGAAGAGGAATTGGGAGCGATCCACCCCTTTGGCATGAGAATCGAGCCCCCTGGCAGAGCGCGGTGGAGAAAAGGTAACGGAGGAGGAGGAGGCTGATCTGAAAGAAAGGTGCCTTCTAGAGCCGTTCAAAGGAATGAGTTTTTAACTGATGAATGAGAGCCCAGGCCTACGCATGTCTACTCAGAAGTAAGTCCCATTAGAATCAATGGGGCTTACTCCCAGGAAAGTGTGGATAGGAGGATTGGACTGTGAGGCTGCTATCCTACCCACACTTTTCAGGGATAAGCCTCATTGAACAGAATGGGACTTACTTCTGAGTAGACATGCATAGACTTGTGCCCAGAATCTACTGTTACAGCTCCAGGCAGCTTCCCCCCCCACTACTAAAGAATTGAAATTGGCCCCCACCTCTGATGAGTGGGGCTGGAGCCCACTATCAAGAGGACCAAAAATGGGGCTGCAGTCCATTACCAAGCAGTACCCACAGAATTAGGGACGTTGAGACCCCAGGTGTCTCAAAGGGAAGAAGGAGCTGCTGATACAAGACTTGGAGCCCAAGCCTATGCCTGTCTACTCGGAAGTAAGTCGCATTATTGTCCATGGAGTTTACGCCCAGGAAAGTGGATAGGATTGCAGCCTTACACGACCTAGAATATTCAGGAGCAAATGGGGCTGCAGTTCTATGCACACACTTTCCTGGAAGCAAGACCAATTGAATTAAATGGAACTTACTTCTGAGTAGACATGTATAGGACTGGGTTGGGAGTGAGGGCTCTCCTCTCCAGCTGCGGATCCCAGGGACAGAGAACATGGTCCAAAGGGCGCTCGTCATTCCTTTTGCAATCTGGTCTATCCACCCATACAAGCAACTGGCTAGAAGTTCACAACAGGCACCTAGAAACACAAGGAGCTGAAAGCAAAGGGACCTATAAGAAGCTAGACGGAATCCTATGCATGTCTACTCAAAAATAAGCCTCAATCAGTCCAATGGGACTTACTCCCAGGTAAGTGTGTACAGGATTGCAGCCTAAATCACTAAAACGCTGACCAGCTTAATTGTAATGCAGGGAGTCCACATCCTGAACCATAACCTGTGTTTTTTTAAGGCTGATCAGTCCAAAATCTTAGCAGGCCTTGCTAAAATGATCCATGAGCTGCTGGAGATCTTTGGCAGAGTGGGTAGTGACAGTTGCATTCGCTGGCAAAGAGGAAGTCACGCAGACATTTCAGCTGGACTTTGCTCTCAGTCTGGAGAGGTTGAAGAGCTTTCCGTCTGATCTGGTCCGGACATAGATGCCTTCTGTTGCAGTTCCAAAGGCATGCTTCAGCAGGACAGCAAAGAAAATTCCAAACAAAGTTGGCACAAGAACACAGCCCTGCTTCACTCCACTTTGGATATCAAAGGGGTCTGATGTGGAGCCATCGAAGACAACAGTGCCCCTTCATGAACTCACCTCCCTGCATTACAATCTCTGCACATGAACTGGAGGTTGTCCATGACTTTGTGTACCTTGGCTTAATGATATCTGACACTCTTTCTCTCGATACCGAGCTAAACAAACGCATCAGTAAAGCAGCTACCATGTTTTCCAGACTCACAAAGAGAGTCTGGTCCAACAAGAAGCTGACGGAACTTACCAAGATCCAGGTCTACAGAGCTTGCGTCCTGAGTACACTTCTGTACTGCAGCGAGTCATGGACTCTTCACTCACAACAGGAGAGGAAACTGAACGCTTTCCACATGCGCTGCCTCTGACGCATCCTCGGCATCACCTGGCAGGACAAAGTTCCAAACAACACAGTCCCGGAAGGAGCTGGAATCCCTAGCATGTATGCACTGCTGAAACAGAGACACCTGCGTTGGCTCGGTCATGTTGTGAGAATGGATGATGGCTGGATCCCAAAGGATCTCCTCTATGGAGAACTCATGCAAGGAAAGTGCCCTACAGGTAGACCACAGCTGCGATACAAGGACATCTGCAAGAGGGATCTGAAGGCCTTAGGAGTGGACCTCAACAAGTGGGAAAGCCTGGCCTCTGAGCGGCCCGCTTGGAGGCAGGCTGTGCAGCATGGCCTTTCCCAGTTTGAAGAGACACTTGGCCAACAGGCTGAGGCAAAGAGGCAAAGAAGGAAGGCCCGTAGCCAGGGAGACAGACCAGGGACAGACTGCACTTGCTCCCAGTGTGGAAGGGATTGTCACTCCCGAATCGGCCTTTTCAGCCACACTAGACGCTGTTCCAGAACCACCATTCAGGGCGCGATACCATAGTCTTTCGAGACTGAAGGTTGCCAACTATTACTATTGACCAGCATGAACAGAACTTCTTCTGTTGGTTGGTCCACTAATGTTTTTGTAAAGTACGTTTGCACTGTTTAAAGGCTGTAGTTGGGAGACTGGGCACTAGATGGCGATCTACCATTGCTGGGACATGTGAGTGAGAAAGCCTTCACTGGACACGGGGCACGCACGGAATGGGGTGGCCACCGTCTCTATGCATGAACTTGTGTGGATTTGGGATTGAAGCCATTGAAAGCTTGCAAAGGGACATTGTGGCCACTCTGTACAATGAAAACAGCACAGGGCCAAAGCCCATCATTAATGGGCATAACACAGGGAGTGAATTAGGTGGATCTTTTTTATTTAAAAACCAACAAACATAGGGTCAAAGGTGGTACTTAACAACAGTGGTGTCACTAAGTTTGCATCACCTGGTTCGGGAGGCAGCACGACACCCCTATGATGGACTTCCTCCCATGCAGGAAGGGCAACACCATGAGCGGTGGGCATGCTGATGCACCATTGCCCTACCCAAAGGTTTTTTGCTATAACTTTTTATAGCATAGAGATAGCTCAACGCGGTTTGTTTGATTGCATGCTGCATGAATTTACTCATCAAATATATAACATATGGTAATATTCAAAAGTACCAAGATTTAAAAAAATTTTGGCCAGTCATGGTGTCATGCCTCCCCCTCCATTATACAAATCAAAAGTAAGACCAACTGGAGTACTATGTTCAATTCTAGCCAACACATTTCAAAAAACGTATAGTGAAACTGGAAAAGATGCAGAAGAGAGCAGCAACTATAATAATTAGTGGGGCTGGGGCACCTTCTTTATGAAGAAAGGTTACAACATTGAAGACTTTTCAGTCAAGAAAGGGGGTCATGCCTGAGACATATAAAGTTATGCATGGGATGGATATAGGAAAATTCCTTTCCCTGTCATGCAACACCAGAACCATGGGACATCTACTAAAATTGCTTGGCAGGAGAGTCAGAACAAACAAAAGGAAATATTCTTTTACCTACCACATGATTAACCTGTGGAACTCCTCATCAAAGGATGTTGTGATGAAACCTGGCCTAGAATTGGAAAGATTGATGGAGGAAAAAGTCCATTACAGGTTACAAGCCATGATATGGTACTAGCTTACTGGATAATTGTGTCCTGGTCAAATGCATCCCGGTCATTCATGCTGGTTTATGCATCCTGGATATTCATGCTGGGTTTTTTTATCTTTTATTTTGCAACCCAGTTATTTGCATCCCACTATAACTGGGCAACAAGAAACTACAAATGGGCAACAAAACCCATGTTATATATCCTAAGCCTCTTACCCCACCCCTAACCCTACCTTTGTTTAAAAAAAAAATTAAAAAGTACATCTAATATAAATACTGTATACATATATTGGGACACAAATGTCTGGGGTGCAAAAAGAATGGATGTAAATGTACAATACTGTTGGGATGCATTTGATCAAGACACAGTTGTCCAGGAGACAATGATCCTGTTATTCATGACTATATTCGACCTCCAGGTTGTAGAGGTAGCCTATCTCTGAATGCCAAGTGCAAGGGAGTGGCAACAAGATGCAGGTACCTTGTTGTCTTGTGCACTCCCTGCAGCATCTGGTGGGCCACTGTGAGATACCTGAATGATTCAGCAGGCCTGATTCAACATCAGGCCTGATGTTCTAAAGGAGAGTCCTTTAGATTGCATAGGCTCTATGCACTTCTCTTCCCAAGTTCCCCTTCAGTTACACTGATCCTGCATCCCCCAAATGTGGAAATGACTACCTGTGTGATTGGCTGCAAAGAATCACTGTGTTTGAGCAACCTCAGAGGTTCTGCACCCAAGGAACCAGCCACAATCCTTCCTTTTACACAAAATTGGGAACTTTCCTACCTGTTCGTTCGTTCGTTCGTTCGTTCGTTCGTTCGTTCGTTCGTTCGTTCGTTCGTTCTTTCTTTCGTTCTTTCTTTCGTTCTTTCGTTCTTTCGTTCTTTCTTTCTTTCTTTCTTTCTTTCTTTCTTTCTTTCTTTCTTTCTTTCTTTCTTTCTTTCTAGTAGTGTGGGTAGTAGTTGGAATGCTACTGTCTGATTCAGTGATTTTCACTCACAAACCAAAATGCAAGATGTGCTCTGCAGGTAGACCCAGGAGTAGGAGGTCCCTGCAGACTTATAACTCTTTCTGCAAAGGCACTGGGCATGGAAGAGAAGGCTGGTGCTGGGGCAAAGCCTTTCAGATGCAGCTGATGCCACATTATTGCCCTCCCCAGCTCTGGTGGTGAGCAAGCCTGCCCCTTGCTTCTCACTTCCAAGCAGGTGTGAGACAGGCTCCCTTCATCCTGAGCTGGTAGTGATGGAACATGACCTTTCCAGTTTATTGCATGACAAGAGACAAAGACAAAAAGGCTCCTCTTGTGGCCAGTGAGAAACTCTGACCATACGTGCACTGAATAATTAAACTCACCTTCCTGCACATGCTGCAGTTTTAAAAAAATGATCTTTAAAGGTGTCTTAGTGTACCTGCCTATTTCCTTCTGGGCTCACCTCCTATTGCCCTTCGGAAACCAGGGACTGGGAGGTATGTGAATCTGTGTACTCCGTTCCCCCCGCCGCCACCACCCCTTTCCTGTACAAAGTAGCTATCAGACTGTGAAGGGTATTTAGAGGGGAGCAGAACAGAATGTGTGAGTGGGGGGGATGTGATTATGTAAAACCCCAAATTAACATCTTTTGATGGTCAGCTACAGGAAAATTAATCTGGATTCACGCTTGCCATCCTAATGCAGCCAGCCCACAGCTCCTCTGACACGGTTCATCACAGCAGCGGCAGAGAAAGGGGCTGCTGTGGAATTGATTTGGGAGTTGGAGAGAATTAATTAATATCTCTGCCTGCCATTCCAAGTGGGAATCCTTCCATGTGCAGCCATTTGAATGCCCTCCTTCTGCAGAAAAAAAAGTTGCCTCTTTCCCCCTTTCTGCTTGGAGGTTAACTAAATGTAATTCAGTTTCCTGTTTAGAGTCAGGGGGACTTACAATGGCTCTGGTGTCAGCATGATCAAGTGGCTGCCAACTCTGACTGAAGCTCTTCCCAGAAATTTTCCACTCCAACCAGAGGTGTCACTAGAAGCCTGGCGCCTGAGGCATTGACATCCTGACATCACTTCTGGGTTATCCCTGGAGGAGGCACTGGTGGCTTTGCGCCCTTCAAGGGGAAGCCTCCACAGAATGGGGGTGCAAAGCCACCGCAGTGAGTGCCCCCCTCCTCCAAGAGAACTGTAAGCAGTTCAAGGTAGTCATTTTGAGGTTCTCCCCAGAGGAGGAGGTGCTGCCGGTTTCATGCCCCCTTGGAGTAATGCCTGGGGGTAGGTACCCTCAATGTGATGTAGTGTCCTTAAACCTGGGAGGATTTGTTAACATAACCAGGATTGCTTAAATAGTCCTTGGAAGATGATTGATGGCGATTCCTAGAGACTCTAGGACAATACCAAAGGGTTGGCAACCCCACCCCAGCTCAATTTACAGTGATGTTAGCAAAGTTTCGGCACAATCCTAGGCAGGTCTACTCAGAAGTAAGTCCTATTGAGTTCAATAGGATTTACTCCTGGGAAAGTGTGGTTAGGATTACAGCCTTAGTGGCTTGGATGAAGAGTGCTGGGGGGAGGAAGGAAAGGGAGGGGAGGTCTCCCACCCCCTCCTTGCCTTGGGCCCCACAGCTGTTGCCACCTTTGCTTCAGTGTGAGTGTGGGACAAATTCTGGTCTTGCCAATTTCTAGAATCTAGAGACTGGCCTCAGAGATTGACACACAATAGCTCTCTTCCACAGCTGTGATACGGAATCATTTGCATGTTTACAGGGATGATGGAATAGTAATTGTATTGGAATTGGCTAAAGTTCACAATGTAGTACTATACTGTATATGACACAGGACTCCTCACTGTGTGGGATTGTTTTCTAAAGAAATTAGACAAGGAGGGGGTGACCTGGTTCTTCGAGAAGAGGCCCTGTCCCTGAGCTTTGTTTGAAGTAAATTTCAGGGTGGAAGATGAGAAGACAGAAAAGTCTTTCAGACTAATTAATTCCAGCAGGGCCTTGTGCAAAAGATCTCAAGTTATGCAGTGATCCCCTTTGAGTTCAGGCTTGTGGGCTGAATGGCTAAGAGAGGTGATGCTGTGTTCCTATGTGGATTTCTGTCTGTCAGGCTCAGTTGTGTTTGGCATGAGATGGTCCACCAACTGCCTCACCTGACCACAGAAGGGCTATTTCTTGCCCCAAATGCCCTTGTTTCCTGCCAAACAAGGGCCATGATACTGAGCGTGTGTGTTTCTGAACCTGCCTGCACTACCACATGGAAGCAGGGCAGCTAGGAACATAAGAACATAAGAACAGCCCCACTGGATCAGGCCATAGGCCCATCTAGTCCAACTTCCTGTATCTCACAGTGGCCCACCAAATGCCCCAGGGAGCACACCAGATAACAAGAGACCTGCATCCTGGTGCCCTCCCTTGCATTGGCATTCTGACATAGCCCATTTCTAAAATCAGGAGGTTGCACATACACATCGTGGCTAGTGACCCGTAATGGATTTTCCCTCCAGAAACTTGTTCAATCCCCTTTTAAAGGCATCCAGGCCAGATGCCATCACCACATCCTGTGGCAAGGAGTTCCACAGACCAACCACACACTGAGTAAAGAAAATTTTCTTTTTTCTGTCCTAACCCTCCCAATACTCAATTTTAGTGGATGTCTCCTGGTTCTGGTGTTATGTGAGAGTGTAAAGAGCATCTCTCTATCCACTTTATCCTTCCCATGCATAATTTTGTATGTCTCAATCATGTCCCCCCTCAGGCGCCTCTTTTCTAGGCTGAAGAGGCCCAAATGCCGTAGCCTTCCCTCATAAGGAAGGTGCCCCAGCCCAATAATCATCTTAGTCGCTCTCTTTTGCACCGTTTCCATTTCCACTATGTCCTTTTTGAGATGTGGCGACCAGAACTGGACACAATACTCCAGGTGTGGCCTTACCATCGATTTGACAACGGCATTATAATATTAGCCGTTTTGTTTTCATGATCAATTATATCTTTTCTAATGATCCCAAGCATAGAATTGGCCTTCTTTACTGCTGCCGCACATTGGGTCAACACTTTCATCGACCTGTCCACCACCACCCCAAGATCTCTCTCCTGATCTGTCACAGACAGCTCAGAACCCATTCGCCTATATGTGAAGTTTTGATTTTTTGCCCCAATGTGCATGACTTACATTGAAATGCATCTCCCATTTTGCTGCCCATTCTGCCAGTTTGGAGAGATCCTTCTGGAGCTCCTCACAATCACGTCTGGTCTTCACCACTCAGAAGAGTTTGGTGTCATCTGCAAACTTTGCCACCTCACTGCTCAACCCTTTCTCCAGGTCATTTATGAAGAGGTTGAAAAGCACCGGTCCCAGGACAGATCCTTGGGGCACACCGCTTTTCACCTCTCTCCATTGTGAAAATTGCCTATTGACAGCCACTCTCTGTTTCCTGGTCTTCCTGGCCTCAATTCAGGAGAGGCCCTGCCCTCTAATTCCCTGACTGTGGAATTTTTTCAGTAGCCTTTGGTGAGGAACCGTGTCAAACACCTTCTGAAAGTTCAGATATATAATGTCTATGGGTTCTCCCGCATCCACATGCCTGTTGACCTTTTCAAAGAATTCTATCTGGTTCGTGAGGCAAGAATTATCCTTACAGAAGCCATGCTGATTCTCCCTCAGCAAGGCCTGTTCGTCTATGTGTTTTGAGATTCTATCTTTGATGAGGCATTCCACCATCTTACCCAATATAGATGGAGTGGGGCCTTGGCTGCCCAAGGCTCTGTTTGTGGCAATCTAGACCCTGGTTCTCCACTCCCTGCATCACTTGGTCTGCTGCTATCCAGAAGAGAGAGACATGGGACATTTAAACCAGATTACAAACATTTACAGACCGGAGTTGTCCTGAGAGTCAGGATTCCTGGAGAGCAAGTCCCTTGCTCTCTGCTGCTGAGATCACTTGCCACCAGGAGTGGGAAACCACTAGATTATGTGGCTGGACTTTCTGACCAGCTGGTACTCATTGTCTTCTCTGTTCCAGGTTCTCTGTGTGTGTGTGCACCCACACACGTGTGATCCTGATTCTGCACCATCTTCAAGTGTTTGATGCAGGCAAATGAGCTGCAAATGATGGGGAAGACCTTCCCTTTGAGTTTTACAGGAGGTCAATGGGGAGGGTGGAGAAGGACCCTGGAGAGGGTGCAGTTCAGTGCATGAAGGTGTTGGCATGCTGCACCAACCTACCTGCTACTTACCAAGCTTCCTTCCTTCCTGTGCTGCTCCAGGGCATCCTTTGGAAAGGATTCTTATTAGCAGAGCTCGCTTCTTGCTCTCCTGTCCCCATCCCTCTTGTGCTGTCAGCATCAATTTGAATTTAATTTGCAGAAGGTGCCTATTGGGTGGCTTTTTTACTTAGCACAAAATGGGAAAGGAGATAACATTGATGGGGGAGAATAATACACGTTCATATTCGTTTTGCCTTCTGGAAGGGAAAGAGACACCAGCAAAACTTCACTGCATTTACATTTTAATGGGAAATGTTCTGACTGCCTGCTCCACAGGCTTGCAAATTGCTTTCCAGAGAGAACCCCTACTCTCCTTCCAGAGTGTGTGAAATGAAAGAGTTTTGATGGAGGCAGGGGAGTGGGGACTCTCTGCCTTGTAAGGGCCAGGTAGTGGTGGTAGGAACCAGGCAGGCGGGCACCAAGGAAAGAGGCAGGGCTGGCCTTACGAGCTGCAAGGCCCAATTTGGAATATTTTTTTGTGAGGCCCCAAGTCGTTGGGCAGGTTCTGGCACTGGGCAGGACACATGTGGGTTGGTGCTTTTGTTGTCCCAGTTCAAGAAGTGTTTTCTGCCTTCCATCCTATGCACAGATTTCTCCTTGTAGTGATGGATGAGTGCCATCACACTCATAAAGAAACCACTGATAACAAGATCATGGAGGATTACTTGCAGCATAAGCTGAAAGGCCAGCAGAAATGGTTCTCTGCCCTGTCTGGTGGTCCATGGGGAGTGTGAAGTGCTGGCAACTGTGGGTGGTCTTCTTCACCCTCCTTGGTGGTTCTTCTGTCATTGCTCTCTGCAACAAACAAGAAATTCAAGTGGGCAATTCCACTTGGCTCTGTACAGCGGCATCACTAAGGAGTGCAGGCCACACCGGGTGATGCACATGGAGGCAGAGGTGACACCATTACTGGCCAAAAATTTTTAAATCTTGGTATGTTTGAATCATGTCATCATGTCATATACCAACTGATGTGTAATTTCATGCAGAATGCAATGAAATATCTCTATTCGATCAAAGGTTATAGGGGAAAAAAACAGTGGGGCGGGACATGTGCACTGCACATGGCATTGCCTCACACACTGCATGGGAAGAGGTCTCATAGGCACTGGCGTTGCTCTCTAGCAGGGGGGCAGGGCACTAAGTTTTGCAGGGAGCCTCACCGCATAGTGCAACAGGCCCCTCCCTCTCCCCTTAGGAGCCATTCCCTCTGTTTAGCCTCACCACAGCATGCAAGCAGCTCCTCCCCGCCCCTGTGGAGTCATGGGGGGGACGGGACAGAGACGAATGGCTCCCAAGCGGAGGGGGAGGGGCTGCTTGCATGCTGCAGGGAGGCTCTCTGAAAAACTTATTGCCCCGCCCCCCCTCTAGCTACGCCAGTGCTCATAGGGGTGATGCACTGGACTACCATTCCAGGTGACAGAAACCCGCCACTGGCTCTGTCCAATGCCTTTGAGATGTGTGAGCTGCCTGATCAGGGACTGGACAGCTGAGTTGGTGTGCAAAGCATGGGAAGTGGGCCGGGATGTGTTGCCTGGAGTTTCAGGCAGTCCCATTCTCTAAAGTCAACCCTGGAAAGAGGGTGCTGCTTGGAACACCCAGGTTGGATCTTTCTGTCCTGATTGCCCCCCTTCTCCTTGCCACAGACCTAGAGGCATCTGAGGCTTCATGCATCTCACTACCTCATTTTGCTGACATGATGTTTCAAGATAATCTCCACAATTTTAGGAATGACAAAGAAGTTCTGGATTTTTTTTTTTAATGGGAAGAATTGGAGGAATCATAAAAAATGTTGTGATTCCTGGACCTTGTTTGTTACTTCCAGGTTGTCAGTAGCACTTCCAGGGTGACAGTAGCAAAAGCAGTGGAACAAACTGACTGGACTAGACTGGAGGAGAGTCTGGTATTTCTTACTCCCCTTGCTGTCTGTGATCTATCCGCCCAGTACCCTTTCCCCACCCCTCCCTAGTCAATGACTGAAACAGGCACTCCAAAGAGGCTCTCTTCTGCCTTTGCCATAAAAAGAAACCCAGAGGTGCAACAGCAGCTTCATTCAGTTGTGTTAAAAGCAACTTTCATTTGGCAGATGTTTTTCCAATAGCCACATCAGAAACGAAGGCAGCTCTGAAGTCAACTCAGTCATAGCTCAGGGGTTTGCTGTTCATGGCTTTGGGGATTGAAGAGAACAGAGATAGGCAAGGTTAGGATGGTAACAAGCAAAGGAAGAGCTGGCAGGCACCGTTCATTTCAGCTGCAGGCTTTTGTGGCTGAACAGGTGGATCTGGGCTGGATCCAGTCTAGCCCATGGCTGCATCAGCAGAATGTGTGTTCTGCTGGTGCAGTGTGACTGCTATAGTAGTCACAAAACACAAAGCTCCATCGTGCTGCCTGGCCACCATCATAAACCTTGAGGGGCAGCAGCCAGGCAACAGCTGCCTCTGTGGGAGTCCCAGAGTGTGAGAGGTGAATGGGCCAAGTGGTGAGTGTGAATGGGGGTGCATCAAGGGCGGGAAGGGGGTGGTTATTGGTGGCAGCAGCTCTGCCAATATCCTATCCGGCTTCCATGCCTCATGTATCTCCACCTGTCTGGATCTACTTGGTCTGGTGCCAGCAAAATTGCAGGTGCAGGTTTGACTACTCAAACTGCACCTATTGGTGCAGTGGAGGCTTACCCAGCCTGGAGGAGTTCTATGGGACTGCCCCACCTGCAGGAAGCAGTGTGCCCTCCAGAGGCCAGGAATTCAATAGAATTGGGCAGTAAGTGTTCTGAATCCATCCCCTGGAGACAGCCCCTGGAGACAGGGACTTATGCAAAGGTGTAACTATGGTGGAGCTTGAGGGGTACCTGCCCTGGGTGCTATGCACATTACTGCTCCTCAGGTTCCACCCTAGATATGAAGGAGGCACTAGTGGTTTTGCACCCACTGTTCCTTCTCCTTAAAGGGAATCCACGCTCCCTCCTCCAGGGAGAACCCAGAAGGAACATCAAGACATCACGAGATGTCACTGCCCCCCCCCCCAGTACTGGGGCAGTGCGTTACGCTTCTGGCCTAACTTGCAATGAACAGGTCTAGTTAGCAGTTTGCTCAGGCCCTTATGAATCTGGGTACTACTGGACTGGTTCTTTGCAGCATTAGCCCCCTCCCCTTTTTCCTTGCCATCTGTTGCAGAATACTGCACCAACATTCCTCCCACACGGCAGACACAGTAGACTGACTGTTCCCCTTTTACCATGTCTGCTGTGTGCTGTATCTGAGCATGTACTACTCAAAGAGAAGATGAAACAGTTGTGCTAATGGCAGCTCACGCTGCATTCCTTTTGTGCTGTACCATTGTTCCCAAAAGTAACAGGTTTTCCTTGTTAAAATATAGGGAAAAGGCTAAATATAGGTTAAAGGGTAACCTATAAACCTAAAAAGTTTAACCTAAAATATAGGGAAAAGGACAGTGGAGGGATGATGATGAGGTTGTGGGAACCCCCAATCAAGAGGAGTGAGCAAAATGTGGCAATTCTAGACTCAGCACCCCCATCTGGAAGCAACCTCTGTTTCTTGTTTCATCCATTTAACTGTGAAGCTGGATATCAAGCCCATTGATTCTGCAGGCAGGAATGCCACAGAGCTCATTTGCTAACTATATTCCATCTTTTGAACCCCAGAAAGGCCCCCAAGGCACTGATGTGATCCAGGCCCAAGGAGGCACAGCCACATGAATACACACACTCTCCTCTTCCCCCCCCCCGAAGCTCAGTCTCTCTTAGTACCTTCCTTGAAGTACAAGCGCTCTCGCTCTCGCTCGCTCTCTCTCTCTCTCTCTCTCTCTCTCTCTCTCTCTCTCTCTCTCTCTCTCTCTCTCTGTTCCCCCCCCCCCCAATAAATTTTTTAAAAATCCTAACCTCTTCTTCCCCCACTCAGAGCTAGGGAGAACTCAGCACAGGTCCTCTGTTGAAAGTTGCCTCTCCCTGTGCTATACAGTGTGGTCGTTTGTGCAGGCTCCCTGCTTTTCTCAAGGCTTTTTTTTTTTTAACAGAATGGAGGCAGCTCTTCCTGCTGCCTCCCCAGAGATTGTTGACACAGGCACCCTGCCAGTTTTTTCCCCCCATTGGAACAGGATTCACACCCCAATCTGATCCAGCTTCCTACTTACCAGCATTCTTGTCTGGATTAAGCCTCCTGGGGTGCTGCAAGGTTAGAAGTATCATTCTGAGATGCCTTTGCTCCTACCAGCCACACTATTTTGCTGGGCGCCATTCACAGCTTGCAGTTCACTGACTCTTGGCCAGAGAAGGCCTTTGTGTGCTTAAATTATCAATGACACTTTCTTTGAACACTTGGAGAAACTGCTTGATTAGCAATTATTGGTGCAGAACTAGGGGGCCTCTTGCCAAAGGAGGACAAGCATCACAACGGGCTGATTGCACCTGTCAGGTTCGCCATCCAGTTTTTTAGATGATGTGATTCCAAGAGGCTGGTGGGAGCAGGGCCAGCTAAGCTAATGTGTGGGTCTTATGTTGCATTTTTTAATTACTTGCCCTGGAAATAATTAATATTTATACGGCTGGCTCAACAGAGGACAGTTCTGGAAATCTGGAAGATCTTGGAGGAGGGGTGCTGGCATTTTGGTGACCAGGTTGATTCAGAACTACAAAACTTGGTTCAGCCTGAAGCAACATGTGCTTCTGTCTCTCAGGGAATCTGGGTTTGTCGGTGACCCCCCAAAGAAGGCTCTTTGGCTTTAGGTTCAAGGCTGCTGGTGGCTTCATGCCCTTAGTTACTCTAGCATCTCAACCTACCTGGCCCATCTAATTCAGGCAGGATAGGGGCATCAACAGCTATGAGCCACAAAAGCTAAAGAGAAACTCTGTGTTCAGGGGCACTCTTCCTCCAAATGCCAACTGATATGGTCAAGCAACAGAGGATGACCCTGCACAAAGTCAATATCCAGAGGCGCCTAGCTGGTCACTGTTAGAAACAACAGTGTCATATAGGGCACAATCCTAAGCAACTTTCCAGCACTGAGATAAAGCAATGCAGCTCCAAGTTAAGGGAACAAACACTCCCTTACCTTCAGGAGGCTTCCGTGTCTGTCACCCAACTGCAGGATGCAGCACACGTGCCATTGGCACATCTCTGCCAGTGCTGGAAATTTGGTTAGGATTTGGGCGATAGTTGTTGAACAATATAGGGGAGAAGATAAATGCTGCAGGACACCACAAGCCAAAAGCCATGGTGCTGAGCAGGAGTCTCCCTGGAATTTGCCTGCAAGGTAGGCCCAATGCACTATCTCTGCAGCCCAACTGGGCAATCTAGAAAGACGTTCTGAACAATAGTATTGAATGCCACTGAGAGGTCCAAGAGACTCAACAGGAATGCATGTCCCCAGTCCAGTTCTTGGCATAGATCAGGGGGTGGCCAAACTGCAGCTCACAAGCCACATTCAACTCTTTGACATACTATGTGTGGTTCTTAGAAATATGTTGGCCTAGCTCCCGTTTGCATCAGGATTAATACAAAAGGCAAATAAGAAATTGTCAAGCCTTTTAATTATTTACTGGGTATAAACTGAGTCCACTGGATTAAAACCTAGATTAAATGCAGTGGTGTTGATACGAGGTAAGCCTGGTAGGTATGCTATAGTATGCTTACCTGAAACGTAAACAGCATGGTCCATCTCGGTCTGTAAATTAGAGTAAAAAAAATGGTTTCGGTTTTTAAAATGGTTTCAGTTTTTTTCAAAGTCAAGCGTTTGGCTGGACTTAGCTGCATGCCAAGTTCTCTGCAGAACAATGTTGATACATTGCATCAATAGGTCTTTGTTTTAACCAGAAGAAAAAAAATTGTTGTTTGTGCTTATACAATCCGTCTGTCTTTCTTTTTACCACATAGGCTCAGTATCATTGTTTTAAGCTCAGAGTTATATAGGTATATACCTATGTAACTCTGGCATATAGGTAGATAGCTATACAATATTTTTAGAGCACTATGCTGTACACACATGCTGGAAACAGTATTATGGCAATATTCACACCAAGTCTCATATAGAAGAACACTAGTCAGCTTAGTTTTCTTATTATTATTATTCTTCATTTTAAAACCAGTTTTGGTGCATACACAAGTGTGACTAACATATAGTAATATTTTAAGTAAGTTTTAGTGGTCTAACAGCATTAAAGGGTTTAAGACAACATATCAAAGCTATTTTCTGGTTCACATCAAAGTCATTTCCGGGTTAACATTGCAAAGGTCAGGTTCCCAGAGAAAAGCCTGAGGTAGCAGTTTTTTGTTTTTTAGCTGAGCCCGCAACCTTTTCAGTGGCAAGTATGTTGCCTTTCACGAGCTACAACGAAGGCCAAAGTAAGTCATTATGAGATGAGGTCATTTTGAGCGAAATTGCAAGTCTCTGGTCAATTGTCAATTGTCTGGTCAGAGGAGCCTCTGGTCCTCCAGAGGGCTACAATATTTGAGAAGCATTTAAATTCTTCAATGTGTTTACTGATCATGAACATTAAACCAGTAGTGTAGCTACACGTGGGCTACAGGGTGGGGGGGTTGCACACGCAGGCAAAAATGCCCGCGCGCGACTATCGGGCTGCTGCAAGGCACACAGGAGAGGTGCTGCTGTAGGCACACAGCAGGGGAGAGGAGATGGGGGGCAGCAGTTGACTCGCTGCTCCTCGCTGCTATTTCCCCCCGAGCAACTTATGAGTGGGCTGCAGGCTTGGGGCAGGCACTGCGGAGCAGCAAGCCCAGCAGCTGAGATGGTGGCGGTGGCAGTGACAGCAGCCGGGGACTGCGTGGGCTGCTGCTGCTTGCCCTCCGCAACTGCTGTGAAGTCGAGCCCCAGCAGCGCTCCACAAGAACTCCGATCTCTGCTGCCTGCTGGGGGGGCAACAATTGAGCTCCTCCAGACAGGCACACAGGAGGGAGGCATACAGGAGAATTAAAAGCCCAGCCCTGTGCATGTCTACTCAGAACTGTCCCATTAGAGTCAATGGGGCTTACTCCCAGGAAACTGCATAGGATTGTAGCCTAGGCCGCAATCTGCCCCTCCAAACATTGTCTGGATGGAAGAAAAAAGCTAGCAACCTTCCACACAGTGCTGGGACCAGCACAGGAACCCGTGGGGGAAGGGGGGGCAACAGTTAAACCCGTGCGCGCCTACAACTGCAGCCCAACCTAAGTTGCTCACCAGGGTTGCAATCCTATCCACACTTACTGGGAGTAATCCACATTGACTGTAATGGGACTTACTTCCATGTAGGCATGCATAGATTGTGCTCCAAGGCTGCAATCATATGCACACTTACCTGGGAGTAATCCCCATTGACTATAATGGGACTTACTTCCAAGTAGGCAAGCATAGATTGTGCTCCAAGGGTGCAATCATATGCACACTTACCTGGGAGCAATCCCCATTGACTATAATGGGATTGACTTCCAAGTAGGCATGCATAGGATTGGGCTCTCAGATGGCTGGCTGGCTGTGAGGGGTTCCCTATACAGGAACCTGAAGAGGAGAGCAGGCAAGGCAAGGCATTTGAAGCAAGCTGAAGTGAGCACTGAGCAGAGCAGCACATAGCACCCAGAGCAGACCTGGCCTGGCCTCTTACTAATCATCATCATCTCATCATTTATTTGAAATTCATGGATCCTTATTCTATTCCAGTTCCTAAAGGTAAGCTGCTGGCTGTAATGATTGTCTCCCCTGCACCTCTCAAACTGTATATACACACTTTCCTGGGAGTAAGCTCCATTGAGCAGACAGGCATAGGATTGGGCTCTAAATCAGATATGCCTTTTAGATTTGTGGTCACTTACAGAAGTAAGAGGGGTGGTGGTTTGAAAGAGGGCCCCTTTAGTTTCCTCTCTTTTTAGAAGCTTTCAGTGATCTCTACGAACATTTCTATTTCAAGCCTTCTGATTTTAGTCCTCTGTAGCACCTGACACATGCTGCTTTTATGATTTATTGATTATTGTATGTTATGTGCTTGTATGTTCATCCATTATGCCTGTGATTGTTTGCTGCTTTTTTACATTGCATTTTACAGTTTTATTTTACATGTATACATATTTAAATTGTTGTAAGCCACTTTGGATGCCCCTCAGAAGAAAAGTGGGATAAAAAATTAAATAGGCAAATAAATAAATAAATAACACAGTTTTAATTCATACAATTTATTCATACAATTCTAACTTTCAACATCCTTGCTTTTTCAAAATATTAACTAACATTTCTCACTCACTAACAAATAAAAAAGACCCAAATTAATTAATTAAATTTGATTTCGTTGTGGGGGGGGGCTACAAAATGTTCTTTGCACTGGGCAGCAAATGGGTTAGCTACGCTGTTGCAAGGTAATCCTAAATGTTCCAGGGTAATCCCAGATGTTGCAAGAGATCCCAAGATTCCAAAGCAAACTCAGTAGGCAGTGGTGATCCAAGCGTTTATTGTAAATCCAAAGGTTCCAAAGGTTGAGAGTCAGAAGTGAGAGTGAGAGAAGTCCCCCCGAACGCTCTCTGAAGCTCGCTTTTATTACAATCTGGGGTTCCCTCCTTGAAACACATTCATTTCTCATTGGAGACAATTCATTGGTGGGTTACAAATCACCAGTTGTTTCAGATTACGCAATTCCATACATAACATCATACAGATTTGAGCAGGCAGTAGATGGACAATTGACCAGAAGACAATTGACAATTGACCAGAGGCTCCTCTGACAATTGACAATTGACCAGAGGACACAGTAGCTACACTACTGGTTTAATGTTCATGGTCAGTAAACACATTGAAGAATTTAAATGCTTCTCAAATATTGTAGCCCTCTGGAGGACCAGAGGCTCATTGGAGACTGGGGTCTCCCTGAGGGCCAGATTGGGAGTCCTCGAGGGCCACAAGTGGCCCCAGGGCTGGGGTTTGGTCACTCCTGGTTTAGGCCAAAAAGTAGATTGGAAGCCAGACTGAAGTGGGTCAAGGGAAGCAGTCAAAACTATCTCTGGAGTTGGGTACAGTAATTGTCAAATACAGTGGGATCGGGGGAGGAAGTTCTTTAACAGAGCAAACAGCTGTCATTTTCAAAGCAGGAAACATATGAAACTCTGTCATTCCTCTGACTCTGATTCTGGAAGGATCGGTTCCATCAGTTTGTTGCATCTGGTCCAGTTCTCTGCAATATTTCTGACTTCAAAATCCGTAAGAAACACTTTTTTCTACTGTAGTCTGCATGAAAGCCATTGCATTCTGACACCAGCACCAACAGGAATTTTTTCCCCCAGGGCAAATTGCAGGTGCAGGGGGCTGACTGAGAGTAGGACTGCAGCCCATGAGCCCAATCCACTGGTGGTGGTGAAGAGAGCTAGTATGGCTGTCATCAAGTTGGTCACTCGCTTTTTGTTGGTTACTGATTTGTTGGGTGACCTGCACTGTTACATCTTATAATAAATAAATAAATTAGTCTAGTCTGGCTAATGTTTACTGAATAGAAAACAAGTTCTCTGGCTCCAATCATGGCTGAATCATGCGCTCAAAGTAACATATAGTTTGACCCTCACATTCCTTATTCAAAGGGTCTAACTGCTTGTCCCAGTTTCCAGTCTAGTTTCCAGTCTCTCCTCTCAGCTGCAGAGTGTCAGTAGAGACTCAGAGCCCAATCCTATGCATGTCTACTCAGAAGTAAGTCTCATGAGAGTCAATGGGGCTTACTCCCAGGAAAGTGTGGATAGGATTGGGCTGTCAGGCTCTAGTTTAAGCTGATTCAGGGGCCGTGAACCATCACCAGGTGCAAGAGTTCATTGCATCACCCCCCCCCCCTCGTGATGAACCACTTCCTGTACCAGACCATACAGAATAAATGACAATCTCAAACGCACAGCCTAAATGCAGTTGGTGTACCCCCCCTTAATGTTATTTATTTATTTATTTTAATATATAACAGTGCAGGTCACCCAACAAATCAGTAACCAACAAAAAATGAGTGACCAACTTGATGACAGACCACTGAATAAGAGTTCTAGTATTAGCTCTGATACAAGGAAATGAGAACACTCTAACATTTTATTAGTTTGCTGCTGTGTCATAACAACACCTCATTGGCTGGCAGAACAATCAGTCTTATTGTCTATAAAAGTCTTGAGACTTTTATAAGGTCTCCCTGACTGGGACAGGGTGATGCCTGAACAACAGTCCCTTGGATTGGTCCATATCTTCTGACTTGAGTCCACAGTCTTGACTCCTGGCTCTATTTCTGACTTCTGAGTCCTGGCTTGGTTCCTGAAAGAGAGGGTGGGCTAGTGGATCAACCTACAGGGTAGTGCTTATGTCTGTATCTCCCTGCTCAGCACTGTGCATCATTTCCTTCGCCTCCTCATAAATCAAGAGGCTGATGTGATCTTCGGTGGAGGCCAAAAAGAGCACCGTTTATCATTATTAAAGATCTGTCAACGCTGCGGAGACGTGATTAATAGTCGCTAATTTAGATCATGAATTGCTTCTGATACAATAAACTATTCATATCCAAAGCCCATCACACAGCTTTCTAGTTATTAGGAATTAATGACTCATAGAATACACTTGACCAGTTAGGATGGTTTCTGAGCCCTAGAGAAGAGAAGTGGGCTCTTCTCCCACTGAGTGTTCCTTAAGTGAGTGTGACAGAAGAGCGCATTTCCTTGATGTGAGATGTGATTCAGATTTGTGGGAGTTGCCAGGAATCTTGCAGCCCCCACTTGCAGCCCCCACATCCAGCAAAGCATTGCAGTTCTTGGTCTTTGCAGATGGCCCATCTGTGGTTTCTGCCCCTTAGCAGCTGTTTCTGCTTCACGGAATTCCATTTCACGCAATTCGAATTCCGTGCTGTACGATCAACTCGGTGTATACATTGTTGGTTGCAGCTGCTGCTGTTCCCATATCTTCTGTCTGGGTGGCAAAGGCACAGAGCAGACATTTTGCAAGAGGATAGATTGCCTGGACTTCCAGGGGGGTCCTGCAGCAAGTCGGCAGCATCCGCTGAATTCATGCAGCAGGTTTTACATACCCTTCCTGAATAAAACATGAAGTCTTAAATGAAGAACTTCTAAGGTTTGACTGATTTTGGCTGTCAAAATCTCCAGTTAAGCAGTCTTCCAGAGCTCTGCTCTCAACACTAGAATCACCACGCAGGTGTCTGGAGTTCATAGCCAACAATGGTTTTGGCAAAAGCCTATTCCGATGTTGCATGCTAAAGGTAAGGCCCACTTCTAAGTCTTTAGTAGGGGTGGAGCAAGATCCTGCATGAGCCATGCTGGTGAGGTGACACCCTTGTGCCAGTAGCAGGCTGCAGGTTGTCCCATGGGACAAAAAGTGGGTAAATAGGTCTGTGGCAAAGGAAGCTTCTTGTGCTCACTCATAGTTTCCACTCCAATGCTATTGCAAGGCTACATCAATCCAAGAGGTGTTCTTACTTAAAACATTCCCTTTGAAGGCAATGGACAGCCCCAGAGAACCTCCTCACTCTTAACTCTCTGCCCCATCTCAGTTGCAACAGATAGAATTTGGGCAAACTGTGCAACCACCAGCAGAATGTGGGGAGTACCATGTGGGAGAAAATGTTATCACCTAGACCAGGGGTGTCAAATACAAGGCCCAGAGGCGGCCCACAGGACCTCTTAATCCAGCCCTTGAGCTCTCCCAGCACCACTGTCAGCTACTGAGCTGTGATGAGGTGTCACTGCTGAAAGGGTGACTTACGTGATAATTTGACTCTCCCATATCTTGAAAATATGATCAAGATTTGTGTATTTCTCTTTGGTCAATTGCAGCTAATGAATTCCGAAGTGAGAAAAGTGCCTACCTTAGACACTCGCCTGTAAGTCGATCCCACAGATAAGCCGAGGGCAGATTTTGAGCCAACAATCATGGAATTTTCTATGACCCTCAGATAAGTCAGGGGTTAAACTTGGGGGGGGGGGGTCTGACTATAGTTTTGTCTGATTTTACTTGAGGCCAGATCCTGAAAAATAACCCACCACTAATTGTTACTTAAGAACTGTAGTCTCTAATTTATTAAAAACATAGTAAAAGATCATAAGATACATTTTTATTCTTTTTAAATTCTGGTCTTCATCACCTTTTTGTAAGCACTATCAGAGTAAGTGCACTGTAAACAACATACCAGTAAAACAGTGGTTCCCAACCTGGTATTCATGTACTCCCATGGACACTCAACAGGACCTTTAGGGGTACTTCAAAAAGAATAGCATAATGCAGGTCATGCTCCAGAATGCCTTGCAAGACAGGAATGCCTTGTAAGGACCAGCAAGGCAGGAAGGGAGGTAGCTAGTTGGCTGTGAAAGCCCCATCAATAGCTAGTTTTGGTCATCAATTCATGTATGAACCAGTGATTGAAAACCAGCACAGTAAAAAAGCTGAAACGTAATATGGAAAGTGATCAATCACCCAGAATATCTCAGTACACTTCTGGTGCAAAACAGTGCAAAGGCAGAGTCTTCTGTTCTTCAAGCAGATAAAAAGAGAAAACACTGTGATGAATACATGAAGTCTAGGCTTTCATATAGAGGAGATGAGGGCTTGTATTATTAATTACAAACATTTTGCTAATAGCAAGGGTACAATTTATGGAAATGGGCTGCCAAGGGATATGCAAGTGAAAAAGGTTGGGAACCACTGCAGAAGAACCATGAATCAAATCCACCTTTAAGGTGTCTGGTGTGTTAAGCCAGAAGCTCTGATACAGGGTAATGAAAGCCATTTATGCTATGCAATTAGAACAAATTATTAGTTTAAAAGCCTAATAGAGCAAGTGCTTAGCAGCTTAATAGGGAAAATGTTCACATGCTTAAAAAGAAACTTAAAAGCCATTACTGTCTCTGTCTGAAGAAGTTTGAAACTGCAGGCTGACAGCTTTGCTAAAATTAACAGAGTCTCAAGGAAGCTCTTGGCAGCATACCAAGGCATCTGGCAGGATATAGCAGGAGAACAATACACACATTGAGGATGCTGGGAAGCTCCCATTTTAAGCTCCCTGCTTGTATGGCAAACTAAACAGAGAAGCAGTTTGCAGTTTTAAAATCATTATTCTTTCAGGCTTCTTTTAAACCAAAGGACAGTGTTATATACATATATTAAACACTAAGAGAGCTATTTAGAAGGTATTATACCAAAGCATCATAGAAATGGCAAAAAGATTGCTTGCTTGCCAATTATTCTTCAATGCCTTAATAGTTATTGTCTTTAAAGTGTAATCAACATATATATAAAGGCATAGTAGCTTTAGAAATGAGTTTTAACTGTTAAAATGTTTAATAAAATCATAAAATACACAGAAAGGTGAAAAGCTATTTCCAGCTAAAATCAAAGGTCTGTCTCACAGGGAGACAGCTCACAGACTTTGGAATGTGGGAAAAGCAACTTCTCAAAGATAACACTCTTGTCTTGGCACCAGAAAGTGGGGAAAGCAACAGGTTATGAGAATGAGGAAAACAGGACTTGCAACATTATGGTGAAGCCTTAGCAAGGAAAGCATTATCTTGTTTGGCAAGCAAAATAGGAATTTCTAACAAACAAAGATACAAACACCTGCAGAAACCAGTTAGGAAGAAGATAAGGCAAAGCATCCATGAGAGAGCCTCTGTCTGGGCTGCAACAGACAGAGGGAGCTGTAATTTGTTTAAAAGCAAATGAGAAAAGATTTCTTAAAAGAAATCCTTTTTACAATAAGTTTAGTTTGTTTTGTATTAAATATAAGAAAGTACACCACTATACATCCCAAATGTAACAGATTACATATAGAATCAGAACATGGAATAGAGGCAAGTCCAAAGGGCTCAGCTTAACAAAGGTTGGCAGAAAGCCCCACAGTGTCTGATAGGAACAGGAGAAGGAATGTAAGAGATAAAGAGGTGGCTCTAGCCAAGGCCATCTAAATTAAGGATGCCAAGAAACAAGTACAAGGACATGCCAAAAGGCCAGTTCTGAATAAAATTGAGGTTACAGTGCACTCTACTGGTACTTGAAAACAAAGTTTTCTATATGTTTAAATGTATGGTATTGCCTTATTTGAAACCTGTAACTTGAAGCTCACCAATCAAATGTCTGTGAGGCTATCTCTGGCCAATCCAGAGTAAGCCCCATCTATGACGTCAAACTCTAGCCAATGAAAAGTTCATATTCCTCAAACAAAGGACCCAAATTGTAATAAAAGGGTCAGGTTCAGATTGAAAATTGCTCTCACTGCTTTGGACTGGAGTCCTTTGAGATGCTTGTTGCTGGCAATGAAATAAAGCTTGCAGACGATCACCACTCATGCCTACTGAGTCTTGCTTTTGAACCTTGCAACACCTTGCAACAGCTCTACGTACAAAATACAAACCAGAAGACATAACTGGGAGTGTGCAATTCAATTCACAGCAGAGAGATGCAGCTGCATATATTTGTAACACTTTTTACTCAGAAGTAGACCCACTGCTTTCCATGGGTAATTATTCTTAAGTAAGGGTGCATTGAATTGTAGCCTGCTTCAGATGGAAAGGAGGATTCCCATCCTGGTGTTTCAAAAAATGGACCTGCTTTGCAAGCATTTGCAAAGCAGAACCAGGCTGCAGCAGAAGGAAGGAGAATAAAAGGTTATCAAACTGCTTCTAAGGAGCTGTGCCTGCCTGCTGCTTGAGAAACTTGGCTCCTGTCTGCCCTTGAGAAAGAAACTTTTCAGAGTTGAAAGACTTTGCCCTCTGATTGACCCGGAGATAAGTCCAAGTGAG
Source organism: Tiliqua scincoides (assembly GCF_035046505.1). Taxonomy (NCBI): domain Eukaryota; kingdom Metazoa; phylum Chordata; class Lepidosauria; order Squamata; family Scincidae; genus Tiliqua; species Tiliqua scincoides. The sequence continues at coordinate 8,774,645 of NC_089830.1, read as the reverse complement.
AATTGGAGCTTGATTACTTGGCAAAAATTCCACATACTATAGGCGAGTAGTATTTCTGGTCACAACCAGCTCAATGACATCACTTCTAGCCCTCATCAGGCATCATGAATGCTATTTGGCCCACTGTATGAAATGAGTTTGACACCCCTGACCTAGATAGGGGAGAGAAACTGGAGCTTAAGATGGAGGTAGCTACAACTGGGAGTTCTGCTAATTTGCAAATGGATGCAAATTGATTGCATGTGGATGTTCCATTGATTCTAGATGGGTTTGCACTGCCCCCCACCCCAGGATCTGGTTCTTGGTACTCTTACTGGGGCTACTTTTAGAAGCCAAAATGGGATCAGTGACTAGCTCCAACTAGTACCCCAGCTTCAGTGATTAGACCTAGCCACAGCTGTCCATACTCTGGTCATCTCCTTATTGAACCACTGTAGAGTTACTTATATTCCAATAGCTCAGTGGTTGCCAAACATGTGACTGCTGTGTGCTAAAAAACCAGTCCCCATACTGTTCCGCCTCTGCGTTGTGTTCTTTCCCAGTAGATGTGGGTACCAGGGCACTCTGGACAGTCACTTCTGTTGTCTGGCATCCCAAAAGGCTGTGCAACAGGACGTCTGGACAGACGCGACTGCCCAGGGTGTCCTGGTGCCCAGATCTACTGGATAAGAATGCAACATGGAGGTGGAACTATAAGCTCCACTAATGGAGCAGAGGGCTTTCCCCCAAACCCTGGATTGGCCCCTGGGTCAGGGTTTGGAGGAGCCTGCAATAGCTGAAAGCCTTTTTTTTTTTAAATTTTGCTTAGGGAGGGTTTTTCTTTTTTCTTTTTTTCCAATTCATGCTGCAAATTTATTTGTGTCTCTATAATTATGTTGTGGCACTATCTTTGCTTGCTTTAGGATTTGTCATCGTTTAGTTTTTAAATGACTGTAAGTTGCCTTGGGCACCTCCTTCTCCAGAGGGGAAATAGGCCAAAAATATTTTAAATACATTAAGTATGCTAAATGGGACTTGCCTTGAAAAGTATCTGGAAAGTGCCATTGGGACAGAATGCTGAAACTCAACTTAGCCAAGACTGTTTGTTGGGAACACGTCACCCCCAATCAAGTTGTGTTGGTGACCTCCTTGTTTCTGGGTTCACCATTAGCTCTCGTCTTTAAAGCCCTAAATGATTCAGGATCTGGGTGCTTTAAAATAACTTGAAGATAGAACTTTGTTGCTCTTGATTAAACAAACTAAAAGCATTTTGAATAAGGAGTGTCCCAGAGTAACTGGGCAGTAGATGTTTGACACATTGCTAATTATTTTTATTTCATTACAGTTATCTAAAAGTAGGAACGATGATGGTAAGTAATATAAGCTGCAGCTGGCAGGTACTATCTGAACCTGCAATCCTACCTGGGAGCAAGTCCATTGAACTCAATAGGGTTTGCTTTTGAGGCAACATGCATAGGACTGCACTGTTAGCTGCACATGGCTCCTCCTTCCTTACCCAAGAGGGACTCTCTCTTCTAAGGTCGTGCCTGTTGTGACCCATGTTGGAATTGCCTGCAAGCAAAGTAGCACCCACTTTTTCCTCTTCAGAAAAGCCAGTTCTCTCCTTCTTCTGCATGAGAGCCCTTCAGATGATTAAGAACATAAGAACATAAAACATAAAAACAGCCCCACTGGATAGCCCCATAGGCCCATCTAGTCCTTATTGTCTAGCCTTATTTTCTTTCCATGCTTAAGGGAGAAGTTTCTTCTCCTCATTTGCTGAAATTTCATTTTGGTTGAAATGTGAGATCATGGAACATGCAACATTATCTCTAATATGCAATCCTAGCTCCTAATGCAAATGAATTTAAATCTCAGTGGGGCAGCTAATTGCAACTCTGCCCCTTTAGGAAAAAGTTACTGGAGTGTGATGGAGAATGTCAAAGACTAAGGGCCCAATCCTATCCAACTTTCCAGTACCGGGGCTGCAGCAATGCAGCCCTGAGGAAAGGGAACAAATATTCCCTTACCTGGAGGTGGCCTCTGCAATTGCCCCCTACCACAGAATGCAGTGCATGCTCCATTGGCATGGCTGTACCAGCACTGGAAAGTCAGATAGGATTGGGCCCTAAGTCACAGTGGGATGAATCCTGCTGAGGCTCTAAGGCTTTGTGAGCAGGTCTATGGTGAAGCCAATCATTTTAACTCTGAAGCATAGAATCCAGTTCTTATAAGATCAGGCCCCAGAGCCCAGCTGCTCCTGGGATTCTGCTTGAAAAGAGGTTGCACTTTCTCAATCAGATTGCCAAGTGTTTTCTGGCCAGTCTCCTTATGCCTTTAACGTGCATTTGTGCTTTAGAGTCCAATCCTGAGGTCTGCGGCACGGCTCCACACCACGAACCACAGTCTCAAATGTGCTGTAAGGCACGTTTGCGGGGCTCACCACCAGGCTCCCGACTGGCGCTGGGCTAGCACATGGTGGTCACCTGGGTTCCGCAGCTCCGCGGTCTCCCGGACCACTGGGCTGCGGAACTGGAGGTGGGGGCGTGGGGGAGGCGTGGCCAGGGAGGGGGAGGCGTGGCCAGGGGCATGGGGGAGGGATGTCAGGGGGAGGGGGAGAGGTGGATCCAAGGCACTCATGGAGGGCTGCGCGCCCTTACTTTAGTGCCGACCTTTTGGGGCTGCTTCCCTTACTTGGGAAAAGGGGATAAACATCCCTTTCTCCCAAGGAGCTTCCTGCAGTAGCACTGGAGGTGCAGGATCCGGCAGGAGCCCCTCCATGGAGCCGCCAAGCCTGGGAGCTCTGGGCAGCTCAGGATTTGGCTGTTAAACAATTCAGGAGATGCCCTGCTTTGGCCTACAGGGCAGTGATTTTCAACCAATAAGCCATGGCACATTGGTGTGCTGCAAATAGTCCACAGGTGTGCCTCAGGAGTTTGGGGGAGGGTTGTTTATTAGTAGGGCCACTGGGGAATGTGAATCCCCCACCGGCAGCATATTGTGCCTTGTCAATCGTCAAAAAAAGATGGTACGCCTTGACAATTTTACCACCTTGTCTGTGTGTCATGAGGTGAAAAAGGTTGAAAACCACTGCTCTAGGGAGATGGTAAGTATCTTCTTTCTTGGGAATGCCTTTGCTGTTATGTGGTTGAGGGTGTTTTTATAGCTCTTGGCTGGTTATTTTATTGTTTTATATTGTTACTATGTGTTGTGCATTAAGGTTTTATTGGGCCAAGTTACTTGTTTATTGCTATGGATTTTTAACCTTAAGTCATTATGAGAGCCCCATGAGTTGGAGATGCAGAGTGGAAACCTGAGCCACAAATAATAGAACTGCAAACAGAGTTTTGACCATGGAAGCTTCTCCTGTCACACAGTCTATATGTGGGAAAGGCTTCTCCTGTTGGATTTCTGCCAGGCAGTCATTGAGCTGCTTAATAGCACAGAAGCAGCCCTGCCAAGACAGTTCTCCCAAGTGAGTATGAAGATCTTTCCTGCCCCTTGCTTTGTGCTGAGCTTAGGGTCAGGATGAAAGGCCTGCTTAGGATGGAGAAGGCAGGATTAAGGCTCTTTCTGTCTCTTGCTATCTCTTGCTTTCCACTTGTTTGAAAGTTATCCATCTGACAGCTGCAGCAGGGCCTGAGATAATGAGGCTGAGATGCTACAAAGACTCTCCAGCCATCTGCAGAGGTTGCTGTTTAACTTTCTAGTTATGAGAGTTGGCACCAAGCAGCTTCCAGCCTGGAAAGGATAGTCGAAGGGCTCAGAGATCCATCTCCTCTAATTCCCTCCCAAATGGCAGTAGAGTTGAAGGAAAAAGTGCCCAATGTTGGCTTAGGCAGGAACCCAAATGCATTCATAACACTTTCCATCATTCTGAGCCTTAAGCCAACTCTCCAGGGTAGCAGAGCAAGCGAGTTAAAGGCTTAGCAATGGAAGAAACTAGGAGCATAGCCTGAGAGGGATTAGTTGGAAGCCCGCCTGGGAAATATATGCTCTCTGTTCATATGGTCCTGGAACACAGGTGGTCCCCTGAATCTGTTTTCAGATGGGTAAGTAGTCCAAGCTGTGCTCAAGTGATAGGCCCATCTATAGTCATCAAGACTATATATGTGCCTGCCTGTGTGAGATACAAGCCCTTCCCTGGAAACTGCCCACACAACATTTTAGCAAACATTGTGGGTGTGGTGGTGATCACTTCAGGTGGTGATCTGCTGCAGCCCACTGAGCAGGACTGGGGTGAGAAGAAGCAAGGCTCATGGGTCTGACTTTCTCACATGCTTTTGGTTTCAGTGGTGTTGCTAGGGGGAGTGCGGACCACACTGGGTGATGCACTTCGGTGTGTATGTGTGTCATCACTACTGTCCGAAATTGTGAAATCTTGGTATTTTCAAATAATGCTATCATGTTATATATCATTTGAGGTATAATTACTGCAAAATGCAATGAAACAAACCATGCTGTAATCTTTGTATTCTATGAAACGTCATGGCCAAATAACCAGAAAAGGAAAACACAACTGCCTTATGTAACAAAAAGTGGATTTCTTTATCTCAAAACTGACCAATGAGACTGATTGTTCTGAGAGCCAATGAGGTGTCATTATGACACAGCAGGGAACCAATAAGGTGTTAGTAGGAGTCAGCTCTCATTTCCATGTATCAAAGCTAATACTAGATTTCTTACTCAATGGTGTGTTAAGCTGGCCACTGGTTTTTTGTTATGGATTTGTTGGGTGACCTGTACTATTATATATTTTAATTAATTAATTAAGTGAATGGGGGTTACATCAACCATAATGATGCCATTGCATTGAGGCTGTGCATATGATATTGTAATTTATTCTGTATGGTCTGGTATGGGAGGAGGTCCATCGCGGAGGTGACACAATGAGCTCTCACACCAAGTGTCACAAAGCCTAATGATACCTCTGCTTGGTTCTTCTGTGGTTACTATGACGAACCTTGTACCCTGACACAGACAAACCCAGAAAATGGTAGTTGCTGCTGCTAGGAATGGAAAAATGAAAAAGGAAACATCTTTCTTTCCATCTGGAGTGAGCCCAATTACTAGGGTGCTCTCAAACAGGGGAACTAATAGATCTAATAAAACACACTCTCACTGAAGCCACACACTCGCTGAGCTGGGAGAAAGAGCCCAGGTGTTTTGAAAGTGACAGGGGAATAAGCACCAAAACTGTGCATAGGGAGGTGGGGAGCTAGAGAAGGGTTGGGCAGTCAAGCATCTCTCTTCTGGGTTTGCTCTGTTGGTTATCTTCAGGAACTTGAAGTGTTGAATGGAGAGGGAGCCACAGGAGGCTGAGTTTAGAGGGAGGTTTAAGAAAATGGGTTTAAAAATGGCAAAAGGGAGAACTGGGAAGCAAGGCAAGGGAGCTGAGGGTGCCTCAGGGGCTTTTGCAGTGCACTTCATAGGGCACCAAGCTCTTTGGAAGGAGGTAATGAGTGAATCAAGAATGAGAAGGGGGGACAAAGGGTGAGCAAAGGAGCAAATTGCCTTTCCTAGATGCCAGAAGGCACAGAGATTTCTGGCCAGCGGATGAGATGTGCTTAATGTAGTACAAACACACAGTGGCATCGGGTGACATGCATGGGGGTGGGGTGACACCACTACTTGCCAAATTTTTAAAATCTTGGTATTTTCAAATGATACTATCATGTTATATATAAATTGCTGTGTAATTTCATACTCCGAGCGGTACTTGCCACCACCAGCTGGTGACAGAACTTTTGGGGGCAGGGGGAGGGCAGGAAGGGGCAGATCTGGGTGGGGGAAGGGCAGGGGGAGGGGAGGTGTGGGCCAGGGAGAGGGGCAGAGAGGGTAGCAGGCTCTGCTGCCATATCCTGACCCGATCCGGACATGGGTCTCCTTGATTCTGCACCCGCTCAATAGCAGGTACAAATCCAAAGGAGACCCATTGGGGCTACATGGGGTAGGGAACATTTGTTCCCTTACCCTGAGGAGACCAGCTGCTGTTTCCCCATCCCATAGGACAGGCATGTCCAACAGGCATCTACCTGTAGATCGCGGAGGGGTCAGAGGTAGATCGGCAGCCCCACTTGGCTCCATCTCTCCAGCAGCTCGCCCTGTCGCTAGGAGAGAGCTCATGCCGGCAGGTTGTCTGCCGAGGGCTTGCCGCCGTTACTGATCCTTTGCCTGTTTTCCCTGCCTGCGGGAATCTTGCCTGCGGGTGTATTGGGGGGCGCTTGTTGTTTTTGTGCCAACAGTTTGTGGGTACCCCAGGGGGCCACCGCCCGTGCCCCACAACAAAACGCCACAGGCCTGGCGTCATACCTGGTCTCCTGCCTCTCAGAATCACCCATTCCTGCCCCCGCCCCAACACCCCCTAGAAGTGTGTTATATACCAGGCGATATCCATTCGCCCAGGCTTTAACTGAATACACTTACCTTATTAGTTGTGTTGTGTGCTGGTTGTTGGTCACTTTATAGTTAGCTTTCATTAAACGTTTTCGGGCAGACACAACAAAGTGTCAAGAATTTGGTGATTTTGGCGGGCTTTTCCAATTTTGTTCTAACTTGCCTATGCCTTGCCTTTGAATTGGTTCAAAGCACTGTTGCTTGCCTCTGAAATTTTATTTCGCCTTGCCTTTGCGTTGTTTCTACACTGTGTGCAGAATTTATTAAATTGTGTGTGGTGGTATTTGAACTTGTTTGGCGGTATTTGATTTTATCTGGTTTGCTGGTCAGGTGTTTAGGTTTTTTTGACAATTGTTTGGTGGTATTTGATTATTGCTGCCAGTATGATGAATTCTTATTTTTACTTTTAGAACTGCATGTATGGTTTTGGCATCTCTAGTCCTTGTATTGCACATCATCCAGAGGTCTTCAGTTCCTGTTGATCTTTAATACTTTGGGACAGTGACAGTTTTGGACCAGATTCCGCCAGTGTTTATACTAACTTAGCAGATTTGGCCGTCTTACATCCAGCCACCCCAGTATAATGAAGATGAGTGTTCCAAAGAAGAGCAAAACCTACCACTTTCATGATGAATGGGAAATGGACTACTTCATCATCATGGTGAAAGACAAGTGTTGTTGTCTAATTTGTAGCGCCCCAGTATCCTTGCCCAAAAAGGGTAATCTGGAACGTCATTATAAGGCTCTGCATAGCAATAAGTTTGATGCTGATTTTCCACCCAAAAGTGAAATTCGTAAACTGAAGCCCAAAGAACTTAAATCGAAATTGGCCACTCAGCAACAGTTGATGGCGAAGCCAAGGTCACATTTGGTCAATGCAACCATAGCATCCTTCAAGGTCAGCAACCTAATCGCAAAGAAATGCAAACCTTTCACTGAAGGGGAATTTGTAAAAGATTGTTTTCTTGAAGCAGCTGACAATCTTTTTGAAGAATTTAAAAATAAGAGATCATAGCTGCTATTCAAGATGTACAATTGTCAAGAAACACTGTCGTGCAGCGAATAGAAAAGATGTGTGGAGACACAACTGAACAATTGTTGGAGGATGTTTCAAATTGTGTTGCTTTCTCACTCCAACTGGATGAATCTACAGACATAAGAGACATAGCCCAGTTACATAGCCCAGTTACATCTTTATCCGGATGGTTTTTGAAGACTTCAGTGTTAAAGAAGAACTACTTGGAATGATTTCTTTAAAAGGTCAGGAAATAATCAGTTCTTTCCATTCTTTTGTGACAAAATGTAATCTTCCATTGCATAGACTTGTTTCCATCACTACTGATGGAGCAAGAGCAATGACAGGTGAGGTTAACGGTTTCATAGCCCTCTGTAGACAGCATGACGACTTCCCAGATTTCCTTTGTTACCACTGCATCATTCACCAGCAAGTTTTGGCAAGCAAGAGACTCAATACAAAGACTGTCATGGACATCACTTTCAAAATTGTAAATTCAGTTCGTGGAAGATCACTTCAAAAGTGGCTTTTCAATCTTACTCTTGATGAAGGGGCAGCGGAAATAATTTTGCACACAGATGTAAGGTGGCTAAGTAGGCACGAATTTCTGCAAAGATTTTTTGATTTGCTGAATGAAATAAGTTTTTTGAAGGAGAGGAGAGATGACCAAGCAGAAGTGGAAGATGAGGAGTGGTTATGTGATCTGGCATTTCTCGCTGACTTTACAGGCGAACTAAGTGATATGAACCTTGAACTACAAGGTAAAAAAAATGCATTGGCAAGATGATGAGTACAGTTTCATCCTACAAGAGCAAATTTGAGCTAATGATGACTGACCTTGCAAACAACACTGTTGATCATTTTCCTAATACGCAGGACCATCTGGGACAATATCCAAATTTTGTTTTTCAGAACGAGAAGTATGTGACAGAAATCTGTTCTGTTATCCAGAAATTCGAAAATAGATTCTGTGACTTCCAAAAAATTGGAACAGTTGTGGAGTACCTGTCATACCCACTCCAAGTAGATGTGGACATTAAAGAAACTGCAGCTGCTATCAGTAAAAATTACTCATTGAACAAGCCATCTCTTGAAAACGAAATAGTAACCCTTAAAAATGACATTTTTCTCAAGACCCATGCTGAGCAAGAATCATTTTGGAAGCTAGTGCCTAGAGACAAATTTCCCAACTTGAGAAGATGCAGTGAAGCTGTACACTCCTGTTTCGGTTCAACTTATTTGTGTGAATCTGCATTTTCCCATCTGAAAATGACAGAGTACACAACGTTCCAACATGACAGATGAACATCTCCAGGATTCCCTGAGACTGGCCCTCACGCAATATTCACCCAACTTCAAAAAGCTGGTGGATGAAATGCAGGCTCAGATGTCTCACTAATGAGCAAGAGCGAAATATTAAAGATTGTGCAAGATCAGTCTGGATCAATACTCGACCTAAATTTAACACAAATTACTCAATAAAAGTTAAAGTTATTAAGACAGTTAAAGAAAGTTATTACTCAATAAAACTAAGAAAAAATGTAGTTTCCATTTCCCCTCGCAGTTCTTACTGGATCTTTGTCTCTCTGTTTTGTTTTTGCTTAATTTGCTTAACAGCTGATCACATCCAAGTAAATGACAGAAGGTTCATTAAAAATGGGGGGGGGGGGAATCCTCCAACTTTATTGGGTTAAAATTTAATTTGAAACTAATTTGAAACTTAATTTTCATGGTGGTAGATCACCGGCACTTTTGGCCGGAAAAAGTAGATCACAACCTGTTCGAAGTTGGACATGCCTGCCATAGGATATAGCAGTTGCCATTTTGGCACTTCTGTAGCTCTAGGTGCTAGGGAAGCTTAGGATTGAGCTGTTGGGCTTCGATCCTATACACTTTCCTGGGAGTAAGCCCCGCTGAACACAGTGGGATTTACTTTTGAGAAGACTTGCATAAGTTTGTGTTGTTGTTCTCAATCCCTTTCCAAATGACCTTTAGTGTGGTGTTTGCCTTCTTCACCACTGCTGTCCACGTCTTCTTTAAGCTATCACCACAACCTCAAGATCTGTTTCCTGGTTCATCACCAACAACTCACACCCCATCAGTGTACATGTGAACTTGGAATCTTATTTCTCAGAGTTCATCTTTTTACACTTATTCACACTGAACTCTGTTTGCCAGTTAGTTGCCCATTCACTCAGTTTTCAGAGGTTGTGTTGGAAACCTTCACAATCTGCTTTGATGTTTACTACCCTGATTAGTTTGTCCACCTCACTGTTTACATAAGAAGAGCCCTGCTGGATCAGGCCAAGGGCATGTTCAGCCCAGCTTCCTGTACCTCACGGTGGCCCACCTGATGCCTCTGGGAGCACATAAGCAACAAGATACCAATATCCTGTAGTCACTTCCTTGCATCTGGCATTCAGAGATAGACTACCTCTAAAACCCAGAGGTTGCACACAGTCATCATACCATAACTTACAGGTCACAGCTTGACTAGACACAGAGCACTCAAAGTTTATCTTTGCAGAACCAAATCCTTCTGGTCTTTGGACTAGTTTCTTATTTCTTTGCATCCAGCTGACTTGTGGGGAAAAAGGCTTCTACAGCCATGCAGGTCAGAGGGATTAAGTCGTGCATTACTGTGGCTTACAAAGCCCTGTCACTTCAAGTTCCCAAGGGCATCACAGCAGAGTGTACACAGAGTGTCGCCACTTCAGTGGCAAGCAGCACTAATGCACCATTATCTGAAATTTACAGAGCTGCCACATGGACCTTCAGTTACTCCCTTTATCCAACATTATAAATTGGCCTCCTGTGCATTGGTAGCTACTGCCTTTGGTAGAGCGATTCTCCAGCAGGTGGTGCACAACTGGGAAAGAAAGGAATGGTGTGAGCTTTCCAGATCAGAAAAGTAGGTGTTGGAGATCCCATCCTGAGTTGGTACCCCCCCCCCCCGGTACCGATTTCTGCAAATAGTCAAATCCGTGGAAGGGCCTTACAGGCCCTCCTGGTCATGACTGGAAAGCAGTAGCATAGCTGAGGGGGTGCAGAGGGTAGCAATTTCACTGGGCAACAAGCTTTAGGGGGCTTGACCCATTAACCTGAGCTTGACCCTAGTGGCCAAAATTGTGAAAACCTTGATATTTTTGAATAATACCATCATGTTATATACCATTCAATGTGGAATTTAATGAAGAATGCAGTGAAACAAACTGCATCAAAGTATCTGTATTCTATCAAAAGTTATAGCCAAATAACCAGAAAATAAAAACACTACTGCCTTATGTAACAAAAACTGAATTTCTTAACTCAAAACTGATCAATGAGATTGAATGTTTCAAGAGCCAATTAGATGTTATTATGATACAGCAAGGAACTTATTTGTTGAACTGTGATTACATTTTTAAAAAGAGGGACGTTCCTCTACAGCTGTGGGAATTGAACGGGAAAGGATCACTCCTCCTAAGGCTCTTAAGTGCAACTAGTCTGCATAGTGTTGTTCATCTGGAGTGAGTAGGAGGAACCATCTCCTCTAAGCAATTTACCCACTGTGAAGAATGAACATGTCACAGTCGATTAAGGCCGGCCTGTGCATGAAGTAACATGATATAGCAGGGGTCTTCAACCTTTTTCATGCCATTAAAAAATAATGGAATTGGGGACCCACCACTGATCCTGCCCCTTTCCTAGGATCTGATCTGCTCACCCCCTGCCCCATTTCCCCCTGCCTTTTGGGTTTTCACAACAACCCTGTGAGGTAGTAGCCTGAGCAAGGCCAGTCTTAGGAACTGCAGGGCAAGAGCAGTGAGGCTGTGCAGGACTATATCGAGAATTCTGTTTTGATAAGGCAGGACCATGATTGGATCAGATCCAAGCCTTCTCTTGCACAGGCTTTGACAGGTTGCTGCAACCCCCAAATGAACCTTCCCAACCCCAATAGGGTTGTGACCCACAGTTTGAAGAACAGTGTAATGCAGCATCAAGCAGCAAAGCTAGAGGAGTGGCAAACTATTGAGTCTAGCACCCTCCCCAGTCTGCTGCTCCATTCAAATCTGATATTCTTCTGTCTGGCTGAGAGCAAGTTGGAAGAGGATTGCAGCAAAGGCAGCCCCCTTCTCCCCCCAGAGCTGCTGGAGGAAGTGGGGGGGGGAGGGCAACTGCCACAGCTCCTGATCACCTCTCCCTCTTCACCCAGTTTCTTATGAAACCATCAAGTAGGCACAGAGAAGTGGTTTGGAGCTCAGTCCCTTCCATTAGCTTACCTGGATCTGCCCTTACTGTTCAGCCTCCCTCCTCTGTAGCACAATTGTTTCAAATGAACAGGAGTGAGCATGCTGGGTTCCCATTCAAGACATAAATGGTGTGGAGGAGGGAGGTAACTAAATGCAGCTCCAGGTAAGTGAAAGGAAAGGGCAGGTGTGCCCCCCCCCCGTTCCTGATCTACCAGGGTACGTTCATCTTGCAGTCTTGTCTGCATGGGTGGCAACATGGGGGGATTTAGGTGATGCAGGAGGCACAGGTAGTCCCTACATGTTTCCCCTCAAAGGACACAATACCCCACTTTCCTACAAATGTTCAGCACTCCCTACTTTTCTGAGCACTGAAATGTTCCTGGAGCAAGAGAACAGAGTTTCATTTGTCATATCTCCATTGTTAATTTCCTATTGTGTGATTGTACCATGTATTTTGTGGACTGGTTTGGGCTTGTTTCTAACTTTGTTCACTGCCCTGGGAGTCCCTTTTGAAACTGAGAACTACTTTTGTTAATCAATAGGGCCGGCCCACTCATAAAGCCCACTGAGGTTGCTGTAGGCGGAAGCTCAGCGCTGTTGGGGTGGCTCTTGACTGATATTCTACAAAAGTGAAACGGGAAGCATCAGAATTAAGAGGGAAAAACCACATGCTCAAGAATGGCTTGGCCCTGCTTGCCACTGTTTATGAAGATGACTCACAGTTCTGCTTTTCTGAATCCATTTGAGACTGCAGACATCGTGAACGGGTCCCTGAAGCTTGCTTAGGATAATATAAAGATAGAGCCTGGAAAGAGCCTCACCTGCACACAGAGATTCACCCCATGATTAGTTTTGCATTTGCAACAATTGACAAGGAGAGATGTTGCCTTTTCTTCTGAGCCAAACTGGTGGCCACACCACCCAGCCGTGCCAGCATTTCCATTACAGCTCCAGTCTGTCCCTTATTATCTCAGCCAATTGATACACAGTGGAGCTGTCAACATGGAGACCACTGCACTTGCCTGCAGAGATGAGCTTGTTAAGGAAGGACTGGAAGACCTGCATGCAACAAATATTGTCTTTCCTGCTGATGTGCTTACTACTGAAATACCTCCCCTAGCGTATTCTGTTTCCAAAAGACAACCATCACTTAATAACTACATACAGCCCTGAGTAGGGGGACAGGGGGGTCAAATCCTCAGGGCCTGGACTTCCAAGGGGCCTGGGCCATGACAAAACAAACCATACAGCACAAAGCAAATTTATGACAAAATAAATTTGGAAACCTCAATCTCAGCCTATCCAGGGCTGAGTTTCTACTACAGCCTTGTTGCAAGGTCAGCAGCAAAGTCCTAAAGCAAACTCAATAGGCAAGAGTGGTGATCATCTGGAAGCTTTATTTCGTTGCCAGCAACGGGCTTCTCAGGGACTTCTGTCCAAATGAAGAGAGCAGTGAGAGCTATGTGGGAACTCTCAGTGTCTCCCAAGAGAGAGCAATGTTCCAGAGTGAGCCTTTTGCTTATATAGCATTTTGGCTTCTTTGTCTGAGGAGTCTTACATTTCATTGGCTGATGTGTGACATCAGAGATGGAGGCTTTCTCAGGATTGGTCACAGATAAATTTACAAGCGTTTGATTAGCCAGTTTCAAGTTACATGTTCCAAATATGGCAAAAACATACATATTTCAAAAACCACTAGGTGGCACTGTTTACTCATTTATTACAGTACTAGGTTTGATATGTCTTTGTCTATCTCTGGCCATTCCTCACTGGCCTGACCCTGACATGTTTCAAACAGCCTTCTGCTTATCTATTCAACATTCTTTCTGTCTGGTCTAATTAATCACTGTGGGCTTTCTGCTAACCTCTGTTTGAACCAAGCCCCTTTTGGTTTTCCTCCTATTCCATGTGTAATTCCCTTTATGTGATCTGTATAGTGGTATCTTCTATGTGTAAACATATATTTAATACAAGACAAACTAAACTCTTATTGTACAAAAGGATTCTCTTTTAGAACTCTTTTCTTATTCATTTTAACTAAATCCAGCTCTTTCTGTTAACTTTTAGAGCCTCTAATGATGTTTTGCCGATCAGGGGACCCTCTCAGGAATGTTCTTTGCTTATCTCTTCTTGTCTAGTTGATTTGTAGGTGTTTGTATCTGCCAAACTCTAATTTAATTGGCAACAGATTTACTATCTTTGCTAAGGCCTTCCTTATCTAATTTTGCTAGTTTTCTCTCATTAAAAATGTCTCCTAACCTGTACATAACCTTTCTTGGTGCCAAGAGATATCGGCTTCCTGATTAATTGCTGCAGGTACCCTGCTTCCTTCCTACTCCTAGTTCTCTGTGTGTTGTATCTAAATCTGTCTTTCTGAGTTGTAAATCTGTCTCTAGTTCCAATTAAGCAGGACCTTGAGTCTACAGAGTGCCTAAGATAAGAGTCTTATCTGAGGAGTAACTTTGTACCACATTCCAGTCTCCTTGTTAGACTCTAATTAATTAACTTTGTTACATCTGCCTCTCAAAATTACTTTGAGACACATCTGAGACTAAAGTCTTTTTAAATTTAGCTTCCACTATTCTGTGTATTTCTATACTATTATTTAACTTCTTAACAGCTAGAATTCACTTTCAACTACCATACATTGCTACTAACATTTTAAGCAATAACTATTGAAATATTGATGAATGCATGCAAACATTGGCACTTCTTATGATGCTTGGGTATGCTGCTTTGGTGTAATGCTCTCTCAGTATTCATAACATTGTCCTTCTGAAAATATAATGTTTTAAAAGTCCAAAAGCCTTCTTCTCTCTGGTCTAAGGAAGCCTGAATGCAAAAATGCCTTTTCCCTTTTAATTCTCTGCTTAAAAGCTTAAATCATGCTACCAATTAGCCTGACAGATGGAAAATCCAGCTTCTTACTCAAACAGTGCTTTGAAGCCTGAACCCTTATCTTGTCCTTGGCATTCCTTAAGACTGATTTACAACCTGCTTGAAGCAGACCCCCTTTTCACTGAGAAGTGAAATAAATTTTTTGTAAGTTTAAGCATCATTTTCCCATTTAGCTGCTCTATTAGGCTTTAATTAATAATTTGTTTGTGAATATTTAGCTATAAACACCCATAACATAGCATTAACACCTGGCCCACCAACGTAAGTAAACATTTGCATGAACGATTAGTTTTAGCTTGCTTTTATGGCCTTGTCTCAGCCTTAATGCACTTTCAATGCACATCTTTTACCCCAATGCATTTAGGAAGGGGGGGGGAAACGACACAATCAGGCATCTTGCCCTGGGCCTAATGCCAGCTCTCAGTGGCTCTGACTACATAGCCTATTCCAGTGGTTCCCAAACTTCTAGCACCAGGACCCACTCTTTAAAATGACATTCTATCAGGACCCACCTAGGTTTACCAAGATTAAAAAAAAGAGATCTAGAAAGAAATAATATTTATTTATTTATTAGTAATAATGACCAGAAAAAAGACCCTCAAAAACTTTATCTGTCTATAATATTTACACATGCTTGCAAATTGCAGGAGCTGAGCTCTTTGCAGGGTAATTAGCAGCTACAGTATCTGATTTTTCATTAACCTCAGGGCTTCAGGCAATTAGTTATCTGATCTTTCCATTACGCTTTGGTGACCCATCCAAAATCAGGTTGTGACCCACCAGTGGGTCCTGGTTTGGGAACCGCTGGCCTATTCTGCTTCAAGGTTTTGAAGCATGTGACAGCAGTTTCCAATGGAGCTTCTGCTAAGATTCATCCAGTTGCTCCTCCCCTTCCTTCCCAAGCAGTCTTAATGGAGGAGGATGCTTAATAATGGAGGATGCCATTCTCTCCGAGTCTTCTGAACAGCTGAGTCCTGGAGTGCATCCTTTTTGCAGCCATCAAACCCAGCCAAAATGTGGGATGACTTCCTTTCAGCAAAGTGCATTTAACAACGCCTCCAAGTAGCGGAGATCCATTCTGCCTGACTTCTTGCCAACCCACGTCCTGCACCAAAGGGATAAATTTGTGAGCTGCTGAAGGTAATTGAGTGGCACAGCTGTCCCCTAAGTGCCCTTGTTCATTAATGTGGGGGACGCAACTTGCATCAGTGATTGTCTCGTGATGAACTGCTAGGAGAGGAAGATGCAGTCACTGGCGGAGAAGGGCCACTACCCTCTGCACGGAGGCCAGGACTGCTATGGAATACTGATGCTTGGGGTTGTGTTGGAGTCAGCTGAATTGGGAAGCCTGGGAATGAATATTCATGACAAATCAGTACAAAACACCAGGGAAACATGGAAGTTCCTTTTCCCAATATTAAAATAGAGGGCACATAGATGGCACTTTAACCCCTAAGCATGAGTTCAGTGTGATTCCTGTGAGTTTAGCCTAGCTTTGGAGCCCAGATTAAAGGCTGAAGGGTTGGCACAGGGTTGGCTGGCTTAGGACCTCTCAGCAGCTGGGACTTTGTGGGACTTTGTGGGCCAAGGGCTGCTGCCACCTCTTCCAAGGCAGGGTAACAGCTGTTGCTTCTGCTCCTGCTGCTCCCTGGATTCAAAAAAAAGGGGGGGCAGAAGAGGTAGGACGGAGGAGAGGAGCTTGGTGGGCTGGAGCTCTGGAGAGACTCCAGTTCCCTCAGGGAGCAGGAGAAGGAGCAGCAGAAGTGGGTGAGTGCCCCAGCCAGTCCACCACCTGAGGCAACTACCCCAGTTGGCCTCACAGATGGGCTCGTCCTGAATGTGCACTAGGCCAATGGTTCCCAAATTTTTGCCCATCGTGGCTTGTAATCTGTGATGGAATTTTCCTCCACAAATCTGCCTAGGTGCCTTTTAAAGACATCTAGGCCAGATGCCATCACCACATCCTGTGGCAAGGAGTTCCACAGACTAACTGCATGCTGGGTATAAAAATATTTTCTTTTGTCTGTGCTAATGACCCCATGTTCAACGCTCCACCACAAAGCCTTTTTGGGAACCCCTGAAGGCTACTTTTGTGTTGTGCTGGGTCCGCAACCCACTCCATAGTCCTCTGTGGGTGCCAGAATGCCTCATGGAAGCAACCAGAAGCTACTTCCAGTTTATGGAAATGATTTCTGATTTACTTCTGGGTTGCTTCTGGGACTTCTGGTCACTTCTGTGAGGCGTTATGGGTCTATGGAGGTCAATGGAGTAGGGCGTGGGCTTGGCGTGACCTGGAAACAGTCTCTGCAGAAAGACTATGCAGTGGAGCACTGAGCATGGGGTTGCAACCCATCACACATCAAGTCATGACCCACAGTTTGGAAAACACTGCACTGCTCTATTGACCAGCCTCCTTCCCTGCCTCCTTTTTTATACCCTTGCTTCCTGTGCCTGAAGAGGGCCAAGGCAGAAGTGCAAACAGCTTGGTTCCCCCTCAGGCCATGCAGGCTTTGGCTTAGCTCTGGGATCCCTGGTGAGTGCTGATTCATTGTGCTGATTATCAATGGGTACACAGGGCCAGGGAAGTTATTCTGGCTCCTGTTCTCCCTGTTAAATAATGAAATGTTTGAATTGGCTTGGATTCTTTTTTGGTGGGTTTGCCTCATTTACTACTGAGCATTAGCAAGTAGTTCTCCTCTCCATCACAGAAAAGGGAGCCAGCTGCTTCAAATCCAAGCATGCGCAGGGGGGGTGTCTCATCTTGGGGCATTAGCAGCCTCTATGCAGAACACTGACATCCTATTGTGTTGTTAGGGCAGGATGCTCAGTTCTCTTATTGGGGAGGAATGCCCCATTCCTCCACTCCCCCCTGCAAAGCAGAAAGAAGGTCCTTGCATGCTGTTTCTGACAATTCACAGCACTGGGTGCCAAACTGCTATGAAATAGCACATCACATCTGTGCAAACAGCTTTGCTTACATCAAATATTACTGTGCACCAGAGGTAAGGGGAACTGTTGGCAGGATTTGGTATGCTTAAGTACCCCTGGACCAAAGCCATTATCCATTGTAATGGCTCTCTCTCTCTCTCTCTCTCTCTCTCTTTCTCTCTCTCTCTCTCTCTCTCATGAACACACCCCTTGACCTACTGACATGGAATGTTAATCTCCAGGCTACTCAGCGGGAAATGCAAGGTTCTGCACGTAGGCAAAAATAATCAAAGACACAGGTATAGAATGAAAAATACCTGGCTTGGCTGCACAACATGTCAGAGGGATCTTGGAGTTGCAGTGGATCATAATGTGAGTCAGCAGTGTGATGCAGCTGCAAAAAAGGCGAATCCAATTTTAGCCTGTATTAGTAGAACTGTAGTTTCCAAGTTGCAAGATGCAGTGGTTCCACTTTACACCTGTAGTACTGTGTCCAGTTCGGGGCACTGCACTTTCGTAGAGATGCAGCCATGGAGCGGGTTCAGAGGAGAGCGGTGATCAGAGGACTGGAGAACAATCCTTGCAAGGAAAGGTTAAAGGAACTTGGGATGTTCCGCGTACAGAAGACTAAGAGGGGATATGATGGTGCTCTTCAAAAATCTGAAGGGCTCTCATATGGAACAAATTTATTCTCAACTGCCTCTCAGAGTAGAACTAGATCAAAAGAGAACAAACTGCAAGAGAGGAGATTCTAGTTGGATGTCAGGAAGAAATTCTTGACGGTCATGATGGTTTGGCAGTGGAACAGATTGCCAAGGGAGGTTGTGGATTTTCCCTCCCTGGAGGTCTTCCAAGCAGAGGCTCAACAGCATCTGCTAGTGATGCTCTAGGATAATTTCCTGCTATGGGCAGGGGATTGGACTAGATGACCTTGTGGGTCCCTTCCAGCTCTATGATTCTATGAATCTATGAAGGGCACAATCCTGCCCTTCACTTGGGCCAATGCAAGTCCCTTGCACCAGCCCAGAAGGGTTGCAAACATGCCATAAAGCACATTTTTGCCTCCTCGGGAGTAAGCTGCGCTGGCACACGGAGGTGTGCCAGTACACAGAGGCTGAATCCAGCCTCTGTGGCGGCTTAAGTGGCAAGCCTTGCATTGGCCCAGCTGGGCCGACGCAAGGCTCTGGGGTGAGCAGGGAGGAGGCATGAGGGAGGCGTTCCTGTGCGGAGGGAGGGCAGGTGGGCTGTGGACGGCCCTGGGGGCAGGTGGGCAGGGAGTGGGAGGTGGGACTGGAATCCAGCACTTATGCTGGATCCCAACCCCCATTCCCTGGGAGTTTGGAGTGACTTCAAGCCGTTCCGCTCTCCTCTGATTTGTGCCACCTCAGAAGGTGGCGCACGTCCGAGGAGACCCATTGGGGCAAGGGCGCCTTACCCAGAGGCAAGGGGAAACTTTTCCCCTTGCCTCTGGCTGGGTTGCTTTGGGCCCCTATCCTGCACTGAATACAGCGCAAGCTTCTCGGCTTGCCTGTTCCAGCGCAGGGTAGGATTGTGCCCTAAGTCACAGAATGCTGAGAAATCAATGTAGCCAACTACTATGAGTGGATGGTCAGTTTGACTCACTCCTCTGAGGACCCAAGAGCAGGGAGTGGTAGGGAAGGTAGATGGGGCAGGTGAGGGTGGTGGATTAGATAGAAAAGGAGTTGAGGGAAGGTAGATGAACAACATGGACCTAATAGAAAATGGGACAGAGGAGACAGGGAATGGAGGGAAGGAAAGAGCAGGCAGAGGAAACTGGAGAAAAACTTGACATAGAAACAGAAGGAATGGTGCTGTTGATGGAGTGGGGAGCATAGAGTCCTGAGGAGGCTGAGACCTGTGGAGCAGAAGAGTCATAGCATGGGTGGAGCAGAGTTGCCTGGCTGGCTGGCACTCAGGATGGGCTGACATGATGATACCATCTTATTCCCCTCCCCCCCCCGTGTCACCCCCTGGGTTCTGGAATAGCTCTGAATTGGAGCCAAACCGAGGTGCAGGAGGGCCCTTCAATGCTCTGCTTACTGCTCTGAACACTTGGGTGGTAAGCACTATGCATCCCCCTGGCAGAAAGCTAGGCAAACCTCCAGATGCCTCCCTAGCCTATCTATGTCACTGGGTGGGTGTGTCACAGTAACTTGGAATAACAACTTGTGGGCCTGCTCAATTTATTAATTTACTGAATTTATATCCTGCTTTTCTCCCTAAAGGGCACCCAAGACAGAACACCAGACAGGTCGACAAGTGATGAGTGGCCGAGCATTCCTCCTGTAGCCCAAAGCAGAGGGTAGGGAGGCAGACTGAAGATGGGGCTGAGTGAGCAAGCTTCTCTTGATGGATGGAGTCCAGGAGTTGCACTATCAGAATTCCCAGGGTCTCCTTGACACCCTGCCCCTCTCCTGTCTCTGTGATAACATTGTTCAATTCTGTAATGAGCCCGTATCAGCAAAAACTTTCTCTGGATTTAATCTCTTAATGCGGAGCATCTCCCCTTGGCCTTTGCTTTCAGATGTTCAAAGTTAAACTTGCCTCTCATCTTGGAAGGAGATAGAGTCTAAATGCTTTCAGTTGGCTGCACCAGTAAAGCTCTTTGGAGACAGGGTCCTTACCCCTTGACATCCTTTCCTCACCTTTGCCTTTGCTATGGAGTGCATGGCTTCAGCACTCCTTTCCTCTCCAACCTCCTTGACATCTGTTACAAGAGAAGAAAGAGCCTTGTTAATTACCATCTCTTTTGCAGATTCAAAAACTAGATCATCTCCCAATTGGCAAAGCAGGAAAAAAAATCTTGCAGCTCTTAGATGTAGCTTCTGTAGGAAGAGAGCTGTCTAAGTACTTCCCCAGATGCCCTCCTGAGGATTTTACCAACCCAGCCCATGAAAAGGAAAAGGGGATTGTTCTCCTGTGAAAGTCAGGCATGACTGACAGGTGAGGAACTGGCCTGTGCTCAGTGATTAATTTTGAAAAAGAGGAGGGCAGGAGTTCAGGTCTATCTGGGGGCTCCACCTCCTGCCCCTGATGCTCTGTTCCCCACAGTTGCAGCCTATGAAGGGGGTTGGACAGTAGATACTCATAGAAAAGAAAGTATACTTTGCACATGCCCAGAGTAACTCTTTGACTACACAGGCCTGTACACATTTTGTCATCTTAAAAGTTTGACCTATACTTGGTTACATTTGGGGTGCGGAATCCAAAAATGGCGTTGGTTTTGCCTGACTGACTCTAGTTTGGGGGGTATGGCCTAGCCACTTTTCATGCTGATTCAAGTTGCTTCCTCTTGAGAAAGACACAGTATCGGTCAGCTTTCTTATGAGGAAGCTGCTTGAATCAGCTTATAAGGTAGCTAGGCTGTGTGAGGCCTAGCTACTAAACCAGTGAGGCATGAAAGCCATAAGCCATTAAAGCCATAAGCCATTATGCCATGCTCATAAACACAAACACATTATAGTTTATATGTTTAGCAGTTTCATAGAGAAAATGTTCAAATGTTTACAAGTTTAATGAACCAAATGTTAATGCTATGTTATGAGGTGTTAATAGCTAAGTTAGTTATTAGTTTCTATGCATAAGAAATAGGGAAAAATGTTATGTTTAGCATGCATTTTTGTTTGGAACAAAGAAAGCATTTTTTCCTGGTCTCTGCCTGCAAATTATAAGCAGACCGTAAATCAAGGAATGTTTCTTAGCAAACTATCAAAGCATCAGATAAGGTTCAAAAAGGGAGTGTGAGACTGGAATTTACATCTGAGGCTAATTGCTAGTATGACAGATGATTTAAGCTTCTCTTGGAATCAGATTTACAGCTTGTATATTCATTATACCAAAGCATCAGACAAAGCATTGTCTCTGAACAGAGAGGCAAATTCCACCTTCAAGTTTGCTCTTAAGCAGAATTGAAAAGGAAAAAAAGCATTTTTGGATTTTTAAAACATTATATTTTCAGAAGGACAATGTTATGAATACTGAGAGACACCAGAGCATCACAGAAGTGCAAGATAAATTACAAAGTGAGCATGCTTGCATGCCAATAGTTCTTTAATGCCACAATAATGATAGAGATTGTTTTTTTTAAACTGTAATCAACATATATAAAGGCACAGTAATGAGTTTTAGCTGTTAAAATAGTTTGATTAAAGCATAAATACACAGAATAAGTGGAAACCATTAAATTAGGAAAAGCTATTAAGAGACTTAGGGCAACAAGTCTGAAAATGCAACCTTGAAAAGCAAATGTCTGGCAGAAGTTAATTAACAAGGAGGACTCTTATCTCAAGCAAAAACATTCCAACTCTGTAGACTCAAAGTGACAGATTTACAACTCAGAGACAGATTTACAACGTACAGAGAACTAGGGAGGAGCAGGAAGCAAGATGCCTGCACCAATTAATCAAGAAGCTGATATCTCTTGGCACCAAGAACATAAAACTAGAGGTTATACTCAGGTTAGAGACATTTTAATGAGGAAGAAGGCCTTGGCAAAGACAGTAAATCTATTGCTAATTAAAATAGAATTTTCCAAGATACAGACATCAGCAGAAACAGCTAGACAGGAACAAGATAATATGAGAAAGCCCCTAATTAGCAAACATTCCTGAGAACCTCTGTCAGAGCTAAAAGCTGACAGGAGGGGCCAGATTTAATTGAAATAAAGAGAAAGGTTTCTTAAAATCCTTATTTACAATAAGAAGTTAGTTTGTCTTGTATTAAATAAAATTACACCACTATACAGATCACATAAAGGGAATTACACATGGAATAGAAGAAAAGACCAAAAAGTTTAGTTTAAACAGAGGTTAGCAGAAATAAACACATACCAAAGGCCAGTAATAAATGAGTAAAGGGTGCCACCTAGTGGATGTTGGAAACAATGTCTCAAATGTACATTTTGCCTTTTTTGGAACTTGTAACTTGAAGCCAACCAATCAAATGCTTATAAAGTTATCTCTGGCCAACCCTGAGAAGGCCTCCATGTCTGGTGTTACATATCAGCCAATGAAATGTAAGACTCCTCAAACAAAGGAGCCAGAATCCAATATAAGGGAGAGGCACACACTGGAAATTGCTTTTCTCTGAGAGTTCCCACATAGCTTTCATTGCTCTCTTCATTTTGGACAGGAGTCCCTGAGAAGCCCGTTGCTGGCAATGAAATAATGCTTGCAGACGATCACCACTCCTGCCTACTGAGTTTGCTTTTGAACTTTGCTCTTGACCTTGCAACACCAGCTGGGCAAAACTGATGCAATTTTTTTGGATTCATCACCCCAAAATATCCTAAATTTATTCAAACAACCCTTGACAACTTTAAAAAAAAGAAAGGTGTGTCTTATTTTTCCTTTCCTTTTTTTTTGGGGGGGGGGGGCTGTGTTATTTAAAGTGTAAAATGATCAATGAGTTAAAACAGGGGTGCCCAAACCCTGGCCCTGGGGCCACTTGTGGCCCTCAAGGACTCCCAATCCAGCCCACAGGGGGTCCCTAGTTTCCAATGAGCCTCTGGCCCTCCAGAGACATGCTGGAGCCCACACTGGCCCGACACAACTGCTCTCAGCATAATGACCAACTGTTCAACCTCTTGTGTGAGCTGTGGGACAAGGGCTCCCTCCACTACTTGCTGTTTATGTCTGTGATGCAGCAGCGGCAGAGAAGGAAAGGCCAGTCTTGCTTTGTGCAAGTCTTTTTATAGGCCTTGAGCTATTGCAAGACCTTCATTCATTCATATAAGTTTCATCTCTAATATATTAATTTATGTAAATTTATTCAAATTTGAAATGTAAATTATTTGTTTTTTTCCCAGCCCCCGACACAGTGTCAGAGAGATGATGTGGCCCTCCTGCCAAAACGTTTGGACACCCCTGAGTTAAAAAAACAAAAACTTTACCTAAACTGTCCAGGGGTGGCCTACCTTTCAACTTTAGGGCTCCAGGACCTTTAACAATTGTGTAGAGGAGGGACTTTCAGCAGAATTTCTGTGAGATAACAAGTTGAACCTGATGAAATTCCCTCTTCTACACAATTGTTAAAGGTCCAGGAGCTCTAAAGTTGAAAGGTTGGCAACCATTGCTGTACACTGATGGAATCTGACCTGTGGATGACTTAAGTAGGAAAGAGATCTTGGGATCATGGTGGATGGCTCAAGGAAAACACTGACCCACCCTGTGGGTCACTTCCACAGGTTGGCAGCTTCCCACCCTGTGGCAGCTATGAAGAAGGGAAATTCTATGCTGGGGATCATTATGAAAGGAATTGAAAACAAAACTGTTAGTGTTTTCATGCCCTGTTGCAAAGCTGTGTTGTGGCCATATTTGGAATAGTGTGTACAGTTCCACCAACAGAAAAGGGTATTTTAGTGTTATAAAAAGTGCAGGAAAAGCAAAAGCAAAATGGTTAGGGGCCTTAAGCATCTTTCTTGTGCAGAAAGACTGCATTGTTCGGGACTTTTTAGTTAGAAACAGGCAACTAGGGAGAACCAGATTGACAGTGAAATCCTATAGCTTTGAGTGGCATAGGATATAGTGTGTGTCCATAACAAGAGCTCTACTATCCTGGCCTCAGTTCTGCCAATGGGTATGCCATGGATGCCTGTGCAATGCTGCCCAGAGGTACCTCTGACATTGGGGCTATTTTGGCACAGGATTGCATAGTAAGGTACTTAGATTTGGGTGTGATAAAGTGGATAGATATTTCACCAGAACTATGGTTCATCCAGAGTAGGGGTGTCCAAAGTTTTTGGCAGGAGGGCCACACTGTCTCTCTGACAGTGTGTCGGGGGGCCGGGGAAAAAAGAATTAATTTACATTTAAAATTTGAATAAATTTATATAAGTTTACATAAATGAATATATTAAAGATGAAATTACATGAATGAATGAAGGACTTGCAATAGCTCAAGGCCTATAAAAGGCCTTGCACAAAGCAAGGCTGGCCTTTCCTTTGCTGCCGCTACTGCATCACAGACATGAAACAGCAAGCAGTGGAGGAAGCCCTCATCCCACAGCTCACGTGAGAGGTTAAACAGTCACCCTCACGCTGAGAGCAGTTGTGTCGGGCCAGTGCGGGCTCCAACAAATCTCCAGAGGGCCAGAGGCTCATTGGAGACTGGGGGCTCCCTGAGGGCCGCATTGAGAGGCCTTGAGGGCCACAAGTGGCCCCAGGGCTGGGGTTTGGGCACCCCTGATCCAGAGTGATCAGATGCAATGGAGGACAGAGTGCCTATACTTTTAACTATTGTATAGAAGAGAGGACTTTGGCAGGTGCAGCTCAACATGGAAGGGTTTAAAAAGCTGCACCTGCCAAAATTCCTTCTTCTATGGTGAAAGGTATAGGCACGCTGTCCTCTATTTGGTCACCCTGGGTTCATCCAATGACACTGATTGCTGGTAGATTTTAGGATGGACAAAATGAAGTACTGTCATGGATATGTACATGTTAGGCCTTGATTAGCATGTGGAGCCTGAACCAAACTAAGTCAGATGTGGCTAGCAGTTTCTAGCTGCAAGAATGTGAGTAAACAAACAAAAAGATTGTTGTCTCTCCTTTGCTGACCAGAAAGGACAGACAACAAGAATTACAACCCATTGGAATGTTAGCACCTCTGCAGACGGAAAGGCGCCTTATTAAGCTGCTGAAGTGCAGCTGAGGATCTCCAGTTGGGAGGGGTAAGAACTAGGAGGGGTAACAACCAGACCCACTCAGAGAAGGTTCTGTCCTCAAAAGTTTCTGATTGGACAGTCTAAATAAGTATGAAGTCACCTCAGTACTATTAGCATAAGAAGTATACTAATGAGTGCCCCAAGGGGTGTGTCCTGTTCTTCTTGGGCAGAGTTTTTGGGTGCAACATCCTGCACACGGTGGGCTCCATTGTCCACCATGGGCATCTGGCCTCACAGGTAGCCTGGAGCTAAGAGATCTACAAGAGTAGCTGACCCAGTTGAGAGTTAGGGATTAACAGAGATAACCAGCTAGCTTTATTATTTTATTGCTGATACGTTTCCTAGATGTTTATGCCTCTAGCATTTGCTGCCTTACTGTAACTTTATGTAACCTTATGTACTTAATAAACTAAAATCATTTTTACTAAGTTGTTTCATTGCCTGTTGGGGACAAAGGTTCAGAATCCTGCCTAGCCGTTCAGCAAGCTACCAAGTGCTCATTGAGGTCTAGTAACTTGAGGACTGAAGCCTTGATTGGAGAAAGAGCTCAGTGCCCGCAAGGGATAGAGTTAAGCCTAGAGGGTCTCAGTGTCCCTGGACCGAGGCACTGGCACATACAGGATGGTGGCAGTACTACTGGACGGAGGGCTTTAGGGCTTTAGGGTTGAGAACCAAGAACTCTGAGCACCCCAACCCCCCCCCCCCCCAAGTTTGCGACAAGTACTACTTCACACCATACTTAATGAGTTTACGGATCTCACTAGTGCAAGATGGGATGGCCACCATCTTAGGTGGTTTTAAAAGGGGTGTGGACCAATTCATGGAGGACAAGTCTATCAATGGCTACTAGTCACTTCCTCTGCGTTCAGAATGAGCCTGAGTACCAGTTGCAGGGGAGAAATGGCAGAAGAGGAGCATGCCCAACACCTACTCAGAAGCTTGAGAAACACAATACTGGCCTAAATGGGTCTGATCTAGCAGGGCTCTTCTTATATTCACTTGCCCATCTTCTACCCCATGTGTTTTCAACGTTATTTTCATGCCATGAACCAAATAAACAATGTATGAGACTGGGGATCCACCGCTGATTCTGTCCCCAGAAATCAATTGGCACAACCCCAACACCACCTTGCTTGCCCCATTTCCCCTACCTCTTGTGTTTTCACAACAACCCTGTGAGGTAGCAGCCTGAGCAGGTAACCTCCTAAGGGTTAGCCTTAGGAGCTGCAAGGCAAGAAAGTGAGAAGAGGCTGTGCAGGATTATATCAAGAACGCAGGTTTGATAAGGCAGTATCATGATTGGACTGGATCTCTTTCACAGGCTTTGAAAGGTTGCCACAACCCCCCCCCCACACACACACACACAAGTTGAAGAACAGTGTCCTACCCCATGTTGCTTCTATCTCAAGATTCCTGAAAATATAACTGGGCTCCACTGGAGCAAACTAAACCGCTTCCCTCATCCCAGACCCTCAGGTGTCAGTGAACATATAACTGTGCTTGTGAACAAATCCCAGCTGACACTTTCTGCCCTTGGCCTTTTCACTGTTCTTCCTTTGTGAATGTTGCACAAATGCATGAAACGGCTCCCTGGCTGTCTCATTTCCTTTCAAGTACCTACATTTCAATTTTTGTCTGTGCTTTTTGTTGCAGTCTGGTTGTATCAAAGCCAGTGGTGTTTAGCATCTCTTTGATGGGCCTCTTTATGCCAGCGCCATTCACATGCACCAGGGTTGAGGCAGAGTGTTTACAGGTCCTTTGAAACCTCCAGCAGGAGCCATCCTGTAGGATGTACAGTAACTTGGTTCAGCTCAGAAGTGCAAGCCTCTCATTGTAAAATCTGGAAGCCACATCCTTGCTCCAGTTAAGATGGTATTGACACTGACTTCTTCAGAATGCATCTGCCATGAGCTCTCTGCTTTCCAGACACTCAGGAGAAAAGATGCAAAGGAATGCAAAAGTAGTGTAAACAAAGGTACTCAAAACAGAAGGGGGAAGGGCCAGGTAAACATAGGAAGCAGGGGGTCTCCTGCTGTGATTCTGGAAGGCTACTGATGGGATTTCCTGCATGTTTAAAGCCACATAGAATCATGGAAGGGTCCTTAAAGGACATCTAGTCCAACCCCCTGCTTGTAGCAGAAAATCTTCCAGTCTGCCAAGCCCCTGCTTGAAGAATTTCAGTAAGGGAGAATCCACCACCTCCCTTGGCAATCTGTCCCTTGGCAAGCGCCCTTACCATCAGGAATTTTTTTTCCTGATATTCAATCGGAATCTCTTCTCTTGCAGTTTGTACCCATTGGATCTAGTTCTGCATAAGTAGTTGGTGTCTTCTCAGTCATTCCAGACCCTTTCAGGTCACAGTGGCTGAATGGTTTTGCAGCAGAGAGCCCACATAGTGTAGTAGTTCAGCCTCTGAGCAAATCAGGACATCCCCCCCCCCCGGCCCGTTCAAATCTTTTCTTTGCCATGAACCCTCAAGGTCAGCATTTCTCAATGTTTGTCCCCCACATGGTCCACCTACTGGAAGTACCACTAGAAGTGACTGGTGATTATGTCATGGCCAGTTTCTTCTGGATTGGGAGGCCAGACACAGTGCAACAAGCACTGGTAAGAGGCTCGAGGCGGATGGGAGGGATTTTTTGAGTGTGCAAAAAAAGTGCCTTCTGGAGTTCTGCCCACTAAGCTGAGACTCGTTACTACTGCTTGTCATATTGCATTGCTGATATCACTGCCATTCGGATGGGAGTCTGGAGGTCCCGCCCGTACCACAGGATACCACCTCCAGTACCACCAATGGTATAAGTACCACTAGTTGAGCAATGCTGCTCTAGGTCAAGGATATCAACCTCATTTCATACAATAGGATTCATGGTGCCTGCTGGTTTTGTACATCATATTTGTATAGCAACAGACACAACTGTCAGCAGAGTGGCAAGGTCTCTATAAAGCTGTCTTTGCATTGCTTGGCCATTGTCTAATTCTTTCTTGCTCACAGCCTCCCTTATATGATGACACAACTACCTACCCACTCCTCTGTGAGTAGGCATATACATGAGGAGAGAGGAAAAGAGAATCTGATAAAGTGGTTTCTGCTTGGGCTTCTGGACGTTTATTCTGCCCTAACATTCTTAGGGTAGCCTCCTTGTTTTTTCTGCAGGTAACTAACAGCCCAATCCTATACCTGTCTACTCAGAAGTGAGTCCCATTACAGTCAATAGGGCTTACTCCCAGGAAAGTGTGGTTAGGATTGGGCTGTAAGAGCCCAATCCTACGCATGTCTACTCAGAAGTATGCTCCACTATCGTCAATGGGGCTTACTTACAGAAAAGTGTGGAGAGAAGTGTAGCCTAACATAGTTGCTTCACTGGAATGGAAGAAACCAAATTCTGAATTCCTATGCACAAGCTCTTAAGCTGCCATGTGCTGCTAGTCTTAGCCACACTCGCTTTTGAGCCAATCCCACTGAACTTGGGGAAACTTTCTTCCCAGTAAACAATGTGCATGGTAGAGTATTGACCTGCACGAGAGCCAGCCAAGGTGCTTAGACTTCAGCAGTGGGAGTGGAAAGGAGTGGGAGGGAAAGGAGTGGTTCTGTGGAGGTTGTGGGAGCCAAGGATGCAGCTGCTTCTTCCATTTTCCTTCAAACACTCAGCGGTGCCACTTCTGCCAAGATGTCACTTCCCCAAGAACAGCTGAGAGGTGGAGATGATGGTGAAACTGGAACAACTCAATCATTCTATGGGCCAAATAATTAAGCTTCTGCCAGCCGAATCCAGCCTGTGGATCATCAACCTGTCCACCACCACCCCAAGATCTCTCTCCTGATCTGTCACAGACAGCTCAGAACCCATCAGCCTATATCTAAAGTTTTGATTTTTTGCCCCAATGTGCATGACGTTTGACACCCCTGGTCTGGGTGATCTTATGCAAGCTACTTGTTCCCAGTCCCAACTGCAATGCTTGGATAATAACATTTATCTTACAGGGGTTACATTGTGCGGGTTACATCAGGATAATATATATGAAGTATTTTAAATGCTCAAATGCCAAGTAGGAATGGTACTTACTGAAGTAGCTGAGACAAATGTTGGCCTTGTGGACTGCATTGGCAAGAGAATTCTGAACATGAATTGAGCAGGAAGTCCTGGCCAAAGCAACATTGTCTGCTGCAGTGACCAAACTGGAGATGGAGTAATGAGGTTATCCTGGTTTTTTTAGGTTACTGTTAGGACTCAAAGCTTCTCAGCTTTGAGAAGACAGAGTGACAGAGGCAAAATAGTGACAGAGGCAAAATACTCCAAGTGTGTTGCAAGCTGTCTCACTCTTTGGAGGCTACTGAAGATCATTAGTTCTGGGCATGCTGAGTGTAGAAGAAGGCAGGTCATTCATATGAAATGCTGGGGAGGAGGCATTAAGTGGTTTGAACCCCCCTTAAACAGGATGCATTTTCAACTTGTCCATTTGCTTTTTTCTAAACAGAAATTGGCTTCCCCCCAGTTAAAACACATGCACGCACACGGGTGTAGGGGTATCAGATTTGTCTTCATGACCCCACTAGCCCCAAAGGAGCTTCATGATTGTAGTGCAGAATCCAGCCCTGCAATCCAAGCTGTTTACTTTAGGTAATTGGACATTAATTAGTTTTACATTGTGTCTGAGGACCCTCTATAATTCTAAACAACATTTGTCTGAGCACCTAATGATTTATCTGTCACTCACATTACCCCAGTGGAGTGTAGGGCTATAATAAGTGACTGTTTGGTTATTCTTAGAGGTTGAGGTTAGAGGAAAATGGATCAGATCCCTTAATAGTGGTTCTCAAACATTTAACACTGAGACCCACTTTTAAAAATGACTGTCAGGATCCACTGGAAGTGATGTAATTAACTGGGAAGGGATGTCATGACTAGAAGTAACATCACCAATCAGGAGAATTTTTAACACCCCCAAATGAAAAAATCAAATCAATCAATCAAGTGATTAAATACTTATTAACTTATAATAAGTATAAGTTTAAAAATTTATTTAAAATAAAGATGAACCTTCATTATTATTATTATTAACAGTAATAACAGTCCAAGTCATAACAGTCCAAGCAATTGCTGATCTTTTTTTTTTTTTTTAAAAAACCCCAAATATTGCAAAGGCTGCAATTCTATCCACACTTACCCAGGAGTAAGCCCCATTGACTGTTAAATGCATACACATAGTAGCCTTTCCCCAAATGCAGACACATACCATGAGAGCATCAAGGTTAATACGTTAAAAATAAAATACATATTGAAATTAATGGGAACCCACCTGGAATTGGCTCACAATCCACCTAGTGAGTCCCAACCCACAGTTTGAGAAATGCTGCTTTAAAAACAGCAGGGACTTGAGCCAAGTAGTGGAACCTGCAGCTTGTTATGAAGAGGTTTGAATCTCCTGCCCCAAACCCCAACTCATCAATTACTTCTGTTTGCCCTTTAGTTCCTGGGTTGTTGGAACCATCTTTTCAGAACTGATAGGGGGCTGCTGGGTGCTAGTTTGCGAGGGATAAACTTCCTTCTGTCACCTTTGCAACAACAGGGGAGGGCTTGTCTCTGAAGAGAATGGGATTTGTCTGGCTTTCCCTGCCACCTGTGATCTGTGACACGGATAATTGGGATTCCATTGTGTGACACCAACTAAACCCCCACTATCAGATAATTGATTCCTTTGTTTACTCCTAATCCCTGCCAGATACACTTTGACTGGAGTCACTTTGACTGGGGTCTCCATTGTCCCATGTCTTCAAGGATGCAAGAGATTGTGGGGGATCATTTCCTTCCTTGCAATGGATGCTGCTGAATTGAAAATAGGCCTCCTTCCCAAGGAGAGGCTGCCTGGGTCTCAGCCCAGGGGGAGAAAGTTCTAGCCTTCATTTGGAATGGATGTAGCTGCTATGGGACAACAGGATCACACCCAGCAACTGGGAGTAGAAACTGGCTTGAACAGCTCTTATATTCAACTCCCAGAAGTGTGGCATCCTCTTTAGTCTGCAACAGCAAAAACAAGGAAGAACCTTGTTGCACCTACAAGATGAACATTTTTTACTGCATTTATAAAAACTACTTTTCCTTCTCAGGGTACTCATCAGATATTGCTCAAGGAGGTTTACATAGGCAGGCTTCCTAGACCCAATAAGTGTCCTTACAATGTTCTATGTATATAGAACCCTTCAAACTCCAGCTGTTATCCTTCAATGGGGTAGCCAGCTTCCTCTTAGCTGCAGGAACGCTCTGCAGGAGCTTTCTGCAGGCAAGCCCCACAAATCACACCAGCAGGACATTTTCCAGCTAGTATCCTTCTTATCACCTACATCCTCTTCCACCTTGGCAAGCTACTGCTCAACAGTGACTCCTCTCTGCCACTGAAGGTCATGACACCTTAATAGTGATTTTTTTTTTTTTTTTGGTCTCTCCTCCAGACAGTGGTGTCACAAGGTTTTGCATTACCCAGTATGAGAGGCCAGTGATGGGACCCCCATGATGGGGCAACACTCTGGGTGGTGGGTGTGGTGATGCACCATTGCCCCACCCTGCTGTTTTTTTGGCTATAACTTTTGATAGAATAAAGATATTTATTGCTGCGATCCGTTTTGACGTGCACATTGGGGGAAGAATACCAGGCAAATCTCTAACAAAAACCCTTGACTTCCGACGGGCGGACTTCCCCCAAATGAGGAGGCTGGTTAGAAGGAGGTTGAAAGGGAGGGTAAAAAGAGTCCAATCTCTCCAGAGTGCGTGGAGGCTGCTTAAAACAACAGTAATAGAGGCCCAGCAGAGGTGTATACCGCAAAGAAAGAAGGGTTCCACTAAATCCAGGAGGGTGCCCGCATGGCTAACCAGCCAAGTTAGAGAGGCTGTGAAGGGCAAGGAAGCTTCCTTCCGTAAATGGAAGTCTTGCCCTAATAATAAAAAGGAACATAAACTGTGGCAAAAGAAATGTAAGAAGGTGATACTGGAGGCCAAGCGAGACTATGAGGAACGCATGGCCAGCAACATTAAGGGGAATAATAAAAGCTTCTTCAAATATGTTAGAAGCAGGAAACCCGCCAGAGAAGCGGTTGGCCCTCTGGATGGTGAGGGAGGGAAAGGGGAGATAAAAGGAGACTTAGAGATGGCAGAGAAATTAAATGAGTTCTTTGCATCTGTCTTCACGGCAGAAGACCTCGGGCAGATACCGCTGCCCGAACGGCCCCTCCTGACCGAGGAGTTAAGTCAGATAGAGGTTAAAAGAGAAGATGTTTCAGACCTCATTGATAAATTAAAGATCAATAAGTCACCGGGCCCTGATGGCATCCACCCAAGGGTTATTAAGGAATTGAAGAATGAAGTTGCAGATCTCTTGACTAAGGTATGCAACTTGTCCCTCAAAACGGCCACGGTACCAGAAGATTGGAGGATAGCAAATGTCACGCCTATTTTTAAAAAGGGAAAGAGGGGGGACCCGGGAAACTATAGGCCGGTCAGCCTAACATCCATACCGGGTAAGATGGTGGAATGCCTCATCAAAGATAGGATCTCAAAACACATAGACGAACAGGCCTTGCTGAGGGAGAGTCAGCATGGCTTCTGTAAGGGTAAGTCTTGCCTCACAAACCTTATAGTATTCTTTGAAAAGGTCAACAGGCATGTGGATGCGGGAGAACCCGTGGACATTATATATCTGGACTTTCAGAAGGCGTTTGACACAGTCCCTCACCAAAGGCTACTGAAAAAATTCCACAGTCAGGGAATTAGAGGACAGGTCCTCTCGTGGATTGAGAACTGGTTGGAGGCCAGGAAGCAGAGAGTGGATGTCAATGGGCAATTTTCACAATGGAGAGAGGTGAAAAGTGGTGTGCCCCAAGGATCTGTCCTGGGACCGGTGCTTTTCAACCTCTTCATAAATGACCTGGAGACAGGGTAGAGCAGTGAAGTGGCTAAGTTTGCAGATGACACCAAACTTTTCCGAGTGGTGAAGACCAGAAGTGATTGTGAGGAGCTCCAGAAGGATCTCTCCAGACTGGCAGAATGGGCAGCAAAATGGCAGATGCGCTTCAATGTCAGTAAGTGTAAAGTCATGCACATTGGGGCAAAAAATCAAAACTTTAGATATAGGCTGATGGGTTCTGAGCTGTCTGTGACAGATCAGGAGAGAGATCTTGGGGTGGTGGTGGACAGGTCGATAAAAGTGTCGACCCAGTGTGCGGCGGCAGTGAAGAAGGCCAATTCTATGCTTGGGATCATTAGGAAGGGTATTGAGAACAAAACGGCTAGTATTATAATGCCGTTGTACAAATCTATGGTAAGGTCACACCTGGAGTATTGTGTCCAGTTCTGGTCGCCGCATCTCAAAAAAGACATAGTGGAAATGGAAAAGGTGCAAAAGAGAGCGACTAAGATGATTACGGGGCTGGGGCACCTTCCTTATGAGGAAAGGCTACGGCGTTTGGGCCTCTTCAGCCTAGAAAAGAGACGCTTGAGGGGGGACATGATTGAGACATACAAAATTATGCAGGGGATGGACAGAGTGGATAGGGAGATGCTCTTTACACTCTCACATAATACCAGAACCAGGGGACATCCACTAAAATTGAGTGTTGGGCGGGTTAGGACAGACAAAAGAAAATATTTCTTTACTCAGCGTGTGGTCGGTCTGTGGAACTCCTTGCCACAGGATGTGGTGCTGGCGTCTAGCCTAGACGCCTTTAAAAGGGGATTGGACGAGTTTCTGGAGGAAAAATCCATTATGGGGTACAAGCCATGATGTGAATGCGCAACCTCCTGATTTTAGAAATGGGTTATGTCAGAATGCCAGATGCAGGGGAGGGCACCAGGATGAGGTCTCTTGTTATCTGGTGTGCTCCCTGGGGCATTTGGTGGGCCGCTGTGAGATACAGGAAGCTGGACTAGATGGGCCTATGGCCTGATCCAGTGGGGCTGTTCTTATGTTCTTATATTTCAACACAGTTTTTTTATTGCATTCTGCATGAAATTACACATTGAACAATATATAACATGATGGTATTCAAAAATACCAAGATTAAAATTTTTTTGGCTAATAGTGGTTGGCTGGACACCAGCTGTGCTTATCATCCAATGCAGCCCACACCCCCTAGCAATGCCACTGCCTCCAGACACAAACTGGGCTGCACCTGTCTGCTTCAGGTAGTCTTCAGCCAGTTATTCCCCCAAACCTCAGCAGAAGCTTTTCTCCTCTCACTTCCTAGACTAAAAAAGAAGAGGGGGACAGAGTGTAAGAGGATGTGCCCTTTGGGGAGAAAGGTGGAGTATAAATCAAATAAATAAAGAAAAAGTGTGAAGGAAAGAAGAGTAGTAGGTACTACATGTTCTAGTCTACCACTCTCCTCTCCTCCATGCTTCCTTCTTCCACTCTATTCCCCTCTTCCTTTTCCAATCCAGGAAATAGAAGGAGCATAGGGTGGCACATCACTGTGTAAAGTGGGGGGGCACATTTGGAACACCTCCTCAGTAATCAGGAGGTCTCGGGCACATGGATACAGATTAAAAAGAATGGTAGAATCAAATGCAGTAGAAGTGTTTGTTTCTGGTGAGAAAAATAGGATTACAGCCTGAGGGTGCAATCCTAACCCCTTCTGTCAGTGCTTTCCAGCACTGACTTAAGGGCAATGCAGCTCTGAGGTAAGGGAACAAACATTCCCTTACTTTGAGGAGGCCTCCATAAGTGTCACCCAACTGCAGGATGCAGCACACGTCCCATTGGCACCGCTATGCCAGTGCTGGAGAGCACTGACGAAAGGGGTTAGGATTGCACCCTAAGTCTTACTGAACACAATGGGCTTAAAATAAATATCACCGTTTTCAAACACCTTTAGTACTAGGAAATGTTTTTTCATCTATTTGATTTGGCTGTTTTAAATTGTTTTCTGTGTTGGGGTCCAGCCCTCTGGAAGCCATTCATCCTTACTCCCTGATGTGTGAAGGCTGCTGTTGTGTATAAGGAAACAAAAACCTACTCTTTCATTTGACATGAGAGAGTATGGAGTTGAGCTCTGGGCATTCAAATTGTTTCTAAGATTTTTATCCTGGTACATCCTGATGTGTCGTATGTTAGAACTGGAGACTATGGTAGCTTGGAGGTCATCTAGTCCAATCCTCTGCTCAAGGCAGGCAACTGCTATAGCACCCCTGACTGATTGCACCCCTGATTGAAAAGCTCCAATGAGGGAGATCACACAAGGGAGACTTTTCCGGTGCCTGTGCCCAGGTTAGATTACTGCAATGTGCTCTGTTTGGGGCTGCCTTGTCTTGTTGTCTATT
Organism: Tiliqua scincoides; assembly: GCF_035046505.1. Lineage (NCBI taxonomy): Eukaryota > Metazoa > Chordata > Lepidosauria > Squamata > Scincidae > Tiliqua > Tiliqua scincoides. The sequence continues at coordinate 8,739,206 of NC_089830.1, read as the reverse complement.
TATGGCTCCCTGCTTCAGTGGCCATTATCAGTTGCTTCTCTTGCACTTTTTGTAGTATATAAGTGCTTTGTGTAGCTCCCACAGTAGGTGAGTTGCTCTTTTGATAGGTTTACTAATAGTTTTTGACATGGGTTCCCTGGTTGCCAGTATGCTTCTGGGCACAATTCAAAGTTCAGGTTTTAGCCAAAGCTTAGGGCTAGCTAGATTATCTGAAAGATTGTCTCCTCCCATACGAACCTGCCCAGGCTTTAAAATAAGTGACAAAGGCATTGCTTGTGCATCCTCTCCTCTGAGATGTATGGCTGGTAGTAACCAGAAGCAGGGCTGTTTTGGTAGTGACCCCATATTTATGGAATACCTTGCCCAAAGAGGTTAGGAGGTCCTTCCTTCCCCATTTTCAAACCTTCCCCATTTTCTATTTGGTAGGACTTTTGGTTTCATGCCCTAAAACAAACTTTTTATATCATCATATATCTGACACAGTATCGAGAGTCAGAAAATAAGTAAATAATAAATACTTGGAGTACTGATTGTTGAATACGAGTACAATAAGCGGGTGGGTGTGGATGGGGAGGGGAGCATAATTGACTTGCACAGGAAGAAGGAGAACTCAGTTTTGAAAAAGGATTGGGGGGAGCAGAGGGCAAAATTGGTCTGAACAGGAAGAGGGCAGAATGGATTTTGAAGAAGCACCAAGCAACCTACGATGTAAATCACAAACTTTATGGGTCTCAGTTTCTGCTCCATTTTAAGTTTAATTAACTGTTATTTATCTTTATATTTATATTCCAGGTCTCCCAGCATCAGTATATATGTCATTCAGCCACTAGAGGTGCTGAATGTATTGCAGTGTAATGGAATAGTTTCTTTCCATTAGATTGCATTACATTCAGCACTCTAGTGACTGAATAAGGAATAAACCTGGAAGTGCATCTTTTGAGGTTTTTTTAGCTCTGAGAGGCTGGGGAACATTGGGGGCTCCTGAGGGCCAGGGTTTGGAGACCCCTGCCTTTAAAAAAAACAAAAAACCCAGGAAAATCTGCCTTGGCTGATGCATTTTGTTTCGCTCTTGTAGATTTACTGCTGTTTTCACTGCATTACTGTTATGTTGTTTTGTTGTTTTTAAAATTATAAGCACTCTTGGTGTGACTGAAAGGTGGGATATGAATGCAGTAAATGAGGACATAATGGGTGATTGCAGCACCTGAAATGGTTGTCCAACTGAACTTCAGAGGGCAACATTCAGGCTCTTTGCCCCTTGCTGCTTGATTCCCCCACACTTGACTAAGCTCACAAATAGCTGCAATTATTAAAGGTTAGGGTAACACTTTGCTATTCTGTTCCTTGAAAAGGTGCTTGCTGCAAGAGAATGTTGGGCCAGCAGGCAGGGAGTGGGATGTAGCACCCGGATGCACTCCTGGACCTTTGTCTTTGAATAGCACTTGTTCTGGAGGGCAGTGTCCTGGCAGGGTAAAGCAGAGCTTTAAAGTGAGTCCTTCCAGTTATAACAACACAAGAAGCTGGATCAGGCCAAAGGCCCATCTAATCCAGTTTCCTGTATGTCACAGTGGCCCACCAGATGCCCCAGGAAGGACACAAGACAACATGAAACCTGCATCCTGTTGGCACTCCCTTACATCTGGCATTCTGAGGTAGCCTACTTCTAAAACAAGGAAGGTTGCAATCCTAACCCACTTTCCAGCAATGACATAAGGGTAATGCAGCTCCAAGGTAAGGAAACAAACATTGCCTTACCTTGAGGTGGCCTCCATGACCTCCCCCCAACTGCAGGATGCAGCACATGACCCACTGGCACAGCTATGCCAGTGCTAGAAAGTGGGTTAGGATTGTGCCCGAAGTTGCACATACACATCATGGCTTGTGACCTATGATGGACTTTTCCTCCAGAAATCTTTCCAATCCCCTTTTAAAGGCATCTAGTCCAGACACCATCACCACATCCTGTGGCAAGTTCCACAGATGAATTACATACTGGGCGAAGAAATATTTTCTCAGTTCCCTTTGCATCCAGGGGCTTAAGGCAGCACTATGAGATCCGAACTCCTGGTTGGATCCCAGCTCTTGACAAGTTGAAGATCCTTATCTGTGGGCCCAAGCCTATCCAACTTTCTGTTGTCAATGCAGCCCTGAGGTATGGGAACAAACTTACCTTGAGAAGGCCTCTATGACTGCCCCCCACTGCAGGATGCAGCACACGCCCCACTGGCACAGCTGCACCAGTGCTGGCAAGTTGGATAGAACTGGGCCCTGCTTCTGCCTCTTGGCCAAAGGCTGAACTGGCATAGAAGCTTTGGGCAGCTGGGGGTGGGCAGAATGGGGGTGCGCAGGGAGCAAAACAGGGTGGTGGAGGGTGGCGACAGTCAGAAAAGTCTTTGGAGTCCACCAGGTTTTCCCACCCTCACAGTTGGCAGTTAGATACAGTAATACAGAAAACCACACACACCTTTACGTTTCTCTCTAAAAACTTTTAAATATAAAAAATCATTGCAGAAAACTGCAGTGTTTAAGTGATGGGTATTTAGGCTCACTCTAGAATGGAGAGTGTCCTGTGTACACCAAAACTGACTTTTGCAGCAGCTGTAGTTCCACAGCTGTGTCCTTGAGCTCCTTCATGGCAAGCAAATTCACAAGCCAAGGAGCTACTATAGCAGGACATGTTCTTATGTTCTTATGAGTCTGAGAGGGATTGGAAAATAGTAAGATCCCAGGAAATTTCTGAGGGTCCTGCTTTCAACCCTGGACCCAGGTTTACCCCCTTTACCCCCCTCTCATGGGCCCTGTCAACTACTGTACTATTTACAGCAGCAATTTCGTGGCAGAGCTTCTACCAGTGATTCTCAAACTTTTTAGCACCTTGACCCACATTTTAGAATGAAATCTGTTGGGACTCCCCCCCCCCCAAAAAAAAAAAACCTGGAAGGGATGACATCATCAAGCAGGAAACTTTTCAACATCAACAACTTTTCAACATTTTCAACATAAATTTAAAAATTTATTTAAAATAAAGAACACTCCTAACCTTCCCAAGCAGTTTCCAATCTGTTTAAAACAGTGTTTCTCAAGGTTTGTCCCCCACCATACCACATCACATGGGCCACCTATCTGAAGTTCCTCTGGAAGAAACTGGTGATGACATCATCACCAGTTTACTTCTGGGTTAGGAGGCCAGCTGCGATGCGACAAACGCCAGTGAGAGCCTCAGGGTGGGCAGGAGGGGCTTTTTCAAGCACAGAGAAGCATGCTTTGGAGCTCCAGCCGCCAAACTGAGCCTCCTGTTTGTTGTATCACATTCCTGGCCTCACAGCAGATGGTGGGTGGGTCACCAAACCCCACCTCAAGGACCACTGGTGGTACCAACAGAAATTTTTTTTTAAGAACTGGAAACCAATTATTGACTTTCTGCATGAAAGAGAGAACAGTGAATTATTGATTTGCGGTTTTGAAGATTAGATTGTAAGGGACAGAGAATATTATTCTAGAATAATCATTTGAAAAGGGCTGTTGGAGGTATAACATATATAAGGGAGGAAATTTAGATTATTAAGTTATAAAATTGTAAGCAACTAGAATATTTGACTTTGCCCATGCGACAGTATTCTTCATCTGTCCTTTTTATCTATTTTTAATGTCTGATTTTCTTCATTTTATTGTTCTTTTTCTCTTTCTCTTTTATTATAATAATTGTTTTTTAATAGTACCACTGGTGGTACCTGTACTGAGGTACTGACTAAGGGCATAAGCCTAACCAGATTTACTCAGAAGTAAGTCCTATTTTATTCAATGGGGCTTACTCTCAGGAAAGTGTGGTTAGGATTGCAGCCTGAGAAACACTGGTTTAAAACACACCTTGAAATAAATGGGGACTCACCTGACCTACCTGGTGGGTCCCGACCCACAGTTTGAGAAACACTGTTTCTAGGCTCCTTGAGCCCCTTTTCCTCTCCATTCTCCTAAAACTAGCCCTTTCCTTACAAGTGACGGAGAAATTGAGCACAGGAGGCTCCCATTCTATCTCTGCGTGTCTCAGTTGGAGCAGCAGTTCTTGCCATCAGCTGAAGCCACCTGTCCTACCTTACCTGCCTAAGCCTCGGTCCCCCCCACCTTTTCCACGCCCCCCCACTCTGATTGGTCGGTGGGCGTGGGCTGGCACCGAGGATGCTCTTTGCCTGGGCGGCGAGAGACCGAGCCTGCCACTTCGAGGAGCGCACGGAGCGAGAGCAGGGAATCCGAGGCTGGGCTATACCATGCCATGGCGCCTCGGAGAGCAGTCTGCGCTAGGAGCCGGAGCGAGCCTGGCCCGATCCTTGTCTTCCTCGGGCTGGTCCTGCGCGCCGCGTCTGCAGAGCAAGGTGAGCAGCGGCAGGTAGATTGTTCTTGACTATGGAGGCTCCACCGAGGTGTCCCATTGATGGACTTTCCTTCCCCGTGCATGTGCCTCTTACTCTTTCAGTAGGGTCGCAGGGGAGGTCCAGAATTCGCATCCCACAAGGGTTCCAAGCACCTACAGGTGATGGTCCCCATGCATCTGGATAAACCGCCCTTGAACAGGGAGGTTCTATTTAAGCTTCTAGCCACGGGTGGGAAAATCTGCCCTTAACGGAGTGGCAGGCAAGGAGTTTCTTTCACGTAGCTGTAATTTGATGGATGTGCACAGGTAGGCAGTGAGCCCTGCTGGGTCCAGCCCCCTCTTTCCGGCTGTGGCCCCAATAGGAAGCGGGGACATGCTGGCTGTGAAGCAAACGGATTGCATCCTCCCCCGTGCCTGCCCCTAGCAGCTGATGCCATGAGATAGAGTGCCTTGGAACATGGAGGTTCTAACTATCCATAGATTTGTCTAATCTCCTCTTTCATGCATCTAGAGGAATGGACATCTTCATGTCTTATGGGAGTGCGGGGGGGGGGGAACAAAACTCATTTGAGAGAGATGGGTGGGGTGGTGGCGGGCAACTGATGAGGCTGGGCTCCTTGGGTACTGGCAGACGACTCCCAGTGCAAGCCTATGAATGTCTACTTGGAAGTAAGTCCCATTGTATTCAGTAGGTCTTACTCCCAGGAAAGTGTGTACAGGATTGCAGTCTTGGAGATGAACCTGGCAGGAGAGGGTGGCTGGAGAAGAGGAGCAGAGGAGTCTCAGGGCTAACTCCCATGCATGCCTACTCAGAAGTAAGTCCTGTTGTGTTCAGTGGGACTTGCTCTTAGGAAAACATGGATAGCATTGCAGCCTCAGTGGGCTGCTGGGTGGAGAGGAGAGGTTGAGGATGGCTGGAATAAAAGATGGCTTTTACTGTGAAGCTCTAGGAATACATGAAGTCTTGCTTTTTGCAAAAATAAAACCAATGCTCCCTTTTGAACATGCTATAGGGAAGACAGCAGCAGGAGTACTTGCTATTCTTGCCTGCTGGGTGAACACAGAGTGTCTTCAAGACATTGGTGCCTGCCTCCTTGCTCATAAATAGCCTCCTTTGCATAGTTGGGTGTGCAGCCAGCAGCCCTCTGCCATCCTTCTCTGTAGATCACCTCTTCAGTCTTTGACTGCAGGAGTCATCTCTCCCCTGCCTCTTGCATCTCCTCTTCAAAAATAAATCTCCACCTGCCCACCCCCACCTGCCCCTTTATTGCAAAATGATGCTTGTGGGTGCAGGAAGGCACCTTGCTCCAGCATACTGGGCTTCCCCTTCTTGGTTACAGTGATTTTGTGCAATAGTCAATGGGATGAACAACTCTGTGCTGTTAAAAAAAAAAAAAAGATTTAAATTAAAAGCAGCAGCTGCCAGTTCCTGCTCATGGTCTGGCAAATTAATTGAATGCCATCATGGAGAAGCATGGTGCCAAGTGAACACCGAGGGGTGGGAGCCTCATGTACAGGCAGTTTGGCTCTGTGTCACTGGATTCTTGAGTAAGCAGCAGTGGACAAAGGATCTGGACTTTCCCCTAGAAAGATTCCTGCCTTTAGCAGTCCCTCGTGCTTCTTACTTGGCTTTGAACTAAAATTAGTTTCCTTTCTGGATTGTCAGGATCAGAACCTTGATTCTTATGGGATCATTTCACATTTTAGAATGATGCCAGGAAATGTATATTTGTGGATCTCTCTCATGTCTTTTCTTCCAGAAAGGATTGTGAGAGAGAGAGAGAGAGAGCCTGCCTGCCTGCCTGCCTGCCTGCCTGTCTTCTTGACTCTTGTTTAGATATTGTTTCAGATAAGTTCTTGGTCTGGAGTGTGTTTGTGTGAGGGGGGGGGCTACCTCTGCTTCTGTGCCCATTTCCCCTGAACATAGGCTTCTGGGCAATGGCTTTAGAGCTGCTTCCCTGCTCCCTTGCCATCTGTTCACTGATCCAAAATGTTTCACCTTACAGTGTCTACAGCAGAGATGGCCAGCTTTTCAACTTTAGGGCTCCTGGACCTATACCTATTGTGTAGACAGGGTGACCAGACTTCTTCTTTTTCCAGGACATGTCCTTTTTTTTTTTTTTTTTTTTTTTAGTCTCATGTCCTGGAAAAGACCTTAAATGTCCTCCTTTCCCCTGTGAGTGGGGTCCTGCAGGCAGCGCACAGCCTTCTTGTAATTAATTAATAAATAATATGTAATACATTATGTCATATCATTTTAAATTTAATATAGTGTTTAACCACATGAAATTAATATACAAATTTTTTTTATTTTGTCACATCCTACGTTTTTCTTGCATGTCCTACATTTTGGGGTACCTTGTCCTCTTCTTGCGGTTATGACATCTGGTCACCCTGTGTGTAGTGGAGGGAATTCCAGCGGGTGCGGTTTTTCATCTGTGAAATGACAAACTGCACTTTCCCTCTTCTATGCAACTGTTAAAGGTTCAGAAGCCCTACAATTGAAAGGATGGCCACCTTTGGTCTACAGCAGGGGTCTCCAAACCCCGGCCCAGGGGCCAGAGACGGCCCACGGCGAGCCTGTATCCAGCCCACAGCCAGTCTCTGATCTCCTGAGAGCCTCTGGCCCAGTTGACCAAACACAACCAGAGTTGCGCTTGTGGGGTGGGGGAATGGAGATCCATTTTAGTGTGTGCTTTATTTCTTGGGCTGTGTTGGTGCTTGGAGAAATCCTGGACATTTGAGCCCATTCATTCATCTAAGTTCCATCTCTAATGTTTTTATTTGAATTTTATATTAAATTTTTTTTCCAGCTCTCAATACTCTGCCAGATATTTGATGTGGCTCTTCAGCCAAAAAATTTAGAGACCCTTGGTCTACAGCAATGTGAGTGCTGGCTATGCTGTTGGGTTAGCAATGCACTTGTGGCTATGACATTGACTGTAAGTTGGGGGTGGAGGTACCTTGCCCATGGCCAAACTCAAAGGAGAGCAGTTATATGGGCTGCAAGCAGAGTAACACACTCAGAAGCTTCATTGCTAATTGCAGGACCCGTCTTGTGCTGTTAATGAGGATGCTGAACCTCACAGAGACTTCCTACAGAGGCTGGACAATTCTTGCTGGGTACCTCCCAGTTTTGTAGTTCTCTGGAGCAGTGGTTCCTAAACTGTGAATTGTGGCTCTGCAGGGAGGTGCAGAAACCAGCCAGGGTAGCTGTGGAATCCTTGCAAAAATCCTGTCACCCTATACAATGTATAAGATTGTAGGAGCCATGGCCAGTGGCCCAGTAGCTCAAGTGAGCTGGCAGTTGAAAAAGTTTGAAAACCACTGTTCTAGAGCAGGGGTGTCCAAACATTTTGGCAGGAGGGCCACATCATCTCTCTGACACTATGTCAGAGGCCAGGAAAGAAAGAATTAATTTACATTTCAAATTTGAATGAATTTACATAAATGAATATATTAGAGATGGAACTTATATGGATGAATGAAGGTCTTGCAATAGCTCAAGGTCTATAAAAGGTCTTGCACAAAGCAAGGGCAGTCTTTCCTTCACTACCACTGCTGCATCACAGACACAAAACAGCAAGTAGTGGAAGGAGCCCTCATCCCACAGCTCAGATGAGAGGTCGAACAGTTGTCCTCATGCGGAGAGCAGCTGCACTGGGCCAGCGCAGGCTCCAGCAGTCTCTGGAGGGCCAGAGGCTCATTGGAGACTGGGGGCTCCCCGAGGGCCTGATTGGGAGCCTCCGAGGGCCACATGGCCCCCGGGCCAGGGTTTGGGCACCCCTGTTCTAGAGCAAGGGAGAAAAGCTTTTCTCCACTCTGGGCTGTGTTCATTTGGCCCACTGCTCCTTTGGTAGGAGAAGCACCCTTAGCAGAATGTTAAGACTGGGCACCAGCTGCTTTACAGCCCCATAGTAAATGCAATATGTTGCCCCTGCTGTTGTGACTGACACTGTTACCCTATGTTAGCCCACACACTGCATTAGCTCATCTTGTCTGAAATTGCACTTTCACAAAGAGGCAGTGACTGTTTGCCTGAATTTGTGTAGTTGTGGCACACTTTTGATGCAAGGGGAGAGTTGGTGTTCTCACTTTGTGCTGTCAGAAAGGCCCCCAAACCTCCAGTTAGTTCAAGCACTGCAGGAGAGAGCGAGCGCAGCTGTTTAAAGAGAGTGAAGATTGCCCTTGGCGCGTATTGTCATTTCCCTCCTGCCATTCTCTTTTGCTTTCTCCTGGATCAAATTGTATCGCTCAGTGTTGTGTAGTGTTTTGTGTGACCAGCACAGCATGTCAAGAGCTTGAGCCCTGAATACTGAGAGATAGCATGGGGTGGTGGAGAGGGCAAGGTGAGCATTCGTGTCTTGGACTGCGTGAGGACTAGTGATCATTGTCCATTGTCATAAACTCTTGGTCAACCTTTTGTCAACTTGAGGTCAGCTGTGGCCTTGCACATTTTAGAAATGCTCACTGTTGGCGAGCATTGAGCTACATTTGCTTGCTTGAGAGGGGAAGTGTGGTGGCCAGAATATAAGCCTTGGCTCCTCTTGGCCCACCTCTGCTTGGTCTCACTTTATAATTATTATCATGTGTACCTTGTAGGGCCAGCTTTAAGCCAATTGGGCCCCATGCTTAAGGGGCCCCCATGCTAGGGCGATCTATTCCAGTCTTGTCACATACACACAACACATTGCAACAGGCACCTAACACCACATGGCAGGTTTTGTTTGTTTAATTACCTGTATGCAATTTTGTATTAAAAATATGCTTAGATCCATTTAGTCCATTAACTCACATACACTTTTTCAGTGCATGTTTTAATTGCTTTCCATTCTACCGGAGAGATATGCAGTGGTGATCCTGGTCCCTGTGTCACCTAGGGCCAGGATCACAAAATGCTTCCCCCCCCCCACCACCAAGGAAAATGCTGTCTCCTGCACCCCTGGTCACATCCAGTGGTCTTCTGAGGGCCAGAGAGACCGTGCACAGCCCTGCTGGTCTTCACACTTCCTTCTGAGCACCTTAAAACATCATTTCCAGTTTCCCCAAGAAACTGGAAGTGACGATTTAAGGCCCTCTAGAGGCCTTAGAAGGGCTTCTGAAGGTCAGGGAGGCAGCTTACGGCCTTTCTGGCCCTCAGAAAGCCACCGGATGGGGATGTGGGCAACTCTTAGGGTGAGGCAGTGCTGCCCACCCAAGAGCACTTGCACCCGTGAACCCTTCCTAGGTACGCCACTGGAGATATACAATAAAATTATTATAGACTTTATATCTCTAAGATTCTACAGAGCTCAGCTGTGAACCTGGGGCCCTGCAGAAAATGTTTCCAACAGGACCCGCAGCTCCTAAGACCGGCCCTGGTTGCTGTTTGCTCATGGGCAAACAGGTTTGCATTGTAGTTTGGTGGGGCTTCATGTTCTTCTCCATTGCCTGCAGATTCCAGGACTCCTTTCCCTTGATGATTAACACTTTCCAAAGTGTCTAGTGTGTCCCTGTTGAGGAGCAAATCCTCTAGCCTAAAATTTTTTTTCACCACTGTGAATTGTCCTAAGAGCTGAACCTTCTGTGCCCAAGAGATGTGGTTTCCAGCGAGGGTTTACGTACCCCATTAATAGGCAGTTTTCATGACAGTGACTAACGTTTGGGAATGTTTTCCTTGTGAACCCAGCAGATCGAGCATCTCTTTGGCCCCTCCTACTAGCAGAATCCCCAACCCATTGAGATAGGTGACAAATGCTCTTGATTCTGATCAGTATTCCTGACTTTTACTACATGCAAATTGTCAGGCGCAAAGCAATAAACTGGACGTCCTGGAAGCAATAAACTGCTTTTACAGCAGTGTCAAATCCTGAGCTCTGTAGCTACTGTATGCTTTGATTCCTGTCCAGACAATTCGCACCTTAAGATGTGCCTGTACTAAACTGCCCTCCAGTGTCTTGTCTCCTGCAAAACTGTCAGCACTTGGGATTCAAACATAAAACACTGTGCAGTTAGTGCCTTGGCTAAGAAAGAGATCCTTGAACCATTGTGGGCACTACTGTCTTTGAAGACACACCAAGGATTAAATTTCGTTGGGTTCCTTCCTTCCTTTTGTCCTTAAAACAACCCTGTGAGGTAGGTGAGGCTGAGAGATAGTGGCTGTCCCAAGGTCACCCAGGAAGCTTTGTGGCTGGGCAGGGCTACGTTTTCCAGGTCTAACTCCAGAACCACTGCACCATCCTTGCTCTGGTTATTAGCATGCTTGATTTTATCCATGGGGGTGGGGGGTTGGCATTGTGTTCTGAATTCAGAATGTCATCTCCCACTAGCAGCCTATTGCAGTGCCCCTCCACCATTGATTAAATCAAGCATGTTTAGGGAGATGGAGAGGAAGCTGTGGCATGATCATGATTGTTGATTACTCACCCCGTGGACTGTTCTTGTGATCTAACTATCCCCACCAGGTAAACACAGCTGCTTTCCTACCTGCAGGAAGAATCATCCTATTTTTCTTTCCATGGGTAGGAAAACAACTGGGGACCACTTTTGGTTGCAAAAACAGCCCATGGGGAAATGTTGACCTCCCTCCTCCCTAGCGTCATTGCTGTAATCAGCCCGCCCGCCCGCCCGCCCCACTGCATTTCCCTCAAATTATTCTGTTTAAAATGCACTGTTCTGTAAATTATTCACTCTTCTCTCCCACCCCACAACCTGGTTATTTTCTGCTAATGTTCAATTCACAGAATTGAAAGGGTCCTACAAGATCATCAAGTCCAGCCCCCTGCCAGTGTAGGCTGAGCATAACCACAGCATCCCCGACCAATGGTTGAAAAATCTGTTGAAAATCAGCCTCTGTTGAAAAATCTCCAATCTTCCGTGGCAGACTGTTCCAAAATAATTTGTACAATCAGGAAATTCTTCCTAATGTTTAATCAAAAGCTCCCCTGTTGTAATTCTGGAGCAACCAAGAACAAATCTGCTCCACCTCTTAGGTGACACAACCTCTCAGATATTTTTAGGTAGCAGATTCAAATTCAGAAAGGAAACCTCCTGCTTATTTCGGGTTGTTGCAAAGGAACTCCTGTTAAATTTGTCCCCAACCCCAGCATTCAACGTCCTGCTGGTCCGCCTTGTGCTCCACTAGCTTGCAGGTAGCTGTGTTGGACTTTTGCCCCTTGCAAGCATTGCAAGAACATTCCAGTTCCACCTGAAAGCTGAGTAGGGAGTGTCAGTCTAGCTTTTCAATATGTCTGTGGTTCAATCAGTAGACCTTAGTTCTTCTTGCAGGCACAGGAATCGGCTGCCTTCTGCTTGCTTTGGGATTCCTCCTCCTGTCCTGTGGTACAATTGAAGAGATGGACAGAAGTGGATCCTGCCAGATGAGAAAGTGGGGTGTAACTACTGGTACTTTGAAGGGCTACACTGCAGTATGTGAGAAGACAAGGCCAAAGAAGACTTTTGCCACCCTAAAGACAACTGAGAGATGGTTGGGTGTCTGTCACCCTGGAGGTTGCTTTCTCTGTCCCCAACTTTCCAGGCTCTTGGCTGTTGCACTGGGGTAGGGCTGCCAATTAGTTAGTTAATCAGTGTGCTGCGTACAGCGTTGGAAAACTCTGCTTTTGCAAATGGGTTTTGCTGCCCTTGCATCCGGGAGCGACCCTGGAGCCCACTGAGCTAAAGAGTGCTGTGTTTGTTTCTCCATCTGGCTGGAAGGCTGTGCTGATCAGGTCCTGGGATTTGGCATCTCCCAGTATATCGTTATTCAATGCCACAGTACATGAGTGGGTTTATGAGTATGATTAAAAGGGGGCAATTAATTAATTTTTGGTAAAATATTGATTGCTCTGTTGAGATCTCATTAATGCAATAATAGCACTCTCTATTATCGCAGGACAGCACTGATAAATCAACATGTCACCAGAGCAGGATTAGGACTGGTTCCCGTTAAAGTGCAGCCCAGTAAGGTGCATTTAGCAACACTGAGACTAGCATCTAAAAGCAAGAGTTGGAATTCTTCCAGGTTCAAAGGTGCTCTTTTCCTATCTTATTGCTCATCTTTTCTACTTGCCAAACAGATTGAGGAGGGAAACCCTGAGGTCTCCGGATATACCTCCATAGAGGACAGCAGCTCATGACTGGTGACTGATGACCAGTGGTGTTACTAGGGTTGTATCACCCAGTGGGGGAGGCCAGCGCGTTACCCCATGATGAACCTCCTCCCATGCAATGGGCGAGGCAAGGCCCTGGGCAGTGGGCATGGTGATGTGCCATTGTCCCAACCCCACTGGTGTTTTGGCTATAACTTTTGATAGAATAGAGATATTTCAATGTGGTTTGTTTCATAGCACTGTGCATGTAATTACACACCAGTTGATATATAACATGATAGTATTATTTGAAAATACCAAGATTTTAAAAATTTTGGCCAGTAGTGGTGTCACCCCCTTCTGTGCACATCACCCGGTGTGGGCCTCACCCCCGTAGCGACGCCACTGCTCGTGACCAGCAGTGCTGGCTGTTTTCCGGTGTGTGCCTGAGAGACCATGCTAGATGTTGGTTTATTTTCAGTTCTGGTCATTACTTGAAGAAAGATGCAGGAGCTGCTGCCTACTTCTAGTGACCCTTCATTTAGATGCCTGTGTACATTTGTCTCCTTACCCTCTGATGGCTTCCAGTGAACTTCTGAATTTGGGTATAATAACTCCTGGAGCTTCAGCCAACAGACTCTGCCTCAGAGAGACTCATTGTCCTGGGAATGTTTCACTCCTCGCTGAGTGAGGACTGGGAGCTTTTGTGTGTGGGTGTCTGTTCAAAGTTTAAAAAGATTTGTGGCAAGAGTCTTCTGTGAGGTCAGCTCATTTGTGAGGCCAACTGAGACAGTTGCTTTAGAAGGTGGATAGGCAGGGGGCTCCCACCACCTGCTTCTCTATGAACTTGCCTGCTTTTGTTTCCCCTCCCACTCCCTGGATTCAAAAAGAGGGGAACAGAGTGGAAGAAGTATAGAAGAGTGGTGGGCTAGAGTGTCTCCGATGCTCCTATCCTCCATGCTTTCTCCTCTGCTCTGTTTCCCCACTTCCTTTTTGAATTCAGTTAGCAGGTGGCAGAATGGCAGGGATGGCGGCTAGCACACTGGTGGGTAAGGGGGGGTGGCACTTGGTGCCACCTCAAATGCCAGGCGGTCTTGGGCTTACTTGGGTCCTCTGCTTTTCCTGAGTTATGCTGGTCTGTGACCGTAATAAAGATTTCATTTGATTTTATGCTTTTCCTGAGTGGCCTATGAATGACTGAAAGTGGGGACTTTGAGTGGCAGTCTTTGAACGTGACCTTGGAGGAAAAGCCACAGGGACTGGCTTCCTCCCAGGGTGGTTGTGTGAAGCTATAAGTCAGATTTTTTTCATTGCTTTCAGTTGGTGTGCCACCTGAAAACTAGCTGAAGCCCTGTTGCTCTGCGCCTTGATTATGTAAATAGTCCCCAGAGTGTGGTGAAAAATAACGCAGGTTTCTCTAAACCGAAGTCGCTCTGGGAAGCCGAGCACTTCAGCGGAGTATTTACAACTTGAAATGAAAGCCACAGACCATGAAATGCAGGCAGGCAGGCTCTTTGCCAGAAGGGCTGCTTGTGGTGAGTCGGCGGCTGTGAATTACTCTGGTGTCACTGAACTCCTCGTGCACCAGAATGCGCAGCCTTGGCTTAATGCTCCCTGGTCGACTGTGCCGGCCTGTTTTGGGCCAGAGGTTCTGGAGTGAGGGATACAGGCTGTATTGGAGTTGGCAGTAGATCTGTCTTGGCTTGAGGTGTTAGTCTGCAAGAAGTGGAGGGCACCTGCACAGCAGACGGTATTCTGTCCAGCAGTGTGGGATGGAGCCTGTCCAGCATTGATCAGTTAAATGTGTGGAGGGACATAGCAGTGTGGCTGCCTGCCGTGTGTGTGTGTGTGTGTGTGTGTGTGTGTGTGTGTGTGTGTCACGCTACAAGCAACAACATCTCCGTGTAGGAAAGCGGAAGGATACTGGGCAGAGGGAAACGACCAGTTTTGGGGGGGAGAATGAAATAGCACTCCTTCCTATTCCTGTGGGTACCATTTGTCACACACCACTGTTGTGCAACCTCCATGCCAGCATGACCTGGAAGAGGCCTCTAGTAAGAGGCCTCTAGATGCCTTCCTAGTAAGGCATCGCAGCACTAGGGGAATCATTACGTCGTGACCCACTATGGAGGATGGAATGGGTCGCGGAGCTGAAAAGTTTGGGAACCATTGTATTAGACTGTTTTAGGCCCTGGGGATGTCTGGCTTGGGATTTAGCCCATCAAACAGCTTGGCAAGTCTCCAATGGATCCTAGTGCAGTGTTCTGGTATGTGTACTTGTGAAAAATGCTGTCTGCCTGGTTCTGCCAACATTTCTCTGCCCTCGTTCTCCTTGTGGTGGATGTTACTGTGAGTGAGAGTTCAGGGACAGACTCGTCTATGCATTCCTGTCCTTCTAACGCTTCTGTCTTCCATGCAGTGGTTCTACTGGATTCTAAGGAATCGCAAGCAGAACTGGGCTGGACGTCACACCCAGCAAATGGGGTAAGTGACAATTCCATGGTACTCTTTCTTCTGTGCTATTCTTGTAGTCAAGGTGTACTGCTCTTCTTTGTGTTAGCCAAGCCTGTGCTGGGTTGACTCATGAATGTTTCTTTCTGGACTCTCATGAGTGGTACTACTGTCCAGGCCCACAGGTTTTCAACCAGAGGTGTCCTCCGGTATCTGCGGAGGTTATGTTCCAGCTGCCACTGCAGATACCGAAAACCAGGGATAGCAGTGAGCCCTCCAAAAAGCAGTTTAAAAAATCACCCATTGTGCAAATGACTTAACTGCTTGTGAAAGCAGCCTTCCTGTCACGGGGTCTCCTGTGTTTCTCTGGTTCATTGTTGTCTGTTAATGCTAGCAGGAAGCTCTCACAGGATGCAAGTTGGCGGGCTGAAAGCAACATGGCACTGAACTCTATGATAAACATCATGCCCTCCGTCTCACTTTCAGCCCTCCGTCTCACTTCATGTGAGTGCTTCCTGTTTGCATTTACAGACAGCAAAGAGCCAGCAAGATACAGGAGACTGTAACAGGAAGGCTACAACCACAGATTGGGGGGGTGCGTGATTGGGGAGGGGTTGAACTGCAGATAATTGAACCAGTGGATATGGGATCTGCAGGTACAGAGGCTTGGGGGACATTTCTGTATTTGACCAACTTACAATATATCCTTCCTGGGCTCGGGAATTATCTGCAAACTTCCAGGAGCCGTACTTATTCTAGAATTCAAGATAGAATTCTTATTCTCTCTTGATGCTTGACTGGGGGAGGAGGTGCTGGGCATCCCAACTGTTGCTGGTCTGGAGCAGCTGTCTTCTGAGGAGCTTCATGGAACTCACAGCCTGGGAACCAATCCTGCTTGCAAACCGGGTGGTTGGAAGGGACCACGGTATCCTTCCCTGGTGATGTAGTACTTAACGGCGGGACACTGATATGAGCAGCTATTCGTGAGCCCAGGTGAGAGGAGCTGAGCTTGTGCAAGGAGATTGATTGATTGTGCCAAGGGAATGGGACAAACATAGACTAGCTCATCACAGCAACATGTTTCGAGTAATGAGAAAACAAGGGCAGGCAGACCAAGCTCTGAGTGTGTTGGTTGCCTTCCAGGTCTTGCTCGATAATTCCCTGCTGAGGAACACAAAACAAACCAAGCAAGGTAAAAGGGGAGTCTTGCAGGCAGCTTCTGGCAAGCCTCTGTGGGGGGCTTCACTGCAGTTTAGTCTGGTACAATTTCTTAAGTATCTGCTTTTGCCAGTCAGTTCACAACAGGCCGCTTTTGCTACAGGCACCAGAAGAACTCCTTGTGTTGTTGCTCAGAAGTTTAAATGCCTGCAATTTGCAGGGATGTGGGTGTGGTGTCTGTTTAGGAGTGGTTTTTTGTGGGTGGGGGGAAGGTTAGCATGCATTTTGCTTTTAGGATGTTTTTGCAAAGCAGCACTCTGGGCTGCCTTTTCTTGCAACAGTGGTTGGTCTGTACACTCTTGGAAATGTCTTTTTCTGTGCAAAACAGGAAAATGGGTAAACAAAACCCTGTTAGATAAGGAGTGATGAGGGACCAGCTTTCCAGCACATGTGGTGTCACACCATGAGGTGTGTGGGAAACCTCATGGGATCACATGAGTACTGCATCAGCCTGGCCATCACAACCTGACACCTTAAGGAGTACATGTCAGGTGTAGAACAAAGACTACTCTCTTGCCTGAGAGGAGATATTAGCAACAACCCCCGACCTCTCACCAATTTAGGAGAGGCTATTGCCCACAAGGAGGCAATTCCCCTCCAGGCCTTACCATTGGAGTACAGACTGGAGAGGGGACAGAGCTGCCTTTCTGGGCTTTGCCCTCCGAGGAGCCTGAGTTGGTCTTTCTTGGAATAACCCCCTCCATCAATGACTTTGCTGTTGTGAATCTCCTAAGATAACTTTCTGTAGTTGCTTTTGTGCATGCTTGAGAGTGTGGTGGCTTCCCCATCAAAGCCACTGCTCTCAGGCACATGGTTACATTCAAAGCAGAATAACTGGGCATTCATGCCTGGCATAGGGTATTTGGCAAGTCTCTGGAGCTCCTGGCCCTTGTCTCTACATTGTTTTCTTAATCAGCAAACAAGACCAATCACTGTGTCTCCCTTGGTGACAATCCATGGTCTGTAGGCAGTCATAGGCTTCTAGGGCAGATAAACTAATTAAGGATATTGATCTCCAGGCCACTGCCAAGAAAGTTTCTGATAAGGCATGAAAAACTGCCCCTCTTTGTCTGCCTGGGGCACCATGTTAATTTTAACTGCTGGAATGTGTAGTGTCCCATGCACCCTAAGAATATAAGAAGAGCCCCACTGGATCAAGCCAAGGGCCCATCTAGTCCAACTTCCTGTATGTCACAGTGGCTTGTCAGATGCCTCTGGGAGCACGCAAGACAACATGATACCTGTTATCACTCCTTTGCACCTGCCATTCAGACAGGTTACCTCTAAAACCTAGTTGTCTCATATTGTCATCATGGCTTGTAACCTGTGATGGACTTTTCCTTTATAAATCTATCCAATCCCTTTTTAAAGGCAGATGCCATCACAACATCCTGTGGCAAGGTGTTCCATAGATTAATCTTGGTATCTAGTTGTTCTGCATGTCCCAGTTCTCTTGGTTATAGATGTTTAAGGACTGCAAAATACTGACTCCAATGGCATTCATACTCATTTGTAGTATGTAGTAGTCTACTCTAGTATGTATTTGTAGTTTGTAGTAGGACTACTCATTGCTCTGTTGTCCTTTCTGGGTTGTAATTGATGTCACTTGTATCTTCTTCAGTGGGAAGAAATTAGTGGGGTGGATGAGAACTTCAAGCCAATTCGCACCTACCAGATTTGCAACGTGATGGAGCCGAACCAGAACAACTGGTTGCAGACGGGTTGGATTGCCAGGCATGGCGGCCAGAGGATATTTATCGAGCTGAAATTCACTCTGAGGGATTGTAACAGCATCCCAGGGGTCGTGGGAACATGCAAAGAGACCTTCAACCTGTACTATGCAGAGTCGAATTCTGACCTGGGCCCCAGCATCAGCGAGCTGAAGCACACCAAGATAGACACGATCGCGGCCGACGAGAGCTTCACGCAGGGTGATTTGGGGGAGCGCAAGATGAAGCTGAACGTGGAGCTGAGGGAAATCGGTCATCTCAGCAAGAGGGGCTTCCACCTGGGCTTCCAGGACATGGGGGCCTGCGTCGCTCTGGTCTCTGTGCGGGTCTATTACAAAAAGTGCCTCTCCACGGTGCAGAACTTGGCCGTCTTTCCTGACATGGTGGCCGAGTCGGCATTTGCCACCCTGGTGGAAGTGAAGGGTGTCTGTGTCAGCCATTCTGAAGTGGATATGGATAGCCCTCCCAGGATGCACTGCAGCGCAGAGGGCGAGTGGCTGGTCCCCATCGGGAAATGCACCTGCAGCGCTGGCTTTGAAGAAGTGGGCGGTGAGTGCCAAGGTAAAAGCAGTCCTCTCTCTGCTGTCCTTTAGGCAATGTCTCTGTTTGGTGCAGCACCATTTGTTGTACAAAGGCTCCATTTGTTGTACAGTAGCCCCTCAGTGTCTGCGGGGGATCTGTTCCTAGACCCCACGGTACCCCCTTCCTTGGCTGTGGTACACCTCAGAATGCATCAAGAAGCATTTGGGAAACACTTCTGCAGTGCATTTGGAGGTGCTCCAGGACCAAGGGAGGGGTCATAGGCCTCAGCTTGACCCAAAAGTGGCTTTCGGGAGCACCAGAGACTCTGCAGCTGGCACACTAAGGTAAGGAATACATTTAAAACATTAAAAAAAAAATTTTTTAATATTTGAAAATATTTTAGCATCTGGAGGGACCTGGAACTGGCTTCTGTGAGCACCTCAGACTGTCTCCCTGCCATCAACGGATGGTCAAGTCCATGGATGCCAAGACGGCGGATGGCAAGGGACCACTGTAAGCGACCCTAAACTCTGAGGAGCAGATGGGGGTTGTCGCTGCTTTATGGGAGTCCTGTGCTGTTTGGAGACACAAGGTTCTGAAAGGCTGTCCACAGAGCTCAGAGAATTGACCGCATCACCCATCTTCATACACCCCATAACCGTCTGTGTCTTGGCTTCCTCTCTCCTTTTTTGGCTTTGGGGTAGGCCTAGAATGAAGTTGGGTGTGTGTGTGTGTGTACGTGTGTGTACGTGTGAGAGAGAGATCCAGGGAAATTTCGGAGTGAAGCCACATTGCTTTTTCTACAGGGCTCTTAAAGCCTCTGCTGTCCTTTGGAGGTGCTTCATTTGATTGAATATGCAACAACTTGGAAACTGGGCAGTCTCCTTTCAGGAAACAAGCCTCTTGAGCACTCTGTCTTGGTGGCCCTTTCTGGAAGGTACAAAGAACGGTGCTTGGCTGGGGATGAGCCCTTAAAGAAAGGTGTTTGACACCCATCACCTTGAAAAATGAAGGGGGTGTTTGGTGCCTGTGCATTCTCTCTCCGTCTGTTTAGAGTGGGGGGGGATTTGCCCAGACTCTCCGCAGTCTTGCTAATGACCCAACTCGCTTCTTGTGTTGAGCAACATAATTTATACCCTCCCAGGAAAAATACCGGAGTGATTTAATGGACACGATTAAGCTTCTTCTCCCTTCTGCAGAATGTGGGTCATTAGTTGCTCTCCGATGCCGCAGCTGCTGTCAGACCAAATAGTTTTGAGCTGAAGGGTTTAGAACCACTTTTTTCGAGGCAGCTGTTAGCACACCGTAATTTGAAGTAGGGAAACTTTAAAAGGCTTTATGACAAACGCTGATGGCTCTGGCCTGAATCTTTGGTGACGACAGTTGCTCCTGGTGGGAAGGCTGTCGCTCGATAGCAAAGCATGTGCTTTGCATTCAGAAGATCTCGGGTTCAGTCCTGGTAATGCTAGGAAAGTCCCTGAAGAGCTGCTATCAGTAACTGTGGGCAATGCAGAGTTAGATGTACTGAGGCTCTGACTTGGTGTGATGCACTCTCCTTTCTTGTGTAGAAGCCAAAACAGTTGATTGCTGTATTTCTTGGAAGCTTTGAGAGAGGAGGTGGGGGGCTCTGAAGCATACCTCTCTCCCTCTTTGAAAAAACCCCCTGAACTGGCCATCATTGCAGCAGGTGAACACAGCAAGTCTTTTCTGTATGCAGCTTCCATTGCATGTGATCTGTAAATTGGGTTGAAGCTTGATAAAGCTTGTTTAGATTCTTGATGTTTCCCCCCTTTATCTCTGGGCTGATCAGTACCGACGAAGGAGGGAGAAATCTGAACCAAATTATCAGGACTGGCCTAAGGAGCTGTGGGACCTAATGCAGCACCGGTTTTTATGTAGGGGGCCCCCTCACCCTGATGAGCCATAGGCACGAAGCGTAGTACTACTCAGAAGTAGGTGGTGGTGACATGATGATGTCACTGCTGACTGCTTCCTTGAGACCCATTTTGGGCCACAGGGAAACGGGTGGACGGGCAGGCGATCCACAGGAGCAGACACTCCACCTGCTGCATGGGCCTCCTGGCCAATGTGATCCTGGCTGCAGCAGTGGGCCACCCCTGCACTTGCTGCTCATCCACTTGCCACCCCTGCACAGCGCCCCCTAAAGTGTGGGGCCCAATTCTGTGAAATCGGCTGCAAAACCTAAATTGGCTTACAGTTGACCCTGCAAAAGATAATGAAATGCAATATCTTCTTAGACTTCTTAACATCCACAGCAAAGATCAAACTATCATTAAGCAAAAACCATCCCCACTCCCTGGGCGCTGTGAGTTGCATTGTGACTCCAGCCCATCCCTCCCAAGCTGTGTAGCAGATCTTGTGCAACAACTGGACAAATGCACGGCTTTGTAGTTGTGTCTTGCTTCAGATCTCCAAGAGCGCTTGGAGCACATTCCCCTACCCCCATTTGGGAGCAGTTCTTTTTCAGTGAAATGTGATTTTAAAAAAAATGAAAAGTAGACACAAATCAAGAAAACCGCTCAGGCAGCAGATCTCTCTTGCTTCTGTCTTGGAGAATGAGCCGAGTTCCGATTAATCCTCTCCAGAACAGTGCCTGATAAATGTTCCTTAATTTTGCATATTTGGCTGGCTTTATGGAGAGACTTCTCCGTGGCTGAGTTTCTTTTTGATTTGGTTCCTCTAAACTTGGAAGCCTAATTTTGGAAGAATAAGGAAGCAGACTTGAAAGTCTCCCAGCTTTCTTTCAATGGCCGCTTTCATCCCATGTATCTGGTGGACGGGGGGAGGGGCATTCTTATCCATCGTTCATACAGTAGTCAGTGGAGAGGAGAGGTGACAACTAGGCTTTACAACTGTACTATTCAAGTTTGCCTGAAGACACCCAAAGCCAATGCAGAACGCAAGTCACCAGTGCAAACCAGAAGTCACTTCCACTTGCATTTGGGAGGCCCTCTGAGGCCCACCAGCTGTGGGCTTGGCATCTGTGGATGGTCAAATCTGTGGATAAGCAGGTGCTATTGCAACTATCACTCTCATGCCTGAAGAAGACATGAGACATAGACTTGGGTCGAGGGGCAACAACTGTAATAAACAAGTAAGAATTTGCAGCAGTGTTATCTAACCTAACTCAACCAGATAAAGAGCCCCTCAGCATCACAAGTAAAACTTAAGCTCTCAGCCACATGGGTGCTATGGGAACCCTGGATCCAAGAGGGTTATGGACCGAAGCTAACCCCTGCTCTTCCCAACCACCCTTTTGGGTAAGGGGAACCAATTGTAGGTCGCCTTCCCCCAAGCCATTCAGCCTTTGGGGTGCTGGTGCTACCCAACCCAAGAGAGGATCCCCTGCACTTCCTTGATGTCATGTGGTCTCTAGGGGTTGGTCCAAGAATCCGCTCCTCACTCCTTGAATGATACAGGACACTTGCTAGTCTTCACTTGCCAGTCATGTACCGCCCTTGCTTCCCATACCTTAGCTGCCCCCTCGGTTGTGACCAATATATCTACTACTAGACCACTACTCATACATGCAGCATGCAGTTGGTGAAGACTGACCAGCAGTCAATCGAGTGGGGGGGGGGGCAAAAAACTTCTGCTTGACCAATGCATCAAACAGCTAATTCCATCTTACCTTCCTGGGGGAGTGGACTGCTGCTTCAGCATCCAAGCTGAGTCCAGCAGGTGGGTGATGGAACCTAGTAGCCCAAGCTGTTCCACAACCCAGCACCTTCCAGGAAATTGCCCCCTCCCAATTCTTGTGCCTTTCCTAAAGGCATGGGTGGGGCAAGACAGCTCTGTTCCCACAAATTGTTTGGGGGAAAAGGTGACTTTAAAATAAAGTTTACAAGAAGCTGCTTTATCCGGTTGAAATTTTTCTGATTGATTACCACAAGTGATTAATAGTGCTGCCTCAGTCATGTCAGCTCAGGAGTAAACCTCATTAAGTTTAATTGGTCTTAGGTAAGCATGTATAGAATGGCAGTTGAAGTAAATAAACATTTTAACCCTCATAATTAGCACTAAACAATGGGTGTCAGTTTTACAAAACACATTGATTATTGATTGATTCAGTGGATGGGCTGCTTCACCAAGTTTTATAAGCAAAAATAGACAGTCTGTCAAATGTATTGATAACTTTGTTCTTAGCAATAGGCTGCACTTATCTGAGGGCCAAACTACAGATTATGATAAATTCATAAGTCTGTTGTTTGTGCATGTTTTTTTTGTGTGTGTCCCTTTTGGATGAAGAGGTTGCAGTGGAAGATAAGAACCAAAGCCCCCCTACTACACTGCTATTGAATTACAAAAAAAGGGGAGGCCAAAGTCACAGGTTTATTATAAAGTGTAGTTTGGTCCCGAGTCTCAAATCCTGTTCCTGTGGAAGGTGAGAGTGATGGGTCTCAAGGATTCCAACAATCTTTATGCAACTGACCAGAACTGTTGGTTTCTATTTTCCTGTCTGCCCCTTCTCCCTCACCTTCCTTAAATTTCCCATGCCTTCCACGTGTACAGGAATAACTTTCCCTTTTGTCTGGTTAGGGGCCAGAGCATGGATGAAAGTAAAAAAATGGATGCATGTTAAAGCATTGCCTCTGCAGTGAACATTGGTGCCTTTTTCCAATCGTGATCCACAGCCACTTGCGTCTTCTTGGCACCACAGTGCATTCTGCCAGGCTTCAGAGCTTGGCTTGCACTGCAGAGCTTGGCCACCTTTTTCATGGAGTGAACCATGGCCTCCACTTCCTTGACTTCATGGCGTGTTCTCCAGTGGGGTGCCTGCCACAGGCATCTGCTGAGGTACGCCTCAGCTGCCGTGTCACCCTGCCTTGCTGGACTCTGCCTTCCCCTTTGCAGATTCTTTGGCTGCTTGCTGCTGAACCATGTGACCCCTGAGCCTTGGCTCAGCCCCATGAGCCCCAAGGGAGTTGGGCTTGGGGCTGGTACTCACCGGTGCTTGGGCAAGCAGTGCACTGAGCCCACTCCTTTTTTCATGCTGCACCATGCACCTTGAGGGCTTGGGGCATTGCAGGAGTGCAGCCACACACAGTGATGTCAATATTGTAGAAGTTTGGATGAAATTGGACGAAAGAAGAAAGTATGTGGACGAAGTTTGAAATGTGGTTGTAATTTAAAATGGCTGAAAGAGCAGAGTGACCAAAGTCAATGATGCCAATAAAGGTTGTCATGATGCCAATAAAGGTTGTCGGAATTCGACCAAAGTCAAGTGGATGAAAGTCGAGGTATTGCTGTGTTGGATGAAGAAAGAGGACCTTAGTGGACTATTCTGGGTACGTACTTTTGTGCCACAGGAAACCCAGCGTATAAGCAGTGCCTGACACTTCCCCCCCTTTCTTCTTCCATTCACACAGCAGCCTCAACAAGGAGACTTCAAGTGACACCCAAGGTTAATATTTACCAGCTGGGTTTCTTGCAAATGAGACAACTTCAACCAGCCATCCCATTAATATGATGGAGATCCATTTCCAGAAATAACTGTCCACCACTTCCTTCTGACAGGGGTGTAAATTTGTGCTGTAGCAGAGCTTCCATTTCAATGTGCTCGTCTCCGGCTTTGACAGCCACGGAGGGAGTTGGCTCTCTGCGTTAGCATTCCACTGGCGTTGAGGCAGGAAGGCAGGCTCTGCTGGAGAAATAGCCGTGCGCTTTTGTTGGAGCGGCCTCGCCTCCTCACCTGCCAGTCAAATGCTCTTTGTCAGCCCGTGAAGATCTAATTAGCTTCCCAGGCCTCTGGGTGTGATCTGGTCAGAGGTAATGGGACTTTGAACCGATTTCACGAAGGACTTGGAAAGCGGCTCCCGCTCTTGCCAGTTTTGCAAAAATGCCTCCATTTCTTGTTTGTAAGAGTGTCTTCTTGTTGGAGAAAGGGTCACCCTGACTGCAAGCGCTTTCTGGGAAAGCCGTTTTACTTCCAGTGAGGCTTGTGCTGGAGAGGCTTTTGGGGGTTGTGCCCCAGAGATCAGCGTTGTTCAGCATTCAGAGATCAACCCTCCCGCATCTGAGTTTTCATCTTCTGCAGGGCAGTTCTGTGAACATAAAGTAATAGGGAAGAGCCCATATCATTTACTGCTTAGAACAGTGGTCCCAAAATATTTTAGCACCGGGACCCACTTTTTAAGATGACACTCTATCAGGACCCACCTAGCTTTATGAGACTTTTAAAGAAAGGTGATCTGGAAAGAAATATTTTTATTTATTTACTAGTAATTTATTTGCAAAACAAAACAAAACAAAAAAACCTCAATCCGTTTCTCATAATGAGGCAGCCCTAAAGCTTGAGGGGCTTAGTTATAGGACCCAGCCTTCACCTGTCCCCACTATTTTCATTGGCAGACTTGGGGGAAAAAAGACACCAGAAGAAAGCTCCATTTATCTCCATATGGCTGCAATCCTAACCACACTTTCCTGAGAGTAAGGGCAGGAAGGGCAGTTCCTGGGGCGGGCAGGAAAGAAGCATTTTGGGGCAGGGGGAGGGTGTGTGGGTGGGTAGCAGGAGGTGGGGGCAGGATCCAGTGATTATGCCAGATCCTGGCCTCATTCCCAAGTGCCACGGAGCAGCCTCTGACTGCTGTGCTCTACTTGAATTTGTTCCACCTCCTGAGGTGGCTCAGATCCAAGTACACCATTTGGGCCAGTGTAGCACGACACGGGGTAAGGGGAAAGTTGGGTTGTGCCAATTCTGGCCCTAAACTTGCGCTGGACTCATTGCAAGCCTGCTTGCTCTAGCACAAGTCAGGATTGCGCCTTTAGTCATATATAGAATGTTAGTCGGATTAGTTAGGTTCAAAATGACATTCAGTTCACATGCAGCGCAATCCTAACAATGAGTTAGGCTGGCCCAAGTCCCTTGCACCAGCCTAGGAGGGTCACAAATGTGCTGTAAAGTATGTTTGTGCCTCTGTGGGAGCAAGCTGCACCAGCCCACGGAGGTGCGCTGGCACACAGAGGCTGAAACCGGCCTCTGTGGTGGCTTGTGGGCTGAGTCTTGTGTTGGCAGAGCTCAGCCGACGCAAGGCTGTGAGGTGAGCGGGGAGGAGACGGTTCAGTTCCTGGCCTCTCCAAGTAAGGCAAGGAAAGACCCCTGTCTGAAATCTTGGAGAGCTACTACCAGGCTGTGTTGACTCAAGATGGACTTACACAGTAGAGGCAACTTCCTGTGTAGGGGTAGTGATGGCCTTAGAGCACTGGTTCCCAACCTGTGTTCTGTGGATCACAGGTGATCTGTGAGATTCTGAGAAGTGGTCCATCAGGCCTCAGAAAAAAAGGATTGGTTTTGATCACTTCCAGGATCTTGGTGAGCAAGCACTCCCCATGGACCATCAGAGAGGGCAGAGAATGGACCACAGCTGCAGCATAAGAACATAAGAGTCCCTCCAGATCAGTCCAAAGGCCCATCTAGTTCAGCTTCCTGTATCTCACAGTGGCCCCCCAGATGCCTCAGAGAGCACACAAGACAACAAGAAACCTGCATCTTGTTGCCACCCCCTTGCACCTGGCATTCTGGGGTAGCCCATTTCTAAATTCAAAAGGAATTGAATAGTCCACAAAGCATACCAGAGGAGTTTGCCTTGCTGCCCACTTCTCCTTTGCTGGTCCTCCTTCCTCTGAAGCTGGAGGTGCATGGCATCGCTATGTGAAGCTTCTCTTCGCCCAACTCCCCATCTCTCCCCCTACCCCAGTGCATCTATTGCTTTTCAGCGGCTCTTGCCCTAGCAAAGGGCAAGGATGTGTTGGATGCATTCAGGGATGGGTTGGTAGATGAATGGGGAGAAACGCTTGTGCTCAGCCTGTGACCGAGTTCTGTACTGGATGATGAGGATGATGAGAGAGAGAACATGAATCTTCTGTCTGCTCTGCTGATTAAGCCAAGGGATTCTTATGACTAGCTTTAATTGGCTGATGAAATCAGTAGAAGTGTCAAGGAGCATAATTATTCTGTGTGTAATTGCGGACTGGTAATCATTAGACAAGATTTGTGGAGGCAAAGTGTAAATTGCTATCCAGATCTCTCTCCCCTTGCTCTCTTTAAACTTAACCTTCAGGAACCAGCCACCTTTCGAAAACCTCATGAGGCTCCATTGTGGAAGCTGCTTCCCCGCAGCCCTGTTGCCTTTTCCCAGAGTTAAGTTGAAAAGCTGCTTTGTGACCTTCTGGATGTCAAGCGCCAGCGGTCTGATTCCATTGCCATTTGAGTGGAGCCTTTGGGACAGGCTCAGCTAGTCCTGCAATGTTTTCCAGTGCCTAAAGCATCTCATTCGTACTTTGAGACCCCTCACTCTGCAGGGGCAGCAACAACCCATTTCCCCACCTCCTTAACCTCAGTCTTTCTTCACATGTTTCTTATAATGAAATGGTCAGCCTGCAATGTGCTGGGATTGCTCCCAGACCATGTGAGAAAGGACTGAGACGAAAGGGGCCGGGGCCTGGATTGTTGCCTCCATCTGCAGCAGGTTGGAGAGGGGCAGTGGTAGCAGACTTGGGGTTAAAGGCATCCTGCCTCTGTTTGCCACAGCCCCCTGCATCTTTTCTGTCATCTGCGGGATAGCCCTGTGCTAGGTGCAAAGCACCAAGGAAGTCTATGTGCCTGCCATAAACTCTTCCTGATGATTGATCAACCGATATTTGGACTCACGGAACTGGGCACCTCCAGGAACTAACTTCTCCCTAAATCTGGGCCCCTGTTCAAGCCAAGTAGATTAAGAATGCAATCCTATCTCTAGCGCTGGCGCAGCAGTAAAGCATGTTTGTGATGACTAGTGAGCAGTCAGTGCTGATGGGAAGGCCTGCATTGTCCCACCAGTGCTGTATCCCCACTCATGCCCACCATCGGAGGTGAGTGAAGCGCTGAGTGGCTCATGGGCTGGGGCAAGGTGGAACAAGGGTGAGGAGGGGGTGTTTCTGAGTGGGAGGATCAGGGTGCAGATCAGGCCTGGGAGGGAGAGATTGGTGGAGGAGACCTCTGCAGTATCCTAAGACTCATCCGGGGCCTGACAGCAGTGGCGTCACTAGGGATTGTGTCACCTGGTGTGGGAGGCCAGCATGTCACCCCTATGATAGACCCCCTCCCAGTGCATCACCCCCATAATGGACCTCCTCCCATGCAGTAGGCAGGGCAATGTCCCAGGTCTGTGGGTGTGGTGATACACAATTGCCCAGCCCCTGCTGGTTTTTTGGCTATAACGTTTGATAGAATAGAGATAGTTCAGTGCAGTTTGTTTCATTGCATTCTGCCTGAAATTACACATTGATTGATATATAACATAATGGTATTGTTTGAAAATAACATGGTTTAAAAATTTTAGCCAGTAGTGCTGTCCCCTCCCTGTGCGCATCATCCGATGCAACCTGAACCCCCTAGCAGTGCCACTACCCGTCAGCCTTACCTGGGCCTTCTTGAACTTGCGCCAGCGATATTGCTGGCACAGATCTGAGAAGCCCCATTGGGCAGGCTGGAGTTTTACACGGGGTAAGGGAATAAATTTTTCCTTCCCCCCCCCCCCCAGAAGACCTCCATCCTGCTCCTAACTTGCTCTGGATATGGTGTAGACTACTCAGTGCCTCTGTTCCAGTGTGGGTTAGGATTGGGCTGCTTGAGGGCTAGCTCAAAATGGGTGTAAGCTTGTCTGCAAGGCTATGATTATAGTAGTTTTCTCAAGAGAGTGAGCAGTGAGTGACAAGTGGCTGAGAGTGAGGAATGAGGTTATTTGGGCTTCCCTGGGAACTTCCAGGTTAAGCTAGGGAACTTCTGGAATCACCACTTCTTCACTCAGTTTTATGGGGTGTCCAGGTTACATCATCAAGAAATTGTTGTTCTCTTGTTTCTCTGGGCTGCTTCCCTTGGTTTTGAGAGCTTAGAAAAATCTGATTTCTTTATTTTTAATAGAACAGCCTTGCAATTTTGTCCACTGTATTTGGACAAAGCAATAGTGAGGCTTTTCTGGATCCCTGTGCCTTTTAAATTGAACACTTTTTCTTGGTTTTTCCCTATTTCAGCACAGTCTGGGGATTAGTACTAAATTGCTTGTGGTTGCCCGCTGGGCAGCCTCTGAGTTGCCCTACTGATTTCTGACTTGGGAAGGGAAGTTGTGTGACTTCTGTTCTTAAGAAGAGATACTTCATTGTCAGGGCTTCTTTCCTCAGCAGTGGGGGAATCTCCAGGCCAGGGGTGTCAAACATAAGGCCCACAGGGCAAATGTGGCCCCTGGAAGCAATTTATCTGATCCCCTTTATTATTGGGCTGTCCCAGTGTGATTTGGGCTCTCTCATATCTTGAAAATATGAATAAGATTTGCACATTTTCTCTGGTCATTTGCAGGTTATGTTTCTATGTGAGAACAAAGTGCTTTTTTCTGGCCATCATGTTCTTAATGATGTCACTCTCTGCTTAATGATGTCACTTCCGCTTCTCAGTAGGCAGCATGAATGCTAACCGGCCCTCTGTATGAAATGAGTTTGACACTCCTGCTCTAGACTGCCAGGGCTTCTGTTCTGCTCTTTCATTTGTTTCTGAAGTTGGCAAGCATTCAGCATAGCCTGTGGGTTTGTTCTGTGCTGCCCTGACACTTTGCAGACACAGCCCACACTCACTCCAACCAAAGATGCGATCATCTGATTCTTGTGGGAGAACTTAAGCAGGCCAACCGGCTGCAGGAACCTGCTACATAGCCCGTGTGGGTCCCTAACTAGCCTACATCAACTCCATGGTCCACCAGGGGTCTTTGCCTTGTGCAGATGAACTGTGGAGGTCAGCACTTCTGAAACGGCAACAGGCTCCACCTTTGAAGTTGTAGCACTTTGGCTATAAAAGAAAGGTGTAATTTCCACAAAGGAGAAATGTCTTCTGCCAAGAACATCATAGAGTTGAACAAGGAGATGGTGGACCTGTTCATTTGGCAGTGACTCACAAAAGGGCCCAATCCTATCCAGTTTTCCAGCACTGGTGCAGGTGCAATGAAGCCCCACAGTAAGGGAACATATGTTCCCATACGTTAAGGAGGTCTCTTTGAATGCCTCCCCACCACAGGATGCAGTGCAAGCCCCATTGGCAGAGCTGCACCGGCCCTGGAAAATTGGATAGGATTGGGCCCAGAGTCATTTCTTCAGAGTATGAGCTGGGGGACATTCTATCTTCATGGTGCCTCCCTCTTGTTCTCCTTCATGCTATCAGTGTGCGAGTGCAAGAGAATGAATGTATCTTATTGCCATATATTTCTTCTCAAAATATTGTTTTGGAGAGTCTGTGAAGCTTCTGTATAATTATTGTCCGGAATTGTATGTGACATGCCATGTCTGAGATAATTATGGGGGTGGAAATCGTAGTGAAGGAGCGCATAAATTTCTCTGGCATTTCCTTCTAAGAATAAATGACCCCCAAAATGACACACCTTCCTGCTTGTTTGTACAACGCTAGTAAAACTTAGGGTTATGAATCTTTGGCTGCCTGATGGACACCTTTCTCCCTGCTGCACAAATTCTGGAAGTATCTGCGCGTTGCCAAATGAGTACTGAGCTGGTAGATATTCATTCTTAAAAGAAGTCTGTTCTCATGGAGCTTTTCAGTCCTTGAATGCAAGGATAACTTTTTGGTCCATGTTGGGGAGAGAGAGAGAGAGAGAGAGCGAGAGAGAGAGAGCAAGAGAGCGCATGCATGTGTATATACCCATATCTTCTAAGATCTTAAGACAAGCCCCGTTGGATCAGGCCAAAGGCCCATCTAGTTCAGCTTCCTGCCATACCCATCATGGCTTGTAACCTGTGATGGACTTTCTTCCAGATATCTATCCAATCCCCTTTTAAAGGCACCGTTACCACATCCTGTGTCAAGTAGTTCCACAGACTCTCCTGTAATCAGAATGGCTGAGTTTGTCTTCTGTGCTGTTCCTTTACATTTAATTTCTCCTGTGAAAGGTCTAGCAGGGTTTTGAGAGAAAGTCAACATCTGATAATTTTGTCACTGCGACACACTAAGAATTCTGAGGGCCAAACCGTCCCAACATGTTACCTTACAGAGGTTTTGAATGGATGAAAAGGCACATTGGGTTGTGGTGGGAGTTGGAAAGTACAGCAGGCAATTCATTAAGAGAGATTTTTGCAGGAGAAAAATGAGTGTCCAATCTTCTCCGAGCGCAAAGTTGAAAGAGCCATTTTAATGGTATACCCTGCCCAGTGAACAAATCTGGTTCTTTACGTTGAATGGTGCATGTATTGATCTTCAGTGCTGTTTTGTTCTCTTCCTGCCAAGTACAGAGGGAGGGGATGAAGTGGCCTCCTCTGCAACCCAGTGGGGCTCTCCGCTCACTGGAATGCTCACTGCCTGCAAAATATTGATTACTCTTTGTGCGATAAGGCAGCGTGAAGCACCAGCACAGCATGTAGAGGAGGAGATGGGAAAAGTTCTGTCTTTGCACAGCGGTGACATTTGCCATCTCATTGCCTTCCTTTCTTCTCACTCCAGGTGAACTTTATTTTAACCGTTGCGTTCACAGCAGTCTGTGCCATGCTCTTTGCTTTGGTGCAGGCTGTGCTGTGTCCCTCTGAGTAATTGTCAAGGTCATCCATGTGCTGGCATGAGCTGGATCGGAATGTGGGTGAATAGCCAGATTGCGTTACGGGCCACATTCTGTGTGGCCTGGTCCCCAGAAAGCTCCATCCACCTACATTCACTCAAGTTTTATAGCTCGTGGTAAAATCTTTTAATCTGAGAGCTGTGGCAAGAGAACACTCCAACCAAGGGTGACATTGTTTCAGGAATAGGGAAGCAAGGACGTTCTCGGGTGACCTTGTTTGTCTGTTTATTGAAATGCGCACAAGTCTTGTGCATGAGATCTGGGAACCAGTCTCATACCAGTTCCCTTATTAGATCTGGGAACCAGTCTCAATTAAGTATTCTGCCACAGGTCAAGCCAGCCTGGTGGTGGAAGGAATGCACCACCAGCATGCTCAACAAGGCAGTCAGCACATGTGGCTGGTGGCTGCATGTGTGCCAATGGACATGCCACCCACTGCAAAATACAATAAGTTGGTGGGGGGGGGGCAGTAGGAGGAATGTGGGGGAGGGGGGAGGCAGAATGGGGGAAGGCGGTTGCAGTCCTGTCCAACTTTCCAGCACTGATGCAGGTGTGCCAGAGGGGCATGCACGACATCCTGCAACGTGGGGGGGGGGGGGCGGTCACGGAAGGCTTCCTCAGCATAAGGGAACATTCCTGCATCAGGGCTGCATCAGCACTGCAGAGTTGGATAGCATTGAGCCCGGAGTCTTGCAGCAAGGCAAGCATGGGCAAGGCAGCTCACATTTTGTGCATACTGGGTGGAGGCTGCCTGGGGCAGATGGGGGCTGATTGTGTGACTTCCTACAGGGCTACTATACGCGTGTTTTCCCTTTATTAACTAGTTTATTGGAAGCTACCAAAGTGTAGCCAGACAATAATTCATAAGAACATAAGAAAAGCCCTGCTGGTTCAGGCCAAAGGCCCATCTAGTCCAGCTTCCTGTATCTCACAGTGACCCACCAGATGCCTCACGGAGCACCCATGACAATAAGAGATGTGCATCTTGGTGCCTTTCCTGGCATCTGGCATTCTGAGGTAGCCTACTTATAAAACCAGGAGGTTGCACATACACATCATGTCTTGTAACCTGTGATGGACTTTTCCAGAGGATGCCTCCAGTTGCCGGGAGCCATGCAGCGGTCATGACCTGTGAAGGGCAGCTTTGCCTGTGTGAACCTTGCCTCTGCCACTAACTCTTCAGGTGACCGTAGGCAAGTCACTCCCTCTCAGCTCCAGCTGCAGTATGGAAATAATACTTACCTTACCAGGTTGCTATAAGGAAGGTATCAGGATAATGCTTTGCACGTTCAGAGTGCTAAGTATTTTTATTAGCTGTATGTTTTAAAGCCATCTAAGAAAGCCAGCACCATCACCGCATCTTGCGATGGTGAGTTTCAGATTAAAAATGGATTTTGTGAAATATTAATCCTTTTGGTCCACCTAAACTTACAGTTTCATCAGGTGGCCTTGAATTTTGTTGTTGTGAGATCTCTCTCAAACCCACACTCCATTTGATTTATAATTGTAGATCTTTCATCCATATTTTGTGTGTGTGTGTGTGTGTGTGTGTCTGTCTGTCTCTCTGTCTGTTTTCAGAACTAAAAATCCTCCAAAGCTCTATCCTTTCCTCATAGGAAAGGTACTTTAACCCCCTGATCAGCTGAGTTACATTCTCTCTCTCTCTCTCTCTCTCTCTCTCTCTCTCTCTCTCTCTCTCTCTCTCTCTTCCCCCCCCCCCCAAGTCTTTCCTTTTTATTTCTTTTCTAATGGCAGGCTCAGATTTTCTGATTGAAACCTCTTCATAATTAAATACTTGCTAAAGAGTGTCTAGTATGCACAAGAAGGTGGAAGATGTCATCTTCCCCCTCCAAACTGCTTTCCCCAAGCAGTGTGTGCCCACAAAAGGGCTCTGCTAGTTTTTCCTGGGGTTGCTAATGTAAGTCATGTAATGCAAATATCAAGGTGCCAAATACCCCCAAAACTGACAGGCCTGCTTAATAAGCTTTTGCTGTTTGCCTTCACTCGGTTTCACAACAGGCCTCTGCAAAAAAAATGGTCTGCTTGCACCCCTAGCAAAAAAAATGGTCTGCTGAGCACCCCTAGCTCAGGCCAGGTGTTGTCTTCTGCAGCATTGTCCCCTTTCAGGCTCCTGGGCAGTTCTTGCCAAACTGCTTTGCCCCAGAAGGTCTTCAGTCGTCTTGGCTCCACTGCCCTCTTCCTGTCTTCTTACAGCGTGCCCACCGGGTTATTATAAGAAGTCGTCTCGGCTCACACAGTGCTTCCCCTGCCCTCCCCGCAGCTTCACACAACAGGAAGGCTCCATGTTTTGCTTCTGCCAGGCAAGCTATGCCCGAGCTCCGTCGGACCCTCTCTCTGCACCTTGCACCCGTAAGACATCTTTCTTTTTTAGGGGTACATAGAAATTGCAACTTAATTAATTGGCCCATGGGGGTGAGGGCAAAAAAAAACCCAAAAACTGTTCATAGCTAAGCAGCCCAGTCCTCCTGCTGCACAGGATCTCTTGCCTCCCCCCAGGACCTGGAATTTCTCCTACAGAATTTCTCCCTCTGTAGAAGGAGGGAGGTTTGTAGAAGACCAGGCAGATGCTACTATGTTTTTACTCACTTCTTAGAAGCTACCACTCCAGGTAAGCAAACAAGAGGCAGAATGACCCTCTGCTTTTGCTTTGTAGCTGGCCTCCTAGTGGTTTTCTGAAATGAGATTCCAATGGAATTTGCTATTGTGCAGCAACTGTGCCTGACCAGCTGTCTTGCTTGCAGGGCCCCCGTCAGCTCCCAGAAACCTCCGCTATAGTCTAAAGAAGTCAATGCTGATTCTGGAGTGGAGCGCACCATTGGACTCGGGCGGCCGTAGTGACATCACCTACAACCTCCTGTGCACCTGCCGCTCCTCCGCTTCTCAGCAACAGTGCGAACCGTGTGGAAACAGTGTGAGCTTCATGCCACAGCAAAAGGGCTTGGTGGACAGAGTGGTCACCCTGGGGAACTTGCTGCCGAGCGTGAATTACACCATCCGCGTTGAGGCCCTCAACGGTGTCTCAGACTATGATACGTCTTCATCCAAACAGCCCTACGCGGAAGTGACCATCTCCACTGGCATGGCAGGTGGGAAAGCTGTTGCCTGTCCTTCCTGCTTAACCTGCTTGTCTTCC
This sequence comes from Tiliqua scincoides, assembly GCF_035046505.1. NCBI lineage: Eukaryota > Metazoa > Chordata > Lepidosauria > Squamata > Scincidae > Tiliqua > Tiliqua scincoides. The sequence continues at coordinate 8,705,091 of NC_089830.1, read as the reverse complement.
AGCCTCTGAGGAGAGATTGCAAGTGGGCAATACCTCCCCCCCCCCTTCCAGTAAAGGTGCCTCTCATTTTACACAGGGCTTACATTCTCAAAAATCAACACATAATTATCATAAGAATGTATGTAAGTGGTACGAGTTAGGAAAAAGTCATTAACTACAAGACATTGATGACTAGCAACTTCTGCTTGCCCAAGAATGGTGTGTAGAGGTAGGGTTGAGACTACAGATGTCATTGGCTGAGAAAGTAGTGGTGAAAGCTAAGATATCACATAAGGAAACCAAGAAAGTGATAAGCTGCAGCTCCATGAATGCCATCACACACGTGGCACTCGACTGTGCTGTGGGAGTGTGTGGGAAAGTTGACCATGTTTCAGAAATTTGCCCACATAAATTAGGTTCCACATACATTAATTGAATGAGTGTGTTATTTCAAAAACGTGTTCAGGGCCTGTAATGTCCATGGCGGGAGGAGGCCCCACCCCTGGATGCGTTACTGAGTGCGGGGGGCTTAACCTGTAGATGAGGGTTGGTCGGCGGCGGAAAAAAAGGACGAGAGGCAGATACAGATACAGATGGTCTACTTGCGTCAGCCGCTTTACATTCATGGGGCCTGTTACGTCACAGGCCACCGTACCTCACGCAGACTCGTGCCGTCGTCATCTGATAGACTCTTTCCCCGACCCTTCCCGCTCCCTTGCGGTTCCAGGCAGAGTCCTCCAACTGGTGTCTCTTGGCCAGAGGTAGGAGTTCTCGAGAGCTGCCGCACTGTTGTTTGGGGTCAGACTAGCTGGCCTTAGGAGGACCCCAGGTACCTCTGTGCTTGTCCTTCAATCAGCTGGCCACCCTGGGGTATGGTTGGCTGTGAGTCCTTGTCTCTGTAACCCCAGCTGTCCTGGAGTCACCCCCAGGGCCCGGGTGGGTCCTCGGTCTGGGAGATCCCCCTCCCGGCCCCCTCTCTCCAGGGCTGAAGTAAGCACAACCCCTTTGGGGGTCTGGATTTTCCCAGTTAGGCCGGGGTGGCTATCCCCTTTGACCTTCCCTCTGGCCTTACAACCCGCTGGAGAGGAGCGAACTCTCTCTAGGCTTCCCAGGCTCCTTATGAAGCCAGCCTTGGGTTTGACTAGCTCCACCCCTTCTGGCCACTGGCTGCTTGCTGCTCCCAGCTGGCGCTAGGCCCTACTCCCATGTAGGTGTCCTGCCTGGGACTCCAGTCCTGGCAGTACGCAGGCCTTACCCCCGAGGAGGCCTGTACCCCTGAGGAGTCCCCTGCTCCTGAGGAACTCCTGGCCATTGGGACTGGGCCCTGGTGACAGAGCCCTAGTTCTGACTTTGGGCTAGAGGTTCTTTTGGGGTCCAAGGAAGAAACAGGTCTAGTCCAAGGTTGTCATGAAAGAGCTTTATTTATCTGAAATCTAAGAGCATCAACTTACCGGAGTCCTCCTGACATAGAGAGGCATCTCCAGTTCTGTTTCTAGATGACCCGCCAAGACTTGCAATGTTTCTAGATGACCCACCAAGCTACGCAGCCTGCTTGGTACATCAGCAAAACCTGGGGGGAAAGCAATGGCCAAATTCATGGGCTTATATAGACTTGGGTGTTTACTGCTAAAGTGGTACAGCAAGGCATGTTCCCATGGGAGAAGAACTGTACTCCCAGAGGAGAAGAGCTATCAAGCAGATGCAGCCAAGTTGATAAGCACGGTGCATCTTATCTCATTCTCATAATATCCAGCAGCTGCAGTTCAGGTCATTGTTTCGGTCCTGTATTCTCATCTTCTCCTGGGAACAGCTCAGTGGGAAAGCAGACAGTTCCCAGGGGCGGGGAGACCACAGAAGATGGTTGCCAGGCAGGGAAAATGGTTGCTGGGCCTTACACCATGCAAATCAAACCTGTTTAAAATGAGAGGTGCCTGTATGTGGAAAATGGGGATTTCCCAAGTGCATTAAATGCTCCCTGTGTGGCTTTGGTCCTCTCTGCATGCTCAAGATGCAAACAGACACGCTGTAGCAGAGGGGATGGGACTGTGGCTCATTGGCAGAACATCTGCTTTGCTTGCATTTCCAGGGGTTTTTTTGGGGGGGGGGATGGGACCCTACCTGAAACCCTGGAGAGCAGTCACCGGTCATGCAGACAATTTTGAGCTAGATGACAAATGACCTGCCTCTGGATAAAGGAGCTTCCAGGGTTCCTTCCTAGTGTCTGAGCGTTCCATGCTCACAGGAATGTATAAATCTGCCTTCTACCAAGTCGGATCACCAGTCTATCTAGCCATCTATACCAGAAGCCCCCAAACTCTGGCCCACAGGCTGGATCTGAGAATTGCATCCAGGTGCAGCGGTGCCAATGCCTTACCATTCCGGCGTGAAGTGACCCATTTCTGTGCAGTGAATTTGCAGAGCCTTGCACCGTTGAAATGATTCTGCTGGGAAATGGGGGTGCAGGGCCTCCTGGGATGATCGGCAATGGAATTGTCTGGTACAAGGCTCTGCAAATTCATGGTGTGAAAACAGGTGACTTCACGCTGGAAGGGTAAGGCTTCAGCAGTGCTGTGCCCTGACATGATCATTGGCTGAGCTATGGGCTGTGGTTTGGAGACTACTGGTCTATTCTAGACCATCTGTTCTTTCTTCTCATGGATAACAGCTTTCCAAGTTTCCAAAGACGGGTCCTTTCCAGCCTCACCTGAAAGTGGTGCCAGGGATTGAATTTGGGGACCTTCTGCACTCAGAGGAAGTTCTATTTGCCACTGAGCTACATGCCTTTTGTTCTTTCAATAGTTATTTTATTTATTTTTCACATGTTTATACTGCCCTTCCTCCAAGGAGCTCAGCACACAGTTCCCTCTCTCCTTCTGTCCTCACAACAACCCTGTGAAGTAGGTTAGGCTGAGAGATAGTGACTGGCCCAAGGTCACCCAGGAAGCTTTGTGGCTGAGTGGGGCTCTCATGGCACTGGTGGCCTACTAGGGAGGATCATGAGTTCTCTGGCAGCTGCATCTGTGGTGTAGATAAGACAATGCATGGATTTTGCAGAGGGAGGAGTCCCACTCCATAGTTGTAACCCTACAGTTGCTATTTTCCCTTGGAGGGATGTTCTATCTAGTTGTTCCAACTAGAAGGTGTGTGTGTGGGGGTGGGGGGTCTGGCTGCCCTTACTTGATTGCCAAGGGAAAGTCCTTCTGGGCATGACTAGAATTTGGGTGGTTCTTTTTCCTTGTCATCACTGTATAAGATTCAAGGTGGAGCAGCAGCACTTCTTCTATTTCAGACCTCCCAAGAAAGACCAATGCTGTTGCATCACCTCTCTTTCCCTACAGTTATGTTGTTATGTACAACTTAGTCTTACACAATTATGCAAACCATGTCCCAGCCAGAGCCAGTAGAGAGGAATACCCTCAATTACCTGTTGAAAGTGGCTGACAACTTACCTTAAAAAGATTAAATTCTGATGGGTGGTGAAAAATAATTTCCCTACCATTTGATCAGATGCTCCAGCTTGTGCAGTTGCCTCACTTGCTCTTTGTGCAAGAAATTCGATTATAGTGGTCCCTCTTCATCCATGGGTTCAGCTTCCACAGTTTTCAGTATATGGCAGTGGGCTCTCAGTATTTGTGAAGGATTCATTCCAAGACCCCCTGTGGATCAGGGGCAGACCCAGTGTCTTTATGTTGGGGGACAGGACGGGACATGAGCACTACCTTAACTCCAGAGCCCAGGTCAACCAAGCAGATAAATCTGGGCTCCTGCCTGGACTTGGAGCACAGATCTACCTGCCTGATAGACCTGGGCTCCAAGTTGTGGCCTCTGTAGCCAGCGTTTGCTGGGTGGTTAGACCTGGGGTCCCTCCTGGACCTGCCAGGCAGACCTGTGTTCCCATTTCGGCTAGGCTCTGTTGGCACCGAAGTCATGCCCAGTGGGCATTCCCCAGTGTGCGACTTTGCTTCCTATCCCGATGGGTGCCCTTCTCTGCTGGTGCAACAGTTTGGGGGGGGCACACACCCATGCCCCTCCCTCGGATCTACCCATGCTGCAGATACCAGTTTTCACAGATAATAAAATCCACCTGGAGGGTCTCACAGGACCTCCCAGATACAACCTGAAGTGCCTTCTGGTTTGTTTCAGAGACTTCTGGAGGCCTTCTGAGACCTGGAACAGATCCCCCGTGGATACTGAGGGCCCACTGTATTCTGAAAATATATGTCTCCAGAGTAATCAGAATTCTTCCTAGGGACTGGTTGCTGTTCCAGCACCCAGGGATTGGCTGTTGTAAACCTGTTCTAGGAGCTGCCTTTCTTCTCTGGCCTTTTGGGAGGGGGCACTCATCTCCGTTGCCCCTTACCTGTTGCCTTGGGTGTCCATGAGACAATTGGGAAGGAAAAGAATGTTTTCCAAAGTAGCCTTATGTTTTCCCACAGCCAAGAAAATGAGACCCTAGTGAATGATGATAAAGAGTAGTTTGGGTTGCATACTGCAGAATAAAAATGGATCAACTCTAGGATCGTTCACAGAGAGTGGTGGAGTACAGTGGCTGAGTGGTTGTGACTAGATCAGTGATTCTCAGATGTTTAGCACCGGGACCCACTTTTTTAGAACTAGAGCCTGTCAGGACCCACCAGAAGTGATCTTATGACCGGAAGTGACATCATGAAGCAGAAAATTTTTTTAACAATCCTAGGCTGCAATCCTGCCCACACTTACCCAGGAATAAGTTCCATTTACTATCATTGTTAAAAGCATATACATAGTAGCGAATTAAAAGTACAGAGCTGTAATATTTCCCCAGATGCAGTCACCTGCCATGGCAGCATCAAGTCTAATATATTAAAATAAAATATTGAAATGAATGGTGACCCACCTGAAATTGACTCGCAACCCACCTAGTGGGTCCTGACCCACAGTTTGAGAAACACTGGACTTGATACTAGGCCAGAAGCTCTCGATCTTCTGTTGTGTTGTGGTGTGATGCCCCAACCCAAAGGCAAAAGCTTGACGTTGCCCCTTTAAGGGGCAGGGAGGGGGGAAGGCTGCGATGTGATTCCCAGGATTGTGCCATTGCCAGGGGTGAGAGGGGCTTTCATTGTACTCACCAGCAACAACAGCAGCCTCCTGGGGCTGCGAGGAGCCCCTCTTGACTAGAGGTGGGAAGAAAAATGTCTTCCCACCTCTATGCCTCAGAAAATGTAAAAATAAAGACTGCAACCCACTTGATCGCGTTGGTGGTTTCTAACATCCAGGGACACAGAGAGGTCCTCCGGAAAAGCTGAGGGTGTTTGGTGTGATATGGAGTCACTGGGCTTGGGGGCAATGGGGGAGGGAAGTGAGAGCCCAATCCTATCCAGTTTTCCAGTGCCTGTGCAGCTGTGCCAATGGGGTGTGCACTGAATCCTGTGGTGGGAAGGCAGTCACAGAGGCTTCTTCAGGGTATGGGGACATTTTTGCCCTTCCCTGGGCTGCATTGTGGCTGCACCAGTGCTGGAAAGTTGGATAGGATTGGGCCCTGAGATTGGATTGCTTGCAGCATTCAATTTAGCCTATCCTTATTCCTTGGTACTCTTTGCCTCCTACCAAGGGAGAAGCAGGTGCTTGTGAATGTATCATAAAAGGCTGCTGTTCCCACCCTCAGAAGTGGCTGAATTTGCTCTTTGGGGGATGCAGACTCAGAAGTAGCATTCCTGCACTTAGAGATGTATCTTTCAGGGACTCTTAATAGTTCTGGAGATAGTTAGTACCTTGTTTTTTGGTTTCTCACTGTGTGTCAAGCTATTGCGGGCTTGTCCAGAGGTGGGAAGTTCAGATGGGTCCAATTCCTAACCCAAGGGTGGCATGCTTCACTCAGAATAAGAAACAGGCTCCGGTTTAGCCAACTGAATCCATACTCTGTGCCTGCTATTGCTGCAGAAACCGTTCAGTGTCTGCATACCCCTATGAAGGTTTCAGCAATGACCACGGCCACCCCTTCCTTTCTGTAGTCGCAAGAGGTTTTTTTTTCCCATTCAGAGTGTATGGAGAAAGTCCATACACTCCATAGAAAGTCAGGTGGATCCATAGAAAGTCAGGTGAAACCTCCATTTTTCCTAATGTGGACCCCCACATTTAGTGTGGGACTAAATGCAAATGGATGAAGAGTTTGTTGGAGCGACACGCCTGCCAGAGATTGAGAGTAGCTTGCCTAAGGCAAATCTTGAAATTCATGACAGGGGCAAGATTCAATCTAGTGGGGTCCTGAACACTGGCAGGCTTCCCCAGCCCCATGCCTGAGGCAAAGGTTTGCGATGGCGCCCTCCGCAAGATGCTGCCCCCCACTCACCGCAACGAAACGGAGCCTCGCACAGCTGCAGGACCAATTAGAGAAGCTGTCTGAGGCTTTCCTGCAGTCTTAAACTGTGCTTCCTGCAAACCAGAAGCACAGTTTCTGACCATGTCGGGGAGCCTCAGTAAGGCTTCCGTGTGGTCCTGTGCCCAGGGCATTTGCCCCATTCAGTTAATGGCAGATCCACTACTGGTCCTGAACTGCAGTTCAGTTCCATGACCACTTTGCTACATCAGGTGTTTTAAGTCTGCTCTAAAGTCAAAGCTATGCTGTACCAGATATATTATAGGAAGTTTGGGCACAGATTCCAAAGATACTCTCAACGAGGCTTGAAAGCCCTTCTGAGACTAACACTGTCTGGCAGTTCAGCATCCAGAAGGTGCTACTCTGAACCTGACAACCAGGACCAGTGGCAATCCTGTGCTGCCCAGGACCAGGGCCACAGAATGCCCCCCCCACCAGTCATGCCCAGGGGCCTTCTGCAGCCTCTGGAAGGCCTGAAAACGTCACTTCTGGTTTTCAACCAAAAACCAGAAATGACTCCTAAAGGCCCTCTGGAAGCCCTGAAAACCGGAAGTGATATTTTAAGGCCCTTAGAAGGCCTCCAGTTGGGGGCAAGAAAAGCAGTAGGGGAGTGAGAAATGTGCCACTCCCCCAGAAATGGTGCCCCTGGGAATTTGCCCAGCTTGACTCCTCCCCAGGTATGCCAGTGACCAGGAATCTATGAATTCTATGCACCTACAGAATTTCTGTCCCCGGGGAAGATTTTTGCATCCCAGTTAATCCCAACTACTGTTAAAGGAGCAGTTCCTGGCCCTTATAATGGTAGACAAACATGGTGAACCTCCAGCAAAGAGAATCAGAAGAGGTAGCTGAGCTAGATTTCCAGTAACACTGGGACTTCAGTGCCTGACCAAATGCTCTGACCTAGTTCTTGGCAAATCTTAAAAAAAAAAAAAAGTCAAAAGCAAAGAGAGAGGCTCACCTATAGAGTTCTGAACCATCAATTCAAGTCCCCTGAATGGCATCGGAAGACCCCAGAGCCTTTCCTTGAAAGAGGGTGTTGTAAAGACATGTACACACAATGGAATAGCAGCGTATAGATGCTTGCGATGAAGCATGTGTGTTTGTGTGTGTGTGGCGTCCCTTACATCGTAGCCTGGAAGGAGAAGGCGTCCTCCTTCCCCTGACTCCCAGCTGCACTCATTGCTTGGCTCTTTTCCTTTGCCACAAGCGCAGAGCTCACTGTGATTGTTCCTGCCGTCCTCCTGGTAGACTTGTTAATTAAGGAGAGCCTCATGGCCCAGTGAGCTGGAGTTTATAAAATCACACCAAATGGTGAATAATTTAATGTTTGCTTTTCCAGAATTCAGGCATAGTTGGGGGGAGTTTAAAATATTAATGAAAGCGCACTTTAATCACAGCATGAGTGGCTCGAAAACCTGAATGGTTGTTCTACTCCCTTCTCTGTTTTTTTCCTTTCTTTTTTTTATTTAAAGCTCCTGCATAGTTTCCGCTTTCTAGCTGAGTCTTCAGCATGTGGTCCTGCTTATTAGATTGGAAGTGGCTGAATCTGTCTTTTTTCCACCCACCCCAGAACTGACTTTGATTGGCACCCAACATGATTTATTAGTAGTAGCGGCAAAGAGAGAGGTGGGCTTGTGTGGGTGGCCTGATTTGTGTTCTCTTTTCTCACGCTGCCTAAAAGCAGTGGGAGCGGAGAGCTGGGGAGGCACAGTGGCTGAGAAACGGAGCTGCAACTCAAGAACGCCCTAGTTTGAATCTTGCCTCTGCCACAAACTCGCCAGGTGACCTTTGGCAAGGCACTCTTTCCGGTCTCGGCTCTCCAGCTGCAATTTGGGGATAATGCTCACCCTACAGGGTTGTTGGAGGGACTTACACAAAGGCAACATCTGTGTACATTGTGCACCCTCAAAAGTTCTGTGCAAATGCAAAGTACTGTTATTAATAATAAGTACAGAGGAACTGTTTTGCTAGAGCTTCGGGAATCGGTGGAAATGGAACTCCAGGGCACTGAGCTTAATTTACTTGGCTGTTCAGCTCACTCCCAGTTTCATTTACCAAATGTCTTGCAGCCTTCGATTGGGGGGGGGAGGGGTATAGGAAGGGTGTGTATGTGTGTCCTCATGCCCTAGTAAGAGCTTTGCTGCACCTGTGCTGTGAAGTGACCCGCTCAGGAGTTGAGTCCTACAGGGTCTGACAATTGTGAGTAATGGGAGGAGGCAGCAGTGCCAAGACCAAGATGCTGATGACCAGCCTGTCTTCTCTCTTTGCCTTTCCAGCCCAGAGTCTTGTCGCTGACATCCGTGCTGACAGAATTGAGCAGAAGAGCATCTCTTTGTCTTGGCAGGAGGCCAGCTATCCAAGCACCACCAACATCACTGAATATGAAATCAAATTCTATGAGAAGGTAACAGCTCCTTCCTGGGGGGGGGGGGGTTCTGTGTGGTCTTTCCACCTTTGCCTTGAGGTATGAAAGGTGGGATCCCCCAACACCATGCTTGAGCTGCTCATTTCAGTAAGAGTTTGCCACTTGTGAGACAGTTGGAGAGAACCTGTCCAGGGCGATTGCATCAAGGTGACTCTTACATATTTTGAGTCATTTTTGTGCGAACAGAAGCTTTCTTTCCTAGAATCTCCATCATGTAATGTGGTTCTATAGCAGTGGAAGTGATCTTCTTAGGCAAATTTCTTCCTGTTCAGAACTTGGGGAAAGTGGGGAGCAGTCTGGTGCTCAGACGTTCCCCATTTCGATGTTGAGCTGTGGGCCATTCATTTTTCTTGGTGATGTCCAGGGGAACATCACCACCTAACAGGGTGTCTCTCGCCAGGCAGCCAGGGATTCAATTTTTGTTTGATTCTGGCCAAAGCTCAGTCCATTATATCTCGGTGCCTGAGCTGCTATGCCAAATGCTACCCTCCCCTTACTGCCCTGCCGCCACCTCTGCTACTCCTCCTCCTGTTTCCTGAATTTGAATAGGAAGAAGGGGATGGAGTGGAAGAAGAGGGAGGAGAGGAGAGTGATGGGCTAGAGCAGTGGTCCCAAACTTACCAGTGTCACAGTGCCCCCATAGCCTCCTCTTCTCACTCAACCAGGTGCTGCCATCTTGGATCTCATTCAATCTTGTGAGTTCCATGATGGTGACACCCAAATCTTGTGAGATTCAAGATGGTGCACAATCACAAGATCCAAAATGGTGACACCCAAATCTCACAAGATTTGGGCACCACCATCATGGAACTTGCAGGATTTCATGCGGCACTTGGAAGAGCCAGTAGGAGAGGTGACAGGGGACATCCCACAGTGTCTCTGTGAGTGTATTGTGGTGCCCTCAGGTGCCGCAGGGCACAGTTTGGGAACCGCAGAGCTAGAGCATCAGATGTGGACATGGGTGGATGGTTAGAGGCAGGTGGTCTCCCTCTACGAATTCTCTGCCTGATGTGACTGCCTCAGTTGGCCTTGTGAATTGGTGGGGCTGACCCTAGCACACCCATTTCTGATGAAGAAATTTCATTCTGTGTGATGCCTCAGATTGAGCATCTTGAGAGGATATGTTGGGAGGGGAGCTTGACAATGCTTAGGTATGCTTGAGTACCAACTCCCAGCAAGGCCTCATTAAGGACCTCCTCCCTTCTTAGCTACCTATTCTAAGGCAATAAAACCAGATAGATTAATGAACTGGTCACTTCTTATGAGACTTGTGGAGAAGTTCTCCCTTTCATTTGAATCTCTGGTTGTTTTGTAGGACCAGAAAGATGAAAGCTACTCCACTGTAAAGACCACCTCCCCTGCAGTCACCGTGGGCAACCTCAAGCCCAGCACCCTCTATGTGTTCCAGGTTCAGCTACTGTCTTCCACATCCCAGGACCGCAGAAGCTACAGCCCCAGCATTGAGGTGGAAACACTGGGGGAGAGTGAGTTTGCTCCAGCAAGACTTGGAAGCGCCCAAAGAGGAGGGCTGCTGTGACAGTCTGTGTAATTACAGTCTGTGCCTTTTACAATCTTTCCTTGGAGAGGGAAGTGACTGGAGGAATGGTCTATGCATGTACTGGTCTAGCCACCTGGTAGGAGCTGCTGTTGGGTCTGCAACCCTGAGTAGCTGAAGCTTTCTTTTTATCTATGGCCTTTCCTGTGGCACATCCATCATAAGAACTTTATAATTGCTCTCTCTTGATAGGAACCACCACATGCCCCAGAGCAGCTCACAAGTAAGATGAGGTGGTGATGGCCATCCCTCTATTGTTTGCCACCCACCACCCTCGTAGGTTGTCCCATCTGCAGCATGGAGGGGCAAGAAGAAGAAGAATATATAGGTGATAGGATAATATGCATTGAATTTATACATCAGAGTCCTTTAAAGATGACACTCCTATCTGTCCTTCCCTCTGTCTCTCTCATTTTATGCCACCCTTTCTCCTCCAAAGAGCTAAGGGTGGTGTACTGTTCCCTCCTTTGTCCTCATAACAACCCTGTCCTCACAGGGACAGGGTGAGGCTGGAGGCTGGAGGTGAGGCTGAGAGATAGTGCAAAGTCACCCAGGAAGCTTTGTGACTGGGCAGGGTTTAGAAACGGGATCTTCCAGGTCTAAGTCCAACTCCAGAAGCACTACACCATCCTGGCTCTACTAGGGGTGCTGCTCACCAAGTGAAGGCCTCTGTCGGGTGCCAGAGACCTTGAGGTGCTGTCTAGCATCCTCTTCCTTCCTAGGATCTAGACTGGAGACTTTTTTCGTGCTTGGGAATGAGCCTTGGCTGGAATGTGGTTCCCCAAAGGCTGATGGCTGCTTCCTGCCACCTGTCATTCATCTATTCAAGCAGCTCTGCCTGGCTCCCTGCCCTTTGCCCGGGCTGCTGTCTTTTCCACAGCTTCCGTTTGAAGTATCTCATTTCACCAGCTAACCGGGAGGGAGCTTGGCAAGACGGTCGGGTTTCAGCTTGCTTAATAACCCTGCCCGGCTGGAAATGAAAGCGCTGAGGTGATGGACTCAGTATGAATTTTACAGATTGTGTTTAACGGGGCTTTAAATTGCATCCATTTGCCACACAAGACGGTTTCAGAATGAATTGAATCAAATAAGAAATTTCTTATAGAATGTAGCTGTTTGCAAAAGCCAGAGAGGCAGGTATTAAAGTGTTGAAGGAAAACCACTCGGCAAGCCGTACGTTTTAATATCTCCCCTTCCAAACAGGAGCATGTCCTTAATGCCGCTTAATCGGCGGCAAGGCTGCATGGTGGCGGAAAGCAGACAGTTTGCCGCTTGCCCACACCTCTTCTATCTTGCCCTTTCACCTGATCGCACAGGCTCTTGCTTCCAAAATGGGATTAAAATGTAAATGGCCATAAAGGCAATAAAGAACTGTTGGATATCGGGAGAGGAGTTTTTTTTTTTTCAGAGCTAGAGGAAAATACGTTTGCCTTATCGAAAAGAAAGGAGGCTGGATCTGAAGCCCCCGGACAGCTGTGAATTGAATCTCATGATTGCGTCTGTGGCCTTTTTGCCTGCTATGAATTTGCGCCATTTGAAGCCGATGCTGGAATCCATTACCAGTTCTGCAAGCCCTCAACGGCTTGAGTTGGTCTGTTTGCTGCTGCTGCTGCTGCTGCTGCTGCTGTGTGTGTAGATGTGGGTGTAGAAACTCCTGCCTGGGGTCACTACGGTTTTCGTCACTTGGTGCAAGAGCTCAGTGCGTCACCCCTATGATGGACCCCCTCCCTTTCCAGACCATACAGAATAAATTACAATATTGTATGCAAAACCTAAATGCAGTGGCATCACTAGGGTTGGTGTCACCCCCATTCACTTTATTTTATCAGTACAGGTCACCCAACAAATCAGAAACCAACAAAACAGCAGTGGCCAACTTGATGACCCTCACATAACTGAATAAGGGCTAGTAAGTTCTGATACATGGAATTGAGAGCTGGCTCATACTAACACCTGATTGGTTCCATGCAGTGTCATAATAACACTTCATTGGCTCTCAGAGCAATCAATCTCATTGGTCAGTTTTGAGTTAAGGAAATCCACTTTTTGTTACCTAAGATACTTTCTGGTTAATTGACCATACCATTTGATAGAAAGCAAATATTTCAATGGTTTTGTTTCATTACATTCTGAATGAAATTACATTTCCAATGATATAATACGATGGTCTTATTCATAAATTTCAAAAGGTTTACAAAATTTTAACCACTAGTGGTGTCAACTCCCCCCCCCCCCAGGGTGTCACCCATCCAAGGGTGTCACCTGGTGCAGTCTGCACCCCCCCCCCCGTGACATCACTGTCTGGGACCTCTTCTTGGACCAATAACTATAGCAATGATCTTACACAGATGATTTTGATTGCAAGGTTCAACTTACCTTGGAAGGTGGAGGTGGCTCAGCTTGGCTTAGGGTTACAGAGGCAAATCTTATGCAGGTGGCCAATGCATTCATGGACTCTCACCTCTTCCAGGACTTTGCCTTCTTATTACAGAAAGTCCAGGACAGTCTCATTCTCAATTCACTACATGAGGAAATAGTTAATTTTTCCACCTCTGGCTGAACATCAGGCTTTCCAGGACCTGGATTCTCAGCTTCTCTCTTTCCAACTAGGCCTCAGTTTTAATCTGATCTTGTAAAACAAAAGGGGACAGTCTTGTGTAGCTGTTGACAAGCAAGTGTCCCTTCTGAAGAACCTGAAACCAAAGAAGGGAGTTCATTCAGCAGCATTCCATTCTGTGGTGCTTCAAGGAACACAGAAGGGTTCTACACTGGCCCACTTTAATTTCCACTTCAAGTCCTTTGGCTTATCAGAGAAATGAAACAAATTTGGGCCCAGTTGGTGGAGCTAGGAAAGCCGAGGAGCTTGCTATGGTGGGATGGTGAAGGCCCCATTGGATTCTTTCACTGGGTGCTGAAGAGAACTTGATGAGGCTGGAGGATTTAAAACTGAGACCCGAACTTCTTAAAACCACCCAAAAGTTTACTGGGGGTAGGTGGGTGGGAGGGGAACTTTCTGCATACATTTGTGCAGACAAAGATGCATGCCTAGCCTGGGTGATATGGGAGACGGTCACACTTTGTAATGAAGAGTGGGAGCTGGTGGTGGTGTGCATGACAGCTTTGGCACCACAATTTAGCCCTGGATCAAGAAACATCAGCAGTGCTGTATGCTTAAACCTCGGTTTCCATGACTCTTAACACCAGTCCTTTCTGTCCCCCATCTCAGCTGTAACTGTAGCTTCGAGCGAACAGAGCCCCGTGGTTGTGGTTGTTGTTGTGTCGATCGCTGGGCTGATTGTACTGGTTTCCATGGTACTTGGCATAATGATCTGGCGAAGGTGAGCTTGTCCCCAGTTGCAACACCCCCCCCCCCGTTTTTGCTGAGTGATAAATATATTTTGATCAGATATATTCCATATGAGAAGCTGCTAGAATGTAGTGTTGGTGTCGAGTCCTGCTATCTGGCCCCCTGAAGCAAAACACAGAACCCAGACAAGGGCTCTTTAAGGGTTCTGGCCTCAGCCAAGCACATGTTAAGGCAGTGGTTCCAAAATTCTCAGGGATGGTTTGGGATGCTATATGTGCTTGCAGGGGAGGGGAGGGGAGGGGGCGGTGATGTGATCACCATGATAGCACCACCATTTGGGATTAAAGGGTTTTTAAAAAACTTACCTGGGGGGGTTGCTGTGGCTCTCCGGGGAATCTGTGACCCCCTTCTGCAGGCCTCCCCATGCCTCCAAACTATTATAAAAAGCCATTTCTGGTTTCACGATGAAAACCTACACCCAAGCTGCTTCACCTTTCACCAGCAGCAAGTTGTGTCAGTACAGGGGAGATGGCGATTGTTCCTGCTTGGACATGGGTATTCTCACCCCACTTTGCTCATTCCCAAAACCACCAGCAGGGTGTGTGTGTTTGTGAATGGTAGTGTCTGTCCACACTAGACAGGAGGGTGCTACAATTATGTTCATAGTATTTAGCAAAAAAAAAAAAAAAAAAAAGACCCTGCAAATCAGGCCTGAAAAACTCAGGAGAGGAATGAGGAAACAGAATGCAGTATTTGGATGGGCTGGGTGCCATCTCAGTGCCTTGCAAAATGCACAGAATGTACAGATGAACTAAGGATGGCAATGATCTGGAGTCCTGAAACCCAAAGAGAGCTGGGTTGAGTTGCAGGCCAGAAGAAGTGCCTGTTCTGGCCTCAGCCTCTGAGTCATCTCGAACATGTTCCCAATGTTTTTTCACTTGCGTATTCCTTGGCAGTCCATTTCCATAAATTGTACCCCTCATATTAGCAAACTGTTTGTAATTAATATAGTTGCTGTTATTTTAAATTATGTTTTCAACTAATGATCCATATCTGATAACACAGGCCAACACACATTTTGCTTCCTTAAACGTTACACCAATTCCTGGGTATATTTGGGGTGCCGATTCAAAAATGGCATCCGTTTTACCCTATCACGTCTAGTTTTGGAGACAGAGCATAGCCTCTTTAGTGAATGGTTCAAGCAGCTTCCTCATGAGGAAGTCTACACCATGGCTTCCTCATGGTTAGAGGAAGAGGCTATACCAGGGGTGCTCACACTTTTTTGGCTCGAGAGCTACTTTGAAACCCAGCAAGGCCTGGAGATCTACCAAGAGTTTTTTTTTACAATGTTCACGCCATCATAACATATAACATTTATGTGTACAATGTATGTTGGTGTACCTTGAGCCCCACTGAGTATAACAGGACTTACTCCTGAGTAGACATGCCTAGGATTAGGCTGTGAGGCTGCAATCCTAGCCACACTTACCTGGGAGTAAGGCCCATTGAGTACAATGGGCCTTACTCCCGGCGTTTCCTCCCAGAGGCACCTGAAGGGGGGGGGTCGGCACTCCGCGATCTACTCATTTTGCCTCGCGATCTACCGGTAGATCGCGATCTACCTATTGAGCACCCCTGGGCTATACTGTATAACCAAAACTAGACGTGATAAGGCAAAACGGATGCCATTTTTGGAATCGGCACCCCAAATTCATATCAAACCACCATAAAGTTTGGGAAAAACTTTTCTGACCCTCAATTTTGTAGGCCTGTGTAATTAACAATTTGATGACCAAACACTAGCAGTTGGTGGGGCTTTCACAGTGCCAGGGGTAGGGTTCGGGTTCCTGCCTTGCCTGTTCAAGGGTTCAGGGTATTCTAATACAGACCTGTCTTTTTCCTCCATTTTTAAATTCTTTTTTGAGTACCCCTGGAGGTCCTGGCAAGTACCCCTTGGGGTACACGTACCCCAGGTTGGGAATCACTGGTCCAGAACATTTGTTCCCCAACATTTTATTACTGGGAACCACTTTTTAAAATGACACTCTCTTGGGACCCACCTAGCTTTACAAGACTAAAAAGAAAAAGTTTTACTTTACCAGCCATTCAAGCCTCTGTTTTTATCCTTGTTACCATGGTGGGGGATGGGGACCACCTTCTAGAGCAGTGTTTCTCAAACTGTGAGTCATGACCCACTAGCTGGGTCGCAAGCCAGTTTCAGGTGGGTCCCCATTCATTTCAATATTTTATTTTTCATATATTTGACTTGATGCTTCCATAATATGTTACTGCATTTGGGGAAATTTTACTGACCTGGACTTTTAACAAGCTACTCTGTATATTCTTTTAACAATAATAGTCAATGGGACTTACTCCTGGGTAAGTGTGGGTTGCAGCCTAGGATTGTTAAAAATTTTCATCAGCAGGATGATGTCACTTCTGGTCATGACATCACTTCAGGCGGGTCCTGACAGATTCTCATTCTAGACAGCAGGTCCCAGTCCTAAATGTGTGAGAGCCAGTGTTCTAGAGTATTTGTAGAGCTCCACATTCATTGGATTGGAACCATTCTGGTGGCTTGCATTCCCCTTCGCCTGGCCTTTGATAAGAGGTGAAGCCTACTCATGAGTAAATGGACACGCATGGCTCAGCTTCACTTTCTATAGGGCTCAGTATATTTTTCTTGTCAGCTTGGAGGAGGGGGGATTTTGTTGAGGCCTGAGTTCATTGGATCAGGACCATTCTGGTGACCTTGCATGTCCTTGGGCCTACCCTATGAAGTGGACCAAGGCACGTTTGCTTACTCATGAGTAAATGCGCATGTGCTGCTCCATTTCAGTTTCCATAGGGTTCAATACATTTCCCTTGTCGGCTACCAGTTTGTCAGTTTTGCAATCCACCAAAAATTGGGTCGTGACCCACTGGTGGGTCCTGACTCACAGTTTGGGAACCACTGGTCTAGAGGCGTGCACTGGGCTTAGAGTTGATGACCTGTTTGCTAAGGCCTAATGTGGGGGTTCATTCTTATTGCAGGCAGTGTGGATACAGCAAGGCCAGCCAGGATGGAGATGAGGAGCTCTACTTCCATTGTGAGTGGAGGTTGTGGGAGGGTTCTCTTCCCCTTTCCCTGTCCTGAAGTTATAAACAAAAGGACACCTTTCTCAGCAGAGGCTTCCTCCAGTAGTGCTTGTCTCTGAGAAGGCCAATTCAGCACAGTGAGGGGACAGCAGCCTCTCTCTCAGAGTTTCAGCAGCTAGCTTGGCACCCCCCCCCCCAACCTTCCTGCAGGCATTGCCCCGGATGACTGGGGAGGTCAGCAACATAAAGCAGTTAGTGGCGATGCTTCTGCTTCCCAGGTGCAATGCCTGTCAGCTCTTCTCCCTCCCTGGCTTGGACACATCTCAAGCAGGGAAGATGATTTAGCAGACCATGGCGGTCGGGGGAAATTCAGATGTCAAGAATGATGAGCACATTTCATCCACCTGCTCTTTTAAGGCCTCTTCCTCTCCCTGGAGTGTCTCCAAGGCAGCCGGATCCTGGCTTATGTTGCCAGCAGGGCTCTGCTTTCATATCCCTCTTTCTCTGTGCAATCTTTGATGACTTCCGAGCTGCAGCGAGCAGCTTTGGCGTGCGGAGTGGAGAGAGATGGCAGATGGTCCCCTACTAGTGCCATGGAAAAAGTGGGAGGGGTTTTCCTGGTTCTTCAGCCTCGGTCCAGAAGTCTTGTCACCCTTGGCTCCTGTGAGTCAACTGCAGGTTGCTGCTGTTCCCAGTCTGCATATTCTGCACTGTACATAAGCTCACTAATGTAATATGAAGGCTAAGGTGCAGAAAGCAAAAGAGCAAACAGACTAGAGAAATACAATAGATTTGGCTTGGATCCCACAGCCTATCTCACCTCCAGAGCAAACAGAAGGGTACATATCTATAGGAGCCATGCCCAGCCCTTGAGACATAGCAAAGCTGGCTTTCTTCTTCTTGGGAGATGGGTGGAAACAGCCAGGGAGTCCCTATCACATTCCAGACCAGCTCAGAGTGTCCAGTTTAGAAAATTGGAGCTATTTTTAGTTTGAGCAACCAAGACTAGGTTAGACCAATGGCATTATTTCTTGCCTCTCCTAAAGCTTCCTTTTCCTAAAGCTATACCCAGTGTGAATTGGATATTGAAGTGTCCAGGGGCAAAGGATGTAAAATATCTTCCTACAGAAACTCACAAGTGTGAACTCAAAGCAAGTGGTATAACTTACATTACTTTGGGTCAAACTAATATGACTTTAATCATGTCAGTGGCTCTGGCACCCACACACACACACCCTTGGGGGAGGGGTTTCTGGTCCAGCTCAGAACCACAGTTAAAGTACCCCCTCCCTGGTCCTGATTCCAAATCAGGCAGAGTGGGTGGGTGGGATTCTCAACAGTTGAACACGCCAGGCCAAAATAATGTGATTAAAGGCATATTCAGTCTTATCTATCAAAGCAAGGACTCTAAATTTAATATCTGTTGATGTGCACAGCAGAGACATTGTTCAAGTAAGGAAAGAAAGATGTTCAGTTAAGCTGACTGTATCTTTTTGCTACCACAAAGTGGTGTGTTCTTTTCTGAACTGGGTGGATCAGCCTGTGGCTGCCAAGTCTTTCTTTGCATCAGCTAAGATATTTTTAACAGATTAGGTCACAATCCTTTTTATCTTGGGGCAGACAACAATGGGGTTGGACATGAAAGTCTGGCTTCCGTGACAGAGGAGACGTTTAGGAACAAGAGGGGCCAAAAGCTTTGTCTGTCTCAGATTCTGCTGGGGGGGGGTTCACTTCTCGATCCTGCTGGGAGGGGGGTATTGCTGCTCTGCAACTGGCTCAGAGTCCTCATTGCTGTCCTTTTGTTTCTCCCACTGCAGTCAAGATTCCAACCCGTAGAACATTCATGGACCCAGAGACCTGTGAAGACCCCCTGCAAGCTGTGTACCTCTTTGTCAAAGAACTGGATAACTCCAGTGTCAAGATTGAAAGGATCATTGGGACAGGTGAGTGCTGACCATCAGTGTTTCTTGCCCTTAGGGAGCCTCTCAGAGCTTGCAAGCTGAAGATTGACTTCCAGAAGCAGCAAGGAGGCAGGGAGGACAATGACTGCCTTTCTTTCCTATTCCTTCTCTCACCTTGTCAGTTCAGCATGCCTGCCCGGGAATCAGATGCACACCAGCCAGGAGCCCCTTGGACCAGTAGATGTCACAGCGTTTGCTGCTGCCAGGAGTTCCAAGGCCTTATTGTCTTTTGACTGCAAAAGTGAAGGAGAAAGACTGGCTGACCTCTGACACTGATCAGGGAAAGAAGGGCTGTTGGGTCTGT
Organism: Tiliqua scincoides; assembly: GCF_035046505.1. Lineage (NCBI taxonomy): Eukaryota > Metazoa > Chordata > Lepidosauria > Squamata > Scincidae > Tiliqua > Tiliqua scincoides. The sequence goes on along the minus strand of NC_089830.1, from coordinate 8,686,121 downwards.
CCCAACATCCCACCTCTGTCTACCCAAGAATACAGTGGACCCTTAGTATTGGGTGATCTGTTTCAGGACCACCACCCTGTGGATACTGCATTTTGCGGATAATGACATCCTCCAGAGGGGGCGGTGGCAGGTAGCACTGCAATTCCATACCTGCAGGCTGTTCCCAGCCCTCCAGAGGTCACACATGGCCTCCCCACACCTCAGAATACCTCCTGGACGCAACTGGAAGCTACTTCTGAGGCCCTCCAGCCACAGGCTCAGCATCCACAGATGCTAACCCCATGCATTACATTACCCACTGTTACCTGCAAGGGAAGATGATGAGCCTGACCTCAACTAGACAGAATACCCTGTTGACAGCTGCTCACGTCTTTTCTGGCCTTGCCAAATTGATACTCCCCCATATCTTTTCCCTTCCCTTCACTGTCTTGTCTTTTCAGCTTGTAAGTCTAAGGGCAGTGGGGTCTGCTTCATGTTTTGTTTGATTGTGAACTGCTTTGGGAACTGATGTCTGTCTGAAGAGCAGGATAGAAATATAATTTCCTCCTTCCTGGTAAATCAGAAGCAGCCAGGCTTGCCCTTATTACACTATTGGGGAGCCTCAGGAGGGCAGGGCTTGGATAGAATTTTCTCTTGAAACAATTGCTTGTATCCAAAAAGTTGGGCCACGCCTCTCACTGCTAGGATTGTGCCCTGGCCTTACTTCTGGGAACCAGGTACCTCTTGTTGCATATGCACAAAGAGTACAGACTATTTGTGATTGTTGTCCTATTATAGGAGTGGCCAAACTTACTTATGGAAGAGTTGTCTGCTCACCATGAACATTAAACTGATGTCTTAATCCAGTGAATTATCAGTTTATACCTAGTAATAATGCTTGCACCTTTCTTACAGTCAGTTCTCTTTATATGCAAATTCACTATCTGCGAATTTGCTTATCTTCGAGGGGCAGAATTGCCACCTTCCTTTCATTATCTGTGACTTCTCATTTTCTGTAAAGTCTGTGCCAATGCGGGGGGGGGGCTCAGCACAGCTGCAGGTAGGCAGGCTGGTGGGGACAATAGAGGTTGCGAGAGGAGAAGAGTTAGTGGTCTCCTTGTGAGCAGAAGGAAGCCCCGTTGCTATGCAAGGGGGAGAGGAAGAGACAGTATACAGCACTATATATAGCAGAAGGGAGAGAGGGTTGCAGTAATTGTGTCCAACCAATTATACTCATTTTTTAGTAAATTGTCTGGATTGGGTCAATTTTCCGCATTGAATGGGCATTGGGATTGGCACCTGGAGAATCGCTGGACACATTTGTGTCCACTTCTAGACTTGCCCCACCTCTTGGGGACTCCAGCTGAACCTTCACAACCCAGGCAATGATGAGAGGCTGATGATGAGAGGCTCTGGATGACCACTTGAGGACTGTTCTGGGGCTGGGCAAGCCCAGGAAAGGAGCCAAGTGACAGGTGGAGGAGGAAGAAGGGTGAAGCAACCCCCTCCCCACTGCTGAACTCTGGGGTTTCACGGGCCAGCAAGCTTCAATGAGGGTTAGACAGCACAGAGGAGGAAACTTCAGGTGTTGATGAGCCCTTACTATCACCCAGCCCCATAGACTTTAAGTAAAGATTCAGGTTCATAAAGTTAATAGAGTGTATGGTGAAGAGGGCTCCCTGGAACCAAACCCCATTTCCCCCATAGGCTCACTGATTCGGTATCCGCTAATTCAAGTTTTCATCCACTAGCTTTTCCAGGAACCTAACTCATTAACCTTGCAGATAATGAGAACTGACTGTATTTACCTTTATATTACTTGTGATGCAAAAAGGAGCTCGGTCAACATTATTTCTGAGAGCCACATAGTTACCTGCTTCCTGTTAGCGTTTGATCTAGTCTCTTCAAGCATTCAGGTTGCCTGTGGCCTGCCTCCACATCACGCTGTAAGCTTTTGTGCTTATACCGACCTGTGAAGGGAAGGATATTTTCACATCCGTAAGCAAATAAACAACGTTAATAGATGCACAGGGGACGTGGGGGAGGCACAGAGATAGGGGTTCCCCTGTATTCCCATTTCCACGGAAGTGAGGGCCCCTCTGCAGATACTTGTCCCTAGGGGAAAGAAGACAGGAGGGGGGCTCCCATCACGGAGGGGGGCTCATTATAGAAGGGAACAGATCTCCCAAAACAGCAGTGCTCTGCCTCTCCTCATCAAATGCTCTCATCAAATGCACTGTGAAAACCTTGATTCATCAATTCTTCTTCACTTCTAAAACATTTTGCCCAAGAGAATCTTGTGCGGGAAGGTGGGAGGAGCTGAGGAGGACCACACCTTGGTTAATGGTCCCCTTTCTTCTATGAGAATCAGTCCTCTTGCCACATTCTTGCCTTTTTTAATATACAGCATCAGATACTTGGGTTTTAACCCCTCTCCCTTTTGTCCAGGAGAATTCGGAGAGGTCTGCCAAGGATGCCTGAAACTGCCCAGCAAGCGAGAGCTGCCCGTGGCCATTAAGACCCTGCACATGGGCTACTCAGAGAAGCAGAAGCGCACCTTCCTCAGGGAGGCCAGCACCATGGGGCAGTTCGACCACTCCAACATCCTGCGGCTGGAGGGAGTCATTACCAGAGGTACATTCGGCAGACTCTGCCCCTTGGAGAGTATGAGTTTGGTGCCCTCTTAGGCAGGGTCTCTGAGAGGAATTTTATCAGGGGGTACAAAGTTTCTTTTGGGCCCCTTTGCAAAGGGGGAGGGGTGAAACAGATCGGGGGGGAGAGTGGTGATGGGCGAGCAGAATAGGGGCAGGGAGGGGCAAAACAGTTGGGAGGAGGGTAGAGACAGCTAGAAAAGTCTTTGGAGCCCATGTCTACCAACCCATGTGGCATCAGTAGTATCGCCAACATCTCTAGTTGTGGTAGTGTTGCCAGCATGCCCTGTGGGCGACAAGTCTGAGTAGATAGGAAATTGTGAGATCTCAGGAAATTTCTGGGCCCACTTCTTTGGCTCCTGGGCCCCTTTTTGACCCTGGGCCTGGGTACAAATTACCCCCTTAACCCCCCTCTCCTAGGCCCTGCTCTTAGAATGCACAGCATAGACTAGCCGGTGCCTTGGATCTGGGGATGCCAGGATTAAGGACCTCCAGATTCTCTTTCCCCGCCTCCACACCATGCAAGGGACCATTGACTTTTGCACAGAGGAAGGAGGCACCAATACTGCACTTGATGTTCCAGGCACATCCTTCCCTACTGTAAAGTCCTGTAAAAAGCAGTTGGAGGAACACTCTGCCTTAATGCTGTGCTTGCCTCAGATTGCAAGACAGCACAGGTGGCTCTGTTAGGTGGGTTGTTAACACAGCGGGGGGAGGGAAGGGCATTGCATTCTGAGCAAGAGTGGTCCAGGCAAGCAGCCCCCCTATTGCCGCACTCCTTTTCTTTCTCGATCAATAGTCATTAAGTGACTTCAGCATGATTACACACTTATTTGTGGCCAGCAAACCAAAAACAGCAGCTGCCTGGCCTGATTTCCAGGGCTGCAGCTCTGCCTAATTGACTCGGTGATTTAAGGCAATTCGAGGAAAGTGATTTGTCCTATGAAAAGGCTGGAAGTATACGGATTGTTTTTTCTTAATTGCTCGCTGTGGAGTTTTGCCGTGTTAATGCAGGGAGCTGATCTGGCAGTGTTGTTTAGGAATCCGATTATCCCTTCAGAGCCTCTGGGACTCGGCTCCTTTTGCGTGTCTCTTCCAATGACTTGAGCTCAAATACTTAATAGAAATTCTGTAAGGGTTGCTTGCAATACCACAATGATGTGAATCCCCAGCCCCCTAGCAGGTGTGCTCCTGCTCAGGAATACAGCTAGCCTGATTGGGGAGCAGGAGAGAAAAGGGGGCACCTTTTTTCCTTTCTCCCTCCCTTGAGACCTTCTTCTGCTGCACTGTATTAGGGGGTCAGGACTAGAACCCACTGCCAACTGTGAATCGGAGTATTTTTATTGCTGTGCAAGGGAAGGGTGGGGAGAGTCTGAAGAACAGGAAAGAGAAATAAGTGCCCCTTTTCCTCGTCTACCTCCTGTTACATCCTTATAAATAAATGGAAGGGAAAGACTTAAAAAAAAATCTTGCGGCACATACTTTCCCGCTTCACTGCAAGGTCCTTTCAATGAGCAGTGGCGTAGCTAGAGGGGGTGCAAAACACTAAGTTTTGCAGGGAGCTGCACTGCAACATGCATGCAACCCCCCCACCCCCCCCCCCCGAGCCATTCTGGGCAATGGAAGAAAAAGAGAATGCCTCCAATTTACCCTCACTTCTGGGTAAAATGCATGCTTGCATGCTATGCCACTGACTATAAGCAGTTAGAGACTTAAGCAGGCTGGTTCTTTGCTCTCTATTTTCTTAACTTTTTTTTTTTTAAACAGACACAGTAGGTTCGCAGTATTGTCTTGGGGTTCATTCTCCAACTCCTCACAGATACTGAAATCCGTGGATAATGAAATCCGTGTAGTCGGACCTCACAAGAGCTCTAGACACAAACAGAAGTGCCTTCTCAGTGTGTCCAGAGGTCTTCTGAAGTGTGGTCTCAACAAACTAAGATCTTCTGAGGTCAACCTCCTTGCACCTCAGCAGGTCTGCCAAAGCTTTCAGAAAAACACTTCTGGTTTAGCAAAAAACTAGAAGTGCCTTTCTGAAGACTCTGGCAGGCCTTCTGAGGCACAGGGAGGCCCCCCATGCAATCTCTGGTTGTGTCCAGGAGGTCCTCTGAGGTTCTCTATCACAGGCTTCTGATCCGCGGTGAGTCAATCTGCAGATGATGAGGAATGACCTGTATTTCAGTATTCTTTTTTTGTGGTTTCTGCACAGTCACACATAATAAGTTCTGCATATACACAGAGTTATCTTCTGAAGCTTCCAGATCCTTGACGGTTAGGGTGTTTCAACAGTGGAACAGTTTGCCAAGGGAGGTAGTGGATTCTCCCTCACTGGAGACCTTCAAGCAGAGGCTCAACAGGGACCTGCTAGAGAGGCTCTAGGAGGATTTCCTACTACAGGCAGGGGGTGGGACTACATGACCTTGTAGGTACTTCCAATTTTATGATTCTATAAGTATGGCATCAATGGAACTGTCTGCAAGCAGAGGCTTATAAGGGGAGCATAAGAATCATTGTGATCAGACACAACAGACAGAGCCAGGGGAGACCTACTTTCAAGGACGTTGAGTGCTTTCAAGAGAGATCTTATTCTTGTTTCTCTGTGTAGGGAACACAATGATGACTGTGATGGAGTACATGGGGAATGGGGTGCTGGATTCTTTCCTGAGGGTGAGTGCCTTTCATGGATAATAGGGTGGGAGGCCTGCAGCATGTCCTGTTTTTTATAGCCCGTATCAGCCCCCTTGGCAATATGTCTCCTCTTCCTCTTGCCTTGCAGAAGCATGAGGGGCAGCTTGCAGCTTCCCAGCTACTTGGCATGCTGCACGGGATTGCCTCTGGAATGAAGTATCTGACAGAGATGAGCTACATCCACAAGAATCTGACAGCCCACAAGGTTCTAGTGAATGGGAACCTCCTCTGCAAAATATCCGGCTTCCGGCCATGTGAGGATGGGAAGATGGAGATGGTCTTCAGCACACTGGTAAGTATTTGGAACAGAGCTAGCTCAAGTACTACCAGTGGTATGAGTACCACTGGTTGAGAAACTTTGCCATACAGAAACCAGTTGAAAAAGGGCCTGTTAGCTGGGTATCAGAGGTAAAGCACTGGCAACAGTGTAACTTCTCTGGGTACCAGAGGGTATCTGGGTATCTCTGGTTTCTTTGCTGCCAGCACAAATAAACAAAACCTCTATTTTATATTTATATGGATTGGAGAACAGGCAGACAGCTTTAAACACTCATCACTCCACAGCGGTGTTGTTCTCTGAGAGTGTAAACTAGAGAATGAACAAATGCAGGTCAACTTGGGTGCAGTGTGTTCTTGTACATCCCCCTTCTCAAGGTCTTGCCCCTTGCCTGCTGCTCTCTCATAAGAACATAAGAAGAGCCCCGCTGGATCAGGCCAAAGGCCCATCTAATCCATCTAATCCAGCTTCCTGTGTCTCACAGTGTCACCTGCATTCTGGTGCCCTCCCTTGCATCTGGCATCCTGAGGTAGACTACTTTTAAAATCAGGAGTTGCATATACCCATCATAGCTTGTAACCTGTGATGGACTTTTCCAATATTTTTATTTATTTTTCACATTTTATAGTGCACTTCTTCCAAAGAGCTCAGGGCGGTGTACACAGCTGCTCCCCTCCTTTTTGTCACTCTGTGAGTTAGGTGAGGCTAAGAGAAAGTGACTGGCCCAAGGTCACCCAGGAAGCTTCATGACTGAGGGGGGATTTGAACCTGGATTTTCCAGGTCTAAGTCCACCTCCCAAACCACTACACCAGGGTGGCGCTCATTTTCCTGTTCAATTCCTTTTTAAAGGCATCTGTGGCAAAGAGTTCCGCAGACTAATTACACACTTTGTCTGTCCCAACTCTCCCAACACTCAATGTTAGTGGAAGGCACTGACTGACCTGCTTTGATTTTGTAGTGACACTGAGTAGATATGATTACCTCAATTTCTCAGTTCAGTTGGCACTTGAGTGGTCCAAGTATAATTTTTGTGAAACTAAAGACTGCAGCCATCGCTTAGATCTCAGAGGTTTGACATGATACCTTACAGGTACTATTTGGTTAAATGTTTGGGAGCAGCTGGATAAAGTCATCTGAAGGAAGTCAACTAGCCAAAATTTTTTAAATCTTAGTATTTTTTAAATAATACATCATTTTATATGTCATTCAATGCATAACTTCATGCAGAGTGCATTGAAACAATCCCTGTTGGAATATCTCTATTCTATCAAAAGTTATAGCCAAAAAAACAGTGGGAGGGGCTATGGTGCCATCACCCCACCCACTGACCGGGGTTGCCCCACCCACTGCACAGGAGGAGGTTCACCATGGGGGTGATGCGCTGACCTCCCACACCGGGTGACACAAACTACTGCTGTCCAGCTACTGTGGTGTTCTCTGTGCAAACAACATATGGATTGTGCTGGGCAGGCTTGCTTGTGCATTGCTTGTTATTCCTTGCCATACCACCCATGGTTCTGCCAGGAGAAGCTAACCATCACCTGAATATTCCAGAACTTCCCTTCTCTCCACCCCTTGAACTGCTGATTGGGTCACCCCTGATTGGGTCACCAGTTCATTCCCAATCAGTTTGGGCAGAGTTTTCCCTTAGCAATCAAGCTTTAGATTTCGGCCATCTTTCCAGCAACAGGAGAGCAGGGCAGTGGGGACAGACAAGGTCAGCATGTGTGTGCGAATGATGTTCCTGGTCCTTCTGTACTTGAAAGCTCCATGTCTTCCTTTCTTTGTGCATGTCTAGGGTGGCAAAAGTTTGGCGCTGTGGATGGCACCAGAGACAGTCCAGTACCGCCGCTTCAGCTCAGCCAGTGATGTATGGAGCTTTGGCATTGTCATGTGGGAGGTGATGTCCTATGGAGAGAGGCCTTACTGGGACATGTCCAACCAGGACGTAAGTGGCTGTGGAGAAGGGAAAAAGGGGGGATCTCAATAAAACTGGGCAGGCAATAACTCCATGAACTCCACCATTGAAGGAGGAGCAGACCATGTTTTCTGCAAAGACCACCAGTGAGGGGCCGTGCCCTGCTTTTCTTCATGGTGGTGCATCCGTTCTGCTTCCAGGTACTGAGGGCCATTGAGGACGGCTTTCGGCTCCCTGCACCTGCAAACTGCCAGCCAGCCTTGCACCAGCTCATGTTGGGTTGCTGGCAGAAAGACTGTAGTGAGCGACCCAAGTTCTCACAGGTCCACAATATCCTTGGCAAGATGCTCCAGAATCCTGAACCATTGACAGGCACAGCCTTCAGCTATACTAGGTGACTGTTTCTGTTTAACCCCTCCCCCTTACTCCATCCCTGCTGTTTTTGGATACGGCCATTTCACCCATCTCAAGCTCCAGAGTCAAGGAGGTCAGAGTGCCAGGCAATGAACCTCCTTGTCCAAAGCAGTGCCCGATGGTTGACTGCTGCTTGACTTTCCTGCAAAGAAGGTCTTGGTGAGATGTGATAGTCTATAGCAGCGGTTCTCAAACTTTTCAGTCTCTGGAGCCCTTTACACTCCAGAAAGGAGGCTTGGGGAGCCCTGCCCATGCACAGAGTCTAGGGAAGCCCCAGGATGCTGGTATATGTGTGACGTGACGTAGAATTGAGCCCAATACCAGTGAAGGAGGGAAACAGGCAACAGGAGGCAACAGGAGGGAAATGAGAAAGGAGAGCCATGCTCATGGCGGGAGGCGGGAAGGACAGAGGAGCAAACCAGGCAGGGGGCAGCCACTGAATTGTATGCTTGGGATGTCCCAAATGGGGTCTTGGGGAGCCCCAAGGCTCCTGGAAGCACACTTTGAGAAATGCTGGTCTAGCGCTGAGGATGAGGAGGAGGGATGGGGTTGCTCAGCGGTGATTAAGGCATTTGAGATTTCTTGCTCTGTCACCTAACAGCTCCTCTCTCTCTGCTGCCAGGACTCTCAACTCTAACAGCCCACTCTCTGAATGCACTTTCCCTTCCTTCAGCTCCGTGGGGGAGTGGCTGGATGCCATAGACATGAGCAGGTATAAGGATAGCTTTGTTGCAGCTGGATACTGCTACCTGGATTCCGTGGCCAGGATGACAGTTCAGTGAGTGAACCTTCTCTTCCCTGGCCCCCTTCCCCAAGAGTCTGCTGCTTGCTACAGATTGCAGGGCCTCTCTCATGGATCAGAGGAATATGGGAGGCAGGACTGGCTGACTGGCTTTGGCTGCAGCTTCAGACTCACTCTGGGATTAGATTTGCTGCTCTTACTAATAAAAGGCTTGGTTACTATATGGGCAGCTTTGTGGCTTCTGTTGGATGTAGTTCCACATCTTCCAAGCCATTGTTTGCCCATTTAAATCTGGCCATCCCAGTGCTGGTAGTTCGTTTGGTGTAGGTGAGCTACCTTGATAACACTGTCTGGGGTGGGGGGGTGGATTCCTCTCTTCCAGGGATATCCTGAGCCTGGGGATCACCTCACTGGAGCACCAGAAGATCATCCTGAGTGGGATCCAAGCGCTGCGAGCTCAGGTGATTCAGATGCATGGCCGCGGAGTGCAGGTGTGACAGCTGCCGAGCTGGATCTGTCCCCACCACACTGATCTGAACTGTGGCAGGAGCCAATAGCAAAGTCTCACTCTGGCCCTTAATGGGGCTCTGTCTCTTAAGACTTTCCCCAAGAGAGTGGAACAAAGGCGACCGTGTTCTGGAGCAGAGAAGTCAAGAACCCCCTTCCCCCTTCAAGGGGAGGCCCAGAGCAACCCACTAGTAGCAGCCTGGAGAGTACAGTATCTTTTTTTATGACCTCTCCCCATCCATTCACCTCTGTTGTACTTTGGAGGAGCAGCTGAGCTTTTGGTGCTAGTAAAGCAGGAGCCCAGTACCACATTTTCACCAATCACTGGGACTTGACAAAACTGTCCTAGCAGGTTTTCATGGTTAACTGGGCTTCTTTTTCCCAAACCGGCTCCTTTACCCAGCCTTTCCTCACTTCTGCCACCTGCTGCAGGTGAGATGAAAGACCAGAAGATCCCCAAAGGATATCCACTTCTTCGAGAAGTGAAATCTGACACTCCCGTCCTTCTGCTTAAGGCAGATAATGTCAGTAGGGAGCAAGATGACACACAACTGACATAGAGGAAAAGGGTTAAATTCAAGGGCTTGGACTACCTTGATGGTGCTGCTATTGTGCCCTCCTGGTCCAAAATGCTCTCTCACCACTGTTCTATGCACAGCTGGCAAGAACGAGTTCAAGGGCAGAGAGAGCCCCATGCTGCCACCCTCTCCTAGGTGCTCTGTTTTCATGGATAAAGGAGTTGAGAGGTTGTGGGCTGCCCACTTTGCTGAGCTGCAGCCCAAGTGGCACTCTACCCACTGGACTGCTGGGTGCCAAATGCCTTCCACCTTTGCAGTTGGTTCTGCATTGATCTCCGACGCCTTCAGCCACGGAATCCTTTCCTCCAGTTCCCATCACTAATATGGGTCATCTCCTGTCTCCTCAAGCAGTCCTTGCAAGACCACAGGAAAACTCTTAATGGGTTTCTGGACATGGCAAAGTTAGAGGAATTAACTGGCACCCTTGGTGCTAGCTAAGATCCTGACATCTGTCAGGATTGTTGTGGCTGAAGGTCCTCCAGACTGGACCGAACTAGTCTGAAGACTGAATCTCGTTGACAAGGTAGGAAAAGGAAGGTGTATTTTGTGCCAGTGCCAGTTCCAGTCTACCCTTCTGCAGATCAAGATCATCTCTCTCTCCCTTGGATTTAAGAGACTCTCATCCAAGGACTCGGCTGGAGAACATGCCTGCAGAAATTTGAGATCAAGAATCAAATCAAGAGACATGCTGCTGTCTGGCAGGTACTGGCTTGAGCCATATTGGAGCCACTTGGCTGGTCTGGGCAGCTCTTGTGCCCGTTTTGCCACATGAAAGCATCTGACAGACATGCTATAGTGAAGTTCAGGACCTGAAGTCGATGGCAGGGGCTGCTGGAAAGCTCCCTAAGAGCATCTGCCACCTCTTCTGGCTGCTGCTTCTTACTGCCCACTTCTCTTCACCAGGGTGGTGTTTGCCAAATATATATATATTTCTTTTCAACGTGGCCTGATTTAAATGGGCTTCTGCTCTCTTGATGGTTGTGCCCAGATCATTTTTGCAGGCTATTTGTAATTGTCTGAAAAAAAACTGCAGGCCCGTCATGAATGGAGGAAAAATGAAACTGCAAAGGAAAGGAGCCAGCACAGAAAATTGGCAGCACATCGAGAAAACAGTGTGCCTTTGACTTCAGATGATCCTGATTGGTGGGGCTTTCTGCAGACTCTGATCCCCAGCAGAAGTTTTCCCTTCCAGCCCTGGGCTTCCCTTTCCACCTGTTGCTTTTGTGCAGAGACACAAAAGGGTAGAGCACATTTTTCATTTCTGGGGGAACCTTGACATTGAGTGCTCTTTTCAGTAGGACTCTGAAGCCTGCTTCTTTCCTTTCTCTCCCGCTGGTTCTGTTGGGTTTCTGCCTGACTGCTCAGTCCAGTGTGCATAAGGCTTTAGGGGTTCTGGAGGATAACCACCCAGCCGCCTCTCTGTGGTGCGAGGCTCTGATGGCTGTGTAAGGGGCTAGCAATTGCTTCCGTTTCAACGCCTGCTACCTCTGGTCTTAGTCTGGTAGGGTACTCATTTGTTGCAACAAAAACAACAGAGTTTTAAATTTGGGCAGGGTTTCACCATAGCTAGAGAGAGGATCATTTATCTGTGCACTACTGTGGTCAGCCTCTTACCCTTTCTGTGATGCCTTTCTGAGTTTTCTGCCTTGACATTGGCAACTATCATTTTTAGTGCATGCTGGAGCATTTTCATCATGGGCCCACTTTCTTGGCTCATTACTCCGTTGTATTTGACGGTTTATTCCTCCACAAACAAATAACCAGTCCAGTCTAGCTCCACCATGCTTCTCCGCATGTAATATTTGTAGAAGCACCTCCAAATATACAAGATCCTGTACAGAGGCAAAAGGAAACAGTTGCCCCCTCCCTTCAGCTGGTTCACATTCTAAATGTCTGGGGATAGGTGTGCGTGCTTGAAAAGGATGGTGTGGGTCTCTTGGCCCCAGTCCCCTGCCTTCAAACACTGTTCCACGACCGTTTTGGTTCTCCTAGAGTCTTTTCTTTCCAGGGGGGAGAGAGAATCCTTGACATACATACATACATACATACATACATACATACATACATACAACCCAAGCGCATATATGTGGGAGGGCACATATAGGGAGGGCAGTCATCCAGCGGTTTGGGCATCTGCAAGGGAATCTAGAGGGCTGATTGGGCATTGTTTCCAGTGCCCACTGAGGAAATGTAGCAGTCCTTCTCCTTCCTGACAGAACTTATATTAAGAGGAAAAGAATCAGTAGAATTATATTAAAAGGGGTTACAAGGTATTTGTGACAATCTCCCAAGAAGCACCACATTCTCTGAGAAATCTATGCTTCTCCCTACGCTGAGAGTACATAAAAACTACAGCATAGTTATGCCCTAGCTGTACACATAGGGTAGATTTGTTGCCACTAGGAATGCAGGATCAGGTCCTTGATTTCACCCCTCACCCAACTTGATTTCTGCCTGCCTACTGACAATTGTCACACTAAGGGTGCAATCCTGACCCGGGCTTGGGCCGGTGCAAATCCCTTGCGCCGGCCCAGGAGGGTTGCAAACATGCCGTAAGGCTGGAACAAGCCTCCGTGCAGGCAGAGGCACCAAGCCTTGCGTCGGCCCGGTTGGGCCAATGCAAGGCTCTGAGGTAGGCGGGGAGGGGGTGGAGAGGAGGCAGGAGGAAGGGGTTCCTGGTTGGGGGAGGGTGGGTGGTGGGCAGCCCTGGGGACAATTATGCTGGATCCCAAGCCCTGTTCCGGGAGCAGCTTCAAGCCTCCAGAGGTTCAAGCCTCCAGAGATGGCGCAAGTCCAAGGAGACCAATAGGGGAGAAGGCAGAAGTAATCAGAAAACTCAGAAGTACATTACATTACAACTCAGAAGTAATCAGAAAAGTTTCCCCTTTCCTCTGGCTGAGTCGCTTTTGGCCCCTATCCTGGCCCTATCCTCCCCCAAAGCCCCTATCCTCCCCAAGCCTCCTGGCTTGTCTGTTCCAGCGCAGGATAGGATTGCACCCTCAGTCCCCTGAGAGGAGGGAAAAAGGTGGGGAGCATCTTCTCCTTGCTGTTCTTCTGTTACTCTGTTATCCAACCATCTCCATACACTTGCATCCGCACCCAAGCCTTCTCTGGGTAACGTGCAAGGCTAAGCCCGGTGTCAGAGTCAGGAGGCCTATTGCTCTTTTAGTTAAGCACCAGGCGGCAGCATGGTAAGGAGGAGATCTGCTTATCTCGAGTGGGAAGCAAATTGGTCTGGCTTGCACAGGTTGGAGGAAGGCAGCCATGGCAGATTCAGGGTGAAAGGCAGCCCTGGTCTGCTGTCCCCTGGCACTCCTTGCAGTCTGCCACTGATGCAATCCACATCAGGTAGCTGCGTGGATGGACGAATAGTAACCACACCCGTGCTCTGAATGTCAGAAGGTCTCCCCTATGGAAATTGTCCACTTAATTGCAGAAGGCAGTTGGAGTGGAACTTCCCAGCCCTAGGATGCTTTTAAAAAAAAATACACTGAAGGCAGTTGTACCCACTTCTAATCTATGAGGAAATGCCAGTCTCACTACTGGTGGTGTGGGTGTGTCTGTCTTTTCTGCTCAGCAGAGGGGAGTTTTATTTGTTTACATTTTTATACCACCTTTCCTCCAAGGAGCTCAGGGTGATGTACATAGTTCTTTTTCTCTTTTTGATCCCACAACAACCCTGTGAGGTAGGTTAGGCTGGGAGATAATGACTAACCCAAGGTCACCCAGGAAGCTTTGTGGCTGAGCAGGAATTTGAACCGAATCTTCCAGCTCTAAGTCCCAAACAGTCCTAGCATTTCTTTTTCCTCCTTACTTTTCTTTTCCTAGCCAGTACGGCCACTGACACAATACCGACTAGCTTGCCCCTCTTTTCTCCAGGGCTTCCCTGATTCCGTCAGCTCTGATACAGTGTGGTGTTCCTGCTGCTGGTGCTTTTTTTTTTGGTGGGTGCGTTAATATAATCCGACATACTCAGGGAAGTGGAATAAATACAATTACAACAGGATTTCTTGCATTGAAAGCCCAAAGCAGGAGCAGGTGGGGGCAGAGGATCTTGCTGGATAACCCAGCTGAGTGCAGGGAGTGTGCCCTTCCATGCTCCTTGCTGCTTTGTGGGGTTCGCTTTTCCACATTCTCTGCTGGTGTGGAAGAGCATGTCCTGGGTAGCATTTTGGTGCATTTTGGTGCCTCAGCTTCTGGAAGGTCCTGTTTGATCATCGGTCCTGCGCAAACAGATGCAGACTTGGGAGCCAGGGGCTTTCTGAGATCCCTTCACCCTGTGTGGGAAGTACTGTAGTTACCTTAGCAACAGCAACTAAAGGAAAATCATAAGATTTGTTTAGTGATACTGACTTTAGCTCTCTTCCCTCCACCCCCCACACATTGTCCGCAGAGCCTCTCTATTGAACACTTGCACTACACCCAAATGAATGGGCAACTGTGGATTCCATTCTTTCTTCCTCTTTCAAATCTGTACCAGCTCTCTGAAGATTTTCTGGATTAACTTTGCAACAGCATGACACATGATGTTCTTCAGGAGCCTGGGAGTGTGACAACAGTACCATGATGATGATTCGCAGGCTCCATCCCTCACCAATGAATAATTGGTCGCATCCTGCCGTAGGGGGCTCCTGCCTTCTCCCCCTCTTTCAAAGAGTGACTGCCTGCTCTCCTCCTGATTACCTGATTCACCCAGCTGACTGCACATGTTGAAGCCTCTCTACCACAAGTCCAGTTTGGGAGGGTTGTGGGAAGAGAGTGCATATCTCACACATGCCCAGTGCAACCAAGAGTGGGTTTGAGCCCTGGTGAATTTTTTTTTTTTTTTTTTTGCCAGTCTCCCAGCAAGGGTGGACCTGCTAAACATTTTTACGCAAAAAAGAACAACCACATATGCAACGTGTGTGCAACCTTGGGCATTTGCGTTTGCATGGGAGAGGCAGTATATAAATCTTTTAAATAAATAAAATATTTGAGCTCCGGGCTTCCTTGGGGATCACCGAGCCCCAATAATTTTTACCAACCCCCCCTCCCCTGTTGGCCATCCACATACCACAATGGCTGTATTTCAGCTTAGAAGCTATTTCAACTCAGAAGCATTTACACTTGGGTCTGCCCAAGTAGATTCTTAGCACTTGGGATGTTGCAGGGTACTTGAGGCGCACAGTAGTGAGATGGAGACCACACATGAGCTGTAGCCCAAGATTGTGTTGCTCTCATGCCACAAGTTGGCTCTCCAATCCTTCTTTAGTATCTTTCTGTTGTCCTCTGACCTGGTGACTTGACTGTGTGGTTGCAGCTGCTGTTAGAAAGGGTCAGGAGTCCCCCTCTGTCCCAGCTTCCCAGTCTGACAGTGGATTGGATGGGGGGGGGGGTTTCTCCAATGCCATGATCAAATCACGCAACTTTCCTGGAAGGTCGCCAGAGAAGGTAGTGCAGAGATGCTGAAGCCAAGACAGGAAGGGATCTGGGGTGAGTGGTTTGACTTCAACAAGAGGTCAAGTGTCTTTGACATCTCCCTGTTTCCCAGAGACACCATGAGAAGACTGGGACTGAGAACTTTGTAAGCAGCAGCAGTAGTAAAAATCTTGTTTTAATTTGCTCCTTTGCCCCAACACCATCACTACCACCATCACCCCCTCCTCCAAAAAATCCTGGATTCAGATTGGTTCCTCTTACTGCTTTTGATATCAGTGAACCATGTATTCTATACTCTAAATATTTATTTGAAAAGCTGATCTATATTTTTGTACAAGCAAATGTCATATAAGAAATCATATGAGGGGGAGTGAAAATACTGTGTGCGTTTCAGACTTGGAGTGTTTATTGGAAGAACCACCAGGGTGGTAATAAAGAGCTGCTGAAAAATGTGCATTAACTGAAGCGTGTGACAAAAGAGGTGGCAAGTGCAGGAGAGTCAGCAGTTCTGGCGTGCGTTTATTTTGGAATGAATGAAAAATTGAACTGAATCAAGGTCCATTGGCTTCAGTTCTTTGCAATGAAATGAACAGCCTTCAGGGAGGGACTGTGGCTCAGTGGCCGAACACATGCATTGCATGCTGATGTCATCCCTGGGATCTCCAGGTAGGACTGGAAAAGATCTATGTTTGGAACCCTGGAACAGCACAAGTCAGTGTGTAGAGATTGCTACACCGACCACTGTGGTGATTCAGTATAACACAATATCATGTGTTCGAGGCACTTCTAAACCATATGAATTTAGTGGGGATATGAATTGAGTGGGGATTTCAGAAGCCAATTTGTTGCCATTCATGGGATGCTGGTGGGGTTTTCAGTTTTGCCCATGGCCAAAGTGCTCCTCTGTGGAACTGAAAGCTGGCAGTTTCCATTTTGATTTTCCCGCAACGCGCCAGCCGCAGCATCACTATAAGTCAACGGTTCCCAAACTTTTTAGCACCAGGACCCACATTACAAAATGACACTGTATCGGGACCCACCTAGCTTTATGAGTCTAAAAAACCTTTCACTTTACTAGCACTCAAGCCTCTGTTTTAATCCTTTTTAATATGGTAGGGGAACCACCTCCTGGAGCATTGTTGTGTTCCACATTCATCAGGACTGGACCCATTCTGGTGGCCTTGGGTTCCCCTTTAGAGTGGACCAAGGCAGTCACCTACTCATGAATAAATGTGCAGGTGCTACTCCTTTTGGTTTCCACAGGGCTCAGTACATTTTCCTTATTGGCTATCAGCTTGTCAATTTCACCACCCACCATAAATCAGGTCACAGCCCGCTGCTGGGTCCCAACCCATAGTTTAGGAAACAATGCATAAATCATTGCGGGGGCAAAACTGAGGCCACTCTGCTTTTGTGATGACTGCTTTTCCCCCTATGGTCTTCTGGAAATGTGTGGTATAATGGAAGACAAAAATAGCCACAGCCTGAAGGCAGCTATGCAGAGAGCTGCTATAAGAAACTGTGATGCAAAATAGGAGGGGGATTAAAAACCAACAAAGACAAATGGGTCACAATAAAGTAAATGGAAGACAGATCTAGTTGCAAACCTATGCACACTTTCCTGGGAGTAAGCCCCATTGAACACAGTGGGACTTACTGCCTAGCAGACATGCATAGGTTTGTGATGTGAGGCTGCAATCCTCTGCTTCCATCCATTGACTGTAATGGGACTTCCTTCTGAGTAGTCATGCATAGGATTAGGCTTGGAGAAAATGGAAGCACAAATGGAAGGAGAAATTTAGAATGAGAATGAGGGAGAAATTTTAAGAAAAGTCTTGCACACCCCTAATCAGCAGGAATCTGAAGGAAAAGGCAGGTGGAGTGTGGGTTCAGATGTGCCTTAATATTCCTGGCAGTGATAGGAGCTGAAACTTATTGTGGTGTTTGGTGCATCAAACCCCATATTAGAGACCAGATGCCAATAACTGAGCTCATTATTTCAGACCCATCTGTGAAATTCAGCAGTTTCACCTTTTAATTTTGTTCTCATTCCCCTCCTCCTCCGTCTCAGCATCCTCATCTCAGCCTCCATTGCCTCCCTGGCAATTGCAAGCAATTCCAGCTCTCATTAGCCTCAGTGGGGTTCCTGACCCCCCCTTCCCTCTTGTTTACTCAGCTCATTTCCCCCCATCAATTCTCAGACACTCTCTGTCTTATCCATCCTGAACAAACCTACCTTTTGTGAGTTACCAAGGTTAAAAAAGTGGTCCATGCTAAAGTACTTTCCTTATTTTTGAATAATAAAATGCCACTGAAAGCAACAAATAAATAAGTAAAAAGAAATAAAAGAGGGAAATGGGGGGAAAAATACATATGCTCATATTATCATATTATACCCAAATGTACAAACATAGCAATCTATAAAATAGATAATAATAGTCTAAGCATAAGCTTGTAAAAAAGGGCTTCTAAATATCCAAAAATATATCCATACACAGTTGTGTATATATACACAAAAATATATCCATACACATACACTTGGTATGTTCCGTCAGCTTCTTGTTGGACCAGACTCTCTTTGTGAGTCTGGAAAACGTGGTAGCTGTTTTACCAATGCGTTTGTTTAGCTCAGTATCAAGAGAAAGAGTGTTGGAGATCGTTGAGCCAAGGTACACAAAGTCATGGACAACCTCCAGTTCATGCGCAGAGATTGTAATGCAGGGAGGTGAATCCACATCCTGAACCATGACCTGTGTTTTCTTTAGGCTGATCGTCAGTCCAAAATCTTGGCAGGCCTTGCTAAAACGATCCATGAGCTGCTGGAGATCTTTGGCAGAGTGAGCTTGCATCCTGAGTACACTTCTGTACTACAGCGAGTCATGGACTCTCCGCTCACAACAGGAGAGGAAACTGAACGCTTTCCACATGCGCTGCCTCCGACGCATTCTCGGCATCACCTGGCAGGACAAAGTTCCTAACAACACAGTCCTCGAACATGCTGGAATCCCTAGCATATATGCACTGCTGAAACAGAGACGCCTGCATTGGCTCGGTCATGTCGTGAGAATGGATGATGGCCGGATCCCAAAGGATCTCCTCTATGGAGAACTCGTGCAAGGAAAGCACCCTACAGGTAGACCACAGCTGCGATACAAGGACATCTGCAAGAGGGATCTGAAGGCCTTAGGAATGGACCTCAACAAGTGGGAAAGCCTGGCCTCTGAGCGGCCTGCTTGGAGGCAGGCTGTGCAGCATGGCCTTTCCCAGTTTGAAGAGACACTTGGCCAACAGGCTGAGGCAAAGAGGCAAAGAAGGAAGGCCCATAGGCAGGGAGACAGACCAGGGACAGAGTGCACTTGCTCACGGTGTGGAAGGGATTGTCACTCCCGGATTGGCCTTTTCAGCCATACTAGACGCTGTGCCAGAACCACCTTTCAGAGCGCGATACCATAGTCTTTCGAGACTGAAGGTTGCCAATACTAATACACATACACTATAAACCAGTGCTCCCCAAACTTTTTAGTGCCGGGACCGATATTTTTTTTTAAATGACAGTCTATCGCAGTGATTTTCAACCTTTTTTTGTTTCACGGCACACTGACATGGTACTAAAATTGTCAAGACACACCATCAGTTTTTGGACAATTGACAAAGCACACTATACTGTGGGGGCTCACATCCCCCAATGGCCCTACTAATAAATGACCCTCCCCCAACTCCTATGGCACACTTGCAGACCATTCACAGCACACTAGTGTGCCTTGGCATAGTGGTTGAAAATGGCTGCTCTATTGTGACCCACTAAAGAAAAACAGAGATCTAGAAAGAAATAATATTATTTATTAATAATTTTAATTAATAATAATTGAGGTCCTGTGCTCCTGAGGTTGCTAGAGATCTTACATATAGTTGTGCGTGTGTGTAGACATTTGCTAGACCAGGGGTGCTCAATACCGGTAGATCTACCGGTAGATTGCGAGGCAAAATGAGTAGATCGTGGAGCCCTGTCTCTCCAAACTGTTAATATGTCAGTTTCGTCTAGTGACTAGACGAAACTGACATATTTAGCTGACACTAAACTGACACTGAAACTGACACTTTAGCTGCTCTTCAGGCATGCAGCAACAAAACTGATGAAACTGACTAGACTCCAGCAGGGGCTCCATACATTAAAGGGGGTGCTTCCTTCCCCCTGGTAGATCTACGGGCCTTGCTGGGTTTCAAAGTAGCTCTCGAGCCAAAAAAGTGTGAGCACCCCTGTGCTAGACTCTTCCTAGAAACTGAGTTCAAGGACTATTCCCCCAAACCATTACAGTCATTCCAGGAGACCCAGAAGGCTGAACTGGAGAGCAAGATGTGCAATTAGGGACTTCTAGGCCAAACAGAAGGCTGAAACTGGGCTCATTTTTTGTGACCCACCAAAAATCAGTTCAAGTTCCACTGGTGGGTCCTGACCCACAATTTGGGAAACACTGCTTTATAAACCAGATTTAAATGTCAGTAGAATTAAAATGTCCACAGTCGATTGAATAGTGTGTATTTGGGTACTTGTCTTTCCAACACACCTTTCTTTTAGGGCCTAATCCTATTCAACTTTCCAGTGCTGATGTAGCCAAGCCAATGAGGCACACAATGTCGAAGGAGAGCAGTCACAGAGGCCTCTTCCAGGTAAGGGAACAAATGTTCCCTTACCCCAGGACTGCATTGAGGCTGCATCCATGCTGGAAAGTTAGATCAGATTGGCCCTAAGCTACAGTAATGGCACAAAGACGAAAGTGTTTGCAGAGCTGTGCCTGATTCATTTTTTCCAGCGGGTCTTTTTTTTTTTTTTTTAAGAGCTGGGAGCAGATCCTGTAAAGCAAGGTGGGAGGTGTACACCAGGGGAAGGGCAGAGTTGCATTGTGCTATCAGGGGATAGTAAGTGAATTGTGAGCAAAGCAATGTGAAAGCAGGACCCATAGAATCAGCTCACCTGAGCTCTCTGCAAGTGGATCTAAAGCAGGGAGCCAAGCTCAGGAGGGAAAGGCCACAGAGACCTTTCCCTTCTGCTGTGATCCCAGCAGCCCCCTCGGTGAGCTGCCTCCAGCTGCACAAAGTCAAGGTCTCATTTATAAATCAATCCAGAAATAATGTAGATTGTCATATTGAGGCCACACTTCCATTGCCGGCAGGTGGTGGCTGCTGAAGATAACTGTGAAATCATTAGCAGCTGGCTGGCTGCCTCCCTGTCTGTGCAGGAAAGGTCAGCTTGAAAGGCGTGATGAAGAAGGGGGTTTGCTTGGGACAGGCCAAGGGCATGTGGCAGCCACTTTCCCACCACCTCTGGGTTCCTGATGGACAAATTCTGAGAATGCCTAGAGCAGAGTGTTGTGTGGCCATCCAGAAATTACATCTGTTTAACCTTCCAAGGGGCCTCCATAGGTTGATTTCTGGACCAAACATAGAGTACAAGCCTAACAATGTCTATTCAGAAGTTATACCATTGTGTCCTAACTTCAATTAAAGTGTGTATAAGATTGCAGCCATATTTGATGAGCTGCTCCAGTTCCTTGCCTGTCAGGGCATCATGTGGGCAAGAAAGAGTCCCTCAACCTATTCTGTCTTGCAGACCCCAAAGTTGTAAACACACACACACACACACACACGCGCGCGCACACACACACACACACACACACACACACACACACCCCAGTGAATAAGCTTGCCCCGTATGTAGTTGGAGATTGCTTTCCAAAAGAAGGCAGGCTTGAAGGAGCTCAATGGCAGGGGGTTGATTTCTTTGCAAGTCAGAAAAAAAAAATGTGTCTGTAGTTCTGTAACTCCTCTGCCTAAAATGGACACTTACAGCTGAATCCAACATAACTACCTCAGTGCCATTGCAGCTGCACCAATGGGCATGGGAGTTTCAAGTCCCAAAGGCCTTCTCAACGTAAGAGAATATTTGTTCCCTTGCTCTGGGGCAAGCCTCTGCTGCCTCAACGGATCTCATACTTGGACCTGCGCCAGCTATTTTGCTGGCACAAGTTCAATTGGACCTGGCTAGTGGCGTCACTAAGGGTTGGGTCACCCAGTGTGGGAGGCCAGCGTGTCACCCAATAATGGACTTCCTCCCATGCAGTGGATGGGGTAATGCCCTGGGCAGTGGGTGTGGTGATGCACCATTGCTGGTTTTTTGGCTATAATGTTTGATAGAATAGAACGAACGTGGTTTGTTTCATTGCATTCTGCAATGATAACATGATGGTATTATTCGAAAATACCAAGTTTTAAAAAATTATGGTGAGTAGGGGTGTCACCCACCCCCGTGCACTTCACCTGGTGCGGCCCACACCCACCCTAATGACACCACTTTGGGTGGATTGAGCCTGGGAAGGGGGATAGGATATTGGCGGAACTGCTGCCATTGATAACTTCCCACCTTCCTGCTCTGGACACACCCCCATTGATGTCACAGTCCTCGACCAATCCCTCCCCTCCCTGCCCTATTTTGCCCACTATCTGCCCCCCCCCCATGAGCAGATGTCCCTGCACACAGTCTGGCAATCCAACACCCTGACTACATGTCGTAAATGCTTTTCAAATCTAAGACATCTTGAGTTAGCCCCAACGCTCCCTGTTGTTGGTATTTACACAAAACACTTGTATTTTTTGGCTCGTTCCCTTTCGTTTCACTGTCAGAAAGCCTATAGAAGAGCTGTCTATAGAAGAGCTGCACTGTTATGGAGCAATGGTGTGCAAGTGGAGTCATCTCTTCCCCACCCCTCCCCAATTGCCAATCAACCTGGATACAAGGATGCTCAAATGGGGGAGGACCAGCAGAAAGGAAGAGATTTCCATGGCAACACTATTAATGGTCCTGCAAAGGATCTCTTCCTCTCTCTACCCACCCTCAACTGGGCTCTGCATGTATCCTTGATACATGTATCCTCTGCATGTATACATGTATCCTCTGCATGTATCCTTGATACAGCACATGAAGCTTCAAACTGGATTGATTTCATTACTGCAGCTCTTGCCTCTGCTGAGCTTGGTGAGGGCCGGTCAGTCCCTGAGCACAAACCACTTTCTTTGACCAGCAATTTCAGTCTCTTGCAATTTGGCAGGTAACTCACAACACAGGCCCTGAAAAGCCAGCCTTCCAGCTGGCCAACAGATTAGGTATCAGAGGGCTACTGGCTCTGAGGCAGAAGCCTGAGACAGAAGGCAATGTGTGTTTTTCCCAGAAAATCTTAATGAGTTCATGCACCTGAGCAAGTGGAACACTGAAAAAGGACAAATCACTAATTAGGCTGAGGCAACGGCACCGTTGATCACTCTAATCAGAGCGAGTGTCACCAGAAGGGATGCCTCTTTCTTTATATATTAATTTCCCAGCTTCGCTGGCTGAGATTCTACCTCCCGCTCCTCACTAGCAGAATGGTGCAAGTTTGATGCAGTCACAGCAGGGAGGGGGGTAGTTCCTATGAAACAATGCCCTGCTCTCTCCCCTTCTGTGGTAGTTAATCCATTGTGGGGTGTTCCTTGTGGGTGGTTATCCTTTTTCTCATTGGGGTCAGTGGTGTCGCTGGGAGGTACAGGCCACATCAGGTGACATGCACGGGCAGGTGACACCACTTTGGGCCAAAATTTTTAAAATCATGGTATTTTCAAATAATACCATCATGTTATATATCACCTGATGTGCAATTTCATGCAGAATGCAAAGAAACAACCCATGTTGAAATATCTCTATTCCATCAAAAGTTATAGCCAAAAGACCAGCAGGGGTGGAGCGATGGTACATTGCCCTGCCCACTGCATGAGCGGAGTGCCATCATAGGGGTGACACAAACCTAAGTGACACCACTGATTTGGGTCAGTAGGTTTCATCTTAGAGATACAATATTCCTGAATGCACAAACACACCAGAAATATGCAGGCAGGGGAGGCAGAGCCTTACCTGTTGTACAAGGGAAAATAGCTTCAGCCTTCCCTGTGATTGCGCCACATGGGCCACCCAGTTTCTGAATGACTGCAAAACAGAGCTCTAGTCTGCTGCAGCTCTCATCTCTCCCTGTATAGAAACTAGAATTGTGGCAGTGAAAAGTCAGCCTCCGCTGCATTGGTGCATGTGCTGCGTAAAAATAACATGGAAGCTTAGTGGTATTCTTGAATGACACCATCATGTCATAAATCATTGGATGTGTAATTTCAAGTGGAATGCAATGGAACAAACCCTGTTGAAATATCTCTATTCTATCAAACGTTACAGCAAAAAAAAAATCAGAAAAGGAAATCACAACCGCCTTATCCACAAAAAGTGGATTTACCTAATTTACCTAATGCAAAACTGACCAATGAGACTGATTGTTCTGAGAGTCAATGAGTTGTTATGATATAGTAGGGAACCAATGAGGTGTTACCATGAGTCAGCTATCATTTCCATATATCAGAGCTCATACTGGAACTCTTATTCAGTTGTGTATCATCAAGTTAGCCCCTGGTTTTTGGCTGGTTACTGATTTGTTGGGTGACCTGTACTGTTATCTATTTTTGAAAAGTGAATGGGGGTGACACCAATCCTAGTGATGCCACTGCATTTAGGTTTTGCATATGATATTATAATTTATTCTGTATGGTCTGGTACAGGAGGGTGTCCATCATGAGGATGATGCAATGAGCCATTGTCCCAGGTGATGCGAACCCTGATGCCTCTGCTCCTGCCCCCCACAATGTTATCCTCCACAATTCCCCTTTTGCTCTATTCCCCTCTTCCTTTTTGAACTGGGGAACAGAAAAAGGAGGAGTTGGCAGAGGCATCTCAAGCAACTGTCTGAGGCAGCCTTATAAGTGAATTAAAGCAAATACTTTAATTTACTTGCCACTCAAGTGTGTAGAATGGAGCTTCTCTGCAAAGTTTTTTTTTTTAAATGTTACTGCAGAACACTTTTCTAAACTTGTCACTATAACTTCTGAGACAGAAACACACACTGTTAAAAAGTCAAAGCAGAGGAGGAAAGTGATGGAGGCGGACAACTCCTAGGAAGA
Organism: Tiliqua scincoides; assembly: GCF_035046505.1. Taxonomy (NCBI): domain Eukaryota; kingdom Metazoa; phylum Chordata; class Lepidosauria; order Squamata; family Scincidae; genus Tiliqua; species Tiliqua scincoides. The sequence goes on along the minus strand of NC_089830.1, from coordinate 8,661,921 downwards.
GCATATTTTGTACTAAAATGTGACATCAATTAGTCTGAGAAGATCATGGATGGAATCTGTGTTGTGCACAATTCATTTTCCCTGGGTTGCATTAACCACGTTATGTGGGCTGTAGATTTGCCCAGTCCAGTCTCCTGAGGAGCAGCTGGGGAGGGATGCTTTGAAATTGCAATCACTGCTTGCTCGGAGGGCACCAAGAAGGCAAGAAGGAAAGAACTGGACTCAGTAAGCTGGACTCCTCTGCAATTACTCCCCCTTGTGTCTCCAAAGTGCCCTTCTATCTGGTTTCTCAAGGCATTATAACCATCTGTGAGAAAGATGGAGAAGGGATTATAGATATGCAGCAGGACAAGTTGTGGATTCTGCTCAAACTATATTGTAAAGGATACATGTGGTTTGGGGGAGGGAGGCAGCTCAAGAGTAAATTTTGAACAGAAAAGTTGACTGTGGTGAAAGATAAGCAGCCCAATTCTAAGTTAAAAAAAAAACAAAAACTTTTCTTGGTTGTCTGATTGTCCACCCCACTTGTCAGGGTCCTGGCAGGGAAATACCCCCTAAATAGCTACCCCACTGCCACCAGCCCAAGTACCAGGTTCACTAGAGGGATTCCCTGGGCTAAATCCCTTTTCCTTGCAACTTAAGCAATTTAATGGGTTCTCTTTAATTCCTCTCTTACTTCCTGTTGGCAACCTTCAGTCTCGAAAGACTATGGTATCGCGCTCTGAAAGGTGGTTCTGGAACAGTGTCTAGTGTGGCTGGAAAGGCCAATTCGGGAGTTACAATCCCTTCCACACTGGGAGCAAGTGCAGTCAGTCTCTGGTCTGTCTCCCTGGCTATGGGCCTTCCTTCTTTGCCTCTTTGCCTCCGTCTGTTGGCCAAGTGTCTCTTCAAACTGGGAAAGGCCATGCTGCACAGCCTGCCTCCAAGCAGGCCGCTCAGAGGCCAGGGTTTCCCACTTGTTGAGGTCCACTCCTAAGAGATCCCTCTTGCAGATGTCCTTGTATCGCAGCTGTGGTCTACCTGTAGGGCACTTTCCTTGCATGAGTTCTCCATAGAGGAGATCCTTTGGGATCCGGCCATCATCCATTCTCACGACATGACCGAGCCAATGCAGGCGTCTCTGTTTCAGCAGTGCATACATGCTAAGGATTCCAGCATGTTCCAGGACTGTGTTGTTTGGAACTTTGTCCTGCCAGGTGATGCCGAGAATGTGTCAGAGGCAGCGCATGTGGAAAGCGTTCAGTTTCCTCTCCTGTTTTGAGCGAAGAGTCCATGACTCGCTGCAGTACAGAAGTGTACTCAGGACGCAAGCTCTGTAGATCTGGATCTTGGTATGTTCTGTCAGCTTCTTGTTGGACCAGACTCTCTTTGTGAGTCTGGAAAACTCTCTTACTGCCTGATAAAGAACATAGTGGTTCCCAGATACCTTAATGAGACCCAGACTAAAAGGAAGAAACTCAATGTTTATTCAGATCCACTATTTCAAACTAGCAAAAGGGGACTTCTACACAATCCAGATGAACAGTTGGCTAACCAGATTCCAGTTATAGGAGGCTCTCAACCTGCAGGACTCCCCCAAAGCAGAACTCTTTTGTAAACTTGCTGGCAAAACAAAAAAAAGATAAAACCCTAACACAGTCTAACTCTTTTACTGACTAGCCAGAATTAGTTTAGGGCACAATCCCAGCCAACTTTCCAGCACTGACTTAGCCACAACGCTAAAGTAAGGTAACAAACATGTCCTTACCTTGAGGAGGCCTCCTTGACTGCCTCCCCACTACAGGATGCAGTGCACACTACATTAGAACAGATAAGTCAGTGCTGGAAAGTTGGTTAGGATTGCTCCCTTAATTCTCTCATTTACTCACTCCACCAGAGTGAGGCTGGCTCCCTTAGGTCTCATCCACCAGGAAGGCAGCAAAGTGCCTTTCTCTAAGGGTTTTTATCCTTTTCACCAATGAAAACAACCAATTTTATTATTTTATTTTCTGGATCTGGTCCCCACTGTCATTTCTAGGCCATCTGGCAAGCCAAGTCCCCATGTTCCATGTCACTGAAAGATTTCCATGACACCTGCAATCTCCATTCTCTGCCTGCAGGACAGACATTCCTGCCTCTTTAGCTCATGGGAGTGTTCTGAAGACAAGCCTGATAAAAATTGGAAAGTAACTGGCACAGCTTTGTGTTGAAGAAGAAAAAAACTGGCTTGAAAGGTCTTCCTGGGACAGGGTGTCAGGAAAGAAGAGGGAGGTCTGAACACATGGAGAAGGAAGTGTTGCCCTATTATTTATTTTCCACATTTTTATACCGCCCTTTTCTCCAAGGAGCTCAGGATCAGCATACACAGCTCCTCCTCTCCTTTTGCCCTCACAACAACCCTGTGAGGTAGGTGAGGCAGTGACTTCCAAAGTCATCCAAGACGCTTCATGGCAGTGTGGGGATTTGAACCTGAAACTTCCAGATCTCAGTCCAACACTGACTACACTATCCTGGTTCTCTAGGATGGCTCTCTATTATTGCTTCTGTTCTTTGCTTTGACCAGGCAAAGGTCATGTCCAGGTTGCAGACTGGTGTGGGCACTATCAGCAGTGGATCTCCCCAGCTCCGCGCCCAGGGCAAAGGTCCACGATGGCGCCCCCCCATGGGCTACTGCCGCCCCCCCACAAAAATCCGCCCCCCCAACCTGAGGTTCACAGAGCCTCACGCGACCCAGGAACACATCAGAGAAACCTTTGTGAGGTTCCCGGACACTTTAAACTGTGCTTCCAGAAAACCAGAAGCACAGTTTCTGCCCCCGTCAGGAGCCTCAGAGAGGCTTCTGCAAGGGTCCTGGTGCCTCGCACCTGGGGCGTTTGCCCCATCGGACCTTATGGTAGGTTCACAACTTGGCACTATCCACTCACTTGTTTCAAACACCCTCCCCCCACTTTGAAAAGGAAGAGAGGAACAGAGTGGAAGAGAAAGTGTAGAGAAGAAGAGAGGGGTGGGCTAGAGTAGTCAGAGCCACTCTTCTCATCTGCACTTCCTCTTCTGCTCTGTTCCATTCAAGGCAGCAGGAGGCAGAGCAGCAGAGGCAGTGGCTAGCATGCTACTAGATAAGAGGGGGTGGCATTTGGAGTGCTGCCTCAGGCCCCAGAAGGTTTTGGGCTGGCCCTGTGTTTCCACCTCCATTTCAACTAAGCAGTGGTGAGGAAGCAGTGAGCGTAACCAAGGAAACGTTTTGATGCATTTGTACTGATACACACTCCTGCTTCTTCAAGAAGTTCCAGTGGCCATGCTATAAGGTTTTGTGTCACTTGGATAGGGAAACAGTGACAACTTCCAGTGGGTTCCGACAGACTGTCATTCTAAAAATTGGATCCTGGTGCTAAAAATTTTGAGAACCACTACTCTGTGTGCACACTGTGATCCTGCTCAGAAAGTGTGTGTGGCTCCTGAAATGCCAAGGGAGAGAGGCTGATTCAAATGGGCCTGTCAGCTCTGCTGTAATGAATTAGCAGATCAATTGCATTGCAATTGTTAATGAAGCCCATGCAACCATGGGGATAAATAGAGCAGCATCACTCTCAATGGTGCTCTAATGAATGTGGGAGAATGTAATTAATGTGTTTGTGTTGTGGAATTAAAAGTCCAGGGAGGAGGAGGAAGAGAAAGCTACCATCCAGATAAAAAGCCTATCCTCTCCAAGAGATTCTCAAAAACTAATTTATGGTAGGAAGTGGCATTAAAAATGAGACACCACAATTGCCTGGGGAGTGTTTAGCAGCTTTTGGCAGCAGCAGGAGAACTCGACAATGGTGGGCAGGACAGAACAGTTGCCCATGAGAGGTGTGAGTGTACAAGGGAAGGAAAAATGTTAGTGACACACACTGTTCTGAGATGAGGTGTAGATCAACTTTTGTTTAACTAAGGGCCCAATCCTAAGTCCCCCACCACTGATGCTGTTGCACCAAAGGAGCACCTGCTGCATCCAGTGGTGGAGGGGTAAAGTTGCTGAGGTAAGTGCATTTTTACTCTGGGGCAAGACTCTGTTGCCCCAATGGGACTCCTCAATCTGAGCCAACAATTTTGCTGGCAGAGAAGCAAGGAGAGTAAGGAAGAGGGAAGGGGACAGAAAGTGGGGTTAGGTTCTGATCATAGTTTACATGCAAGAGGGTTTATGGGAAGAGGAGGATGTCATAGGATAAGGAGGGGGAGGAATAGGGGAGTTTATGGGCAGGGGGGTGGAAGGGACATGGAATAGGAGAGGGAGGGGGCAGATCTCAGCATGCTGGTGCAGCTGAGATCCATCCTCTCTTGTTCTGTGTCCCTCCAACCCCCCTGCCCATAAACTCCTCCATTTCTTATCCTGTTACACCCACCTCCACTCTCAACCTCCAGTACCAGCTTACAGTGCTTCCAGAGGTTGCCAGCAGCAGCAGTAGACCTCTGGCACGGTCACCATTTGCTGCAGTAGATTCAAAATGGCCACAGGTATGCACTGCTGTATAGCCACTTATGACAGTAGAACTGTGTTCTGCTGTCATCAAGGGCACCCCAGTACTGGTTAGGATTGGTCTGCCCATCTGCCAAATGGATTATCTGCTGTACTGATACAACTTGTGCTTTGGTCATTCCATACAGCACCCATTGGAAATGCACTCATGCAAAATGGTGACACACCTTGGACAGCAGATTCACTTGATTTTAGTTGCCCAAATTAAGTCTGGTTACATTGAAAAAGTGGGGAACTGGCATGCGCATGCTTCTCATTGTGACGGTGGGTTCAGAGCTGACAGAATGAGCACATTTCTGCCACAGGGACGGGACAAGCTAAGGCACCAAGGGTTCCCCAGTCTCCGCATGCCAGGTTGCTGACAGTTCATGAGCCATTGGTGGCACTGCAGAGGCCATCATAGGATAGGATAGGAATGGCCAAATCATTGTGATGGCGCACGCACACACACACACATGCACGCACGCACACACAACACGCGGTTGGGAACCAGGCCATAAAAGAGGAGGCTGAGATTGACACAACTTAGCAATTGCCCTGGGAAGTTTACAGCCCCATAAACCAGCCAGTTTCTGAACAAACAAAGCGGAACGATTTGGAGCCGTTTTGTGGCTCTCTTTAGATGTGACTGATTTTGCTGCCACTTCTTGGGTTGACAAAAAGGACCTCAACTTGCAAGGATCTCTGCAAAGTACATACAGTCCTTCATCAGGCAACTGGCTCCACTTTTGCACTAGCTACCTCAGACAATGGCTGCTTCTGCATGCCGGCAGCTCTTAACCTTTGCAATGCATGATGCTTCTCATTTGGTTTGGTCCACATGCTTGAAGAATCTCCACCCAAGTGCTAGGAATGTGCAGCAATAGTGAGACGAAGGCCCTCCGCGCAATTGAGTCAATTAATTAAGTTGGATGCATGGCAATAAGCCAGAAAATATTCAGGCTGACTGGACAGAGCACCGCCCTGGGAGAAGATTTAGTTTACCTCCACGAAGGTGGTGACACTTGAGAGTCTGTGTACAACTTTGCTCTGGTGTGCAGTTTGCGGCCACTGTATGGGGGAACAAGCCCTACAAGGAAAGGTTGAAGGAATTTGGTATGTTCAGCCTGGGGTAGAGAAGGCAGAGAAAGGATATGATAGTACTCTCCAAAGACCTGAAGGGCTGTCTTATGGGACAAATTTATTCTCAACTGCTTCTGAAAGTAGAACTAGATCCAATGGGTTCAAACTGCAAGAAAAGAGATTCTGATTGAAGATTAGTAAAAAAATTCCTGATAGTCAGGGCAGTTCGGCAGTGGGCAGATTGCTTAAGGAGGTAGTGGATTTACCCTCACTGGAGATCTTCAAGCAGAGGCTAGACAAGCACATGCTGGAGATTCTCTAGAAGGATTTCCTGCTACAGACAGGGGGTTGGACTAGATTACCTTTTATGCACCTTCCAACTTATGAATCTAAGCCTGCATTGATTAATGGGTTCAGATCAGGCCCAGGAAAGAGAATAGGATATGTTGTACTCCAGCGCTGCTGATCCTGCCAATTCCGAGGCCCCTCCCTGCTCTCCCCCACCATCCTTCCACCCTGCATGGGACTGACCTGCTCTGGCAGGCATCCTTCTCTCCATTGGCACACGTGCCTTCCTGCTGGTATGCTTGTTACAAATGCTGTCACAAAGCACTTTACAGCACTTTTGCGACAGTGCAAGGATTGTTACAGATCCTACTACCAATGGCTACTGGGCACTAATGAGGGTTGCCTAATAGGGTTGTAAAAACAGAAGCTGCTAGTCTTACACCCAAAATACACAAAGAGTCAAAAGGAGATTTTTGCATTCAAGTTTGCCTGTGAACCAAATGTGTGGTAAATATTATGAACAGGCGCTAGGCTTTGAGATGCCCTGGCATATTTGGCAACAATGACAGCGGGCACACCTGCGTCTGCGCAAAGAGCACACTCTTTGGAGAGCAGCCTTGAAACATGCTGAGTGTCTGAAACCCAGTGCTGGAAAACAGCAGAATGTTACAGAAAGGGCTTTATCTCAAGAATGTGTGGTTAGACAGGCCAGCTAGAAGCTGTTAGTGTAACCTTTAGTAACCCTCTTTGTATTGCAAGGGATTGCGACATGTTTTAAGAATGAATAAAGGCAAGAGAAGGAGGAACTCAACTAAGATGTGTTCCAGCCTCTGCATCTCTCAGAAACCTGGCTCCCAGCATTCATTTACTGTGCCGATCTCATGCTCTTTTAGCCTCAGTTTCCTTCCTTACTTCTTCAGTGCCCTGCACTCATCAAGCCACTAAGCCATAACAGGCCTGGTGGACTTCCCAAGCAGTATCAAACTGCAACAAAATGCAATTTGATAAGTAGGCAGACCAGAGCAGGACACAATAAACTTTCCAATCCACAGCAAATATGGGGAACAAAGAGTGTGGATGTGTCTAGCAGCTGCAGCCACTACAAGCACAATAGGGGAAATTGATCCTGAAGCCGAAGCCTTGGGGAAGAACATCGTCCTCTGTTGATCAGAGGACGCCGCCTGGTGGCCAAAACACACCATTCTGCAGATGCCTCAAGAGTTGTGCATTTGTTAATTTTAGTTGTCTCAATAAAAATAAAAAATAAAGAGTTGTGCAGTGATCAAGCACAGAATGACAGGCACAGGGAAGTAGCCACACCAGAGCTCATCTAGAACCAAAGCAGAGTTCCACCACCAGCAGTGGTGCGTAGTGGTGGAGGGGGGCACAGGTACACTTGCCCAGGTGCGCAACGCAACAAACCTGCAGCTGGGGGTCTGGTTCTGGCACATTCAGGCGAAGATTCAAAGGGTCCAGTTAAGGGCCCAATATCATCCAACTTTCCAGCACGGATGCAGCTGTGCCAGTCGGGCATGTGCTGCATCCTGTGGGGTGGGGGGCAGCCATGGAGGCCTTCTCAAAGTAAGGGAATGTTTGTTCCTTTATCTTGGGGCTGCATTGCAGTTGGATAGGATTGGGCCAGTAGTGTAGCTAGAGGGGGTGCAAAGCACTAAGTTTTGCAGGGAGCCTCACCGCACTGTGCAAGTGGCCCCTCCCCCTCTCCTTTGGAGCCATTCCGGGCAAGGGGGAGCCTACCCAAATGACTCCAAAGGGAAGGGGCTTCTTGCACAGCATGGTGAGGCTCCTTGCAAAACTTAGTGCTTTGTACCCCCTCTAGCTACACTACTGGATTGGGCTGTGACTTGAGAGTTTGGGGGTGGGGAAAGGGGCACTTTAACATAACATGTCAATTAGCTATTAACTCTTCTCCTTTCCAGTTACATTCAAAACAAATAGGATCTGAGTTAGTGGGGGGGGGGTTCATGCTGTTTTCCCATCAACTGTGCAAAACAACTGGGTTCTCTATATTTTCCTAAAGTCAGTTCTTACTTCTGCTGTCCCTGGAGATGGGGGGGGGGATTAGTGATGACTAGGAGAGTGTTTTTTGAGTAATTTTTTCCCCAAAATTTCTTGCTTAAATAGGAAATTGTGGTGTTGTGCATTTTTAGTCCAAGAGTGCATTGTAATATAATTATAGATTATATAACTCGCTTATATATAAAGCAATTTATTTGATCATAAAGCAAACTATTATTAAATAAAGTGAATTACTATCAAAGTGAAATATTATTTTAAATACTGTATTATTTATGATATGGTATGGTGGCAACCTTCAGTCTCGAAAGACTATGGTATCGCGCTCTGAATGGTGGTTCTGGAACAGCGTCTAGTGTGGCTGAAAAGGCCGATTCAGGAGTGACAATCCCTTCCACACCGGGAGCAAGTGCAGTCTGTCCCTGGTCTGTCTCCCTGGCTATGGGCCTTCCTTCTTTGCCTCTTTGCCTCAGACTGTTGGCCAAGTGTCTCTTCAAACTGGGAAAGGCCATGCTGCACAGCCTGCCTCCAAGTGGGACGCTCAGAGGCCAGGCTTTCCCACTTGTTGAGGTCCATTCCTAAGGCCTTCAGATCCCTCTTGCAGATGTCCTTGTATCGCAGCTGTGGTCTACCTGTAGGGCACTTTCCTTGCACAAGTTCTCTATAGAGGAGATCCTTTGGGATCCGGCCATCATCCATTCTCACGACATGACCGAGCCAATGCAGGCATCTCTGTTTCAGCAGTGCATACATGCTAGGGATTCCAGCTCATTCTAGGACTGTGTCGTTTGGAACTTTGTCCTGCCAGGTGATGCCGAGGATGCATCGGAGGCAGCGCATGTGGAAAGCGTTCAGTTTCCTCTCCTGTTTTGAGCGAAGAGTCCACGACTCACTGCAGTACAGAAGTGTACTCAGGACGCAAGCTCTGTAGACCTGGATCTTGGTATGTTCCATCAGCTTCTTGTTGGACCAGACTCTCTTTGTGAGTCTGGAAAATGTGGTAGCTGCTTTACCGATGCACTTGTTTAGCTCGGTATCAAGAGAAAGAGTGTCGGAGATCGTTGAGCCAAGGTACACAAAGTCATGGACAACCTCCAGTTCATGCGCAGAGATTGTGATGCAGGGAGGTGAGTCCACATCCTGAATCATGACCTGTGTTTTCTTCAGGCTGATTGTCAGTCCAAAATCTTGGCAGGCCTTGCTAAAACAATCCATGAGCTGCTGGAGATCTTTGGCAGAGTGGGTAGTGACAGCTGCATCGGCAAAGAGGAAGTCACACAGACATTTCAGCTGGACTTTGGACTTTGCTCTCAGTCTGAAGAGGTTGAAGAGCTTTCCCTCTGATCTGGTCCGGAGACAGATGCCTTCTGTTGCAGTTCCAAAGGCCTGCTTCAGCAGGACAGCGAAGAAAATCCCAAACAAGGTTGGCGCAAGAACACAGCCCTGCTTCACTCCGCTTCGGATGTCAAAGGGGTCTGATGTGGAGCCATCGAAGACAACAGTGCCCTTCATGTCCTTGTGGAAAGATCTGATGATGCTGAGGAGCCTGGGTGAACATCCGATCTTGGGGAGAATCTTGAAGAGGCCGTCTCTGCTGACCAGGTCGAAAGCCTTCGTGAGATCTATGAAGGCTATAAAGAGTGGCTGTCGTTGTTCCCTGCATTTCTCCTGCAGTTGTCTAAGGGAGAATACCATATCAGTGGTGGACCTGTTGGCTCGGAATCCACACTGCGATTCTGGATAGATGCTCTCTGCAAGTACCTGGAGCCTCTTTAGTGCAACTCGGGCAAACAACTTTCCTACAACGCTAAGGAGAGAGATGCCGCAGTAGTTGTTGCAGTCACCCCTGTCGCCTTTGTTCTTGTACAGCGTGATGATGTTTGCATCCCTCATGTCTTGAGGTACTCCACCTTCTCTCCAGTGAAGACAGAGGATTTCATGCAGCTCAGTGACGATGATCTCTTTGCAGCACTTTAGGACTTCAGCAGGGATGCTGTCTTTTCCAGGTGCCTTGCCAAAGGCAAGGGAGTCCAGGGACACATGAAGTTCTTCTAGGCTTGGTTCACTGTCAAGCTCTTCCAGCACAGGCAGGCACTCAATGTTGTTCAGCGCTTCTTCGGTGACTACATTTTCCCTGGAATATAGCTCAGAGTAGTGCTGCACCCAGCGTTCCATCTGCTGTGCCCGATCCTGGATGACATCACCTGCGACAGACTTCAGAGGGGCAATTTTCTTCTGTGTTGGACCTAGGGCCTGCTTGATACCATCATACATCCCCTTGATGTTGCCCGTGTCAGCTGCTATCTGTATCTCGGAACAGAGCTGGAGCCAGTAGTCGTTAGCACATCTCCTGGCAGTCTGTTGGACTTTGCTGCGAGCAGCTCAGAGGACCTGCAGGTTGCGCTCACTGGGACAGGCCTTGTATGCTGCATGAGCTCTCCTCTTTTCCTCAATGACTGGTGTCCACTCCTCAGAGTGAGCTTCAAACCAGTCTGCCGCCTTGTTGGTCTTCTTGCCGAATATGGACAAGGCGGTGTTGTAAACGGTATTCTTGAAATGTTCCCATCTGTTGGATGCATTCGCGTCGGCCGGGCCTGGAAGAGATTCCTCAAGCGCTCGTGCAAATTCCTCCACTTTTCTCTGATCCCGGGTCTTGCTGGTATCAATGCGAGGTCTTCCTTCCTTTTTCGTGTGATACAGTCGCTTTGTTTGCAGTTTCACTCTGCTGCACACCAGGGAGAGGTCAGTGTCGCAGGCAGCACCCTGATAACTGCGTGTGATCTTGATGCTGGGAAGGCTGGAGCATCTGGTGAGGTTCAGGTCGAGCTGGTGCCAGTGCTTTGATCTTGGGTGTCTCCAAGAGACTCTAATGTTGGGGCTTTGTGTTGAAGAACGTTTTGCTGACACAGAGACCGTGATGATAGCAAAACTCTAGCAGGCGTTGGCCATTTTCGTTCATCCTCCCAGTTCCAAACTGACCTAAGCAAGTGGGCCACGAACTGTTATCAGCACCAACTCTAGCGTTGAAATCGCCGAGGATGAACAATGGCTCTTTTACAGGGATCTTCTTGATAGTGGTGGCCAGGTCATCATAGAATTTGTCTTTGGCTTCTGCTGGAGACGACAGAGTCGGTGCATAAGCACTGATGAGAGTGATAGGTCCTGCTGATGACTGGAGCTGCAGGGACAAAATTCTTTCACTTCCCACAGTAGGTGGGATGATGGATTTCAGCAGGGTATTTCTGACCGCAAAGCCAACGCCATGTTCCCTGGTTTCATTTGGTGGTTTTCCCTGCCAGAAAAATGAGAAATTTCTCTCCTTGACAGATCTGGAATCTGGCAGCCTCGTCTCTTGAAGGGCGACAATGTCCATCTGCAGTCTGCTCAGCTCCATGTCGATGACAGCTATTTTACATCATCATCTTGCAGGTCATCAGAGAAGCCAGGTGTCATTGCCCTAATGTTCCAGGTGCCCAGCTTTAGGGCAGGAGTTTTCTGTTTTCTGTTGCATGGTGCAGAGTTGTCGATCTGCTTGTCGGTTTTCACCCTAAACCCCACGCACCCCATGAGGTTAACGGACCGTGGCGAGGCAACACCTTACTGGCTGGGGACTGCCCAGTTTAAGGCGGGCGGTAACTGCCCAATGAGATGCAATGATCTCTTCCACCGTCGGAAGCAGCCCCTGGCGTCTTGCTCTACGCCAATCGAGCAAAGACTTATAACCAGTAAACTGCTGCTTCCTGTGTTGTGCCGACGCCGTATGGCAAAGTTGGAGTGTCCTCTCCAGTGCGCTAAGCCTGGGTAAAGAAGGTATGGAGGATAGGCTGTTACCCATGCAGCAAATCCCCCCTCTCCACGTCGCTGGAATGGTCCAATGGAAAGGCAGAAGCCAGTACGGTTGGTTCCAGCGGCGTCGCAGGAGTTGCCAGAACGTGACTGTGTATAGCCGCGAACTGCCTCAGGGACTCCGGCTCCTGATTTTGCCTCGAGGTTGACTCCTGAAGCCTTTTCCACAACTGGATATAGCCACAAGGCAGTGGAGGTTTGAGGTCAGAGTTTCCTTCTTTTAGATGAGCTGCCTTCCTAGGCTGACGAGTCCCATCTACCCAGTATTGCAGAGGGAGAGCAATACTTCCATTTGCCTCCTCCCTGCTCACCCTCCGCAATCCCTCCCTCTCCCCCTCCCCCTGCAAACACCTGTCTGCCTCCCCCCGCCCACCCTCCGCAATCCCTCCCTCTCCCCCTCCCCCTCCGCAAACCTCCGCCCGCCTCCTCCCTGCTCCCCCTCCGCAATCCCTCCCCCTTCCCCTCCCCCTCTGCAAACCTCCGCCTGCCCCCTCCCTGCTCTCCCCCCACAATCCCCCCTCTCCCCCTCCCCCTCTGCAAACCCCCGCCTGCCTCCTCTCCTGAGGATCTCCCCCCACAATCCCTCCCTCTCCCCCTCCCCCTCTGCAAACTTCTGTTTGCTTTGGCTTCAATTGAGGAGGGGAAATAAACAGTCTAGGTGTCAGTATTTTTCTTTCAAATGGAAACTGACCATACTGATACGGAAGAAACGGATTTATGATATAAATCGCTTTAAAAATGTACAAGGTAGTGAATGTAGCCAAAGTTTTATTTCTATTTTGATTTCTGGAAAATAAAATTGTGAATTTTTCATTTAAAAGTAGTATATTATTATTATATTATTATTATATTATTATATCATATTTTATTATATTATATTATTTGATCATCATCATCACCACCACCACCACCACCAAATTTTGGTATTTAAGGTATTATTAAATTATATATATATATAATTTATATTATAATTAATAATTAATATAATTATATATATATAATATTATTATTATTATTATACTAACTATACTATTACTATACTAACTATACTATTATTATTATACTAACACCAAAAAGGTGGAGTTTTGTGTTTTTATGAGTTTGTGTCCATCCTAAAGGACCCTACAGTCTGAGAAAAATGAGTTTGTGACTCTCTTCTTTTCATACCTCTATGCACCTCCCCTTTTGTTCTGCCTCCATTCAATGAAGGCAACGACCAATCAGCGATGGGAGTGCCTGCAGAGACAAGAACAGGGGAGGTGGAACTCTGGGGAAACTGCTGAGAACTACGTTTCCCAGAACCCCCCAGGAGAATCAAGGTATGGGGCGTTCCAAGCATGCATCTCACTTCCTTTCCAGAGTCAACGTGCAACTCTGCGCTGCTGGGACAGGTGGGTGGTATGGCTGTGCAATCCCCAGAGTCTCTCTGCAGGTAAAGAGAGATGCTATTTCTTTGCACGCTGGTCATGAGGTGGCTCTGGACTTACAGCCACAGCCTATGCATGTCTACTCAGAAGTAAGCCCCATTATAGTCAATAGGGCTTACTCCCAGGAAAGTGTGGATAGGATTGCTGCCTTAATACAGCGTTATTACCAGGAAGGTCTACACTGGTTCTTTGTCAGTGCTGTATTCACACATTATGTTCAACATACAGTTTGTACCCTATGCCTGTGAGGGCTTCTGCCTTCTGTCTTTGCAAATAAGACCTAAGAACATCAGAAGAGCCCTGCGGGATCAGGCTCTCTTGTCTATCTTCCTGTTATCTCACAATGGTCCAGCAGATGCCTAGGGAGCATGAAGAACAGCAAGATTATTGCGTCCTGTGGCACTCCCTTGCATCTGGCATTCAGAGTTTGGCTACTTTCAAACCTGAACATTGATACAGTCATCATGGCTTGTAACCTGTGATGGGCTTTCCTTCCATAAACCTGTTCAATCCCCTTTCTCAAGGCGTCTAGGCTTTCAGGAGCTATCAACACCTTATGGCAAGGAGTTCCACTGATTACACTCTGGGTACAGAAATATTTCCTTTTGACTGTGATTCACACAACAGCATATATAGATTCTTGTGCAATGTTGCATGTGGATAGCCCTTCCTTTTCCCCTGATCCCCTCTAGCACACAGGTGGAAGGAAATACGTTTCAGGCTCTTGGAAAGCAGTGGAGATTCTCTCCATATTGGTTTGGCTGACTTAGTCTCATTTGCATAATTTTGTGTTCTGAATGGTTGCAAGGCAGTTTTCTGCATGTACCTGTTGCTGCTGTGATATGTATCTGTCTTTTGTTGCTTCTAAAAAAAAAATTTGTTGCTCTCACTGCTTTTTGGAATAGGGTACTGGACTTGTTGGAGTTTCACTGAAAAGATATCATATAGATTTTATGGGCAAAGCCTGCAAATCAACAAATGGGGTGCATATGGAGAATCTAGAACGAATTTGACAAACCTGGTTTGTTGGAGCCTTGTCGTACCGGCTGGTGTGTGTCCCATCTCAGCTAACTGGATTCTGCTTTTGTCCCTAGGATGGCTTCCGACAGCTTGGCTCTGCTCAACACCGTTCAGGGCTCCCTAGAGACGTGTTTTCGTGTCCTCCAGGAGCAGCACGAGGCCTGGAAGAACACACTGGTGGCCTGCACACCTCTTCTGGCTTCCCTGGCCAACCTGGCAGAGCAGATGCAGGCTTCCCGGAATGTCCCCTTCACCAGTACTTTGCCGCTGCGAGACTTCCCATGTTTGCAGGAGAAGCTCCTGCTCAAGCAGCAATGTGCAGCGGAGGCTGTGCTGGAAGAACTGCAGGACAGGCTGTGAGAACACCTGTCTTGTGCTGTTTGTGGTTTGGGGAGGGGGAGATGCTTCTGTGGGTGGGTGGTACCACCATTAACACTGGTAAGGGAAGAGGGCAGCTCTGAGTCCTCTAGTGGGAGAAGTGACAACCCAGAAAGTTCTCTTGCCCTACTTTAACTGAGCATGAGCATGTATGTACATGAGCATGAAATGGTTGCATGTTCCTCCCTAGATTATCCTTGCTTCCATCCCCCTCCCTGTTTGGATTGTGAGACTCCTTGGGAAAGAGAACTATCTTATTCCTTTCTTACGTTAACTGCCTTGAAAACCACTTGTATGGAAATGGTATACAGTAGGCCCCTTTTATCTGCAGGTCCAGCACCCACGGATTTCGCTAACCGTTGATACTACAGATGCTGGGGTCTGCTTTTAAAAGTGTTTTAAAAAGCCAAAATAAGTCAGAAAATAGCCTTTCCTACTGTAGCGCTGCCAGACTGCACCATCTGCAGGGCTGCAGGGCACTTGATGGCATTCCAGAAGCCACTTCCAGGTCACTCTGGGGTGAGCCAGGCCGAGGGAAATCAAAAGTGGCTTCCAGAGCACCATTGGGTGCTCTGCACTCAATGTCTGGATTGGCCAGAATTGTCTGCATTAGCTAGTGTTAATCTTGGAGGATCAGTAACAGTTCTATAATCCTTTTTATGTCAAGGGGAGCTTGTGCAATTAAGATGGGGGTGTCAAGAATCTCATCCTGAATCTTTGTCAGCTGCTCTTCAGGCGCTCTAGAAGAAGCACAAAAGGTCTTGGGAAAGTCTTTTGCACATGGGTTTTCCAGAGCATGCCTGGTTGTTCAGGGTAATAGATCTTTGTGCCGAACCCAAAGTCACGAGTTATGTGATCTTTGTCCTTTATAGGGCTGACCTTCAGAAGGTGCGAGATGCTGTTTGCAGCCATGTGGCTCATGTTCTCCAGCTTTGTAAGCAGCCGGTTGAAGGTCTCAGGCTGGAGAGTTACTTCCAAAGGTCCGCTATCTGCCCTTCTTTGGTAGACATGTTGGAGTGGTTGCTGGATGCCGAGAGGTTTTACCACCACATGTATCCTTGGGAAGCGTTCTGAATCTATAAGGTCTTCCAGAGCTGGACTGTATTTGAATTAATTTATGCAGCTCAATATATGTTGCCTTGCAGAGGAAGGTATGTGGCCCACCAGCTGCTTTGTGTGTGCAGAATGTCCCAGGCTCAGTTCTCGACAACCTCTCTAGGTAGAGCTTGGAAAAATCTGCAAGCCTGAAGTCCTCGAGAGTTGCTGCCCAATATAGTAATGGCAGTAAGGAGTTGGAAGGGCCTAAGCAGTCCAATATGGTCCTTTCTTTTTTAAAACTACTTGAAAATAGCTTCCAGTATTTCAGACGAATACATTGCGACCTCATTATCTGCAGAGGATCCATTCCAGGACCCCCGTGGATATGCGAATCCATGGATAAACAAATCTGCTTTTCCTCCCAGTATCCACGGCATCCGCGGTGAGTCAAGTTCATGGATGCGAGTTCCGTCCATACTAGGGAAGTACTGTAATAACTGCTAAAATCACTCAACTCCAGAACAGAAAATGCATCACAACAGTATGCCTGGTTGTGTGTCTTGTGGTGACGGACAGTGGTCATGTTCTGTGGGAGTTGCAGAGCCGTTGCCGTTGTCCGTTTATCCCTCTGACTTGTGCAGTGTGTGATTGTCGTCAGAATCCTTCCTCTGGACCCAGCCACTTCTGACTCTTCCCCAGTGTCCCTTAGCAGTGGTGAGGATGTCACCAGTCTCCCTGGGCCCCTGATCTCTTTGGGCTTGCCGTCCTTAACTCCTGAAAAGATACCTGGAGGTCAGGCTACTCCTTCTCCAGGTCAATTATGAGAAGCTGACAGAGATGCAAACTCTCCCCCAAACCTGGGAAAAGGTGCTCCAGCATAGCCTCCAAAACCCGGTAGAAGGTAATGAAGATAATTTCATTTAAAATATTTTTAACCCACTTTTCCAAAAGGGAGGTGCTCAGGGTGGCTTACAGTCAACTAAAAGCAACAGGCTGTTCCAGAACACTAGATAGGAATGCAAGAAGCAGTCATCTGGAATGCTAGCGGAGGGAGATTAAGAGCATAATCCTAAAGCCATGCTCAGCTGGCGCAAGTCTCGAGCCATCCTGGGAGTGTTGTGAAATGTGCTCTAAAGCATGTTTGCAACAATTCCAGAGTTGGAGAGGCCAGTGCAAGGATGTGCACTGGGCTCCCCATGCCATATCCCCACTGCACAGGGATGCAGTTCATGCCCATCTGGGGAGGCTTGTGCAGGGGGTTGGGGAGGGCAGAGGGTGGGTGGGCTGGCAGCAGATGGGCTTGGTGGGCAGACCAGGCCTGGGAAGTGGGTGAGACCAACCTCCAACACTTATGCCAGATTCTAACCCCCCTCTTGAGCAGCCTGGTGTGATTTCGCTGGCACAGATCCAAGTAGCCCCATTGCAGTGGCTGAAGCATTACTTGGGGTTAAGGGGCATAAGTCCCCGTATGCCAAGTTGCACTCCTTCCACCTTCAAACCTGTGCTGGATACAGTACAGGCCAGTTGGCCTGCCTGTTCCAGCACAGGTTAAGATTGAACTGTAAGAAAGCTAACAGGAAGCTGCTTCCTGTTCTCTTAGTCTTCCTCCTCTAGTGTTCTGGCTGACCACTTCTTGCATTCCTCTCTAGTGTTCTATAACAGGCTGCAATGGAAGAGAGATGAGTGCTTGAAGTATAGGGTCCCCTTTTGCAGATAAGTAATGGGCATCGGGGTTGGAGTACCATGGATAAGTGAATCTGTGATATGGGATCCATGGTTCTGGGGGAGCACCTCTACTTAAGGTTTCTGTGACACCTTTGGAGCCTTCACAACAGCTCTGTAAAGAAACCCAGGGCACCATCCTAACCAGGTCTACTCAGAAGTAAGTCCTATTTTGTTCAGTGGGGCTTACTCTCAGGAAAGTGTGGTTAGGACTGCAGCCCCTTTGTTGTTGTTTCCATATTGCAAATGCTGGGGCAGATTTCACAACAGAGGCAAGCTTTTAACTTGAGCCTTTGATTGAAGCCATCAAACTGCACCAGCAGTCTTGATGGGGGTTGGCTGTGATGGACCCTTCTGCTGTGAGCAGCTGTACATATGCACCAGCATTTGCTTGTGCTAAGCTCTGCAGAGGTAGCCTAAGCTGTCCTGTAGGGAGGCGCTGTGCATCTGACCTCAGACTAGATCTTTTGGTCTCTTGCTCTCTCTCTCTCAGATACCCTGCTGAAAGTTGCCTTCTTCCTAGAAGCTGTGTGACTGCCTCCATTGCGTGGAAAAGAGGCCACTTTGCAAAGAATGGTTTGCCACCTGGCAAGGCTGTGGCTTTGGATGGTGCTTCCCCAGCCCTGCTGGTGAGCAAGTCTGGATTTAGCCCTGTTAGATGGGATGTGTAGGCACCAGGGCCAGTGGTGATCATCGAACATGGAAACAAAGACCCTGAGAAAGCAGCAGCTGTGTGGACTACCTGCCCTTTGGGGCAGTGATTTCTGGTGGGCATCTCTATACACAAATAAAAGTTGGATTTTGTGCCCTCTTGGAACACTGCAAAGTATCCCTTTCTGTTCTGTCTTGAACAGCAGCAGGAGGCAGAGGGCCTGTGGGGTGGTTTAGATGAGAGGTCTGTGCCAGCAATCATCAGTTAGGGACTGACAGCCCAATCCTATGCATGTCTACGCAGAAGTAAGTCCCATTAAAGTCAATGGGGCTTACTCTCAGGAAAGTTTGGCTAGGATTGGGCTGTGACTCTTCTATAGTTTTTCTGGCAGGGGGCTGTGATGTTTTGTTTCTCCCACAACTTTTCATTGCTGCACATCAGAGATCTGTGTCACCTGCTTTGAGGAGATATTTAGCTGCTTCGAACATGGAAACAAAGACCCTGAGAAAGCAGCAGCTGTGTGGACTACCTGCCCTTTGGGGCAGTGATTTCTGGTGGGCATCTCTATACACAAATAAAAGTTAGATTTTGTGCCCTCTTGGAACACTGCAAAGTATCCCTTTCTGTTCTGTCTTGAACAGCAGCAGGAGGCAGAGGGCCTGTGGGGTGGTTTAGATGAGAGGTCTGTGCCAGCAATCATCAGTTAGGGACTGACAGCCCAATCCTATGCATGTCTACACAGAAGTAAGTCCCATTAAAGTCAATGGGGCTTACTCTCAGGAAAGTTTGGCTAGGATTGGGCTGTGACTCTTCTATAGTTTTTCTGGCAGGGGGCTGTGATGTTTTGTTTCTCCCACAACTTTTCATTGCTGCACATCAGAGATCTGTGTCACCTGCTTTGAGGAGATATTTAGCTGCTGATCTTTCACTTTAAAAAAAAAGAAGCTCCTCCTGATGAAGGAGGGGGCGGCATGCGATCACACCCAGAGTGACTGCCAATTACAGTTACTCTGGCCGAGATTCAGCACCATTCTGGGCCTCCACCACTCTCTTTTATAGGAGGAGAGGAAAGAGGCGGCCCAGAGCAACAGCCTCCCAACAGTGGCAGCCACTCTTGGGGTGATGCCACGCTGTTCTGAGCTGTGTCCTTCCTCTCCTTGGAGGAGAGGGGGCAGCGTAGAATGGCATGGAATCACACCGGGAGAGGTGTCAACTCCTGCAAGTGATTGCTATGCTATTTCTTTACTCAGTGTGGAACTCCTTGCCGCAGGATGTGGTGACGGCATGTGGCCTGGATGCCTTTAAAAGGGGATTGGAAAAATCCATTATGAGTTACAAGCCATGATGTGTATGTTCAACCTCCTGATTTTAGAAATGGGCTATGTCAGAATGCCAGATGCAAGGGAGGGCACCAGGATGCAGGTCTCTTGTTCTCTGGTGTGCTCCCTGAGGCATTTAGTGGGCCACTGTGAGATACAGGAAGCTGGACTAGATGGGCCTATGGCTTGATCCAGTGGGGCTGTTCTTATGATGTGATGATGTCACTGCAATTACTTCTAGGTGGGGGGGGGGGTGGCAGACTGGAAGGTGGCCCCCGGTGGAGAAAAGCCCAGGACTGCCTCTGCTAATGAGGGCAAGCCCTTTGACTGGACTTCTGAGTAAAATAAATGGCACAGGTTTCAAATGTCCCTCTACTCACACAGCACAAAGCTAATCAGGTTTACTCAACAGTGAATTCCATTGTAATGAGATTTATTCTCAGGAAAGTGTGTACTGGAGGGGTGCAGCCTCGGCTGGGGCTTCAAGTATCCCAAACAAAAAGCCAGAGGCAGAGCATGTCATGTGGGCAACATGGTTGGTGGCCAGGGTCTGATTAGTCACAGACAGGAAAGGAGGACCCCTTTCCATCAGGTTTACCATCACACAGCAGGGAGTTGCACTTTTTAGAAGCATACAGGTAGATTTCCCCTTATCCAGACATCTGCAGTGCAGACTATTTTGAAATCTGGACACTTTTGTCCAAGACTTGTTCACCCTACAGAAAGCACTAGAAGGTCTTGTGCTCATTCAGTGCAGGTATAGGCTGTGAGTTCTATTCTCTATACCAGGGACTTTTCAACCGAAGGGCCACATCAGATGTCTGGTACAGTGATGAGGGCTGGAAAAAAAAATATAAAATTTAAATAAATACATTAATCCAAAATTTAAATAAATACATTCAACTTAGATGAATGAATAAATGGGCTCAAATATCCAGGATTTCTCCTAACACCAACACAACCCAGAGCACACACTTAAACAGACCCCCATTACCCCATTACACAACTCTGGTTGTGCTTGGTTAACTGGGTCAGAGGCTCTCAGGAGATCAGAGGTTGGCCAGGGGCTGGATAGAGGTTCACTGCTCTAACCCGGGCCAGGGTTTGGAGACCCCTGCTCTACTCTGTGGTGTGTCCCTCTACAGACATTGCTGAAAAATGTCAAAAATGCCAGTAGCCACCCATATGCACTGGTTCCCAAACTTTTTTGACTGGCAGCTCCTTTTACCTACTGGGCCATTGGCTGTGGCTACAATTCTCTACATTGTAGTCGGCAGCAGTTTTGTCGTGAGGATTCTGCAGCTCCCCTGGCTGGTTTCCGCAGCTCCCCAGGGAGCCATGGCTCACAGGTTGGGAACCACTGGTTCATATAGGTAACAGTAAAAAGAGCAAGAGGAAGCCTTTCTCATATTTATGCAATTATTCCAAAATCAGTCAAATCTGAAATCCAGGCACCTTCCCATCTCAAGCAGTCCAGATAAGGGATAACCTGCTATTTGTTTTGTTTTGCTTTCTTTTGCAAAGGGCGCTTCCTAAGCACCCGGCTGGCCCAGGTCAGTCCTCCTGCAAAAAGGTTAAGCCCAGCTTGGCAGTGGCCCCAGGAGAGAGGACCTGTTTGAAAGCACATGCATAGGGGTCTAAACTGCTGCTTCCCAGTGCAACCTGCTGTGCCACTAGACCAGGGTGGCCAATCTTCCAACTTTAGGGCTCCTGGACCTTGAATAATGGTGTAGAGGAAGGAATTTCAGCAGGTGCACCTTGTCATCTCACAGGTGAGAAGGTGCACCTGTTGAAATTCCCTCCATTGTTCCAGGTCCAGGAGCCCAGATGGGCCATACCTGTGCTTGACAGTGTAAATGCCCTAGTCCATGCATGTCTATTCAGCAGTAAGTTCTATTCTAGTCAACAAATAGAATTGCAGCCTGAATGTGCGCTGAAATCCCAGAACCAGGGAGAGGCAGATGCACTTAGGGCACAATCCTATGCATGCCTACTCAGAAGTAAGTCCAATTCTGGTCAATGGGGCTTACTCCCAGGTAAGGGTGGTAAGGACTGCAGCCTAAATTTCCCCTGAAATCCCAGAACCAGGGCGAAGCAGATGCCCTGCGGCCAAATCCTGGGCACTGCTACTGAGCCCGTTGAGTTCAAAAGGACTTACTCCCGAGAGTACAGCCCTGCCCACTCAGCCCTCTTGGGACCTTCCAGCCCCGCCCTTCAGTGCAGCTAGCCACAGCCTTTCCTGGACGGCTCGTCTGTTAACTGCCCTGATTGGCAGATTCGCTCTGCGTGCTTTCATCATGAGCAACGCGATTGGACGCCTTTTCCATGGCGCCCCGCCTCCTCCGCCTGCCCTGCTGGGGGCAGCTTCGCTATGAACGACTGTCTGTTAAACGTGCCCTGATTGGCGAATTTGCTCAACCTGCTTTCATTACGAATACGATTGGCCACTTTTGCTTGAAGCTCCGCCTCTTTTCCCGCCCTGCCGTGCTTTTATATTAAATCTTTCCTGATTGGCGAATTCGCTCTGCTGTCTTTCATTAAGAACAACAGGATTGGTCGCCTTTTTCTCGGAGCTCCGCCTCTCTCTGCTGTGGGTGAGGCTTCACTAGTGGTCTCTGTGTCATGTGACCCGAGCTGCCTGCGTCGCGGCGTCCCGGTCGCTATGGCAACGGCGGCACAACAGTCGGGCCTAGCCAACCGCGGCCATGATCCCACCGGCGGACTCGTTGCTCCGCTACGAGACGCCGGTGCTGGTCAGCCGCAACACCGAGAAGCGCTCGCCCAAGGTACGCGGGCCGGGAGGGGGGCGCTGCGCTAACGTTACCCTCGCAAGACACGTGTTCGGGCTGACGCGTGTCAAGGGCCACAACTGACCGGCCTCTCGCTGCCCCCGCAGGCCCGGCCGCTGAAGGCGAGCCCGCAGGTGACCGCGCCCCCGGGGCCGGTGCCCTCGCCCAAGGGCAAGCAGGCGCCCTCGCCCGCCGCCGACCCCACCAAGCAGGCCGAGGAGATCCTCAACGCCATCCTGCCCCCCAGGTCAGGAGGGGGCGGGTGGTCGCTGGGGGGAGAACAAGGGGGAGGGGTGGTCGCTGGGGGGAGGGGGTTGTCACTGGAGGGTGAAGAGGAGGGGAGGTCGCTGGGGGGAGGGGAGGGGTGGTCGCTGGGAGGTGAGGGGGAGGGGTGGTTGTTGGGGGGAGGAAGGGGGGAGGTCGCTGGGGGGGTGAGGAGAAAGGGGGAGGTCGCTGGGGGGGTGAGGAGGGGTGGTCTCGGGGTGAGGAGGAAGGGGAGGTGAGGTCACTGTGGGGTGAGGAGTTGGGGGAGTTCACGGGGGTGTGGATGAGAAGGAGGGGTAGGGGTGGTTGCTGGAGGGAGTGAGTAGGGGAAGGGGTGGTTGCTGGGAGGGCTCAGGGCACCCTCTGCTGCTGCTTCACACTGAATCCCTGGTGCAGTGTTTCTCAGACTATGGGTCAGGACCCACTAAGTGGTTGTGAGCCAATTGCGGGTGGGTCCCCATTAATTTCAAAGCGTATTTTCTTTTTAATATAGCAGACTTGGTGCTGCCATGGTACCTGACTGCATTTGGGGAAATGTGACAGATCTGTACTTTTTAACAGGTTACTATGTATGCTTTGAACAATGCTTTGAACAATGATAGTCAGTGGGGCTTAATGGGGGGGGGGGTAGGTTCTATCCCACAGAAAATTTCCTCCAAACCTCCTATTCTAAACTTTTAAAACTATTATAATTTATAACGGCATTTCTCAAACTGTGGCTGAAAACTCCCTAGGTGTTTTGCAAGCCAGTTTCAGGGGGTCGAGCAGCACCTACCGCAGCTGAAAATACAGGGTACAGAGCTGCTGGGCGGGGGAGGTTCCCAGTGGAAGAAAGTCTGGTGCTTTGCCTGGAATAGGTGGGATGCTGGGAAGGGATAGAGGGCTGTGTGGTTGGAGAAGGATCCAAGTTTGCCTTCTGCTTTGACTTTCAAGCTGGAATGTTTGAATTCCAAGCTATGCAGAATAACAGCACAAGGGACTTTTGACTAATCACAGCTTGGGTCTGAAGCCTAAATTGATGGTGTCATTTGCAGGTTAAAGACATCTGGTGGGTTGTGATTCTTATAAGTGGGTCCCACTACTAAAAAGTTTGAGAACCACTGATTTGTAATTATAACTAACGTAGTTTTTGAATACAAACACATAGTTCTGCTTTCTGCACTTCTAACTTTTGAGAAACACCAAAATCAGCACCAAAAAAGTTTTCTCCTTGGTCAACGTTCTGCCCTGTGGCACATTCACTCTCCTCCAGAAGCTGCAAGCTTTGTTCACTCACACCTTAATTCTGACCCTCCTAAGTCCTTGTAGTTTATTATATTCCAGAGATATCCCTGCAGACTTCTAGTCCATTAACCATGCAACGAACCCACCCTGAACCACTAACTCCAATTACAGTATTTACCAACTCCTTATGGAACATCAAGGCAGGCATCCTGTACTCTTACCAGCAATCCCCCCCCCCCCAAATTGGTGCACAGGACTGTTTTTAAAAAGGTGTTCAAACTAGAGCTTAACATGGGTGACAATGGGAGGGGGAAGGAGGCAGGAAAAATGGCTGCACAATATGCTATTTCAGTTACAGTACGAGTAGTTCTCATTCACCAAGTTACAGTACATGTAAGTGTTCATGGTTTTATGGAAAATAAGACTTTAGTAAAGTCTTAGCAACAAAACTCAGATCTACTGCAGCAGGCATCTTTGTGCCTGCCATAAACTGGTATCTTTCTGCTTGCTTTGGGACAGAGAATGGGTAGAAGACAACCAGCTATGGATCCAGCAAGTGTCCAGCACCCCCAGCACACGCATGGATGTGGTGCATCTGCAGGAGCAACTAGACCTCAAACTCCAGCAGCGTCAGGCCCGGGAGACTGGCATCTGCCCTGTGCGGCGAGAACTTTACTCACAGTGCTTCGGTGAGTGAGGCAAGACCTCTTCCGCCTACCTTTGCTATGAGGGGAGCAGAAACCTCTTTCTCAGTGAGTGGATCCTTGCCAACCCCTGTATGCTGCTTTCTTGCTTCACTCACACTTGTCATATCCTTCCCATTCTGCTTCTAGACTTTCGATCTTTTATACAGAACTACAGTGTTCATCTTTTCCCCCACCCAACATACTCCCTTATCTGCTTATTCACTTTTTAACCTCTCTGCAGTTTCCTAAACAGCCACAGGATCTCTCATCAGAAAGGCACTGCAAACACAGCCCCGAAGCAAAACACAGCAGCCACAGAAGATTGGAGCAGCTAGCTGCACTTTGCACCAGATTTGCAGGGGAGACACAATAACTCCTGGACTTTGGGGTCATCCCAGAACTTTGGCCCCTGTGGACAGAGGAGAGCACAGATCTTGGGCCAAGTGCTATTGAGCTGCTCTTACCAGATACTGCTTGATTTGTGGCCTTTGTGCTTCCAGATGAGCTGATCCGGGAAGTGACTATCAACTGTGCAGAGAGGGGGCTGCTTTTGCTACGTGTGCGGGATGAGATCCGGATGACAATTGCAGCTTATCAGACCTTGTACGAAAGCAGTGTTGCCTTTGGTATGCGGAAGGCACTGCAGGCTGAACAGGGGAAGTCTGACACCGAAAGAAGAGTAAGTGTTCTTGTGGGGGGGGGGCGGTGGCATGTGGTAGCTTTTGCACCAAGATTGCTGGGGTTAGAGGAAGCTGCCTACAAGGCGGATGAAAAATGCAACCTTCACAGAAGGTGAAGAAGGTGGGCTAGTCCTTAAGCCTTACCTGCTGTCTCCAAATCCCACTCTTCCTAAACAGAAAAGTCACTAGGCATAACTAATACATTTTAAAGCCAGCAACTTATTTTTAAAAAAATTCTGAACAGCCACCATGTGTGCATTCACTTCATCTGCACAATGTCTGTGTCTCTCTCCAATATAACTGCATTTTCGCAAGTGTCACCACCCCAGTAGCTCAAGGCTGATCAAACAATGAAAACAATTTGGGTTTTAACTGCAGTGAAATTCCTCCTTCCTCTGCTGGGTGGCAATAAAGACACTTGAAGGAAGCCAGAATTGGTAGTTTCGCTTCAGCTGTGGTTACGTCAGTCTGTGGTTTCTATTCCAAGATTGCAGAGTTAGAGGATGAGAAGCGAGACTTGGAAAGGCAGGTGAATGAACAGAAGGCAAAGTGTGAAGCCATTGAAAAACGGGAACTTGAAAGGCGGCAGGTGGAGGAGAAGAAGCACACAGAGGAGGTCCAGTTCCTGAAGCGAACCAATCAGCAGCTCAAGGTCAGTTGAGGGGGTGGGAATTAGTGCATATGGAAACATCTTCTGCTTGGGTGCAACTCTCTCCTCTTTAAGAAGTTTCACTCTCCTTCTGAGGGGGGCTATCCACACAGGTTGAGTTGGTCAAGATGACCGTTTCCTCTCGCATTCAGAACATGGTGCCATCTTTAGACTAAATGATGGGTTCTTTTCCTTGGGTCAGATTGACAGCTGAGGCTGAAAGTGTTGTGCTGAAAGTGTTGTTCTGTCATCCATCAGTGATATAGCTTGCTTGCTAAAATTGGCCTATGTGTACCCTGCTCAGGACAGCCTATGAGCTAGCCCACCTGGACAGATCTGTTAGAAAGCAATAGAACCTGGCGCAGTAGCAGCACCTTTGAGTCTCTCACACCTTGGTACAGGAGAGGTATTCAGCAATATTAGATTCTATTCACCTAGAATTGCAGTATCATCCTTAAGAGACAAATGATCACAGTGGTGTATTCAAGCACCCTTTCCTTGCCCAGAAAGTTAATGGGGCTCCCAGAGCAGTGAGTGCAGGCTCAAATCCCAGCATGGCTGGCTGCAGATGTGTTGCAGATTGTTAGTGGGACTGTCACAGGCACAAACAGCACATGAGAGATCTCAGCTGCTCAGTGGAAAGTAGTAGAACCTGGCTCAGTGCAGCACATTCAAGTCTCTTGCCTTGGTACAAGGCAGAGAGGTTGCTAGTTTGGTGGGAGGTGTCAAATTACCAAAACCGCTTGTGAGGAAATGAAGGCCAGTTTGAACTCACAGTGGTAGATATTCTTCTCCCTCTGTCAGTCAAGCAGTTCAGGGACTTTGTGCTTTGCTTCTCCCCTTCTCAGGGCCCTTTCTGCCACCATCCAGGGAAAAGACCAACAAGGAAACTGAATATGGCACCCAGTAACCAAGGAGGAGAGAAACTAATCTATAAAATATGGGATGGGGAATGCAAGAATTAGCAAAAAAAATCCTCCTGGCTTGTTTCTGCCTCCAGTACTGGAGAAGCCTCCCAGTGGAAACAACCAAAGTTACACAGCTTTTGGTGGAAGTTAAAGAGATACTAATTAATTAACCTGCTTGTCTTATTTTGTGTTTCAGGCCCAGCTTGAAGGCATCATTGCACCAAAGAAGTAGATCTTAGAGCAGCCTTATGCCCAAAGCACCTCTTGAGCAACAAACAGGAGCACATCTTCAGAGGTTTCTCCTAAAAGCTTTCATAATTGAATCTCCAAACTATGCCTGCCTGCAGCATTCTCAAGTGGATCAATTAAGATTCAAATACATGGGTCAGAGCTTTCTCCCCATTTTTAGTGGCTCCCCAATCTCAGCTGGCTTGGGATTTGCCTCACAGTTCACACTAACTGGAGATTTTTAATAAGAATTTTTTATATATTTCAGCACTGGACAGCCTGACCCCTACAGCAAGGCCAAGGGTTGTAACAGTGTCACACGTCAATAAAAATGGCAATTCTGAAACTCTGTATATATCTGCTTGTTTAGCATTGCCTACTAGGCTAGATTTCATTGGTGGTCTGTAAAACACTACATGTTTCACCCTCTGCTACAGGAGAGACAGACAGCACTCATCTCCAATCAGCTGCCTGCTGCTTCAGTGAAGCCTTTGTGTAAGGGTTCAAAGCTTCTACTCCAGTGGTTCTCACACATTTAGCATTTTAGAATGAAAATCTATCAGGACCCACCGGAAGTGCTGCCATGACCAGAAGTAGGAAAATTTTTTAACAATCCTAGGCTGCAGTTCTACCCACACTTACCTAGGAGTTCCATTTACTATCATTAAGAGAATATACATAGTAGCTTGTTAAAAGTACAGGTCTAACATTTCACCAAATGCAATCACATAGCCTGGTAGCATCAAGTCTTGGGGTTGCTACCCCACAGGTTGAAGAACACTATACTAGACAATCCCACCTCTTCCTCACAGCAGGTTAATCTTACTGATTACTACAAAGAGTCTAGAACCCCATCCGGGTAAACCAGGAGTCTACATTAAGCCCAATAACCATAGAGGAATATTTTTTTCCCCCTAGTACTACATTTAGAGAGCTGCACCTGCAAATAGAATTTAGGCTTCCCAATAAACTACAGTATTCTGGCTGGAGAGCTTGTGGGTTTGGGTGGGAAGAGATGGTTCAGCTCCCAGATGAGTAAATAGTCAAGATTTCTGATTCAGAGACAAGGGAGGAGATGTCTTAACTTGCAGCAGAAACAACCGGTTTGCCCAATACATTCAGGGCAGGGAGGGGGAGAAGAAGAGAAGTGTCACCTTTAAGACAAACACAGAGCCAGAACTACTGTTTCTGTTTATTTCTCTTTGTTTTTGACTTCTGTCCCTCTAGGTTACGTTTCTTGTTTCTGTTTTTGTTTTTGACATTGTGAGTATCGTAGTATCGAGCCCCAACTTTCTTTGAATGCTGTTGCCGTTCTGCTCTTCTCCTCTGTAAAAGCAGAAGCACACAGGCGTTAGCCATGCCTTTTAAAAACCAAAGAGGAAGCAAACAGATTAGCCCTACTCTCACACACCCACACCCCAAATTTCTCAACTATTTTCTCCAACTTCAAAGATGGGGTAGGGGCACCATTGCAAAGGCAGAGCTGGAAATGAGGGAACATGATCCCGGTTCCCTTCCCCACCACCACACACGAATGGAACAGAGGTGTCTCAAAAATCTTCCTTCCCCCAGCAGTGGTCTCCATGACAAAAATGCAGGAAAAAGACTAACACTAAGACAGGGACTGCTGGTTATTGCTCACTCCCAAATGCTGCTCAGGCCAAAGAAGAGGCAAACATCAAGGTCAGTGTCTGTGGAACTGCTTGCCAAACATAACCCTCACCAAGGCCAAGAAGTGACCCTTCCCCTACGCCTTGCAAGTCAAGATCCCTTCCAACTTTTGCTCCATGTCTTAGATGTATCCCTAAGAAACTCTGAGACAATCACAAGTTTGCAATCACAATGGGCAAGTTTGCTTGCCCATTCACTGAACACCACCTAACCTGTTAATGTCTAAGGCAACTGAGGCACCTGTCCTGCTCCCCTTCTCCATTATGGTCAGTCTAGGAAAGCATCTGTATCCTGCCCCAAGAGCACACACAACAGAAGTTATGCAAACTTCTAGAAATGTGGAAATGAACATGGTTGCTATGAGCCTGCTCAATTTGCAACCTTTATTTAAAACCAGATCAGGTCTGGTTTCATACAATCTCATTTTCACAGCAAGGGAAATGAAGGGACACAGACTTTATGGAAGCCTACAAAGAACCTGCTTTAAAAAGACACAAAAAGCTGAATTTACACAGCAAGCCAGCAACACATGCTGTGCATGTAACTGCAGAAGGCTCCTTTGTCAGAGAACCATGGCATTCCTTATTCCCTCTGGGAGCAGGGAAGGTCAAAGAGGGAAAGAAAATTCCGATACCTACCTCCTTGGAACTCAATTTTTTCTTAACCGGATGAGCATCAGCCTCCTGTTCCTCTTCTTGTACCTTCCTTTTCTCAGCTTTCCTCAGACGCCCTAAAAGAAATATTTTGAGAATTGCATGAGGCAAAGAAGCAGCCTTTCACGGACACTTAGCCAGTCCAACTGCCTCAGGTGTAAACACTCAAAAGGAAGCTTAAACCAACACTGCCCCACAGCTGCAAGCTCACCTTTAGACTGATCACTTGCAACAGCCGTGGAATCAGGCTGAGATTTCACAAATACTTTTTCACTCAGCCCTTTTGGGATTCTGTAACAAGATAAGGAAGGCAGACATTTAGATCTTATAGGCACCCAATACCCAGGACAGCATTTCACTGCTGGACACAGACACACCCCTTCCATGCAACAATAAAATGATGCACAGGGCCAGAATGAGACTTTCCATCATATCACATGGCCCCTAGACTGAAAAGAAAGCAGTCTTCTTTAACAGTACATGGCATCACTGGGAGCGATCTGATCTCCACCTGTGACATGCTGAAATCGGGATTGTCTTGGTGATGGAGGATGAGAAGTAGGTCAATGGCTGGGGAGCAAAAGGTTGGTCTCAACCTTTGGCAGCAGTCCCTCTTTATAGCCATGGAGCATAATCAGGCTCTACCACCCACAGGAGTGGAAGGCAAAGGCGCTACCCATGCATACCTTATAGCTGAGAACCTCTTGGCCTTTGCCTTGTCCAAGAATCTTTTATACTTGGCAATCTTATCCTCTAGAGACTTCAGCACTGCCTTTGAATCCTGCTTGGTACCTGGCTGGCCAAGCTGGCAACATTCCTCCTCTTTGCCCTTTTCTTCCTCCAGCTCACTGTCAGTTTCATCAGCGTCCAACACATCCACAGGTACCAGGTCCTCTTGTGAGAACTGAGGAGCCACAGTGAGCTTCCCAAAGTTCTGCCGCACATGGGACAAAGGCCATTTTGTGGCCACACTGGGGCAGTCATCTCTTGTAGTCTGCTCTGCAAGCACCTCTGACTCTGTGGCCTCCCCAGTCGTCTCCTCTCTCTGACTTGTGGCTATGGATGTTTCTGAGGTATCTGCTGCAGGCTGGAAGAAAAAAAGTTTCATTTTTATATCATATATCAAATACAGTGGACCTGCCTTATCCATGGGTCCAGTATCTGTGGCTTTTACTATCTGCAGATGCAGGGGTCCCATTTTAAAAACTGTTTAAAAAGTAAAAATCTGTAAGAGAATAGCCTTCACTACCTTTGTACTAAAAAACCATGACAGTTGCAGGACAGTCTTCTGCATTTCTGTAAGCCACTTCTGGGTCATGCAATGCATTCTGGGGCAAGCCAGGCCCAAGGGAGGTGGTTGCATGACCTGGAAGTGGCTTACAGGAATGCAAAAGACTGCCCTGCAAATGGCATGATTTTGCAGTGCAAAGGAAGGGAATCTTACTGATTTTTACTGTTTAAAACATTTTTAAAAGGGGATTCCAGTATCTGCATATCAGTATCTGGGGGGGGGCAGGGCGGGCAGAATTGAACCCTCATGGATACCGAGGGACTATTGTATATGGAAAAGGAGCTTATCTACAAATTGCAACTATCAATACACTCTACCCGGTCATTTTTTCCTCTCCAGATATTCTTGATGAAATTTAGCACTATAGGGCCTTGAACTGCTGACTCAATTTGAATCCAGTTTCACTGGGATCCAGTCGCAGAAACTGATCCAAATGTAGCTCTGTGTGAAATTACTGTCAAAGAGCATCTCAGAGCACACTTCCCTCATCAATGAGTAACTCTAGTCTCTCTCCCTCCCTCCCCCAACTTAGGGACAGGGATTCCAGACTGGTGGGGTGTGGATTCCCAGAACCTTTCTTTTTAGAACTAATAAATGACCACAACCTGCATATTGCAAAGTGACTCAATCACAACTTAAAACAATGGGGTCCAGGTGTCTCAATTTTATCCATGGTAACAAAGCACTGGTTTGTAACAAAATATCACAGGGGAAATATTTAAACAGAAATGAACGTTTAAGGAAGATCTCCATTATCTAAGCGCACCTGCTATGATTCTGGGAGTGGGAAATGTTTAAGGACTGTGAGTCAGCAGGACTGAACTGAATGGAAATCCTTCTCAACCTCTTACCAAGAGGCTGGGCAAGAATTCTCTGCCCCATTTGGGGAAAACCTTCTGCAAAAACCACTCATTTAGCCAACAGTCACACAATTTTCTGCCATGGCTGGGGCTGAGTGTTAGCTCAAATGCCAGTTGCCATCAAAGTGATTTGCTAAGAGATTCTCTCTCTCTCTCTCTCTCTCTCTCTCTCTCTCTCTCTCTGACAATGCCCATAACTTATG
The DNA here is from genome assembly GCF_035046505.1 of Tiliqua scincoides. Lineage (NCBI taxonomy): Eukaryota > Metazoa > Chordata > Lepidosauria > Squamata > Scincidae > Tiliqua > Tiliqua scincoides. The sequence continues at coordinate 8,630,534 of NC_089830.1, read as the reverse complement.
TGTTACTGTAATCAAGACATTTCTTCATTCAACTTGCTCATGTGATCTTACCTGAGGGCTCTGCTCCATATTTGGGGGCTTCACAAAGAAGGGGATACGGCCCCGCTGCCAGTCATTCAGCACCATCTTGCTCACTGTGCGAACATCAGGCTCTCCTCCCTGAAACAGAAATACTCTTTCAGGTCCACTCAGAACAGCTCCAACCAAAAAACCAAGAGGAACACGCTATTCAAAACTCTCTAATGCAAAATGGACAATCTGTTTCTTGAGTTCTGTCTGGTTCCATTAACCCAGCCACTGCAACCTACAGATACAGGAAAAGGAGGTTAGTTGCAGGCACATGGATTTCAACATCTTCTTTTTCAGAACAATGTGTTTCTCAAACTGTGGGTCGGGACCCACTATGTGGGTTGCAAGTCAATTTCAGGTGGGTCCCCACTCATTTCAATATTTTATTTTTAAGATATTAGACTTGATGCTACCGTGGTATGGGACTGCATTTGGGGAAATGTTACAGACCTAGACTTTTAACAAGCTACTATGTATATTCTTTTAACAACGATAGTAAATGGGACTTACTCCTGGGTAAGTGTGGGTAGGATTGCAGCCTAGTATTGTTAAAAATTTTCCTGCTTGATGATGTCACTTCCAGTCATGACATTCTGGTGGGTCCTGACAGATTCTCATTCTCAGAAGTGGGTCCCGGCACTAGATGTGTAAGAACCACTGTCCTAAAATCAAAATCCCAGCTGAATTTATGGAACCAGACAGGAACCTGCTTGCTCCCCTTATCCTCATTTTTTGTTGCTGAAAGTCCTTCCCACAAATGGCATCACTTCCTGAAAAAAGACTGGCCTATTCCTGAGCCTTCTGAATCAGACAGTGGTTCCACAGGTAAGCCAATCCCACATCAGCAGCCCCTTCCAGGGTAGCCTTCCCAAACTGTACGGGGGGGGGGGGGGGTGGAGAGAGAAAAAAGGCAAGCTCCTTCACCTTGAGCAGCTTCCCAGTCTGGGCAGCCAGCTTCTCGAGGAAATCCTCAGCATTCTCCCAGGCGTCTACTTTGTAAGTCTTGCTGACGTATTCAGGCTTGGCTCTCTCCAGCACTGCAGAAATGTGATCTTCGGGAGTTCTGATTTTTTCAACTTGTACCTGGGAACAACCAGGAAATCAGCCCCTCCTCACAGACACAGCATGTGCAGCTGAATGCACAGAGCCAGGTGGCTTTGAACAGCAAAGCAGGGGTTTTCCAGACCTGTGTGTTCATTTCTCCCTTTATCAGTTACCAAGGAATCATGCTTTGCAAAGGAGGGGGAGTCAGGTCTGGAGCTCAACATCAGCTGCTGAATTATGGACCGCAGACCCAAAATGAATCAGTCTGATCACAAAAAAAGTTTCAAAATATTTCCCCAAGACACTCACCACTCCCTTCAGCACAATGTCAGTTTCTGTGTCTCCTGATGGATACACCACACCTGGGCAATCAATGAGGAAGATGCGTCGCATCAAGGTGATGTACTGCCATACCTGTTGGAAAAAGAGTAGCATCCACCTTACCTTCCCTTGGCTGGAATTAAAGATGAATGTCGCACCTATTGGCTAGAATTAGAGGTGAAAGCAGCACACCTTTTGGCTGGAGAGCGAAGGCCTCAGGTCTTCTCAGGGATGGGCAAGTGAGATAACAAGGGTGGCTAACAGAACTAGAGAGTGGGAGAGGCAGATCGGCCCAACCAAGAGCCAAATTCAAATCACTTCTCAGCCATGAAGCTTTCTGGGTGGCCCATGGATGTTACCATCTCACAGCTGAACCTTCTACCTCTCAAGACTATTAAATCTTGGGGCATCTGGTGGGCTGCTGTGAGATACAGGAAGCTGGACTAGATGGGCCTATGGCCTGATCCAGTGGGGCTGTTCATAAGAAAATAAGGCATGTAAATAAGGCATGTACATCTTGCAGGTTGCTCCGATCCACAGAGGCAGGACAGATTTATTTTCTTTCACTAAGCAAGGCTTTTGTCTGCTTCTTGCTGTTTCTACTGAGATAAGTGACCCTATCACATGCGGGGGGGGGGGGGAGGGAACTAAACCAAAGCCCTCATAAGAGGGACTGCATTACTCATTTTTGGTAAATCCAATTATTTGGTGTCTTTCAACCAAACAAGATTCTCGCTGCAGAAAAAGACTTACAGTGAGTTTCTGCAGTGGACTAATTTAAGCCGGGTGTACTTTCAGCTCTGGAAAAATCCAAATGAAACAAATTAAGGACTTCTGCTCATGTGCACAGTTTATTCTACTAGGCAGAGCACAGAAGCAGATGGAAGCCTTACCTCCTGACCACAGGAAGTCCTGCTAAGCCTCCTCCCCATTCCCCATATTTCATTAGGCATTACCCATATTCTCAAGCTTATGTTTCCAGTTGCAAGGGCTAGAAACTCCAGCCCACAGATGGCTCAGATTCTGACAAGCCCTGCGGGAATGAGACTTGCCTTGGTTTCACCAGCAATGGGAGCCACGTTGCAGACCTTCTTGGAGCGAAGCGTATTGATCACAGAGCTCTTTCCCACATTGGGGTAGCCGATGAAGCCCACACTGATCTGCTTCTTGTCCACATGCAACTGTTGGGAAATGCGCAGAGAAAGGCTTGCTGCCAGCATCCCAGAAAAGGTAGAGACAGTGGTTTACAACAACTAGTTTCTCCTAAGTGTGCAACTGGGGGAGCCAAGTAGACACTGGTTCTCTGAAAGGGGCCTTGTCAATTGATAGGCTCCTATCCACCCAAAGCTACTTAGACAAGCTTGCAAATATATATTATATTTATAACATATATATCACTATCCAGTGGGTCTCTTCTATGGAGACGCAGGAAATAGACATGGGCAGAAGGAAGGAGAAAATGGAGCTTGAGTCGTGAATCAGCTATGGAGGGCAAGCTCCATTTCCAGAAAACCGGCACACCTTCTCAACTCTGGTTCAGAATTACACTTGAGAGGAGCAAGGAGGGGTGCTGAGCAGCAACAGCAACCACCACTTCATTGGTTGCACAGCCAAGTAGAACACCTCTTTCTGTGAGCTCAACTGTTCTTGTGCACCACTGTTTCCCTTCTCCCAGAACGTAAAATCAGGCTGAAAGCAGATAGTGTTGAGTTGGCAGTGGGAGCATACAGGAGTACAGGAAATCACTGGGATGGAGAACAGGATCTCAGCTAGGAAGGCATGTGCATGTACACACCTCCTAGCCCTGTACTTCATTTGTGCCCCACTCTATACAGGCTGTGCCAATGTGGTGTTGCTACCACGACTAGTGCCTGGCATCAATATTCGTTGGTTTGGCAGATCTATGCCCCCCAATGCCAGAAAAGTACACAAAACCATTTAGAACAGTAAATCCATGTTGCTTGTATACCAACATCAGCATTTACTGTCCTTTATATTGCACTCTTTTTCACATGCTTATTTTATTGCAAGTTGATGCGCCTCAGTTTTAATAGGGAAAAGCAGAACAAAAAAAATCTGTCAAATAGAAAAAATGACCAGTGCAAAAAATGTACAGCTGAACAGCAAATCAAGGTCATACAAGGACTCCTAGTTTTTGCTCCCTTGTGTCTCAATGGGAGATTCAAGGCACCCTTCAGCAAATTAGATTTGCCAGCACATCAGGAAACATTCCCAGGTAAACTATGCTTTTTCTGAAACTGCTACTCTCTGCCAACAGAGAGACACACTTCAACACCACTCAAAGTCTACCACTCACCACAGATTTAGACTGGCCAAAACAAACGCATCCCATACCTTTCCAAACTGTCTCAGGAGCTGGATGAAGGCTCCTTTTCCAAAGGGATTTGTAAGGCTGGCATGGAAGGCCAAGGTCGGGTATTCATGGGAGAGGATGGCAACCCAGCGCTTCTGGAAGGAGAGAACAAAATCCGTGATTTACTGTCCCATGTCACAAGGCACAGATTTTGCGTGAAAAACCTTAGACACTCTCCTCCAACACAACAGGTGATGCTTTGTCCGGTGCTTTGAAACACTCAAATTGTTTCAAATTGGTTTTCTTGCTAACTCAAAGCAATTAGTTCAAACTAACAGAAACCAGATCAGCTGCAGCATAACACTTCGTATAGCTCTAGAAAGCTATTTCAGACAGTCAGCCAGTGAAATTGGAAACCATGCAGCTCGCTGGGTTTTACTGACTACACAAGTTACAACTACATTTGCTGGAGAGCTGGTCCTCCACCAACAGGAAGCCTTAGAAGGACAGCTCCTTCTCAACCTGTGCCACCTGACACCCCTCCTCTGAATGCAGCAAGGATCTGGGACTTACTGTGGCCCACGTGGGCACAAGGTCGCATTTATTCAAGACAAAAATGAGATGTTTCCAGGGTTTCTCCTTCTTCAGGTAGGCCTCCACATGTGGGGAGCGGGTCCCCTGGGGATCTCTGGCATCCAGCACTTGCACAACAACGTCGGATGAATCAATCACCTGGCAGTTCACAGAGAGAGGTGAGGAACATCAGAGTGGGAGATGCCATTTTGCAGGATTCTAGTTCAGTTCTTGCCAGGCTGGTTCAGACTATCCTGCCCCATAGTCCACTAACCGGGCCTCTTTCAATAGTTAAATAGAGTTAAATAGTACACTAAAAACTCAATTTCAGAGTTGTTGCTAGACTCAATTGCTAGAAGCATGCCCAGGACAGAATGGTAAAGGATCCGAATCTGGGACTGGTTTAACCTGAACAGAAATATGAGAACATTAGAGAATGTGATGTAAATAGGTTCAACACCAGAATACAAACTTAAGTTCACAAGGCGAGTGCAGAAATTCCAGCCAGCAGCTCCCCAAGTGCTCCATAAAGTCCAACATCTTTCTTGGATTATTCTTAAGCAGAGTGGCATTAAACGTAAATACAGGGTGATCCAGCCCGGCCCCCACCTTTTCTATGTACTGGTTAGTGCTGCAGCCCCAGCCTAAGCAGTTCCTTTCTGAAAATGCTACATTTGCGCACACTGGCAGAAATCCAACAGCTGGGCCACAGGAAGATACAGAGTGCAGAAAAGCAGCTGGTGCTCAGGTCAGTTTAGGAAGCCTACTGGGGGTGGTTATTGGGCCCAACAGCTATGGTCCTTTCAAAATGGGTCTTAGAAGCTACAATGGAGTAACCATACACCAGCAGGCCTCATTGCAAAGCCATGGAAATGGTCAGTGGCCTGGTTTTTCCAGAAGCAGCTCTGGATGGCACATTGACACAAAACAGTATTGTGTCTGTATTGGGGAAGGCAAAATCCTGCAGCTTCTGCCCTCCACGTTAGCATACCTTGTAGAGCTCTCCCCAGATTCGCTTGGATTGCCCCTTCTTGTAGATCTCCTCTCGTGCCTCCTCCCTACAAAGGAGTGATTGAAAAATAACAGCAGTTCAAATTTCCCATTGTACCCCCCACATCACCAGTAATAACTGGAGGTTAGGACACAGTAATGGTCCTTTGGGCTCCAGGTACTACAACCACTCAACCAGGAAGGCACAGAGAACACAGCAATTCTCTAGACTCAAGTAGCAAAGTCATACCAACTTGGAAGGCATGCAGGAACATGATACATAGCTGGGGCAAACTAGTACCCTCCCAAAGCAGAAATCAAAGCTCCCTAACAGAGCAGAATATTGGGGAAAGGAAAGAAGGGCCCAGGAATAGTAGCAGAAATCATTTGTATTTACAACCAGGCACAACCATCCACACAGGAGGCTGTCCATAATGGAGATGGATTCTGCTTTGTTGCAAAATGGAATAATCCTACAATGGCAGGAAAGTGGCCTACAAACATATGCAGGAGAAGGACCAGGAGGAAGAGATTCAGCTCAATCAAGAGACAGAAATCCACGAAGTTAAGCATGATTAAGATCAGCCCGAAGGACCACAGATATTACTTTCTGGGCACTGTGTCACTAGGTCAGCTGGCAGCAGACACAAAATTGAGGAGGGAGATTTCTACTTCCCCAAGATGAGCTTTTAAATGGCTTACTTCACTCCAGTATCTTCAACCACCAAATCCCGGTCCTTGTCTTGATCGTAGCTGCTGGCCTCAGCCGCTGCATTTTCCACTAGAGACTGCACATCGCTCACAGAAAGATTTGGTCGCTTCCTTTGCGATTTGGGACCAAACGTCGTTTCAAATGTTTCTGTGTCAAGAATGTGGACTTTGGAATTCTGCAAGGATTGAAAGAAGTCACAAATAATTTCCCCTGGCTCAGTGCATGACCTCAAGTTCAGCTGGGTTGGGAAATTTGGGACAAGATGCCCTAGGGACTGCCCCACTCCATGGTTTCCCCCAGAAGCAGCAGCACAGCAAACCCAAACTCGGGTCACGCTTGCTAAAAAGCCGTGCTCCATTCCTCCTCTTGCCATTAACTTGGTCCAAAGTAATTAAAGCGACAAGGATGAAAATAAAACTTATCTCTGCTCGCTGCTTTGTTTCATTAACAAGACAAAAGATCCTGCCAAAATCCAGATTTGTCAAGGCCAATCTGTCTAACAATTGTATTTCTCTTTTGAAAGGCCAGCTGCGTTTAGCGATGTGCGCTTGAGTTGTAGAGAACTCTTTTCTTAATTTAGGATGTATTTGTTTTATTAGAGACACATGGAAACTTCTGAGAAAACAAAAATCATCCAGCAAGAGCCCAAGATACAAAAAAGGAACAGAAACACAGCAAGTGGGCCAGAGCAGAAGGGAATTTTTGACTCAAGATGAAAGCACTGGATGGGGGTTGGATCTGCCAAGCAGAGGGCAGAGCCAGCTTAGCCCACCTTTTAGAGCAGCTTTTAAACTGATCCCTGGGGGAAGGCCGACAGGAGCCGAGGGGCATCCGGTTCGGGACTCCTCATCCCTATGGGATGAGGATGGGGAGGTTAGAGAACAACAAGACAAAGGCAGAGTAGGAGAAGAAATTGGGAAAGGTAGGGTGATGGGATGTGATAGACGGTTTGGCACAATGAGAGGATGCGGGGACAAAGGAGCGAATAAGCAGCGCATCCTGGGGCATTCCGTGTATAAATGCTTTTATGCGAATGCCCGAAGTCTACGAGCAAAGGTGGGAGAACTGGAATGTCTGGTGACAAGGGAAAATATTGACATAGTGGGCATAACGGAAACCTGGTGGAATGCGGAGAATCAGTGGGATACCGCAATCCCGGGCTATAAACTCTACAGGAAGGACAGGCAGGGGCGTGTTGGAGGTGGGGTGGCCATTTATGTTAAGGAAGGGATAGAATCCAGCAAAGTAGAGATTGAAGGTGGGTCCGACTCCACCGTAGAATCTCTGTGGGTTAAATTACCAGGCTTGTGCAGCGATGTAATACTGGGGGCGTGCTATCGTCCTCCAGACCAGAAATCGGATGGGGACCTTGAAATGAGGAAACAGATCAGGGAGGTGACAAGGAGGGACAGGGTTGTAATCATGGGGGATTTCAATTATCCTCATATTGACTGGGTCAATTTGTGTTCTGGTCACGATAAGGAAACCAGATTTCTTGACGTGCTAAATGACTGTGGCTTAGATCAGCTAGTCACGGAGCCCACCAGAGGACAGGTGACTCTGGATTTAATTTTGTGCGGTACGCAGGACCTGGTTAGAGATGTAAACGTTACTGAGCCATTGGGGAACAGTGATCATGCTGCGATCCGTTTTGACGTGCGCGTTGGGGGAAGAATACCAGGCAAATCTCTAACAAAAACCCTTGACTTCTGACGGGCGGACTTCCCCCAAATGAGGAGGCTGGTTAGAAGGAGGTTGAAAGGGAGGGTAAAAAGAGTCCAATCTCTCCAGAGTGCGTGGAGGCTGCTTAAAACAACAGTAATAGAGGCCCAGCAGAGGTGTATACCGCAAAGAAAGAAGGGTTCCACTAAATCCAGGAGGGTGCCTGCATGGCTAACCAGCCAAGTTAGAGAGGCTGTGAAGGGCAAGGAAGCTTCCTTCCGTAAATGGAAGTCTTGCCCTAATGAGGAGAATAAAAAGGAACATAAACTGTGGCAAAAGAAATGTAAGAAGGTGATAGGGGAGGCCAAGCGAGACTATGAGGAACGCATGGCCAGCAACATTAAGGGGAATAATAAAAGCTTCTTCAAATATGTTAGAAGCAGGAAACCCGCCAGAGAAGCGGTTGGCCCTCTGGATGGTGAGGGAGGGAAAGGGGAGATAAAAGGAGACTTAGAGATGGCAGAGAAATTAAATGAGTTCTTTGCATCTGTCTTCACGGCAGAAGACCTCGGGCAGATACCGCTGCCCGAACGGCCCCTCCTGACCGAGGAGTTAAGTCAGATAGAGGTTAAAAGAGAAGATGTTTCAGACCTCATTGATAAATTAAAGATCAATAAGTCACCGGGCCCTGATGGCATACACCCAAGGGTTATTAAGGAATTGAAGAATGAAGTTGCAGATCTCTTGACTAAGGTATGCAACTTGTCCCTCAAAACGGCCACGGTGCCAGAAGATTGGAGGATAGCAAATGTCACGCCTATTTTTAAAAAGGGGAAGAGGGGGGACCCGGGAAACTATAGGCCGGTCAGCCTAACATCCATACCGGGTAAGATGGTGGAATGCCTCATCAAAGGATCTCAAAACACATAGACGAACAGGCCTTGCTGAGGGAGAGTCAGCATGGCTTCTGTAAGGGTAAGTCTTGCCTCACAAACCTTATAGAATTCTTTGAAAAGGTCAACAGGCATGTGGATGCGGGAGAACCCGTGGACATTATATATCTGGACTTTCAGAAGGCGTTTGACACGGTCCCTCACCAAAGGCTACTGAAAAAACTCCACAGTCAGGGAATTAGAGGACAGGTCCTCTCATGGATTGAGAACTGGTTGGAGGCCAGGAAGCAGAGAGTGGGTGTCAATGGGCAATTTTCACAATGGAGAGAGGTGAAAAGTGGTGTGCCCCAAGGATCTGTCCTGGGACCGGTGCTTTTCAACCTCTTCATAAATGACCTGGAGACAGGGTTAAGCAGTGAAGTGGCTAAGTTTGCAGACGACACCAAACTTTTCCGAGTGGTAAAGACCAGAAGTGATTGTGAGGAGCTCCAGAAGGATCTCTCCAGACTGGCAGAATGGGCAGCAAAATGGCAGATGCGCTTCAATGTCAGTAAGTGTAAAGTCATGCACATTGGGGCAAAAAATCAAAACTTTAGATATAGGCTGATGGGTTCTGAGCTGTCTGTGACAGATCAGGAGAGAGATCTTGGGGTGGTGGTGGACAGGTCGATGAAAGTGTCGACCCAATGTGCGGCGGCAGTGAAGAAGGCCAATTCTATGCTTGGGATCATTAGGAAGGGTATTGAGAACAAAACGGCTAGTATTATAATGCCGTTGTACAAATCTATGGTAAGGCCACACCTGGAGTATTGTGTCCAGTTCTGCTCGCCGCATCTCAAAAAAGACATAGTGGAAATGGAAAATGTGCAAAAGAGAGCGACTAAGATGATTACGGGGCTGGGGCACCTTCCTTATGAGGAAAGGCTACGGCGTTTGGGCCTCTTCAGCCTAGAAAAGAGATGCTTGAGGGGGGACATGATTGAGACATACAAAATTATGCAGGGAATGGACAGAGTGGATAGGGAGATGCTCTTTACACTCTCACATAATACCAGAACCAGGGGACATCCACTAAAATTGAGTGTTGGGCGGGTTAGGACAAACAAAAGAAAATATTTCTTTACTCAGCGTGTGGTCGGTCTGTGGAACTCCTTGCCACAGGATGTGGTGCTGGCGTCTAGCCTAGACGCCTTTAAAAGGGGATTGGACAAGTTTCTGGAGGAAAAATCCATTATGGGGTACAAGCCATGATGTGTATGCGCAACCTCCTCATTTTAGAAATGGGCTATGTCAGAATGCCAGATGCAAGGGAGGGCACCAGGATGAGGTCTCTTGTTATCTGGTGTGCTCCTTGAGGCATTTGGTGGGCTGCTGTGAGATACAGGAAGCTGGACTAGGTGGGCCTATGGCCTGATCCAGTGGGGCTGTTCTTATGCTGCTAGACTTGGGGTAATGCCTGCAAGGCAACTGGCACAATGGGCACCACAGCCCTGCCTGGGACCCTCTGCCACAGGAACAGTAGAGGTCTCATGGAGGTAAGTGCCCTCCAGAAGCATTGGCTTGCATTCAGCATAGGCCTCTTAGGGGCTGGGGCAATTATCCCAAGCAACCAGCAAGGTTACTGATCCCTGCATGTTGGACACAGACTATACCAAAGTAATGGTTTGGCTCAGAGACAGCAGCAGACCCAGGAGGTCTAGCATTATAACAGACAACTCGGGATTTCCAGATGTGGAAGCTGAAGGTGTGGGGTGGGAAGAGGAGAGGTAGCTCACAGGCAGCCCAGGTGCTTCTTAACGGAGAAAAAATGTGTAAATTATTTTAAAATCTAAGTTGCCAAATATAATACTCCATAGTTTGACTGCTATTCATGCCAGCATGCACTGTCTGCCCATAAAGGCTGCCTCCTATGGGGAGATCCTCCTGAAATACCAGGAGCACTAGATCAAGTTATATAGAAGAGGTAGCTGTTGTGCCTCAAGAATAATGTTCTTTATCACCAAGTAGGATTCCAAATAATTTTGTTTAATTCATAGTGGTAACACTGATATCCCTGATCAGATGCTAGAAAGCACACTAATCTAACGGCACGCAGATTGAATGGTAACCAGATACACAATTACAGTCAACGAGCAACATTCATCTGTCAGAAGCAAGTCTTGCACATGCTTGAAGACAAACAGAAGCTGTCTGAGGTTGCCAGACCGTGATATCAACCCCACCTGGTTTGCAAGCAAGGGAGAAGACAACCGTGGTACCCGTGAGGATTCCAGAAGAGAACTTAGCATTTTTCCTTCAACAGAGCATGGAAGATGGACTAAGCTCAACTAATATTCGCCAAAGGATACGGCGAAGGTAAGACTCATGCCAATTCCCAATGCTCACTGACTTAATACTACAGCGCAGCCACGCTTACGTGCTTCTGAAAAGTTAAGGCACTTGCAAAAGAGGGCTTGGCCAACTGGGTTAACTGGGCTTGTCAGCCATCAGGCCCTCAAGAGGATCTGGGAAAGAGCAGCGGTAGCATGCCTGCAGAAGGACAATGCAGCTTGGGCCTAGTCAAGTCAGCACTTCACTCGCCATCATTACACAAATGAACCAAAGGGAATAGGGGCCTGCACCTCTCTTTTAAAGCACACCAGGCTTGCAAACAGTCACTTCTGCCCAGCAACAACCATTTTCAGGAAATCAAGCAGAGCTTTACAAAGGTGGGTGATGTGTCTCCTTTAGGCCACAAATGACAGATGAGCTCATGTTTTCCAGCAGCTGGACTAGAAAACATTTTTGTATATCATACTTGTTTTGCATGGCCAACGTTTCTACCTCCACAGGGTTTTCCTATCAGGTTTCTATGCAAATAGCTGAAAGAAGATGCTCAAATCCTATACACACAAAACACATCTACCTGCCCATACAAGAAAGAGATAGAATGTAATCCATAAGGTTTTCCCAGAAGCTCAGAATTGACACACACACCCAAGAGAGGAACAGACTCAGAATATTTGGGAAGCAAGGGAGAATGAGCTTCCCAGATCAAAGGGATGCATGGAAGACTCACATGAGGCTTAATTCGGTCATAAAGAAGGGACATGGGCAGTTTGCTTTGCTTCATGATCACCCTGTAGGGGTCCTTCATCACCGTCTCCATCTCCTCTTGGAACTTCTGGAGGGATGTCTGCTTGATCACACGAGTGTTTCCTGCATTAAGATAGAACCATATATGGTGCACCTCGGGGCCACGATGGTGCTGGCCTGCCATATTTTGGTTTGCCAACAAAAGAAGCTGCTCCTTGGCACTTATCCCAGTCAATAATCTCACCCTCCCTGGATTCAGATTACCCCCACCCTGGCAAAATGGCCAACTACATCTACAGAAAGGCTCACCAAACCACTTGATGTTGGGCTCCACTCTTGCCACTGTGCCTGGTGCCACGGTGGACTGGTACTGTAGTGGCCTGATCAGTTTTCCACGATTGTTCCTAAGGATAAAGAAAACCACTGGAGAGTTGACCTATGTTCACCCTGACTTGGGAAAGTAAGCACATCTCAGCCTCAGTTTCCCCGTCTTTCCACTAGGAAACAGAAAACACCTTCATCAACAGGATGACATTTGCCAAACTAGAGTTATAAAAAATTGAACAGAAGCAAACCTGAAGCCCAAGGGTGATGAAGGAAGAACAAGACACAGCTTGTTAATGGGTAATTTCACAGATGCTGTGAATTCAAAAAGAGTGAGCAAACACTCTCTTTTCCAAAACAGATTTATATTTACTAGGATTTGTTGTCAAGGAGCACAGGGCAAAACAAAAGTCAGCATCTGGGGCTCTGTTTCTCTCCCAGCAGCAACCCACTCAAGCAAACAGCCTATCCTGCTGATCTTGCCAGTGTGCCTCTAGGGACAAGGAATCTGACTGGCTGCCTCTCCCATCCTTGGTTCACAGGAAGAAAAGGGCCATGGGCGAAGCAACACACAGCACTGTCTGATAGACAACCAACCATGAAGCCCCAGGTGAACAACTGGAAGCAATAAGGGATCCTTGGCCACAAGTCAGGCGGGAGGGCAGTGGGGTCACTGAGGTGGAGGCAAGAATGTCTGTTATCCCAAGCTGACACTTTTCCACAGACTGTGCCAAGTGATGGAGCAGAGCCTCTGAAAAACACATTGCTAAGAGGTTCCACATTGTGCACTTGGCCCCCTTTCACAGGCAGAGATGTTTGGGAAAACAAGGCATGGCTGCTTCCATTTAGCACCTGCTCATGGGTACAGAGCACATGCCAGTGCACAACTGGCATGAAATTGACTTGCTTTGCAGATGGGAGCGAAGCAGCCTCTGAGTTTAAGGGAATTAGTGGGAACAAGTTCCAGGGCCCCAGCTCTAGCCAGCCCAAGAGATGCCCATGGCCCTTCCTGGTGACATCAACAGAAAACTTGTCAGCTGCTCCCATGCACATCAAGGCTGAGGAAGCTGAAATGAAAAAGCAACAATATCCTACAAAGGGAAAAGAGGTTTTAAAATCCTTGAGCACTCAGAAACCTGGCAAGTCCCAAATGCCTTGATCCTAATCAACTTTCTAAGAAAATTCTATGAAAGTTTTAAAGGCAGCTGTTACCCATGCTCAGTGAGGAAGGAGAGGTATGCAAAGGTGTTTGCCTTTGCAATTGCCTTCAGAATAAAACCCTGGTGTCCCAAGTTCTAATGTGTGGGGTCTAGGGCAGTGGGTTCTTACAAAGTCTGCTCAAAAAGGTACGGATGTGGTTGCAACCGTGTTCCTAAGAGTAGAGCAGGCAAGGATGGAGATGCAAGGGAGGGAGAACTAGTGAGCTTAAGAATCTTTGAAACAGAAACCCTCCTGGCAACCAATAATGTTAACACACACTTTAGAGGGTAGAGCTCATTCCTGTTCTACCTCATGTTTTTCACCACATAGTGAGATTCAAATAGTAAGGAGGCCAGGGCATTTAAGGCACACTCAATTTTTGTTAGAGGAGGAAAATCGGATTGGTGGTTCAGTAATTTAGCAGGTGACGCTAGAAAGGGTTTTTGACACTTTTTCCCCCATAAACCCATTTTAGTCCATTGATTTGCTGTGTGAATTTAAAATACCACGTTTTTTCTTTCTTGGAATTTTATTAATTGAACCATTCAATACTATTTTATACTAAGAGTATAAGAAGTCTAAATTTGCTGAATCAGACCAAAGTACACCTACAATACAAGTCTTTGCATTCTACTTATTGTGTAGAGCAGTGTTTCTCAAACTGTGGGTTGGGACCCACTAGGTGGGTTGTGAGCCAATTTCAGGTGGGTCCCCATTCATTTCAACGTTTCATTTTTTATTAGACCCTTGATGCTACCATGGTATGTAACTGCATTTGGGGAAACGTTACAGACCTGTACTTTTAACAAGCTACTATGCATAATCTTTTAACAATGATAGTCAAAGGGACTTACTCCTGGGTAAGATTGCAGCTTCGGATTGTTAAAAATTTTCCTGCTTGATGATGTCACTTCCGGTCATGACATCATTTCCAGTGGGTCCTGACAGATTCTCAATCTAAAAAGTGGGTCCTGGTGCTAAATGTGTGAGAATCACTGGTGCAGAGTCTCATTGTGTTCAGTGAAGAAATTCCCAGGAAACTGCATACAGGTTCGCTGCCCTAGTTCAGCATTTTTTAAAAATCCTAGCAAGAATAAGGTGGAACATCAGAAAGTGGCCTTGCTCTAATCTGTAAGGTTTCTGATCAAAATGTGAGCTTTCCAGATGCCAGATCATGTGTTTTGCCTGCATGAGCATTAGCTTGCCTCTGTTTATTTAGGCAATGCCAGCACTGCCTCCAGAACGGCATGGTCATCCCGGAAGCCATAGCAATGAAACCCACAAGTGAACTGGAAGACAGGACATTGCTTGCCACATCATGAAAAATGGCTGCAAGCTGCAGCATGAAAAGTTGGCTTTGGTGCAGTTAGTATTAAGTTTTCTGAGGGAGAATAAGAATTTGCATCAAGTTCCATTTAACTTTAACTCCATTTAAGTATGCTTAGATATTGTACCCTGCTAAAAATCCTAAAGAGCAGACATTCAAGGTGTTCAAATCAAGCTACCAGAAACCAAAATCCTCCAAGGTCCCTTCCAATTGTAGCATTCAATTATCCTACATTTTTCCTTCCCTCAAAGCTTCCATGGAGCATTTTATGAACACTGAAGATTACCTTATGATTCAAAGTGTGATTCGTGATTCAAAGTGTCTTCTATATTGACTGTGTGCAAGAACTAATACAGACAGTAACTAAATAACTACTAAATCAATACATAGACTTTCTGATTCGTACTTCATCATGAAATATCACCATCTACCATCTTTAAAAAGAGGATCGAGCAGCTTTATGGAAGAAAATTCAATCACAGGTTACGTCATGATGACTGCATGCAACCTATACAGTGACCTGTCTCTGAATGTTAGATGCAAGGGAGTGACAACAGGATGCATGTACCTTGTTGTCTTGAGTGCTCCCTGCAGCTCACAGGCAGGCCACTGTGAGATATAAGAAGCAGGACATTTGGGCCTGTGGCCTGATCCAACAAGGCTCTTCTTATGCAGCATAAACTTAACATGTTTGTCCAGGAGTTACCACATGTCTTCTTCAGACATCATCTCACAAATCACAAACACTTATTCAGTGTGCTGTATTAAACATTTTGAAATGCCAGAAAGGACACATCTCTCATGTCCATCATACCCCCTCCCCATTCTTCTCACCTGCGTTCCTTCTGCCGGTACATATTGAGACGCCGGATGGTTGCCCGGTCCCGCATGTTGTGGCCTCCAGCACCAGCTGGTCGGTCTAAAATCAGAAGTGAGGATTTAAAAGTTATATATCATTACGTTAGGATGCAGTTATGAAGCAAGAGGGCAGTTGTGTGCAAAGACCTCAGAACGGTGGCCTTGTCAATCTGCTGTAGCAAAGCTAACAAAGGACAGAGATAGGATCCTTTCCAGTAGGGTCTACCCTTTTGCATCAGACCAACACCTATGATCAAACACCTACAGCACCAGGGAAAAGAAACAATATTGATTGGTAAGCTTTCTACACTGTCTTATTGCCAATGACCTTCAAGTAAATTGCCAGATCCAATTGAAACCACTGCTGGAGACTTTATTTCCCAATCTGACACAATTCTATCCCCATGTCACAATCCTCCTATCAAAAAGCAGTAGTCATCTGGAGGTTGATGTTAAGCCCTGAAGGTTCCAGGCCAATCCTGACTAGGCAGACAACCCTAGGCTCGAAAAACACTGATTAAACCTATATCAGTAGGGTGGAGAGTCAGGGCCCTGGCAATGATACCCCCCAGTAGCAAGAAACAATGTACAGTTAGTTCTCTTTATATGTAAATTCGATATAACCTTCAAGGAGCAGAACTGCCACCTATCTCATGTTATCTGCCAATACTGTGCTGGTGCCACAACAGAACGGGCATTAGTATTGGCCTGTGGAGAATCATCGAATACATTTGTGTCTGTTTCCAGACTTGCTCCTCCAACTTAGGCACCATCTTGGGGACTTCAGCTGGACCATCACTGGACCAATCACAACTCTGGTGATGATGCTCTCTTTGGCAGGTTACCTGAGGGCTGCTCTGGGGCTGGGACAAGAACAGAGAAGGAGTCAAGAAACAGGTGGAGGAGGAGGACATGTGAAGCAACACCCTCTCCAGTGCTGAACTCTGAGGCCTCATTGTTCAGCCAGAAACCTTCAATGAAGGACAGCCAACACAGAGGAATCACCTTCGCCACAACCTTCAACACATCAAGGGATATCCAGCATGGAGGAGGATGCATCAGAGGTTGGAGATGTTGATAGCCCTTGTTATCACCCAGTCCCACAGACTTCAAGTTAAGATCCATGTCCTAATGGATGGACCATAAAGCTGATAGAGTGTATGGTGAAAAGAGTCCCCTGGAACCCAAACCCATTTTCCCCATAGGC
The DNA here is from genome assembly GCF_035046505.1 of Tiliqua scincoides. Classification (NCBI taxonomy): domain Eukaryota; kingdom Metazoa; phylum Chordata; class Lepidosauria; order Squamata; family Scincidae; genus Tiliqua; species Tiliqua scincoides. The sequence continues at coordinate 8,613,965 of NC_089830.1, read as the reverse complement.
TCAATGATTCAGTATCCGCTAATTTGGCATCCATTAGGTTTTCCAGGAACCGTAAGTGGAGAAATTACATAAGAACATAAGAACAGCCCCACTGTATCAGGCCATAGGCCCACCTAGTCCAGCTTCCTGTATCTCACAGCAGCCCACCAAATGCCTCAAGGAGCACACCAGATAACAAGAGACCTCATTCTGATGTCCTCCCTTGCATATGCCATTCTGACATAGCCCATTTCTAAAATCAGGAGGTTGCAAATACACATCATGGCTTGTAACCCATAATGCATTTTTCCTCCAGAAACTTATCCAAACCCCTTTTTAAAGGCATCCAGGTCAGGTGCCATCACCACATCCTGTGGCAAGAAGTTCCATAGACCAACCACACGCTAAGTAAAGAAATATTTTCTTTTGTCTGTTCTAACTCTCCCAACACTCAATTTTAGTGGATGTCCCCTGGTTCTGGTGTTATGTGAGAGTGTAAAGAGCATCTCCCTATCCACTTTGTCCATCCCCTGCATAATTTTGTATGTCTCAATCATGTCCCCCCTCAGGCGCCTCTTTTCTAGGCTGAAGAGGCCCAAACGCCTTAGCCTTTCCTCATAAGGAATGTGCCCCAGCCCCGTAATCATCTTAGTTACTCTCTTTTGCACATTTTCCATTTCCACTATGTCTTTTTTGAGATGCGGCGACCAGAACTGGACACAATACTCCAGGTGTGGCCTTACCATCGATTTGTACAACAGCATTATTATATTAGCCGTTTTGTTCTCAATATCTTTTCTAATGATCCCAAGCATAGAATTGGCTTTCTTCACTGCCGCTGCACATTGGGTCAACACTTTCATCGACTTGTCCACCACCACCCCAAGATCTCTCTCCTGATCTGTCACAGACAGCTCAGAACCCATCAGCCTATATCTAAAGTTTTGATTTTTTGCCCCAATGTGCATGACTTTACACTTACTGACATTGAAGCGCAATTTTGCTGCTCATTCTGCCAGTCTGGAGAGATCCTTCTGGAGCTCCTCACAATCACGTCTGGTCTTCACCACTCGGAAAAGTTTGGTGTCATCTGCAAACTTTGCCACCTCGCTGCTCACCCCTGTCTCCAGGTCATTTATGAAGAGGTTGAAAAGCACCGGTCCCAGGACAGATCCTTGGGGCACACCACTTTTCACTTCTCTCCATTGTGAAAATTGCCCACTGACACCCACTCTCTGTTTTCTGGTCTTCAGCCAGTTCTCAATGTAGGAGAGGACCTGTCCTCTAACTCCCTGTCTGTGGAGTTTTCTCAGCAGCCTTTGGTTGTCAAATGCCTTCTGAAAGTCTAGATATATAATGTCCACGGGTTCTCCGGCATCCACATGCCTGTTGACCTTTTCAAAGAATTCTATAAGGTCCGTGAAGCAAGACTTACCCTTACAGAAGCCATGCTGATTCTCCCTCAGCAAGGCCTGTTTGTCTATGTAATATTCCCCCAAAGGCATGCAAAGCACCTTACATGAAGTTATTACTACAGACAGGCTAACAACAGCCCTGTAAGGTAGACTAGCACAATTGTTATCCTTGGTTGGCAGGGAGGAAAGATGCTTATCTGGATTAAGGTCATTTCTAAAAGCAGGAGGCTGAACACAGACCCAGCATGGCTTGTAAGCTACGATAAGGTTTTCCCCCCATAAATCTGTCCAATCCCCTTTCTAATGCCACAGATGCCATCCTGTGGCAAGGAGTTCCACAAACTAATCACACACTGGGTAAAGCAACGTTGTGTTTTGTCTGATCTAACTACAGGCAGCCCAACAAGAACAATCGTGTAAAGTGGTCCAGATATGTCAAATCCTCATTTCAAAGGCAACGCGGTCAAGCACCGTCCTGTGGCAAGGAGTTCCACAGACTAATTTATATTCCGGGTCGATTCTAACTACAGTCGGGCTGCCAACACCCTGCGAGACGGCCTGCCTGGATGGAGTCCCAGGGACTGTGCTTGGCACCATCATGGGGCAGGAGGTTCCACAGACTCCCGCAGGGCGCCACGCAGTCGCCCTCCCGCCCCGCTCACCGGGGTTGGTGCTGGCCCGAGACGGGTTGATGCTAGCGCGGCCCTTGAACTTCGGCTTCACCATCCTGGCGGCTCCACGAGGACTCGCTGCAAGCGCTCTCCCTCTAGCTCCACCACAACCGGAAACACCCAAGACTTCCGGAAGCGCGGTGACGTGTTTCCGCCGAGCCACCGAGAGGCCCGCGAAGGGGGCGTGGCCTGTCATGTGTCCTGGTTTCCTTGGAAACGGGCAGGGAATGGGCGTTGGCCTTGGGAAGAGATGCAGCCAAGGGGGCGTGGCTTAGGGGTGGGGGCGGGCCGCAGAAGGGCGTGGCCTATAACGGTTGCTCCGGGCTCCCCCTCGGTTCCCTTGGAAACGGGCTGAGGTGGGCGTTGGGCTCACGGGTGGAAGGGGCGTGGCCTGCAACGCACCCCCCTCCTCCGGTTCCCAAGGAAATGGGTTGGGCGTTCGGCTGAGGCGGAGGTGCAGCAAAGGGGCGTGGCCTGTTACTCTCCTGGTTCCTGCAGTTCCCATGGAAACGGGCAGAGCGCTGGGCCGAGAGTTGGAAGTGGAGAAGGAGGACCAAAGGGGGCGGTCCCGCCTGGGCCCTCAGTTGGTCTCTGGGGGGCGTGGCCCTTCATGTCTGGGGGGCAGGGGGTGCATAGAATAGTCTGTGGAACCCCTTGCCGCAGGAGGCGGAGCTGCTTCAGGAAGGGGATTGGCCTGTGGAACTCCTTGCCACAGGAGGCGGAGATGTGATGTCGTCTGGCCTAGATGCCTTAAAAAGGGGATTGGACAGGTTTCTGGAGGAAAAGTCCTCCACAGGTTACAAGCCATGATGCACAGGCTCCTGGTTTTAGAAGCAGCCTGTCTCAGCATGCCAGTTGCAACAGGATCTCATTGTCTTGCTTGCAGGCATCTGGAAAGGCCTTTGGTCTGATCCAGCAGGGCTCCTCTTATGTTCTTATTCCCACAGCTGGTTTCATATCAGTGCCTGCATAGAAGGGCTGCCTGTTGAGAGGGCTGGGAATCCCACCTCTCCAAGAGCTGCTTCCCTGAGTCAGCCTGCAGTCAGCACGGTCAGCATGGCTGTGGGTCTCTCTGCTGGCTTGTGACTTGCACTGCAGTCCTGGCCACACTTACCTGTGAGAAAGGGCCATTGAACTGTACAAGGCTGACTTCTGAGTAGATGAGTATAGGAGGATTGCACTGTTGTACTTACAGTCTTGTACCCACTTACCAGGAACTTCCACTGAAATAAAAGGTGAGTAGAGTAGAAGCAGAGCAGAGTTGCTTCTGAGTAGACATGCATAGGATTGTGCTGAAAGGGTTGTAATGCATTACGTCTAGCCTTCCCTGTCTGCAGTCTGGGCACCTGGGACTCACTTGGAAAAGGGTGCAAGAATGCTGCTATCCAGTGCATACAGAGCGAGTTACTGGGTGGGGGTGCGGGCACCTGGCTGCAGGGGGTTGTCTGAGAGATCAGTAATTCGCAGAGGGTGCAGTAGTTCCAAGTGCAGCAGGTTTCCCAGGCTCTTGGGTGCTGCTCTTGGGGGGCGGGCAGCACTCATCGCTTAAAGTGGCAAGCTCTGCAAAGGTGAATCCACCTGCTGTCTCTTCTCTGTTTTTGTCTCTGACATGGGAGGGGGAGGGTGTCAGGCTTGGAGGTGACTCAGTGACACAGGGGTGAAACCGACCCAGATGCCGTTAGTCCCTGAGCTGCTTTTGCTGCTGTCAGATCTTGCACTAGAGGTGTACTGGACACTGCACAGTACTCTGAAGTGTTGAAATGGATCTAGCCTAACAGACCACACCAGTGAAGTCTGGGGACCTTGATGGTGGCCTTAGCCTTAGCATATTCCTAGGCAGGGACTGCAGACTGGTTTCTGTGTCTCACCAGCACATGGGCACTAGAGAAAAGAACCATCAGCATGAAAAATAGTGTAACTTGGCAAAGAGCATCCAGACCATACAGTATTTCTTGTGGGAGTATTCATATTTTTTAAAAAACTTTTACTTTCACATGTTCAAAACTTTTTTTTTAAGTGACTCTTAAGCCTCCTCCATTATTTGCTTTTATGATGCCTTACAGTGCTTTGCTTCTTGAAAGTGGATAGTCCCTCAGGTCTAAAGCAGTCTGAAATTAGAGGGAGCTAAGAAGCAGTTGCTTAGACTCTGATTTTAATTTCCCTTTGAAAAATGAGGGTTTTCCTCTCTCCCCTACGCATTTATTGGGATAGATTTATCTGTGTATAAAGCACTCACTCAAGTGGGACATTAAAAAAAAGTCCAAATTGCAACTAATTCTTTAAGCTCTCAGACTGGAGGCTTCGATGGAAGACTTCACCCAGCCACAGTGTGGTTTTGATTAACGCTGATATCCATCTGTCAGAGGGTTCTTTTGATTTCCGAACTCTCAGACTAAATAGTTGAGTAATACTTGCTCTTCTCACCCCGCACTCTCCCTCCTCTTCTGTAGGAAGACAACTTTGTGTGTTGTTTGGGGGTGGGGGGAGGGAGAAAGAACAACTTGGGATGTTCCCAGAAAGCCAACGTCCCATCTCTTTGTAAGAATAGAAGAAGTGAGCTTCAGGAATGTAGCTCAAACTCCGGCCAAACTTGCTAAGAGCACACAGATGAAGAAATGTGCTATGAGACAACAACATTCTGCTCTGATGCATAGGAAATAACAGGATAACTCAGTCCAGAGCACATCAGAGCAGACAATACAGTGTTAACGGATGATGCAGAACAGGACCTGTGAAGGATGTTCAAGGGCAAGTGTCTCCTTTCTGGTGCCCTTGGTGGGTGGGTGTTGTTTGAGCAGGGCTCTCTTTTGGTGTCCTTTCCCCTTTGTTCCCTCATCACCTGTTTCCTTTCCACCCTATCATGTCTGCTGACGTCCTCCCATCTGGTTTATCATTTCTAGTTCTCTGGACTGAGTTATCCCGTTCTTTCCTGTGCATTACACAGCATCTGAGCAGAATATTGTGGTCTCATGCCACATGTCTTCATCTGTGCACTCTCTTAGTAATTCCCCCCCCCCCCCGAAAAAAGGGAGCAACAATTGCGAAATCATTTCCATGTAGGAAACGAGCTTTTTCCAGTCAAATGGAATCTGGAATGGCTTTCAGTGTGAAACTTTGCTGCTGCTTCCTTTTGGCAAAATTTAAAATGCAGACACGATTCAAACCTGAGACAACTGAAGCAAGATGTACAGCCTGTGAGGCTTCCATTTTAAGGGCATTGACCTTCCCCACTCCCCAATATTTTTCTCTTTGCTGTACGTTTGAAGGTTCTATTGCTGGAGAGAGGCAGTCCTGTCTTCAAAGAGTAGAGAACAATTTGAAAGAATAAATTTGCCACTCTGCAAACAGATATGGGAGTATTCATATTGTTTTAGTGCAGGAGTCCCCAAACCCTGGCCCGGGGGCCAGATGTGGTCTGCCCGCGGCCAGCATCTGATCCCCTGAGAGTCTCTGGCCCAGTTGACCAAACACAACTGGAGTTATGCTTGTGGGGTGGTGAAATGGGGGTCCATTTAAGTGTGTGCTTTGGGCTGTGTTTGCATTTTGAGAAATCCTGGATGTTTGAGCCCATTCATTCTTTTATTAGATCATCTAAGTTTCCGCCTTGTCCATATTCGGCAAGAAGACCAACAAGGCGGCAGACTGGTTTGAAGCCCACTCTGAGGAGTTGACACCAGTCATTGAGGAAAAGAGGAGAGCTCAAGCAGCATACAAGGCCTGTCCCAGTGAGCGCAACCTGCAGGTCCTCCGAACTGCTCGCAGCAAAGTCCAACAGACTGCCAGGAGATGTGCTAACGACTACTGGCTCCAGCTCTGTTCCGAGATACAGATAGCAGCTGACACGGGCAACATCAAGGGGATGTATGATGGTATCAAGCAGGCCCTAGGTCCAACACAGAGGAAAATTGCCCCTCTGAAGTCTGCCACAGGCGAGGTCATCCAGGATCGGGCGCAGCAGATGGAACGCTGGGTGCAGCACTACTCTGAGCTATATTCCAGAGAAAATGTAGTCACCGAAGAAGCACTGAACAACATTGAGTGCCTGCCTGTGCTGGAAGAGCTTGACAGTGAACCAACCCTAGAAGAACTTCACGTGGCCCTGGACTCCCTTGCCTTTGGCAAGGCACCTGGAAAAGACAGCATCCCTGCTGAAGTCCTAAAATGCTGCAAAGATATCATCGTCACTGAGCTGCATGAAATCCTCTGTCTCTGCTGGAGAGAAGGTGGAGTACCTCAAGACATGAGGGATGCAAACATCATCACGCTGTACAAGAACAAAGGAGACAGGGGTAACTGCAACAACTACCGTGGCATCTCTCTCCTTAGCGTTGTAGGAAAGCTGTTTGCCCAAGTTGTACTAAAGAGGCTCCAGGTACTTGCAGAGAGCGTCTATCCAGAATCGCAGTGTGGATTCCGAGCCAACAGGTCCACCACTGATATGGTATTCTCCCTTAGACAACTGCAGGAGAAATGCAGGGAACAACGACAGCCACTCTTTATAGCCTTCATAGATCTCACAAAGGCTTTCGACCTGGTCAGCAGAGACGGCCTCTTCAAGATTCTCCCCAAGATTGGATGTCCACCCAGGCTCCTCAGCATCATCAGATCTTTCCACAAGGACATGAAGGGCACTGTTGTCTTCGATGGCTCCACATCAGACCCTTTTGACATCCGAAGCGGAGTGAAGCAGGGCTGTGTTCTTGCACCAACCTTGTTTGGGATTTTCTTCGCTGTCCTGCTGAAGCAGGCCTTTGGAACTGCAACAGAAGGCATCTATCTCCGGACCAGATCAGACGGAAAGCTCTTCAACCTCTCCAGACTGAGAGCAAAATCCAAAGTCCAGCTGAAATGTCTGCGTGACTTCCTCTCTGCCGACGATGCAGCTGTCACTACCCACTCTGCCAAAGATCTCCAGCAGCTCATGGATTGTTTTAGCAAGGCCTGCCAAGATTTTGGACTGACAATCAGCCTGAAGAAAACACAGGTCATGGTTCAGGATGTGGACTCACCTCCCTGCATTACAATCTCTGAGCATGAACTGGAGGTTGTCCATGACTTTGTGTACCTTGGCTCAACGATCTCCGACACTCTTTCTCTCGATACCGAGCTAAACAAGCGCATCGGTAAAGCAGCTACCACGTTTTCCAGACTCACAAAGAGAGTCTGGTCCAACAAGAAGCTGACGGAACATACCAAGATCCAGGTCTACAGAGCTTTCGTCCTGGGTACACTTCTGTACTGCAGCGAGTCATGGACTCTTCGCTCACAACAGGAGAGGAAACTGAGCGCTTTCCACATGCGCTGCCTCCGACGCATCCTCGGCATCACCTGGCAGGACAAAGTTCCAAACAACACAGTCCTGGAACGTGCTGGAATCCCTAGCATGTATTCACTGCTGAAACAGAGACGCCTGCGTTGGCTTGGTCATGTCGTGAGAATGGATGATGGCCGGATCCCAAAGGATCTCCTCTATGGAGAACTCGTGCAAGGAAAGCGCCCTACAGGTAGACCACAGCTGCGATACAAGGACATCTGCAAGAGGGATCTGAAGGCCTTAGCGATGGACCTCAACAAGTGGGAAACCCTGGCCTCTGAGCGGCCCGCTTGGAGGCAGGCTGTGCAGCATGGCCTTTCCCAGTTTGAAGAGACACTTTGCCAACAGTCTGAGGCAAAGAGGCAAAGAAGGAAGGCCCATAGCCAGGGAGACAGACCAGGGACAGACTGCACTTGTTCCCAGTGTGGAAGGGATTGTCACTCCCAGATTGGCCTTTTCAGCCACACTAGACGCTGTGCCAGAACCACCTTTCAGAGCGCGATACCATAGTCTTTCGAGACTGAAGGTTGCCAATACATAAGTTCCATCTCAAATGTATTTATTTAAATTTTATATTTAATTTTTGTTTTTCCAGCCCTCGACACTGTGCCAGATATTTGATGCAGTCATTCGGCCAAAAATGGAAGGCTGTTTCAATCCATGCTCAACTCTCTTAAAGCTATTGTCTGTCTCCAGCTACTTTTTCTTTCCCTTAATACGCCCCCCCCCACTTCCAAATGCTCCCAAGGTAAGGCTGGCAGACCACCTCACTTGCAGCAAGAGTGTGGAGTTCACAGGGTACAATACATTATTATATGTATAAAATACTCCTAGAGTGATTGATTTGGGGTGACAGCTTGTATAAAGCTGGGATTTCTGAAATTTTAAAGGAATCCCTTCTACCTCCTTTTCATCTTTTTATTTCACAAAAAAAGTTACTCTGCTTCAGTGTCCTTAGGTAAGGCCACTGAAAGAACATGTGAGAAGGACCCCCTTACTTTCTCTTTGTGCTCAAGCTGAGATTTTGTTGGAAGGAGAAAATCATTTTTAATGTAAACACACATCAACAAGGTATATACGTACATTCCCTCCATTGTGATGGAGGCAAAAGACTAGCAAATTTGGAGGGGAGGGGGGATCCGGCATGTAAGCATGTTAAACTTGACTTGCCCATGGAGCTGTTGAAAGTTTGGATTTATATTAAACATGGAAGAGAGAAGGTAATCCTTTCAATCAGTCACTGTTAGGAGAGATTTGCTCAATGTTGAAAGAATGACTTTGTAGATTGCAAGGGAAAGGGAGTCTACCATACTCTATTTTTTTTTTTTTTGTAACTGTTGGTTCTGTACCACTTTTTTTTTTAAACTTGAATTTGTATCCATAATGTTGTTAAATGGACTAGTTTGGCCTCCCTATGGTCTTGTATGTTCTGAGGTGTTGTATGTTCTTTTATGTCCGTTTGGGTGGAAGAATCTGACAGCTGGCATCAATCAAGATGATATTCTTCAATTCTCTCTGGGGTCACTCCACCAATGGACTAATTCAAGGTGCTACTTTGAGGGTGCTGCTGGAAAATCGAAGAGAAAAAGAGAAAGGTGCCAGCTTGCAGGGCTTGTAGTTCCTCCCAAGAGCAAATTTTATCTGGCCCATAGCAACTTAAAATATTTTTTTTCCAACCATGCGATCAGACAGT